>NC_090447.1:327489662-328111537 GCF_031143425.1 Pleurodeles waltl | reverse complement strand
GCAAGCGATGCCACAGTGCGACCTAACCCAGTGAGCAGACCACTCGTGCAGAGTCCACGTTGTCAACCAAATCCATCTTTCTTTCCCCAGGCCACTGCGCATCATGTCTGATAATCAGCAGAGCGCTGGGGCCATCCACTCACATGCACTGCCACTGCTGGGCCACACTGCATCCAACAGCCCCTTAGCTGTCCAATCACCCCCACCATATTAGCCTTGTGGCTTTGTGGAAGGCATCTCAGTGCTCTTGGCCACTTGATGGGTTGCCACAGCTGATCGGGGCACCGCAGGGAGTCCCAAGTTCACCTCTGCGGCAACTGCAGGCTCGAAGCTGCAGTCAGGCATGCAAGATCTCAGGGTATCGGGGCCCGGGTCCAGAGCTCGCCAGTTACACGTCAGCCATGCTTGGTTGCTGGCCATGCCCTGACATGAAGTCAAACCTATAGAAAAATATTCTGATAGCCTAAGTCCTAAGCAATAGACAGACTGACAAGGGTCTTCTCTCTAAAGTCAGGGCAAACCAGACTTGGCTGGCCTCTTGATCTGAGACCTTTTATAAACACATTTCACAGTGAAAATTGCATTGTCAGCATAAGGTGATCATGTTGTTGCACAGATTGACAAATCAGAATATAAAATGTAATGCTCCATCACCTAGCACCGTTATAACACCATCCCATAAATGAATATTAATATAGCCCTTTTTGATGTAATGCCATCAGATGTGACAGTGTAAATCTAGTTAAACTCAAAACAATGAGAGTCTCATATTATAAATAGGTCTGCAGTGGCACTGACAGGAAAAGCCTTAAAATTAGCAAAAGGCTTCGTCTAGAGTTCTTCAAGAACAGCATGTCTACGCAGAAGTGCACATTTTACTAAAGAGAGGAGAAATGATAACACACGTTAGGATTTAAGATGGAGTTTAGGCCTAGTTTATAGGTTTGTAAAGTGCACTGATTGTATTTTAGCACTAAACGTTCATCACGTTAGGCACACAATTTGAATGAATCAAAATGTTCTCTCTCAATAATAAACACCATCATGCAAGTCACCTCCCATCTGGCAGTCAAAATTATGTCACAGTTATGTGTCTGAACGGCATGATTGCATATGGGAAAGTTCCTTTCCTGGCATCAACGTGAGCTGAGAAATCAAAGCCAGTGTCATCTAAAGGACTTTTGGGACCCCATACATACATGGGGGCCCGTTATTTGAAACAACTTAAAATATATTGCACTTTTTCTGATAATTTAAGCTTACGTGATGCCTAACAATATTGTGTTATAAATTGAACTTTAAAAAACTTTGAAAGCTGTCCAGGGTCAACCAGAAAATAGCATCAAATAAAGGAAGCATGAACAAGAATTGATAAAGCCATTTCTTTTTGTGCTGGGATCTAGATTTGCTTTTCTTGGAGTAATCTTTTACATGAAACTCAGTGTATACAGTGTATAACCAGCCTGCAACCACCCACTCTAGGAAAGACGCAGTAAGGGTAGCTGTTAGTGGTAGTGGATGTTAGTGATCTAATGGACTGAGCACTTGAAATTTTAGATTTCATTGATAGACATTTGCAATTGCAGATGATTCCCACTTCACAGCTGGTATTCTCATTTTAATAGTAAAAGTCAAATCACTACTCAGAGATTTTTTTACCATTCACTGAATGAATCTTTTCTCCTTAATTCTCTTCCCCCTGCCTCCTTTTCTATTTTATGTGCATACTTATTTGGCTGCATAGTGAACATCATTTTTAGGTTGAGCATAGCAACGTGCAAGCACTGCTTTTCTGACTTGTTTGTATCTATCTGGGTTTTTAACCACGCCCACCGCACGCCCATCACTATCACTATCACTCGTTCATGGGTCTGCCTTTCAAAAATCCTTTCTTTTTGTTGGTAACTGCTTTACATTTGTCCCTCCTTAGGGCGGTTTTGTTACCGACTTGGCCATCGACCATTCTGCATGGATAATTGCACTTTTGCTGATAACTTTGACTGTGAGCGAACTCCCTTTTCTTTTTGTGTGACTCCTTTACTCTCAGGACGGTGTTTTGAATTTGCTTGCTTATGTCAACTGTTTTAATTTTTATTTTCAGTTTGTGTGGCATGAAAAGTCCAGTTAGTAATTTCAATGCAAATAGCTCTAACTTGAGCAAACGCAAAACCCATTGCCAGGCAAATGCTTGTTAAATATCTGTGGTGTGCGATAGGAGAAGAACAGAGAGGTAAAGAGAATGTTGCAGTGGAAAAGGTGATAAGAAGGAAGAATTGAAATAGAGATAAGGTAGTGAGAAATGTGACACTGGGGGAGATGTAAAGAAGAAAGATGAGGTAGCCAGCTAGAAAGATAAAGAGAAATAGAAAGAGGAAGTGGTATGGGTAAAGTGATAGGTAAGGTCTTTTAGTGATAGAGAGAGTTTTCTTACAAGATATAGGCCCTCATTATGAACACAGCGGTAAACACCGTCAACCTCCGTGGCGACGGTGAACAGAAGACCGCTATTGGCGGTGAACAGAACCCCGCCATATAATGATGCAAAAATCAGAAACTGACAAAAAGCTCAGTGCCACCGGTCACCGCCAGGACCTTGTCAGCAGAAATGCTGGACCTCCCACCCTGCCACCGCCGAGCACACAAACACCCCGCCCCCCAAATAATGAAGCAGAAATCACTGCGGCGGTCAGTGGAAGCCGAACGACCATTGGCGGTACAGGCATGTAGACCCAACAGCAAGAAATGCACACATTGCCAAGTTTGAAACCCACACACCTGACACACATCCACAACACTATAAAACACTCACAGACACACCCCACAATCCTTTGCAATGAAATTAGGACAACTGATACAGAGAACTCCGGAAGCAGACACTGAACGCAAGAATACACAATACATACACCCAACCACACAACAGCACCCTCACCTAGATCCACACAAGACACCATTCACAACACACATCATGGCACCCCCCAAACACCCACGCTTCACAGAAAGGGAGTTAAGGACCATGGTGGACGAGATACTGAAGGTGGAGCCACAATTATTCGGGGCACAGGTCCAGCACACACCCATCACCAGGAAGATGGAGCTACGGCAGACAATAGTGAACAAGGTCAATCCAGTGGGACACCATCCGGCACCAGGGACGACATCCGCAAGAGATGGAATGGCCTGCGTGGGAAGGTCAGGTCCATGGCATCCCAGCACAACATTGCAGTCCAGAAGACTGGGGGAGGACCTCCACCAACACCACCCGACTATACTGACTGGGAGGAAAAGGTACTGGCCAAACCACCCTGAGGGACTCACTGGACTCACTGGAAGAATGGACTCGGGTAAGTCGTCTACAATTACCCCATATCCATCACACCTGTAATGCATCTACCACCCCAACCCTCCAACATCCACCAGAACCACTACCCCACCCAGCCCAGGTTCACAACATCCAGTCACCCTGCATGCCCACAAACTCACTAACAGGCCCACAACCCTCCCCCTGTTCACAGCCACCTACACCTGCAAGGAATCACAAAGGGACTACACCACCCACAATGCACCTCCACATCCAAAGCAAAATACAATGCAAACTTCACAAAGGCACCCTGCATGGCCCCAAAGTGTGAAAACCTGCAAAAAACAGCCCAGTCCTGTTCACCCCATCCGATCATGCAATTGTAACAGACATGTCCATTCCCCCCAACAGGCACCACCACCCCTGCCACCCTGACGGACAGGACAAGGAGTGGCAGTGTCCCACAGGGAGACAGAGGCACCGCCCAGGACACTGGAGATGGAACTCTGGATATTGACATACACCCTGGCCCCTCACACAGTCCTGGACTGTCATCATCCAGCAGCCCCACCGAGGACACCACTGACACCCCTACCACTCAGCCAACAACATCAGCCCAGGGCAAGCATCCCCACACCTGTGTATCCAGGCCACAGACTGGTGGAACTCATGGACAGAGGCCACAGTCACCCCTACCAACAGGCAGGAAGATGATGGCCCCAGTACAAGTGGTACTGCCAGACCTGTGCAGGGGACACAGGCACATGGGGCTAGGCCCAGTGGGAGGGCATCACTGGCCCAGGGGGGGAGGCCACAGGATTGATTCTGCAGCCCAGGACGTGATCTCTGAGGTCCTGGGAGCATATCACCATACCCAGGACAGATTGGGCCAGATAGTGTCCACCCTGGAGCAAAGGCAAAGGATGCAGGTAGCACACCACCAAGAGACCATGGAGCAGTGGAAACTGCACAGTGCCACAATGGCCACCATAGCAGGTGCGCTGCTGCACCTTGTCCCAACACAGCCTGAGGCCCACACAGACCAGGAAGCCCCTACTACGGGCCAAGATACAGACCGGACAACAACATCAGCAGCAGCAACAGGATCTGTTCCACCATCTCAGGACACACAGGAGACATGCATCTCAACCCGTACAGGCCAACACCAGGCACCCAAACGGTCCCTCAGGCCCAGACATGGCACAGGAACAAAGAAGTGACTCTGTCAAGAACTGTCCTCCAAGTGTCCCACTGAACCAACGACCAAACCGTGTAGAAACAACACCAAACACTGGAAAACATAGATGGACATACCACTACTGCCAACAAATGCTGCGACCATGTTGCCATATTGTACAACCAGCAGTAGCCCACCCCCATCACTGTAAACTGCACATTGTAATTCCTTCACCAAATAAAACACCAGTTTGCCAATTACAATGTCCCCTGTCATTATGTCGAAACAAATTGAAGTATGGATGCAACTTTATTATAAATCATTTATTCTTATCAGAGTAGCAGGAATTGCACCCCACGCATAACACGTTGTTGTGCCTACAGAATTGTCGAACTATTACACTATAATGCTACATGTCACTGTAGACCTGGTCACGGTGGCAATGTCTATTGACCCAACACCCCCCTAGATGAAAAGGCACACTGACAGTATGCTGCACAAACAGCAATCTCATTGATTAGTCCCACATAGTTACTGGAAGTAGAGTTGTATCAGTTGGGTCCTGGAATGTACATCTTCCCCCTCCTCATCATCACCATCACTCACATCCCCTCTCTGAGGAAGCAGGTCTGGATATACAGCACCCTCCTCCTCCAAGAGGGGGATAGAATTCCTCACGGCCACGTTGTGCAGCATGCAGCAGGCCACCACTATTCTACACACCTTTTCAGGCCCATAGGCCAGGGAACCGCCAGTGATATGTAGGTAATGAAATCTAGCCTTCAGGAGACCTATGTGCGCTTTATCACCCTCCTCGTCCGTCCATGGGCCTCATTGTAATTCCTCTTTGCATCTGTCCCAGGATTCCTCACTGGTGTCAGGAGCCAACGCATGTTGGGGTAGCCAGAATCACCTAAAAAAGGGGGCAAAACAGGACTGTCAATGACAGCCCTCAGTGGCAGGCAGCCTGGCTATGTGGCAATTAGTGTCAGACACACCTACCGGTGATCCATCCTCTGTCCCCTTGTAGTTGTTCCATCTTGTGTGGAACACTACTGTTCCTAAGCACAAATGAATCATGGACTGATCCAGGGAACATGGCATTCACATGTGAGATGTACTGGTCTGCAGTACACACCAATTGAATGTTCATGGAATGAAAGCTCTTCCAGTTTCTGTACACCTTTTCACTGACTCTTGGGGGGATAAGAGCTATGTGGGTGCCATTGATGGCACCTATCACATGGGGTATGTTGGCAAAGGCATAGAAGTCCGACTTGATGGCAGGGAGGTCAGCACTTTGGGGAAACCTCACATAGGACTGCAGGTGTCGTACAAATTAATTCAGGAATCTGGACAGTAAATTGCTAAACATTGGCTGTGAAAAACCTGCACCCATGCCCACTGTCACTTAAAATGAGCCCGTGGCCAGGAAATGGAGTGCAGAGAGCACCTGCACTTCAGTAGGGATGGCATGCTGATTACGATTAGCCGGTCTCAGTGCTGGATCCAGTAATGCACAAAGTTCATGAATAGTAGCACAAGTGAGTCTGTAATTGATAATGATGTCACCAAGTGGTCTATACACTGATGGGGCCCTCCCTCTCCACAAGGGTTTGTACCAAGGAGGAGTATAGAACACATGTGAGGAACACACATACATCTGCACACAATGCTTCCTATTCAGCACTGCTGGCATGATTGTCGACGACACAAATGCATAGTATGTGTGACATTATAGCAAAATGACCACAATGATATATCAGGACAGTTCAGGTGAGCTAATGTATATTGTTTCATGCCTATGTGTGTTTGGGGACAATAGGGCCTGCATGGTGTAGATGAGGATTTTTCAACTGCGTATTTAAGGCCACAATGTCTGCCCCCAGTAATCCAGAAGTGTCGTGGTGGAAGTGACCTCATACCGCTAGCGGTTTACGTAATAGCGTAAGGCGGTGTTTAGCACCGTGCCCAAATTAATTGGTTAATATGGTTGTCAATGGGCATTCTTAGCGTATCATGATCGCCGCCGGAGATGACGGTGCACACCGCCGCGGTGCGTACGCGAACTCGTCACCCCAACTTCACTTGACTCCCGGAGCTCATGCATGCAGGTACTCCACTGAGTGTACTGCTGTGTCTTGCCTCTGGCAATGGAAATGGCACGTGTGGCAGGGGAAAGGGCCACAGCCTTCACCAGCGAGGAATTGGTGAAGCTTGCGGATGGGGTCCTGCCACTGTACGCCAAGCTCTACGGTCAGCCAGAGGTACAGGTGAATAGGAGGATTGGGGTGCATGGATGGGTGTAATGGTGGTAGATGGCTGTATACATGTGTGCACGTGTGACACTGTATAGTCCTGAGTTCCTGACATGCTGCGTGTGTATGTGCTGTTAGACTGTTTAAAATGTCTGTCCTATAGTGGACGTATAGCCAGCTGTATATAATGGCCATTGTCTGACCTCAGTGTTACTTTTTCTGTGTGTCCCTTATAGGTAAGCGCCCATCAGAAGAGGGGACTTTGGCAGGCCATTGCCAGGGAGGTGCGGACCCTGGGGGTCTACAACCGGCTGAGCACCCATTGCAGGAAGCGGAGGGAGAACCTGCAGCGCTGGGCGAGGAAGATCTGTGAGGCCCAGCAGGGGAAGTCCTCCCAACGAGGAAGGGTGTCTGTCGGGCACGGACCCTCCTCATGCGACGCATTCCAGCGGTGGCTTACCCAGACCTAGATGGGCGATTGAAGGCTGCACAGCAGTCACAAGGGGGTGAGTACAAATACCATACTTTGGCTCCTGGATGGATGTGGGTGTGTGCGGTTGTATGTATGCTGTCTAGTGGCAGGGACTCTGACTGATGTCCATCTACATAATGGCCCCCGTGGGGAGTAGGGTTGTAAGGGTCAAGTCTGCAGTACGTCAGGTCCTTAAGTGCTGTGGGGAATGGCTGTAGAGCAGGGTTGTGGCCACTAGTCAGGGGCATAGCCATGTGTATAACGCTAGGTGCTGCCTGGTGGAATATTTTCAGGGTGGGTGTATGTGTGAACCAGTTGTGTACCTCCATTCAGCTATTTACAAGTGTCTCTCCTGTTTTGTCTCCCCATCCCTGTTCTCTTGTGTTGTCTGTGTACATCAGCATCATCTGGCAAGGAAGCTGAGGCACCGACAAGTGGGGATGCAGCAGCCCACAGTTCCACAGAGGCAGAGTCGTCCGACGCCAAGGGGACCAGTGGGTTGGAGGGCGAGGGGAGCACCACGGGGGAGGCCACTACCACTGCAGGTAGTGACTCTGATACCTCCTCTGATGGGAGCTCCCTGGTGGTGGCGGACCCTAGTGGGACCACACATTCTGTGTCATCTTCTGCCACCCCCATACTGTCATCGCCCTTCCATTTGCTCTTCACTGAGTTGCCCGTGCCTGCTCACCCAGAAGGGTGGGCTTCTCCTTCGCCCCAGGCACCTCCTCCCCTGCCCCAGTCAGCCCTGCTGCCCTCACGGAGGAAGCTATTGACCTCCTGAGAACCATCTCTGTAGGGCAGACAACTCCATCAATGCCATCCAGGGGCTAGCATCAGAGGTGCAGCAGACCAATGCTTATCTGGATGACATTCATGGTGCTGTGTCTGGCCTACAGAGATCTTTTCAGGCTCTGGCCTCATCTTTGACGCCAGCCAGTGTCCCTGGTCATTCCGCCCCCCATCCAACCCATCTCTACCCCTTCCAGCACCCCACTCCCTTCACCCATCTACAGCACACAATCTGACACGCAGGCACACACCTCAACACACAAAAAGCACACTTCAAAACACAAGCACCACACCTCCCACCACAAGCAAACACACAGCCAACATACACATGCACACACACCAACATTCACTTCCCCCAGTGTGTCCACCTCTTACGCCTCCCTGTCTGTCCCCTCTACATACTCACCCACAGGCACTGCACCCTCATTCAATGTTGCTGACCCTATTCTTGCAGTCACCACAATATCAAACATCCATTCTTGCACCCCAGACACCACACCTGCACTCACCACAACGACTTTAGTTGACACATGCAGCACACTCACCAGACTTGCAGACACCCAGACAAAATACATTTACATTGACAGCCTGTCTTGTCTCACTGTGTCCACCCCCCCTCCTCCCAAGACACTCAAACACACCAAAACACCCACCACACCTCAGCATACTGTCCAGTCACCTGCACCCACGTCACGCACACCTACACCTGTCACGTCTACTCCCTCTACCTCCACTCCAACGCCTTCCTCCAGGTCCACCCCAATTGCCCCTAAGAAACTTTTCCTATACCGTGTAGACCTATTTGAACCCACTGGCCCACCCGTCTCGTCACTAAACGTGCCCACCTCCTTACCCTCTCCACTCCTCCCAGTGGAAATACTATGGTTTGCACCAATCATTTTGGATTGTGACATATCCACTGTGGTGCTGTTGTGTTAATGGTGGTGTAATGTTTCATGTGATCATGTAAAATAATACAAAATATTTTATTTTAAAAAAAATTTGGGTAACTAAATATGAGTTGAGTGAGTGGCAGTGGGGAGCTTAATGTGGATGTGTGAATGTGATTGGGCTTGTAGTCCAAAACCAAGGTTTGAAGGGAATGTAAATAGTCACAACCTTTTACCTCTTTGCAGGATCAGAAGAATCAGTAGATAAAATAGATCTAATTTTCATTGGGCTCATGAGGATGAAAAGCGAATTGTGCCCTCTGTAATTACCTTTGGCTAAGAGGACAGGCACACCTGGGTGACGTGAAGAAAGAAAGATGAGTTATGGAGAAAAAAGAGGTGAAGCAAAGAAAGCAATCTCTCTCTTTCCATCCATCCATCCATCCTTTCTCTCTTTTCTTCATTCTGTTCTATCTTCTTTCTCTCTGATCGATTCCTCTGTATCTCCCCCTTCCCACCCTCTCTTTCTCTCTATTATGAAGCCTTACAATGTCTAATGCAGTTAACCCCAGGGAGCTGGGGAAAGTGACAGAAGCAACAGCAGCGGCCTTGGGCTTTCAAATCTAACCTCAAATGGCTTCAGCCCACTGGGGAAATGCCAGGTGGAATAAACAACCTGTCCCTCCCTTGGCCATCTACCACAGGGCTGCCACGATAACAGCATAGTAAGCCCTGTCTTATCTGATCTTGTTTTTTATTTCCTGTTTGCAATCACAGTAAAAGTTATGGGGGTCACAAATAGGCAAATCAATTAATAACCTCAACACATAGGGAGATAACTCCTTTGCATGACAGGGGAATGTTTTTTAATAATAAGGGGAAAAACCCACTTTGGAGATTTGTTGCTGGTAAAAAAAAAGCAAAATGGTCTGTCATTACATCATAGGTG
The DNA here is from genome assembly GCF_031143425.1 of Pleurodeles waltl. Classification (NCBI taxonomy): domain Eukaryota; kingdom Metazoa; phylum Chordata; class Amphibia; order Caudata; family Salamandridae; genus Pleurodeles; species Pleurodeles waltl. Next base: position 328,101,701 of record NC_090447.1, on the reverse strand, counting down.
GCCTGCCATTAAATTTTCATTACAGAGCTTCTTCGGGTGTCCGTAAGCACTTTCAATTAAGATTGCCCACTGCAGCTCCAGAGAGAGATCTCGTAGGTTAACTTCCACTCCCCTGATGATTTGGTAGACCATCTGCCAAACTTCAAACCACGCCTATGGTCAAGTGGATTGCTCATTTGGTGAACAGTTATCACACTACCAATGGCGAGGAATAGACTTTTGAATTTTTAACTTTTTTCTCAACAGCAAAAGTATTTTTCCTGTGAGGAAACTCCTTCCTATACATTAGCATGAAATTTTGAGGTATTCCTTCCCGTCTTGGTAACATAGATGCGGTGATCTATTTTGAGAGCAACTCTACAATTGTTTTTATGATGGAAATGATCATACAAAATGTAATTATCCATAAATCCGCAAGTATGCACGTGTCCCCTGCATTTTTCATCGCTACCTACCCTGCCACTTCCCATTTCCCACCCAACGCCAGACCATCAATTTTGACAAACTAACCACTCTGGAAGATTTTTCACCATCATATGCCTCGGTTATGACCTAAGTATACAATGTTCTTGATTCTGTGACTGAGGATGTGAAATCCAGACCTGTGTTTCCTTTTGTGTGCACAGCTGATTGGCAATGAGATGTGTGAAAAGGGCTTATGACTCTCACAGGTCACCTGGGCTAGTCCATAAACATGCTGATGGAGCTTGCCATGAAAGGGCGAGAACAATGTGACAATAAATGCAGTGAAAAGGAAGAGTCATTAATGACGCCTCCCCAAGCGCTAATGAAAGTTGGCACGAGGCGGCAATGTTGGAGTTTCTTCTGCCTTCATCTTGTTTGAAATTAATACTTGTCTGGTTGGTTTAAGAATTTTTGACTTTGATATCCTAGGCAAAGTAACATTAAGCATCCCATTATTTATTGGTAGTAGAGGCAATCTGGTGCGTCTACTGTTGCAGGCCTAGATCTGTCACTGACTGGCATTCTTGATGCCGCGGTTTTCTCTAATTCGTACAACAAAGTAGGTAACATGTTGCTTATTTTTGCTGTTCTTGCAACTTAAGCACTAGGCAAACATGCTTTCCTGACCACAGGGCTGGGAATAATGTTCTTAAACTTTTAGAACAAGCTCCACATATTTCTAATTTATGTGCCTTCTCAGACTACATTTCCTGCAAAGACTCCAAGCTTTTCTTGGAAATGTACTGCAAGTCCGCAGAATAACTGCGCTGCATTTTAAGTTCGGTCTGAAATAAGCATCGAAATCTGATAACTAATTCACACCACATTGACATTCATTGCTAAAATATGCTTAAACGAATTCTGTTCCAGCGCTGTCTTTTTGCAAACGCGATTTAACTTAGTGGCATAAGCATTCTTCTCTTGAAGTATGAATTCATTGACTATTAAATTGATGTTTATAAAATGTATGCTACAGCCTCTCTGCTCCTCAGCCCGCTGAGCCAAGGAGCAGCAGACAGTAAATGTGTTGAAGTGTTTATATTAATCGCAGCAAACACAAGTCACCGGAATTAAGCGGGTACAAGAGCTCGAAATGTAGCTGGCTCCGAATTGAACATATACATGTTAATTTCTTAGTGAAATAAGGAGAACGAAAAAAATCGACTTGGACACAGCAGATTTCCCCAGACCCAACTACCAAGCCAAAAAACATTTATTTGGTGAATGGCACACCCCAAACACTTCTCCGAGTGGCGTAACTCATAATGATGCCCCCCCTGCAGAATGTGAAGAGGGTGCCCTTAGCCCCCTCCCCTTCCCCTATCTCACACATATTCATTGGTTTTGAGCTGATTTGGGCTCCCTGAAGGGTTGAGAGGATCATGAAGCTTTGGGCCTCCCTGCACCGCGAAACATCAACACTTTCCCTATTCACAGCACTCATGAAAAACATGGGTGGCAAAATGAAATAAATGTAAACACTGCAGTGAGTGAGGGAGGAACACAAAGTAAATTTAATAAAAAGCAATGTATACAATTTGCACAGCCTCTTTGTCCCATGGCTGTGGCGAGCTTGTGTATTCAGAACATCTGGTCTCTTGGTGGCACTGGTGGGATCTTACAGAGTATTGGAAAAGGGATGGAATGGAAGTTGCAGATGGGAGCAAGAGCGTTGTGAGAGCTTGAGAACTTTAGGGATGTCAGTCATAATAGTGGTCATGATGCTAGTGGTAAGGATTTGATTGAGTGTGAAGCACTGCTGCTTTTGTTACTGGAGGCGATATTGCAGTATATCTGCAAAACCGGCCCCCAGTAACAAAAGCGGCCACCATGCTTCCAGCCTCCTAAGAAAACACCCAAACCCCACTACGGCCAGTCAAGCCCTGTGTGAATGATGTGTAATCATTGTGTTTTTTTTATGGGAACTTTAGGGACATGAAATGATTTCTTTACAATGAGGTGGCTTTGAAGCGGATTTTACATTTGATCTGCAGCAGGGAAAGCAGCATTGGCGATATGTGGTTTCTAAAAAAGTTGTGAAATAGTATTTTGACAGGAGCTTGTGCAAGAGAGAATCCAAGGTCCGGGTAATGGCTGTAGTCAAGGTAAGATTAAGATAGAAGATCAATTGCAATAATAACTATGGGGGTTATTCTAACTTTGGAGGAGGTGTTAATCCGTCCCAAAAGTGACGGAAAAGTGACGGATTTACCACCAGCCGTATTACGAATCCATTACAGTATATCCTATGGAACTCGTAATACGGCTGGTGGTATATCCGTCACTTTACCGTCACTTTTGGGACGGATTAACACCTCCTCCAAAGTTAGAATAACCCCCTATGTCTATTGCTAGAATGATCACTAGGTAAGGAAAGATTCTGTTATGGGTGTTAAGGATAAGTAAGCAGGATATCATGAAATGGGATTAGTCCATAGTATAACGGTAAGGTTTGCATCCTTGTGTATGTTCAGAATTGTTTTGGTGTGATAGGAGTGATATGGGATATGGGAAGGATATGGGATTGAAAGATGGCAATGGACTTGGGGCCTGATTTAGATATCAGCAGAGGGAATACTCTGTCACAAATGTGACGGATATCATATTTGCCATATTACGATTCCCCTTATATTGTAGGGATAGCATGGATTTATAACTAGAATTGGTGAGATACCATGGCAGCCCTCATATCTTCTGGTAACAATTGATGTGGTGTCCCTGTACAGATGCATAGATCATGATTTAGGATTTAGGGCATGCAGACACTTTTTTCGGGACAAGACCATTTTTGGTATGATCATACTATGATGCTTCTAGATATGTTAAGATTCTGTATGGAACATAATTTCTTTCTTTTCAGTGATGTATGGTATAGACAAATCACCAGGACAGCGATGGGCAGTTACTTTGCACCACGTTTTATTGGGATCTTCATGGGCTGGTGGGAGGAACAGCATGTTTGGACACAAGAAAATTTATTGTGGACTAGGCATATAACCTTCTGGATCAGATACATTGATGAACTTTTCATCATCTGGGATGGCTCTCTGAGCCTTTTACAAATTTTCCTGACATACATCTCACAGAATGATTTAAATTTGTCTTTCACATATCAGAAGAGCATGATTTTTTGGATGTGCATGTTGTGATAGATGAATGGAGGGTTCAAACTAGCCTTTTCCATAAAAAAACAGAACAAAATAGCATCTTACATGCCCACAGCCATCATCCTACTAAATTAAAATGGAGTATCCCCTATGGAGAACTCCTTAGGGCTAAACGAAATTGTAGCAGTAAGGAGGTTTTTGACAAGGAACAAAATAAGATGTTATGTAGATTTAAAGCTAGGGGTAGCCCTGTGAGGTCCCTGAAACTGCAAAAAATAAAGTGGCTGGACAGGAAAGGAATGATCTCTTGGTAAAGAGAACTAGAAAGAATGATTAGATCATCAGGTGAGATTGATAATTACATACAATGCAGAGTCTATTAAATTCATGAATGTGATTGCAAAACACTGGCATTTAGTTACATCAGATCCCGTTATAGGACAGAAAGGGACACAATATCCATAGATCAGTTACCGCAGGGTAAACACAGTGAAAAATATTCTGGTTCATAGTTAATTGAGTACTAAACATCAAGGTTGGCTCTCAGTACAGAATGTTTTTTTCAAATGTGACAAATGTACGGCTTGTAAGGGCAGCAAGAATGTCAAATCTTACATATTGCCAAATGGCAAGTGGCTGAGGGTCACCAAATTCATTACCTGTAGTGGTGATTTTTGTGTTTATGTACTGGTTTGTCTCTGTGGTCTGCGTTATGTGGAAAGTACAATTTTCCAGTAAAGATGCGGATCTTAGAGCAATTAAGAGTTGTTAGAAATGGTGATCAAGGGTATCCGGTGGCTTTCACTGCAGGGCGAAGCATTCTCAAGACCCTTATATACTTTCTTTCTTTGGCATTGGCAGGGTGATGTTGACAGCAAGAGGAGGCGACAGGGAAATGTGACTTCAGATTATGGAGTCAGAGTATATAATTTGAGTCAACAGCAGGGCCCCAGGGGGGGGGGGGTTAATTTGGAGGAAGTATTGTTTGTTCACATAGACTGAGTCTTCTTTTTATTTTATTTTTTCTCTCTCTTCATTACTATTCTGTATATTTAATGTAATGGTGAGTTAAGATTAATTAGCTCCTACTGACTGCTAGGTATACCTCATTGGTTGTGTTTTTTCAGGGATAAACTTATTATGTTGTACTATTAGATGGAAATGACTGTACTCCACTTAGACTCGTTTTTTTGTGTATGCCTCCTCTCCCCAAGTGTTCAGTTGTTTTTAGGCCACTTAGCCTGGATTGTATGGAGGATTTTCAATAAGTGAAATACACAATATAAATGATGTCAACATATACATAAAACGTTTTGGGGATTATAAATGGCAGAACCAAGGAATATTTTTCATGTAGTATAAATTTAAGAAATTGAATTATGAGAAAATTAAAAATCATGGTTTAGAATTCTATTACTGTATTTGTGAAATTAATAGAATGAATGAATACAGTCTTTTTTGTGTATCTCACTGGACTTTTAGTTGAACGATAGTCTTTTTACTGTTTTTATGTATTTGGCGTTATTTATGTTTTTTAAAGATGGTGGGGCACTTTGTATGTAGCGGCCGTGAGGAAGATCTTTTTTAGATCGAAACACGTTACCAATAAACTTTTGCACTATACCCAGGCTCTTGGGTACAAGTTCTTTTTGTCTCCTGAAATGGTGCTTTTTTTGTATAATATTAGCAGTGCTGATGACCGCAACTCACACCGCCCTCTGCATTTGTTCTTGTGGATGGATGTAGCCAGTACATGTCGGGACTTGTGATTTTATATGTACATATATATATATATTACACACTTCTCTTCCGTGGATATAGGAAAAAGGCAGCACTCCACAGCCACAACGAATTCAATCATGTTTATTCACCTACAGGGACGCGTTTCGGCGTTACCGCCTTCATCGACCTGTGAGCCGCCATTTTAGCTCGGTTTTTATACTCCAATTACAATGACCTCAATTAACATATATCATGCGAAAAACTGTTTTAGTCACAAATTTTCACCATACATTTCAATTAAACAGCAATTAAATACAATTAGAAAATATACAATGTAAAAATGCATTAGCTTGTCGAGTGTCAATTCTTCAGTGTTTATAAAATGTGTTAAACTAACCCTCGCCTATAATCCATGAATACAACTATCTCTATTCAGTCAATGATCCTTTTCAAATTCATTAACATTATGATTCAATAATAATATGCGTGCTGAATGATGATCTACATGAAATTCATTCCTTTATATACCCTTATTTTCTTAGTGTATATATGTATACATATATAGTGACAAAATATTCTCATCAATCCTTGTGAGTATGGATCTCTCTAAAATTACTTCATTAATATAAGTGAAAGTGCATCTCCTCACTACTATTCAATCCATTTGGCTCTTTAGTATCAAATGCCAATATGTATTTGGATTCTAATTTCCTTAAATGTTTCTCTCTGTCACCTCCCCGAACATCTTTTTTCACTCCATCTATCACGCTATACATTATTTCCTCTACTTTACCTCCGTGTACCTCATGTATGTGTCTAGCTACCGGGTAAGTCTCATCTCGATTTGAAATTGCCCTCAAATGTTGCAAAATTCTTAGATGTACCTGCAATTTTGTGCTGCCTACATACATTTTGGGACAGCTGCATTTTAGTATATACACCACATGGTCGCTTTTGCAATTGTATTTGCCTCTGATAGAGTGTATGATTTTACCTCCTACTTTAAAAAAACTGATATTCTCTCCATTTTTACAGGCTTTGCATTTGAAGCATTTATAGAAGCCATCTTGGGGTTTGAGCCAATTAGTATTAGACGTTACCTTTCTCACATCACTCTTGACTAAAATATCTTTCATGGATGTTCCTTTTCTGTATGTTATAACAGGTTTATTGCTTATTTGTTCCCCAATCACAGGATCACTCTTAAGCATGTGCCAATGCTTTTGTAGCAACTTTCTCATCTCCAAGTGTGCCATATTGAAAGTGGTTATAAACCTCGTTGTATTCTCTAACTTGTTCAATCTCTGTCCTGTTCTGTTACATGTCCTAGATGCTCCTCCATCTTGTCTAGAAAATAGAAGCAAATCCCTGGTACGTGATTTTACTTTTCTGACTGCCCTTTCTAATATGGGTTGAGAATATCCCCTATCATGTAATCTGTAAACCATTTCTCCTTGTACCTCTTTAAAATTTTGCTCTGTGCTGCAAATTCTTTTGGCCCTTAGCAACTCACCGAATGGGATATTATCAATCAATGATTGTGGATGATAACTAGTGGCATGCAGAATACTATTGCCGGCTGTTGGCTTTCTATATAATGTTGTTTCTATTTTGTTATTGACAATCATTATTTTCACATCTAAAAATTCAATCTCATAATTATGGACTTTCCCAGTGAATCTTAGATTACAATCATTTATGTTGATCTCTTCCAAAAACTGTGTAGCAGTACTCATATCACCTTTCCAAATTATAAAAATATCGTCTATATACCTTAACCACAAAATTATGTTGTCATTCCATTTATCCATGGGGGAATTGTTAAGGACCAATTCTTCCCACCACCCCATGTAGAGGTTGGCGTAACTTGGGGCAAAACATGTGCCCATCGCGGTACCCCGTTGCTGTTCAAAAATCTCTTGATTGAAAAAAAACATATTGTGTTCAAGGCACCATTGTATCATTTCAATTAACATTTTACTATGCTGGTAAAAATGGATTGGTCTTGCACGTAAAAAGTGTTCAATAGCCTTTACCCCTAGATTGTGTGGTATGCTTGTGTATAATGATACAACATCTAAACTTATCAGCAAAAATTCACTCTCCCATGTAATGTCGAAAATCCTCCTCAAAAAATCCGTACTATCCTTCAAATATGAAGCTAAATTCATTACTAGAGGTTGTAGAAAGGAATCTATATATTGGGACACATACTCAAAAAGACTCCCTCTGATAGATACTATCGGTCTACCTGGCGGCTTTAAGGCATCCTTGTGGATTTTTGGTATCAGGTAGAATACCGGGAGTTTAGGAAAATCAACCTTCAAAAATCTGTGTTCATGATCATTAATAAACCCCTCTTTTCTCCATTGCTCCATTGTTGTGATATGGTCTATAGAGGATTATATGGAAGAAGCATACAAGCAATTAAATGATGCAATATGTTACAGAAGGATTGATATGAAACATGTTGATGAAGTTAAGGTCAATTTTGACAATAAACTGGAGCAATGGAGAAAAGAGGGGTTTATTAATGATCATGAACACAGATTTTTGAAGGTTGATTTTCCTAAACTCCCGGTATTCTACCTGATACCAAAAATCCACAAGGATGCCTTAAAGCCGCCAGGTAGACCGATAGTATCTATCAGAGGGAGTCTTTTTGAGTATGTGTCCCAATATATAGATTCCTTTCTACAACCTCTAGTAATGAATTTAGCTTCATATTTGAAGGATAGTACGGATTTTTTGAGGAGGATTTTCGACATTACATGGGAGAGTGAATTTTTGCTGATAAGTTTAGATGTTGTATCATTATACACAAGCATACCACACAATCTAGGGGTAAAGGCTATTGAACACTTTTTACGTGCAAGACCAATCCATTTTTACCAGCATAGTAAAATGTTAATTGAAATGATACAATGGTGCCTTGAACACAATATGTTTTTTTTCAATCAAGAGATTTTTGAACAGCAACGGGGTACCGCGATGGGCACATGTTTTGCCCCAAGTTACGCCAACCTCTACATGGGGTGGTGGGAAGAATTGGTCCTTAACAATTCCCCCATGGATAAATGGAATGACAACATAATTTTGTGGTTAAGGTATATAGACAATATTTTTATAATTTGGAAAGGTGATATGAGTACTGCTACACAGTTTTTGGAAGAGATCAACATAAATGATTGTAATCTAAGATTCACTGGGAAAGTCCATAATTATGAGATTGAATTTTTAGATGTGAAAATAATGATTGTCAATAACAAAATAGAAACAACATTATATAGAAAGCCAACAGCCGGCAATAGTATTCTGCATGCCACTAGTTATCATCCACAATCATTGATTGATAATATCCCATTCGGTGAGTTGCTAAGGGCCAAAAGAATTTGCAGCACAGAGCAAAATTTTAAAGAGGTACAAGGAGAAATGGTTTACAGATTACATGATAGGGGATATTCTCAACCCATATTAGAAAGGGCAGTCAGAAAAGTAAAATCACGTACCAGGGATTTGCTTCTATTTTCTAGACAAGATGGAGGAGCATCTAGGACATGTAACAGAACAGGACAGAGATTGAACAAGTTAGAGAATACAACGAGGTTTATAACCACTTTCAATATGGCACACTTGGAGATGAGAAAGTTGCTACAAAAGCATTGGCACATGCTTAAGAGTGATCCTGTGATTGGGGAACAAATAAGCAATAAACCTGTTATAACATACAGAAAAGGAACATCCATGAAAGATATTTTAGTCAAGAGTGATGTGAGAAAGGTAACGTCTAATACTAATTGGCTCAAACCCCAAGATGGCTTCTATAAATGCTTCAAATGCAAAGCCTGTAAAAATGGAGAGAATATCAGTTTTATTAAAGTAGGAGGTAAAATCATACACTCTATCAGAGGCAAATACAATTGCAAAAGCGACCATGTGGTGTATATACTAAAATGCAGCTGTCCCAAAATGTATGTAGGCAGCACAAAATTGCAGGTACATCTAAGAATTTTGCAACATTTGAGGGCAATTTCAAATCGAGATGAGACTTACCCGGTAGCTAGACACATACATGAGGTACACGGAGGTAAAGTAGAGGAAATAATGTATAGCGTGATAGATGGAGTGAAAAAAGATGTTCGGGGAGGTGACAGAGAGAAACATTTAAGGAAATTAGAATCCAAATACATATTGGCATTTGATACTAAAGAGCCAAATGGATTGAATAGTAGTGAGGAGATGCACTTTCACTTATATTAATGAAGTAATTTTAGAGAGATCCATACTCACAAGGATTGATGAGAATATTTTGTCACTATATATGTATACATATATACACTAAGAAAATAAGGGTATATAAAGGAATGAATTTCATGTAGATCATCATTCAGCACGCATATTATTATTGAATCATAATGTTAATGAATTTGAAAAGGATCATTGACTGAATAGAGATAGTTGTATTCATGGATTATAGGCGAGGGTTAGTTTAACACATTTTATAAACACTGAAGAATTGACACTCGACAAGCTAATGCATTTTTACATTGTATATTTTCTAATTGTATTTAATTGCTGTTTAATTGAAATGTATGGTGAAAATTTGTGACTAAAACAGTTTTTCGCATGATATATGTTAATTGAGGTCATTGTAATTGGAGTATAAAAACCGAGCTAAAATGGCGGCTCACAGGTCGATGAAGGCGGTAACGCCGAAACGCGTCCCTGTAGGTGAATAAACATGATTGAATTCGTTGTGGCTGTGGAGTGCTGCCTTTTTCCTATATCCACGGAAGAGAAGTGTGTAATATAATACGCGATGGCGTGCGTATGAGGAATAGCACCGTTGACGTTCAGGTGCCGAAAGGGAACGCCACAAGTGGAGTGTTTTATATATATATATATATATATATATATATATATATATATATATATATATAGATATATAGATATGTGGAGGTATATATATATATATATATATCTATATATATATCTATATATCTATCTATCCATATATATATATATATAAACATATAAATATATCTATATGTATATAAATCCATAAGTAGAAAAAAACGCTGCACACTGATCTCCTGATAAATTCACAGAGTTTATTCACGCCAACAAACACCAATGTGTTTCAACTCCGTAGACACAGCATGTAATTTGTCTCTGAAAAAATGAAGAATTTAAAAATATTCACTAATAATATATTCATCGATATAGAAAAGCAACAAAGAGAATTTTTTGTGTTTTTGTACAAACACACTGGTGACTCCACTAGTCACCAATCCCTTTACATCCAAGGGACAGAAGGAGACCACCAACCCTCCTGACTCTCCAACCACAACAGTTTTGAGTCCTATATGCAGTCTTTCAAACAATTAGAAATCGCTCCTAATGTACTCCAGCAGCTCATGCGATGAATTGCATCATGGTGAGTATATATTCCCCATGACGCAATTAATTGCATGAGCTGCTGGACAAAATCACTAAAAGCTCTCTTTGTTGCTTTGCTGTATTGATGAATATAATATGAGTTAATGTATAAAAAATCTTAATTTTTTCAGAAACGATTTACACAGTGTTTGAAGATTTATTAATTTATGGAATTTGATTTATGGTTAATTACAACATTAATAGTGTTTATTAATGCTGAAATATTTGTATGAAAATGATTCCTCCATGAACATTGTGTGTTTTATAATTTAGATTTTATCCTATGGGAGAGATAGGTATTGCAGCAGTGAAAAATGGATTTAAGAACTTTTCACTACAAGGATGTGTAAAACTTAACAGGACATATCCTACTTTTTAAATACATTGCACCCTGCCCTTCGGCTGTCCAGGTCCTATCTTAGGGATGACATATGTATTAAAAAGGAAGGTTTGGGCCTGGCAAGAGGGTTAACTTGCCAGGTCAACATGGCAGTTTAAAATACACACACACATGCTACACAACGGCAGGCCTGAGACATTTTTTAAGTAATACTGAAGTGGATTGCACAATCAGTGCTGCTACCCACTGATAGCATTTCATTTACAGTCCCTGGGCACATGTAGTGCAATTCATTAGGGATTTAAAGGTAAATTAGATATTCCAGTTTTGGGTAAACCAATGTTACCACGCTTTCCGCAGAGAGCACATGCAAATTAGCACTGGTGTTAGAGTGCCCAACACAAATGAGGCCAGCAAAACAGGAGATCTGAAGGCACAAAGTCAGGAGAAACCACACCAAGGATAGCAGGTCTGACATGGAATTTCTAGCAAACAATGTTTTTTTAAGTAGTTCATTCTAAGATACGTAGAAGATGGCTAGTGGTACAGTGTGAACATGCTGTCAAATAGCCTGATTCTTTTGTTATAAGCTAAGTTGAATATACATGGAAAAGAGCTGTAAAAATTCCAATTAAGGCCTTAACAAACTCGACAACTACAAAGCAACCTTCTTGGTCTATCCCTTTCTCTTCTCAAACTCCCTAATAAAATACTTTTCTTTGCCATCTGTTTTCTGATGAGCCTTCCATGCTGTAAGGCTGTCTTCAACTAACACCTTGAAGGCGACCTTTACACCTGCTGTAGTGCCAGGATACCCTTTGGGTGATAAGCCGCAGTTTACAAATTCAAATACCTTCACATAACGTCTCCACCTACAGACATAAGGCTAATTGATTTGTGGCTTACTATTAATTTGTATACAAGTTCCTGACTTAGGCCCTCATTATGACTTTGGCGGTAAAAACCGCATACCGCGGCGGCGATGGCCGCCAAAAGATTGTCGCCGCGGCTACCAGCCGCCTGCCATATTATGACCATAGCTGGATTTCCACCACAAGAATGGCGGAAATCCAGCTGTGGCCATGCCGGCGGATGCGGTAAGGTGGTGCTGCTATCACAGCAGCGCCACGCCAGTAGAGCACTGTCAGCCGTATTATGAAAAATAATACGGCCTGGCGGTGTTCTGCTGGCGGGCGCTGCTGGCGGTAGCAGCGCCCTCTCCCGTCTCTTGCCGGAGGACCCCCTGGATCCAGGTAAGTCGGGTATCTGACAGGGGAGGGCGGTGGGGGGTGTTGTGTGTGAGTGTGGGTGTGTGTGTATGTATGTGTGTGCATGAATGCAGGTGTGTGATAAGTGTTGAATGCATGTGTGCATGTACGGACGTGCGTGTATGTTGTGCAATGTGAATGCGTGTCTGCATGTATGTTTGAAATTGTGTGCGGATTTGTGTGTGCGGATGTATGCATGCGTGTATGTATGTTGTGAATGAGTGTGTGTATGCGTGTGTGTGTGTGTGAAGGGGGTGTGGATGTAGGGGGTGGGCGGTTTGGAGAGGTAGGAGGGGGTGGGGGGTTTGGAGAGGGGGTATCTGGAGAGGTGGGTGGAGCCCTATCAGTGGCAGGGAAGGAATTCCCTGTATATGATATGGCCTACCGCCATGGTTTTCGTGCCGTTACGAATGCCACGAAAACCATGGCGGTAGGCGGGGTCATAATCCCGCAGGCGGAACAATGGCGGGTGCCGGGCTGGAGATGGATATCTCCAGCCCGGCAGCTGTTACCGCCACGGCTGTCAGAGTGGTACATTGGCGGGTTGGCTAACCCGCCAATGTCATAATGTAGTAGTAAGTACCGCCAGCCTGTTGGCCGTATTTACCGCGACATCATTGCCGACCGCCGGGGTCGTAATGACCCCCTCATCTATTGCTTTCTCCAAATAACAAGCACAGGCTATTACGGAATACACCCTATAACTCCTCATAACATGCACACTTTTTCACTGCCTCATAGTCCCCTTTAACTGACTCTAGAGCAAAGTCATCCTCCCCCTAGACCGGCTGGACATTAATCACCCGGAAGTTATTCCTTCAAAAACACACCACCATCTTGAGGAGACTACAGCCGGGTCGGGCTGGCACGGTTTTCACAGTTGAGTTTCCTTATATTCGCACAAACACTGTCTGCAGCAAACACAAATGCATGCAGTCTCACACACCTTGCAAAATACCCATACATCTTGTCTTTAAAAGTTCAAGATTGGCCTGTTTTACAAACGTGGACCACTTTATCAGCTATCTGGTTAGCTAATGAGGGCCAGATTTATTTTGGTGCCCGGGCCTTCTTTTGTCCCCGTTAATCCTGACTACAACCCAGTGAGCCTGCCTCAATGCACCCCACTCACCCCCACCATGTATTGAATGAACAATGACATGCATGGATTATGTTACCATATACTCCACCACTCTCCATACCCACCTTAACTGGCTGTTATGTGCCTCCTCTCAGCACCTGCTCGACCTATACGCTGACACTCAAGTACAACGCTTCTCATCAAGCTGAGTTTAATAAGCACGCACAAAAAAAGAAATAAAACTAATCCCCTGAGAGGTGAAATAAAGCATTTTAACAAGGTATTAAGAGAGAAATAAATCACTGTAAAGAAATGGCTCCCTGTTGCAGTTACCCCCCACTTTTTGCCTGATACTGATGCTGACTTGACTGAGAAGTGTGCTGGGACCCTGCTAACCAGGCCCCAGCACCAGTGTTCCTTCACCTAAAATGTACCATTGTATCCACAATTGGCACACCCTGGCATTCAGATAAGTCCCTTGTAACTGGTACTTCTAGTACCAAGGGCCCTGATGCCAAGGAAGGTCTCTAAGGGCTGCAGCATGTCTTATGCCACCCTAGAGACCCCTCACTCAGCACAGACATACTGCTTACAAGCCTGTGTGCTAGTGAGAACAAAATGAGTAAGTCGACATGGCACTCCCCTCAGGGTGCCATGCCAGCCTCTCACTGCCTATGCAGTATAGGTAAGACACCCCTCTAGCAGGCCTTACAGCCCTAAGGCAGGGTGCACTATACCATAGGTGAGGGTACCAGTGCATGAGCATGGTACCCCTACAGTGTCTAAACAAAACCTTAGACATTGTAAGTGCAGGGTAGCCATAAGAGTATATGGTCTGGGAGTCTGTCAAACACGAACTCCACAGCACCATAATGGCTACACTGAAAACTGGGAAGTTTGGTATCAAACTTCTCAGCACAATAAATGCACACTGATGCCAGTGTACATTTTATTGTAAAATACACCACAGAGGGCACCTTAGAGGTGCCCCCTGAAACTTAACCAACTAGCTGTGTAGGCTGACTGGTTCCAGCAGCCTGCCACACTAGAGACATGTTGCTGGCCCCATGGGGAGAGTGCCTTTGTCACTCTGAGGCCAGTAACAAAGCCTGCACTGGGTGGAGATGCTAACACCTCCCCCAGGCAGGAGCTGTGACACCTGGCGGTGAGCCTCAAAGGCTCACCCCTTTGTCACAGCCCAGCAGGGCACTCCAGCTTAGTGGAGTTGCCCGCCCCCTCCGGCCACGGCCCCCACTTTTGGCGGCAAGGCTGGAGGGAACAAAGAAAGCAACAAGGAGGAGTCACTGGCCAGTCAGGACAGCCCCTAAGGTGTCCTGAGCTGAAGTGACTCTAACTTTTAGAAATCCTCCATCTTGCAGATGGAGGATTCCCCCAATAGGGTTAGGATTGTGACCCCCTCCCCTTGGGAGGAGGCACAAAGAGGGTGTACCCACCCTCAGGGCTAGTAGCCATTGGCTACTAACCCCCCAGACCTAAACACGCCCTTAAATTTAGTATTTAAGGGCTACCCTGAACCCTAGAAAATTAGATTCCTGCAACTACAAGAAGAAGGACTGCCTAGCTGAAAACCCCTGCAGCGGAAGACCAGAAGACGACAACTGCCTTGGCTCCAGAAACTCACCGGCCTGTCTCCTGCCTTCCAAAGATCCTGCTCCAGCGACGCCTTCCGAAGGGACCAGCGACCTCGACATCCTCTGAGGACTGCCCCTGCTTCGAAAAGACAAGAAACTCCCGAGGACAGCGGACCTGCTCCAAGAAAAGCTGCAACTTTGTTTCCAGCAGCTTTAAAGAACCCTGCAAGCTCCCCGCAAGAAGCGTGAGACTTGCAACACTGCACCCGGCGACCCCGACTCGGCTGGTGGCGATCCAACACCTCAGGAGGGACCCCAAGACTACTCTGATACTGTGAGTACCAAAACCTGTCCCCCCTGAGCCCCCACAGCGCCGCCTGCAGAGGGAATCCCGAGGCTTCCCCTGACCGCGACTCTTTGAACCTAAAGTCCCGACGCCTGGGAGAGACCCTGCACCCGCAGCCCCCAGGACCTGAAGGACCGGACTTTCACTGGAGAAGTGACCCCCAGGAGTCCCTCTCCCTTGCCCAGGTGGAGGTTTCCCCGAGGAATCCCCCCCTTGCCTGCCTGCAGCGCTGAAGAGATCCCGAGATCTCTCATAGACTAACATTGAAAACCCGACGCTTGTTTCTACCCTGCACCCGGCCGCCCCCGCGCTGCTGAGGGTGAAATTTCTGTGTGGACTTGTGTCCCCCCCGGTGCCCTACAAAACCCCCCTGGTCTGCTCTCCGAAGACGCGGGTACTTACCTGCAAGCAGACCGGAACCGGGGCACCCCCTTCTCTCCATTCTAGCCTATGTGTTTTGGGCACCACTTTGAACTCTGCACCTGACCGGCCCTGAGCTGCTGGTGTGGTGACTTTGGGGTTGCTCTGAACCCCCAACGGTGGGCTACCTTGGACCAAGAACTGAACCCTGTAAGTGTCCTACTTACCTGGAAAAACTAACAAAAACTTACCTCCCCCAGGAACTGTGAAAATTGCACTGTGTCCACTTTTAAAACAGCTATTTGTCAATAACTTGAAAAGTATACATGCAATTTTGATGATTTGAAGTTCCTAAAGTACTTACCTGCAATACCTTTCGAATGAGATATTACATGTAGAATTTGAACCTGTGGTTCTTAAAATAAACTAAGAAAAGATATTTTTCTATATAAAAACCTATTGGCTGGATTTGTCTCTGAGTGTGTGTACCTCATTTATTGTCTTGTGTATGTACAACAAATGCTTAACACTACTCCTTGGATAAGCCTACTGCTCGACCACACTACCACAAAATAGAGCATTAGTATTATCTATTTTTACCACTACTTTACCTCTAAGGGGAACCCTTGGACTCTGTGCATGCTATTCCTTACTTTGAAATAGCACATACAGAGCCAACTTCCTACATTGGTGGATCAGCGGTGGGGTACAAGACTTTGCATTTGCTGGACTACTCAGCCAATACCTGATCACGCGACAAATTCCAAAATTGTCATTAGAAATTCATTTTTGCAATTTGAAAAGTTTTCTAAATTCTTAAAAGACCTGCTAGGGCCTTGTGTTAGATCCTGTTTAGCATTTCTTTTAGAGTTTAAAAGTTTGTAAAAGTTTGAATTAGATTCTAGAACCAGTTGTAGATTCTTAAAAAGTATTCCAACTTTTAGAAGCAAAATGTCTAGCACAGATGTGACTGTGGTGGAACTCGACACCACACCTTACCTCCATCTTAAGATGAGGGAGCTAAGGTCACTCTGTAAAATAAAGAAAATAACAATGGGCCCCAAACCTACCAAAATACAGCTCCAGGAGCTTTTGGCAGAGTTTGAAAAGGCCAACCCCTCTGAGGGTGGCAACTCAGAGGAAGAGGATAGTGACTTGGAGGAAAATTCCCCCCTACCAGTCCTATCTAGGGAGAACAGGGTCCCTCAAACCCTGACTCCAAAAATAATAGTCAGAGATGCTGGTTCCCTCACAGGAGAGACCAACACCTCTGAAATCACTGAGGATAACTCCAGTGAAGATGACCCCCTGTTAGCCAGGATGGTCAAAAGATTGGCTTTGGAAAAGCAGCTCCTAGCCATAGAAAGGGAAAGAAAAGAGATGGGCCTAGGTCCCATCGATGGTGGCAGCAACTTAAATAGGGTCAGAGATTCTCCTGACATCCTAAAAATCCCCAAAGGGATTGTAACAAAATATGAAGATGGTGATGACATCACCAAATGGTTCACAGCTTTTGAGAGGGCTTGTGTAACCAGAAAAGTAAACAGATCTCACTGGGGTGCTCTCCTTTGGGAAATGTTCACTGGAAAGTGTAGGGATAGACTCCTCACACTCTCTGGAAAAGATGCAGAATCTTATGACCTCATGAAGGGTACCCTGATTGAGGGCTTTGGATTCTCCACTGAGGAGTATAGAATTAGATTCAGGGGGGCTCAAAAATCCTCGAGCCAGACCTGGGTTGATTTTGTAGACTACTCAGTAAAAACACTAGATGGTTGGTTAACTGGAAATGAAGTGTGTGACTATGTTGGGCTTTATAATTTGTTTATGAAAGAACACATTTTAAGTAACTGCTTCAATGAAAAGTTTCATCAGTATCTGGTAGACCTAGGTCCAATTTCTCCCCAAGAATTGGGAAAGAAGGCAGACCACTGGGTCAAGACTAGGGTAACCAAAACTTCCACTGGGGGTGACCAAAAGAAAGGGGTTACAAAAACTCCCCAGGAGAAAGTGGGTGACACTAGAAACAAAGAAAAAGAGTCCTCTGTAGGCCCCCAAAAACCAGAACAGGTGGGTGGGCCCCAAGACACAACCCAAAACAAAGGTGGGTACCAGGGTAAGAACTGGGATGCCACTAAGGCATGGTGCCACAACTGTAAACAGTCTGGGCACCACACCAAGGACACTTCTTGTCCCAAAAACAAACCCCAGAACAAAATTCCAGGGGTAACCAGTGTAGCCATGGGAGATGACTCCTCAGATGAGGAGGTCTTCATAGCCTTCAGCTGGAAACAGGGCCCAACAGGTGAGTTGGAGATTCCAGAGGGAAGTAGACACTTCCACCACCTACTGGTGAATGGAATCCCCACCACTGCCCTGAGAGACACTTGTGCCAGTCACACTATTGTGCATGACAGGCTGGTGCTCTCGAACCAGTACATCCCAGGTGAGACTGCCAGGGTGAGAGTTAGCCTAGACAGGGTCACTAAGAGGCCTGTGGCTTTAGTGCCCATAGAAGTGGGTGGCACTCTTAGCTGGAGAAGGGTAGTAGTCAGTACAGACCTCCCCCTTGATTGTCTCCTTGGAAATGACTACCCAGAGGTTAGTCAGAGCCCAAGAGAGGAACTGGTCCAGTGCCAGTCCTCTCCCAAGGATTCTGGAAATCCTGCCTCTGCAGTAAATGCAAGCAGGCCCCAGAAGAAGAAGAAAAGAAAACAGAGTAGGAAGGGTGGACAACCTTTAGCCAAGGTTACAGCAAGCCAAGGAGATTTTGCTCCAGTAGGGGAGAACTCCAAAAATGGCCCTGATAAAGTCCAACCTGACCCACAAGAAGTCCTGGCTAGTCAGGCAACTGTTAAACCTGAGTGGGTGGCTCCTCAGCTAACAGAAGAAAGAGTGGAAGAAGGGTGTTTACTACAAGATGTGGTAACCCCCCACTCTAATACAGCAGACAGGCAACCTGAACCCAAAGAAGCCTGTAACTTAGCCCCTTCCCTTTTAGGTGAAGAGCTAAAGGTGTGGTTCTGGGCACTGACAGCTGTCAGTGGCCTCTGCTGGGTGTTAGCCTTTATGGCTGCACTATCCTTAGCATGGTGGTCTGACCCCATGCCAAATAGCAAGTTAGGCCCCCTGACCCTATTGGTCATGGTGGGGTTAATCCAGCTCTGGGTAACCTCTCTGGGTAAGCTAGGGGTAACCCTGGCCAAGATAAGGTTAGCAGAGGTGGATACCTCTAAGACCAAAATAGAAAGAATGGGTGGAGACATTGAAGAGGCAGACAAGAGGCAATTCAGACTAGGTCCTATCACTGTGGAAGTGGGTCAGTTCCCCAAAGGGAATGACCTGAACAGAAGGATGTAAGGCAGAGTAGGCCCTGCAACTAACCAGCCTATTTCTCCTACTCTTCCTCGCCTGACAGACTAGGAAGACTCTCCCAGCTTGGGCTGAGTCTCCTGGCCTGAAGGCTGGGGGGGGCTTGTGTAAAGAAATGGCTCCCTGTTGCAGTTACCCCCCACTTTTTGCCTGATACTGATGCTGACTTGACTGAGAAGTGTGCTGGGACCCTGCTAACCAGGCCCCAGCACCAGTGTTCCTTCACCTAAAATGTACCATTGTATCCACAATTGGCACACCCTGGCATTCAGATAAGTCCCTTGTAACTGGTACTTCTAGTACCAAGGGCCCTGATGCCAAGGAAGGTCTCTAAGGGCTGCAGCATGTCTTATGCCACCCTAGAGACCCCTCACTCAGCACAGACATACTGCTTACAAGCCTGTGTGCTAGTGAGAACAAAATGAGTAAGTCGACATGGCACTCCCCTCAGGGTGCCATGCCAGCCTCTCACTGCCTATGCAGTATAGGTAAGACACCCCTCTAGCAGGCCTTACAGCCCTAAGGCAGGGTGCACTATACCATAGGTGAGGGTACCAGTGCATGAGCATGGTACCCCTACAGTATCTAAACAAAACCTTAGACATTGTAAGTGCAGGGTAGCCATAAGAGTATATGGTCTGGGAGTCTGTCAAACACGAACTCCACAGCACCATAATGGCTACACTGAAAACTGGGAAGTTTGGTATCAAACTTCTCAGCACAATAAATGCACACTGATGCCAGTGTACATTTTATTGTAAAATACACCACAGAGGGCACCTTAGAGGTGCCCCCTGAAACTTAACCAACTAGCTGTGTAGGCTGACTGGTTCCAGCAGCCTGCCACACTAGAGACATGTTGCTGGCCCCATGGGGAGAGTGCCTTTGTCACTCTGAGGCCAGTAACAAAGCCTGCACTGGGTGGAGATGCTAACACCTCCCCCAGGCAGGAGCTGTGACACCTGGCGGTGAGCCTCAAAGGCTCACCCCTTTGTCACAGCCCAGCAGGGCACTCCAGCTTAGTGGAGTTGCCCGCCCCCTCCGGCCACGGCCCCCACTTTTGGCGGCAAGGCTGGAGGGAACAAAGAAAGCAACAAGGAGGAGTCACTGGCCAGTCAGGACAGCCCCTAAGGTGTCCTGAGCTGAAGTGACTCTAACTTTTAGAAATCCTCCATCTTGCAGATGGAGGATTCCCCCAATAGGGTTAGGATTGTGACCCCCTCCCCTTGGGAGGAGGCACAAAGAGGGTGTACCCACCCTCAGGGCTAGTAGCCATTGGCTACTAACCCCCCAGACCTAAACACGCCCTTAAATTTAGTATTTAAGGGCTACCCTGAACCCTAGAAAATTAGATTCCTGCAACTACAAGAAGAAGGACTGCCTAGCTGAAAACCCCTGCAGCGGAAGACCAGAAGACGACAACTGCCTTGGCTCCAGAAACTCACCGGCCTGTCTCCTGCCTTCCAAAGATCCTGCTCCAGCGACGCCTTCCGAAGGGACCAGCGACCTCGACATCCTCTGAGGACTGCCCCTGCTTCGAAAAGACAAGAAACTCCCGAGGACAGCGGACCTGCTCCAAGAAAAGCTGCAACTTTGTTTCCAGCAGCTTTAAAGAACCCTGCAAGCTCCCCGCAAGAAGCGTGAGACTTGCAACACTGCACCCGGCGACCCCGACTCGGCTGGTGGCGATCCAACACCTCAGGAGGGACCCCAAGACTACTCTGATACTGTGAGTACCAAAACCTGTCCCCCCTGAGCCCCCACAGCGCCGCCTGCAGAGGGAATCCCGAGGCTTCCCCTGACCGCGACTCTTTGAACCTAAAGTCCCGACGCCTGGGAGAGACCCTGCACCCGCAGCCCCCAGGACCTGAAGGACCGGACTTTCACTGGAGAAGTGACCCCCAGGAGTCCCTCTCCCTTGCCCAGGTGGAGGTTTCCCCGAGGAATCCCCCCCTTGCCTGCCTGCAGCGCTGAAGAGATCCCGAGATCTCTCATAGACTAACATTGAAAACCCGACGCTTGTTTCTACCCTGCACCCGGCCGCCCCCGCGCTGCTGAGGGTGAAATTTCTGTGTGGACTTGTGTCCCCCCCGGTGCCCTACAAAACCCCCCTGGTCTGCCCTCCGAAGACGCGGGTACTTACCTGCAAGCAGACCGGAACCGGGGCACCCCCTTCTCTCCATTCTAGCCTATGTGTTTTGGGCACCACTTTGAACTCTGCACCTGACCGGCCCTGAGCTGCTGGTGTGGTGACTTTGGGGTTGCTCTGAACCCCCAACGGTGGGCTACCTTGGACCAAGAACTGAACCCTGTAAGTGTCCTACTTACCTGGTAAAACTAACAAAAACTTACCTCCCCCAGGAACTGTGAAAATTGCACTGTGTCCACTTTTAAAACAGCTATTTGTCAATAACTTGAAAAGTATACATGCAATTTTGATGATTTGAAGTTCCTAAAGTACTTACCTGCAATACCTTTCGAATGAGATATTACATGTAGAATTTGAACCTGTGGTTCTTAAAATAAACTAAGAAAAGATATTTTTCTATATAAAAACCTATTGGCTGGATTTGTCTCTGAGTGTGTGTACCTCATTTATTGTCTTGTGTATGTACAACAAATGCTTAACACTACTCCTTGGATAAGCCTACTGCTCGACCACACTACCACAAAATAGAGCATTAGTATTATCTATTTTTACCACTACTTTACCTCTAAGGGGAACCCTTGGACTCTGTGCATGCTATTCCTTACTTTGAAATAGCACATACAGAGCCAACTTCCTACAATCACAAATAACAATAACAAGAAGGAAACGTCGCAGCCCTGTCTTTTAACCATTGAAAATCCTTCTCTAAAGTTAATTTTAAGCAAAGAAAGCTCTTTCAGTTTAAAATCTGAAGGCTAAAGGGGCAAAAATTGACAAAACATTTCTTCTTGACTCAATTTCTGGCAAGTCAGTTTTGACTGTAGATAAATGTCTTACTATTTGGGTGCATACATAAAAGAGGAAAAGAAGATGCATCATTTTTCCTACTATGACAGAATCGTACCTCCACTCTCCACCTTGGAAGAACAAAGGTAAATTAGCTGTCGGTATTTCTCTGTCTCAACAGATTGCTAAACAGATTAAGAGGTTTTGCAGAAAAGCTGCCTGAGGTTAATTAAAATAGCAGATGGCGTCTGGAGATAATGCTGTAAAAGACAATTAAGAGATGACTAACATATACTGCTTTAGTTGTTGCATACTCCGTGCTTACAAGAAGCATTTTCGTGTTCGATGTATTTATAAAAACGTTTTTAATGTACGCATTAGGCTCCGTTTGTGAATGGAAGCAGTGTATTTTGAGAAAGACATTTCTAAAGCTTTATGGTACTGTCTATTTATGACAAGCACTACTTTGAAACCGCATTTTTCTATATCATGTGATTCACCGTTTGTTTTATGTATTGTAAATTGTAGTGATATAATGTTTACTGTCATTTAAGTTTTGCAGCGAATAGTATGCTATTAACCAAGGGTCAGTGTTTAAATACATAGTAGATTAGTAATATGTGCTTCCTTTTTTCCTTGTGGATTAGATAATGTAGGTTTGTTAAATTTCTGCTCTTGATGTCTCATACATTTAGTAGTGTTTTGCTTTAGGGATAAAATGATGGAAGTAAATAAAAAAAGGGAAGTTGTCATCGGTTATTGGGAGTACTGGACATGTATGTATGTAACATATCAATATGTATGTTACAGTTATCAGTGTGTTACTTCGTTGTTTCCTTTCTAGTTCCTATTATGTGTAGCCGATGTTATGTGCCACTACCGCTTGGTGTAAAAAGCCATGAACTGCTATGACATCGATACTGTCAACATCTGTGCTTGGGCAGGCCTTGCTCACCTTTCTATGGGTCCAGGGTTCCATTTGCAGGATGCAAACCTTGACTGCAGCTCTCAGTGGGGGCGGCTGTCCCTGAAAGGCCCGTTGGACCACCTGTGCTCGTTAACAAGGGGCCACTGGATTGGTACACAGTAAATTCATGCTATGAGCCCTCTTCCTGGGAACCCAGGTCAGTCAGAAGTTACTGGGCCAATTACTGGGAACGCAGTCCTTCTCCCTGGGCTGCATTCGGCCCCGCGGACCCCATCCACTGGGTCCCAGCACCATACAAAAGGTGGGTGCGATGGTGTCCACCCAAGGCACCCACCATGTACTCATTGGGGCTCCTCCCACGGCCCCAGCCAGCTCTTTGCATCCAGCAAGAAGCAGACATTGCTCCCGCCTGGAGGGAGCAGTTAATAATGATGCTCCCTGCGGGTGGGAGCAATATTTAGATCTGTTTCCCTGTCCGCTTCACTGCAGGAAGGTAAACAGATCTAAAGTCCGCTCCAAGTGGGCAGGAGCATTTTTGAAGCTCTCGCCATCTGGGTGCGGACATTGTGTTTGCTCCTGTTTGGCAGGTGATTTACAAATGCTCTCACCAAGTGAGAGCAAGCACAAGTTTCCAGCTAATCCCTGGGCTGGGCTCCCCAGAACATAGCCTGTGAGCCGGCCCTGAGGGATGGGTTCCCAGGGCCATTAATGCCTCAGAGAAGGAGGCCCCCTTCCCTTAAAGGAATCTACCCCGGGGGTGGGCTCCCCTCCACATATTGTGCATTTTCAGCCCCCCTTACCATAATATTCAATATTGGCCCAGGGGGTGGCCTCCCCAGGGCATCTTAAGGCGTGAGGTGTGCCCCGTGCAGCCCTCTCCCCATAAAAATGAGTGTCAGCTACATGGTTGGGCTCCCTTGGGCCTCTCAAGGCACTGGGATGGGGGGCAGCACGACCCCTCTCATAAATAATGAGTTTGCGCCTGGGGGTGGCCTGCCCAGGGCCTCTAATGGCTCTTGTGGGGGCCATGCATCTCCCTCCCCATAAAAGTTGCTGTGATGTGGCCCCCCTCTCTTAAAGTAATCAACCCTGGGGGTGGGCTCCTCAAGGCCTTTTGAGGCTCGGGGAGGGTAGTGCACCGCCCCCTCCCAATTTTGTCAAGTTTGCATGGATGATGTTACCATATACTCCACCACTCTCCATGCCCACCTTAACTTGCTGTTATGTGCCCCCTCTCAGCACATGCTCAACCTATACGCTGACACTCAATGTACAACGCTTCTCATCAAGCTGAGTTTAATAAGCACGCACAAAAAAGGAAATAAAACTAATCCCCTGAAAGGTGGAATAAAGCATTTTAACAAGGTATTAAGAGAGAAATCAATCACAAAGAACAATAACAAGAAGGAAACGTCGCAGCCCTGCCTTTTAACCATTGAAAATCCTTCTCTAAAGTTAATTTTAAGCAAAGAAAGCTCTTCAAGAGCGGACTGGGCCTATAGCCAGCTTGGGACCTGGTGGCCCACTGGAACGTGTGCGGCTTTAGTCGTGGTGGAGCCCATGCAGTGCGGACCGACCACAGGAGTGGAAGAAGTAACGCACAGCAGTGTTGCGCTGATGGGGTCTGTGTGAGGTGCTGGCCCCTCAGATAACCAGACTCTGAGAGACTGCCTGATCCTGACATGGCGGCCACCGTGCCGGACGGCCATTAAACTTGAGGCTGGAGGAGTCGAATGGTGCTACCCGGCGGGCTTATTGAGGGGGCGCCCCGGTGGTGACAACTTGGCCTGAACAGATCGGTGCCTGTGGGAAATGGATTCCCCCCCTGCCTTGTCTCTACAAAGGGTCCGGACGGAGTTGATGATGGGGCACTTAGCCTTGTGCCCCCTGAAACAATATGTCGCCGGTCGCTGTAGGTCTCCTGCGCTGTGGACCGATCGCCAGTGACGAGGATTTGGGGCACGGCAATAGTGTGCTGCCGAGGCCTGTGGGAGAAGCCAGCCTAAGACTGCTGGATAGTGCTAAGCCCTTCTCCATGCTGCTACTGCGGCCAGTAAGACCATGAGGTTGTGAGCTGGCCCTGTCGCACACACTGTGACCATCACAGGTATGAACCCAGAGGCCTTCTTGGAGGACTGGATTAAAAAGGCGCTACCTTACCCCTCCATGTCAGCCGTGTTTGTGGTGGAACATGCACACAGGGAGCTGGCCCTTCCACCACCGCCAGGTGCCCCTCCTCGAGCGATAATCGCCAAGATTCTCAACTACAGGGACCGGGACATAATCCTCCAAGAGGTGCGCAAACATGGAGACCCTTCCTACGAGAACCATATAATCCACTTTTTTCCTGATTACACTCGGGAGATGCAGCTCCAAAGACAGTCGTTTATGGGTGTTAAGCACAAATTGAAAGAACTTGAGTATACCTATATGTTACTATTCCCAGCTAAATTGAAGTTTCTCCACGCAGGCCACTCCCACTTTTTTTAGTCACCTGAGGCGGTGTAATATTGGCTGGAGCTTGGCGATGGAGGCAGAACACCGGGGTCCCAGAGCGGAGAAGTCCATTTGAAGCCCACCAAAATGGGTAACATACATTCCACCTTGTGCCGGTCCAGTAGGCGACGCCGTGCTACCCGAACCGCCAGAGTGATAGTGCGCTCAGATGGCACCTAGAGTGTGTACAGAAGACGTTGGGAGTGGGAGGAGGTGAGACTGTTGGTGTGATCCATCACTGCGGAGGTATCCCCTCGGTCCGGTTCACCCTGTGGGGATGGTGGACTAACACAAAACTCAGACAGCACTAACGCCTGAAGAGCTGTTGTGAATATATACCTGAACTGGATGAGCGATGCTGTGACCATTGCCAGACTTGAGATACTGCTCCCACCGTCTGCTCTCCTACCCCCTGCCTCCTTTTTTCCTGCTGCCCCCCCTCCTCCCCCTTCCCTCCTCCTTTCTATTAAGCTCCTTCTATCGCAGGGTGAAGGAGACTCGGGAGGCTACAGGACACGGTGCGGGGCTAATGTGGTGTTCATTTGCTACCTTTCCCCCTTCTCCCCCCCTTAGCTTGACCAAGGCTAACATTGTTTCATTTCCTTACCCCCTTTTTTCAGCGGGGAGAGTCACCCGTTGTGGCTTATTCTAATCATTTGCAGAGAGTAATATTGTGATTTGGGTATTGTGTGTGCGAAGTCTGGGTAGTCAGGTGAAAGAAGTGGGAGTATAGCACAGACTCAGTCCAGGCCAGTTCCCCGCGGTGGTACAGGTTGGTGCTGCCTCTACCTTCTGGACTCTAGGGTAGATAGCGGGGCGCACACACAGGTGGGCAGACACTAGTTGTGGGTGGTGTTTACCTGGGGTGGGATGGGGTTGTTGTTTATGGATTCTAATTCTAGTTGTTATTGGAGTTTTGTATCATGCACTGATTGCACCGTATTTCCTGAGACGGAGGGGTGGTTCGCGCCTCTATTGTTGAAAATGCGACTGTCTGAGGAGCTGGACCGGTAGGGTGGCGGACTGGAGAGGTGGGTTGGTGGGGGGTTGAGGGTGGCGATTGCAGCTTGGCATAGTGCATGGCAGGTGCATTAATCAGAATGGTCACATGGAATGTGAGGGGGCTGAACTCCTTTGTAAAATGTTAGAGGGTGCATCCATATCTTAGGAGACTTGGGGTCCATGTTGCTCTCCTGCAGGAGACGCACCTGTTAGATAATGAAGCGCAAAAATTACTGAAGAAGTGGCGGGCCAATTATACGCATCAACATACTCTTCCTATGCCAGGGGTGTGTCAGTTTGGGTGGCCACTGGGACACCTTTTCAATTAAGGAGTTTTACTGCAGATGTACAGGGCTGCTATGTCTTTTCACATGGGGAGTTGGATGGCCGTGAGCTCTGCATTCTAAATAGATATGCCCCCAACTCAGACAATGCAGAGTTCTTCCAAAGGCTCCAGTGTGAATTAGTACCCTATATGGGGATGCCCATCATTTGGGCGGGCAACTTTAATTGTGTTTTGGACGGGGCCTTGAATAGAATTCCGCCAAGGATGGGCACTAAGCCTCACATGACCGCCATGCTCCGCAGTATAATGGATAATCTACATTTAGTGGATATATGGAGGGAGATGCACACCACTTCCACAACTGTTTCTTGTTACACTACCACACATGGAGCATATAGCCGTTTAGACAGATTTCTACTTGCGAACGACGGGACCCTGGACGTTCGTCGGGCTGTCTATCAGGTCGATTTCTGTTGGATCATGCCCCTCTTCTGTTAGAATGTGGTACCCACACGCCTAGACCGGCAATTCCCTTCTGGCACCGAGGCCGGAATTACTGGGCGACCTTGAGTATAGGTGTGATATTCAAGAGGCACTGAATAGTTATTTTGGCGAGAACTGGACCACAGCCCAGAGTCGTGGCATAGAATGGGAGGCCCTTAAAGTTGTTATATGAGGCGAAAGCCCTATTAAAACATACGGTATTCGGAAGAAACTAGATCAGGAAATGGCGCAGCAGGAAGATGCCTGAAATGACTTGAACATCAAATTGACAATGGTGACGCACCGGAGGCCGAGAGTCGAGTGGTGCGTGGTTGCATAGGTGCCCTGTGGAGTAGACTAGATAGTTATGTCCGTAATGATTTCAGACAGCGATTGCATTGTGAGGGGTTCGGTCTCGGCGTTTGCTCACTTGGCTGCTCCGACGTGAACGCCCCACCCCCATAATCTTATCCCTTCGCGGTCCAACCGGAGATAAGATTTTAGGTCAAACATGTGTGAATACCCATTTACGCGAGCACCTCTAGGCCATATACACTTCTCCATAGTGTGACGTGAGTTCTCAAATACCAGAATACCTGGACGGCCTCCGGTTACCCAGGCTCACGGACATTCAGGCGGAGGAATTGGAGGTTGAGCTGTCCCTGGAGGACCTTCAGGGGGCCCTGGGTGGCATGGCCTCTGTGAAGGCGCTGGGCCCTGACGGCCTCCCGGTCGAGTTTTATTGCGCATATTCTGCGACACTGCTTCCCAGACTGCTGGAAATACTTCATGAGTTACGCGAAGGGGGCCTGTTGCCACAGCAGATAAGAGAGACATTGATCATTATGCTAGCTAAGGCAGGGAGGGACCCTGCCGACCCGGGCTCCTATAGGCCGCTTTCCATGTTAAATGTGGACGTGAAACTCCTCACCAAGGTCCTCGCAATGCGAAAGGGACGTGTGGTGACCTCCTTAGTGGGGAAGGATCAATGTGGGTTTATCCCTGGAAGAGGGACCCACAGGAACCTGGGGAGACTATTGCATGTTATGCACGAGATGCGTAGACTCACTGGCCACGCTGTGCTGGTTGCCTTGGATATAGAAAAGGCATTTGATACCCTGTCCTGGGAATACCAATTGGCCATTCTGTACAGGATGGGCTTGGGACCTTACTTTTTGTCATGGGTACGTCTACTCTACTCGTCTCTGCGGGCCTGGGTCCGCACTGGGGCACTTGTGCCCGAGGCGTTTGATATTGTGCTGGGCACTTGACAGGGATGCCCTCTATCCCTGCTACTGTTCGCTCTGGCCATGGAACCCCTAGCTATACAGCTGCGAACACGCCTGCGGAATTAGGGCATACCTTTTGGGGCAACGACACACGCTATATCACTATACGCTGATGATGCCCTGGTGTATGTTACTAATCTGGAGAGCTCCGTCCCTCTCTTATAGACGCTGATGGACGATTTCGGTAGGGTATCGGGACTCCGAATAAATCGACGGAAGACTGTATTGTTTCCTATGGCGGGTCTGTCGGCAGTGGCTGCATCAGAGTTGCCACGGATGGATCTAGAGTGGGAGACGGAGTCGTTTCAGTATCTGGGCATGCGGGTGACACACTCCCCTCAACTACAATATGCCTTAAATATGGGTAGCGTGATAGATAGCCTCTGTGCCTCAGTCCAATCTTGGACCTCCCTCCCACTGTCAGTTATGGGCAGAGTTGCACTCTGCAAGATGATTCCCCTCCTGAGATGCCTGTACATGTTACAGAACTCGTTCTGTGAAATGCCACCACTTCTTTTGCAGCAGCTCAATAAATTACTTCTGTCCCTGGTATGGGCGGGTAAGCGGCCTAGCGTCTGCATGGATGTGCTGAAGCTGGACCTGGTTGACAGAGGGCTGGGCCCTCCCGAGTTGTGCCTATACTGTGCGGCGAGCTGGCTGCAATATGCTGCCATTTGGTGTGACGACGGCCCTTATTCGGAGAAAGACCTGTTAGAAGGCTCTGTTTGTTTGTCGCGTTTACTGTGCTTATTGATGGGTGGCTCCAGGTCGCCCCCGGGATTCCCTTCCTAGTTTCGCAGGTGTCGCGGGTCTGGGAGCAGGCCGTTGTGAAGGTGTTGTGTAAAGCGCCATATGCTTGTTGCTTCCGCTTTGGTGGCGGCGCCCCTTCGCCAGTGCTGCAGAAACACTGGACTTTGGAAAGTGGCGAGACGGCGGCTGTAATACTGCTGGTGATCTCTGCCATAACAATATGTTTATTACCCGGGAAGAAGTGGAGTCCCTTTTTGGAATTGACCAAGGTCAATTTCTGCAATATGCAAGCCTCTTGCAAACAGCTTGTGAGGTTTGGATCTCTTTTCCTACAGAAACGATTGAATACCGCTTTACAGCGACCCTCGTTGACCCTAGTTGTGTCTGCGGTCTCATCTCCCGACTCTACAAGGCTCTAAAACACGATAGACAGATAAGCATAACAGGGGCTAGAGATAGTTGGGATGCTGATCTGGATGGCCCGCTTACGGATGGTGAATGGTCTAGAACTTGTTCCCTGGTAGGGGATGCAACTAGCAATGCAAGATTTAAACGGACACACTTATTACGTCCACCGGGCTTACCTGACACCGCACCGCCTACATAGAATATTTCCAACACGCCCACATAGGTGGGCTCGCTGTGGTGGGGCTTCAGCTAATTTTGACCATAACGCATGGGTATGTAGCACGATTCAACCCTTTTGGCTTCAAATAGTGCGGACACTGAGAGAAGTGTCAGCTATTAACGTAGAGGTGACCAGGAGACACTGCCTACTCAGCTTAATTCCTTACCCCAAAAAAGGTTGCAAAATGACTTACAGATTTGCACAGCTGGGGCTCATCCTAGCCAAGCGGCTCATTGTGATACAATGGGCGAGCCCGTCCCCCCCTCTACAAGATGCTTGGTTGGCTGATCTCGTTGAGTGGGCGACTGCGGAGGAGTGTCGGCTTCAAAAAGTGCGTATGGATGTGTACGCTGAGCGGTACCTGGAGAGATATGATCGATACCCTATTAGGGGACTCTGGAGATTGCGGGGGACTCCCCAGAAGGCTGAGCCTGGATAATACCATTCCAGGCTGGCAACGTGTGAGTGGATTTGTCTGAATGATCGGAGATAATTGGAGGATGGGTTCGCCCTTGCCCCCCCTCCCCCTTCCTCCGATTTATTGTCACTGGGGAGTGGATGTCCCTCCCTTCTCCTACCTACATGGTGGATCCTGTATGGGACGTGCAAGGATGTTTGTGGGCTGGATTGTTCCCCCATGGTATGCTCTGTTGGTGGGGTGGGTCTGGCTCATGTCTGTAGTTTCTCTCCTGACTCGGACTTACTACACTAGCTCAATGACAGTATTGCACACTGGTTTGTCCTGAAATGTCTTCATCGTTATAGCACTTATGGTGGATGATATACATCACTCTGTTGCCCATGTATTGCTTTTCAGGCAGTTCACATTGGTTAGTTTTGATCTATCGTCCTATGTATGGGCAACACTTTATGTATAACCGGAGACTCTGCTGAAGACGTGATGCAGACATCATGATTGCCAATTTGGAATGTAATGCTGTGGTGCTGCTTTGTACCCTATGAACAGTGCAGTTCATGTGTTGTTATTATATAAGTAATAAATAAAGTTTTTTTTTTTAAATATGTCCGAGAATGGAATACTGAGGCAGCGGTAATCCTGAAGCCACCTCGGGCCTCTAATTCATTTACAGCCACTCCCTGCCTCCTCAGCTCACTCTTCCAGCTTTCTGCTTTCTCCCTTTGTGTTGCTTTTTTGTTTTTCTATGCCTCTGTCTTTCCCATATGTGTCTTTTGCTCGCAGTAAATGCTTGAGGCAGAAAAATAAGTGCAGGCCCCCAAAAATAAGTGGCGATGCCCCACACCGGAAATCACAGGACCAAATTAAGCACTGCTTGGAGCAAATCCCCCATCTACACATCTATTGAGAAAAGTAGACGTAGCTTGGGAGTATGAAAAATAATCATATGCACTTCTAGGTGAATCTTAGATGAATTAAAATAAACAATTACATTAGGGAACTTACAAGCGAGAACTTCAGAGCAAATCTGCAAGCTGCTTTGTTGAGACAGCGACACTGAAACAGAATGGATGTAATGGGTGTAGGTGAAGGATAAAGCAGATGTTGAGGGAAACAATTTCAAATCACACAATATTTGAAAAAATTGAAAAGATTGAAACGTCAGTTTTGATGACTAGGACAAATGAGACATTAGACATAGGATGTGGCATAGGAACGTGGGAGAAACCTGAATACATGTCTGAGTAAAGAGAAATCCACA
Source organism: Pleurodeles waltl (assembly GCF_031143425.1). Classification (NCBI taxonomy): domain Eukaryota; kingdom Metazoa; phylum Chordata; class Amphibia; order Caudata; family Salamandridae; genus Pleurodeles; species Pleurodeles waltl. The sequence continues at coordinate 328,070,133 of NC_090447.1, read as the reverse complement.
AAAGAGGGCAAAGAAAATGGAAACAACGGAGCAGAAGAAAGGGCAAAGTGAGTCAACCAAGTAGAAAAAAAAGAAGTGAGAGAGTGACTAGTGCAAAAGGACACAAGCTTGATGTTTGATAGTGAAGCACCGGGAAAGACAGAGGCTCAGCCTGGAATACCAGTAAAATATAAACTACATAGCTAGGACCTGCATAAGAATGCCCAAGGGACTGGACAGAGAAAAGAGGACATAGTTTCCTGTGTTAAGGATCAAGAAATGAGAAAGACCAGAATGCAAGACATTCGTTAGAAAAGTATGTTATACCCTTAAAGACTTGTGGTTTTGTGTATTCAAACAAGTTGGGGGACCAGAGTGACTTTTTCTAGGAAAACCAAACCTACAAGTACTGTTGTCGTTATGTTGCTACCACATGTAGTATCAACCTGTCAGCCTGAGTGGAGAACAGGGGAAAAATATACCCCAGGGTTGAGGAAAGTTAAAAGAAAGTGACCACGGCGAAGAACAGGAAAGCACAAATCCTAATGGTGAAGAGAGAAAAACGGAGAGGCCTGATAAAGAGAAAGTGGAAGACTAAGACACAAGCACAGAGAACAAGCATTGGTAAAGCGAAAGGTTTCGCCAATGGGATCTACTAAAAGCAGTTGATATGCAAATTGGAAATACTTTATCAAGAAATTGAGTGATAGAGAAATATAAGGTGCGGTACTGGAGTTACTCGTCTGCTGCACAGATCACAGGAATCTGGTCAAGGAGAGTGCACCTGGATCGCTTATGGGGGACTGTTTTCACCTACGCATATTGACTTTGCCAATGGTTGACTTATATACTGCTTTGAAGCAACTGTGAACATGAATGCAGCAAATTCGACTTTTCATGCATTTGTGCAGCAGTTTAAGAAGAAGTGTGGTTTTTTTACATTGTTCAGGCGATTCAAGGAGTGGGACATATAATTCTTTATCAAAGTTGTAAGTGATGTTTGGGCCACTGTGGCCTTCGTTGCATCTTTAATTAACGTAGCAGGTTGATGGATTCACATAAGAACAGCATAGTTTGGAAATATATTGAAATCCAAGTTAGGATGAGTGCATTCACAGAGAGGAGAACACAAGGTATAGATGTGATGAGGAGCAGTTATGTCACACCTATATAATACAGTGTGCTTGATTCCTCAAGTAGCATATTATGTAGCATTGATGCAGCATTGATGGGCAGCCTGTGCTTAATATTATTATAATATATTTGGCTGCCAGTCCACATGTTCCACGTTTTACCAATGGATGACACATTCTTGTGAGATTAATTAGGCATGAGTCATCACTCATTGTATGGGGCCAGTGATGTTGCACAATTAAGTGACTGGGGAAAATAGTTGGAAATGTATACATAAACCGCAGTGCCCAGTCATAATAACACGCTGAGTCCTCTTTAATGGGCGTTCACGCCTTTCTCTGGCATGGTTCCTAATAAACAGACCTTAAAAAAAAGCCTTTACCAGTAGGTACTTGTTGTACTCAATACAGTCTGGGCTGTTAGCAGGCTGTATGTGGGAAGTGTTTTTATTCTTCGACAAGAAAGTCATACACTTCACATCTGCACGGGCTATAAGGGACTTTTTGTTTTTACCGAACCAAACATTAGGTGCTTTAACAGCCAACGTATTCTGACCAGCTTATTACATATACATACAGGTAGGATACTAAAACCCTTATTAAATAACCATCATTCTGTGTATATGTGTGTATGTATACACACTCACGAGCAAAGCAATGTGAATTTGTGCAAAGAATTACTACTCCCGGCACCGAGCAAAAATGGCTGAGCCGTGCAAGCCTCTCATATCAACATAACACGGTTGGGGGAAACTCGTCTATATTGCGTTGCTACTTTAAAGGCACGAACAACATCAACCCCCATGTTTCAATTGTTTTAAGAGAATATATAAACATATGGAAATAGATGCACTGCTTTATGTGTAACGAGCGCCCAGGTAAAGCGTGTTATAGGGCCCTCAGAGTGAGAGTCATGTTTGGTCTCAAATCCTAAACAGGAGCCGCCGAACAAAGGGACAGCATTAAATCAATATGTTTGACATGTTTTGGTGTCACATAATTCTCTAAACAAAACTAATGTTTTCATCGGGCGAAAAGGGGGAACAAACCACAGACGCTCGTTGTAAGGGGTAAAAGGCCGCTTTAATAGAACAGGTCTGGTATAATACAATAACCTTGGCTTTTTTGCCTCACAAAACTACAAACCTCACTATACAAATATTTCTCACCTAACCCCTCAACCACCCTCTAAAGATTCCACTTCCCAAATCGCCCTTGAACAATCCCTTCCCCATCTGTCCTGCTGCCCACCTTCCGCAGTTACCCCTGCCTTTCCTCCCTCGTGCCCCTTGCTAAAACCTCCCTGCCCTCAAATCTTTGTCATCATCCCCTTCCCCCCGAAAGCCTTTCCGTGTAAATCCCCCGCCTCACCAGACCTGCCTACCAGCGGCATGGACAACTACCCAAAAAACACAAAGAACCAAGAGTACTAATAACATCACTCAGAAAAAACAGCCTGTCCTATTATAGCCTATTTAAGCCGCAAACCTTATCTGGAAATAATTAAACCCCCTTTTCCTACCCTCATCTTAACTCGACCCAGATCAAACCACCATTAAATAAAGGGTGGGTGGGAGGGCCTGACAAAACAGTACCGCCTCCTGGGTGTGTATAATGGCCGAAGAGGCCGCCTACTTCCAGCCCACCCTTTATATACCTACTCCAATGACCCGCCCCATCCTGTCCAGCTAACCAATTAATTTTCCCGACCTCCCCGTGGCCCGTTCCACCCGCCCGATAAGCCCGGGGGGAGACCGGGTTATACCTCGGCTCCCCCCAAGCCCCCATCGGGCGAAAAGGGGGAACAAACCACTGACGCTCGTTGTAAGGGGGTAAAAGGCCGCTTTAATAGAACAGGCCTGGTATAATACAATAACCTTGGCTTTTTTGCTCACAAAACTACAAACCTCACTATACAAATATTTCTCACCTAACCCCTCCCCCACCCTCTAAAGATTCCACTCCCCAAATCGCCCTTGAACAATCCCTTCCCCATCTGTCCTGCTGCCCACCTTCCGCAGTTACCCCTGCCTTTCCTCCCTCGTGCCCCTTGCTAAAACCTCCCTGCCCTCAAATCTTTGTCATCATCCCCTTCCCCCCGAAAGCCTTTCCGTGTAAATCCCCCGCCACCCAGGAAAACCCGCTAGGCGTTTTCCTGCCCCACCCCTCCCTAAAATTAACGATCCCAAAGCTTCACCCCCAATAAATCAGCTATCATGATCCTAAGATCCAATAGATACAGCTCATTGCCCATGAAAGTTAAATGAACCCCATCCTGTCGAAACAACTCGCCCGACGATGCAACCAAATTTTCATGCAACAAAACGGAAAACCCCTTTTCCTGACAAAATTTTTTCATCTCTCTATTCACTTTTCTCCTCTGTTTTTCTATCCCTATAAATGAATATGCTCCTCTCCACACCTGTCTAGGAACCATAGATGTCCAAACTATGTGCGTACCTGCTCAACGTTCTTTTATCCTGACCAAATCCATCTTCATTATTTTCAACAAACCAATGCCAGACAAAGAAACTAAATCATTCTCCCCAAGATGAATAACTAACAGATCTGGGCAGATCCCTCTCTCAATCTTCCTAGAAAGAACCACCAATAACTCACCCCATCTCATGCCACTCTTCCCCACCCATATCACTCTAATCCTTGCTCCATCTAAACCTAGTTGCGTTCCAAAATGCCTTGAAGCAGCCTGCTTCTCCGCCCACCGCACAAAAGAGTGCCCAACTATCCAGACGGAACAGCTCCCATCAGGTCCCCTGACACAACCTATAAGAAAAAACAGCAAAAACACACGTAAAATACTTTGCAATACACGACATTTTTGAAAAGGAAAAAGAGAAAGAAATGAAAGGAGAATATACATTTAGAGAAAAAGAGAGTTAAGAAATACCCAAAACTAAATATGCATCGTAATAAAACATCTTAAACAACCCACCTGCAATCAATTAACGGACGTAGCGCTTAAAACATTGTGATTTCCATCTCCCCAAACCCATAATAAAACCATCTGATTTTCGTAGCGCCTTAGCTTCCGTAGCGGCTCCGATCCGAAATGAATGTGTACCATAACAAAGCGGATCCAAGCCCAACAAGACCAAAGACCTTCTCAAAATAACCATAAGTTGGTTAGACGTTAAACTTGAACCATCCTCATGAATAAACACCAGCTTTGACGATGACGGTAATAATCCTGAAAACGAAAACCACCAACTAGCGGGGCAAATGGGGGATCCATCACCACCTAAGAACACTTCCTGTCCCCTTCCCAACTTATCAGTCTTAGATGCCCGCAGCTAAATACTGACAGCCCCTTTTATTACCCGTACCTCAGACTGCAGAATACCCTCCTGTCCCTTCACACCCAAAAGCTCTGAAACCGCAAAGCTCCATGAAAAAGTCAAGACATACATAACGAAAACTATCTAACCTCCCAATGGGATAAACAAACGTCCCCCAATACCCCAACAAACCCTGCAAAATCTGTGATGTTATGGGCCGTCTGCGATCTTTCCTCGCCCCTCCCTCCCTTGCCTAACCCGAGATAAGTCGCCTACACAGCTCTCCCTCAACTGGATCATAACCCCCAAAATACTTCCCATAAAAAGAAATACCAGCTAACTTACCTGATATAGTAACTGCCGCCAAACCTAACTCAATTTGCTTCATTATGAAATGGATCGCATCCTCCCTCCGTATTTCACAAACCTCATAACCCCCTTCCCTTTTTACTGCACCTGACTGTAAAAACTCCATCCAGGCCTGTTCAAAACTCCTCCGAGTGGACGGAGCTATGGACTGTTGAACCAACTCCAACATTCTCAATCTCCTAAGTCCCATAATTCCCTGGGAACAGCCGTCTTCCTCACATCTGCTCCCGGTGCCAGCCCACGGAACCTCTGCCACTGGAAACGAGGTAACGCATCAGCCAAATCATTATTGACACCTGGCACATACCTTGCCTTGAACAAAACATTAAACTGTAAACATTTTAGCAGAAAAACTCGCAGAAGCTTCAGAACTTTCTCATCTTTCGCCCTCTGAGAATTAACAAGATTAACCACTGACTGGTTTATCCACATTGAACAACACATTCCTATTCGCAAAAGTTGAACCCCACACAAACAACGCAACCACTAAAGGAAAGAATTCCAAAAAGGCAATGCTGTGTTTTGCCTTCTTCCAGCCCACAGGCCAGCTCTCCGCTGCCCAATGACCATCCCAAAACAGCCCGAAACCATGGGAACCAGATGCATCAGAAAAAACTTGAATCTGCCAAAGCCAATCAATCTCATCAACCAACATGGTGACACCATTGAATTGTTGCAAAAAACGGATCCACATCCTTAAATCCTCCCTCACATTTGCCCGAAGCCGAATGTGATGGTGAGGCAACACCGCCCCTTTTATTGCAAAACCCAAACGCCTACAAAATGCTCTGCCAACCCTAATAACCCTACATGCAAAATTCAAATGACCCAAAATACTCTGAACCTGACGCAACTCCAACTTTGGCTTCCTGACCGCTTCCTCCAACAATGAAATCAACAACTGAACCTTCTCTTGCGGCAACCTCACTTCCATCTGAACAGAGTCCAACTCGATTCCTAAAAAACTCAAACAAGTGGAAGGCCCTTCTGTTTTCTCTTTTGCCAAAGGCACACCGAACTGGGTCATAGACCTCTGAAATAGCACCAGCGCTTCACCACATTCACCAGACCGAGGTCTGCCCACAAGTAAGAAATCATCCAAATAATGTGTAACTAGTTTCACCCCACACTGATCTTGAACAAACCATTGTAAAAAGGTACTAAACATTTCAAAAAGAGAACAAGACACCGAACAACCCATTGGCAACATCCTGTCCACGTAAATAGCATCTTCAAACTGCATACCCAACAATGAAAAATCCTCCGGGTGCACTGGCAACGGTCGAAAGGCCGACTGAATATCTGATTTCGCCATCTCCGCACCCTGCCCGCACCTTCTTACTAATGAGATTGCATAATCCACTGAAGCGTAATGCACCACTGCATCTTCCGGAGCGATAAAGTCATTTACTGATGCCCCTGCAGGCCAAGACAGATGATGAATAAGACGAAATTCCCCTTCCTGCTTCTTAGGTACAACTCCAAGAGGAGAGATAGTCAAATTAGGTAAAGGCCAACTATTGAAAGGCCCAACAATCCTGCCCAAACTCACTTCCTTCTGAATTTTTGCCCTTACCATCTCCGGAAACTGCTTTGCCGACTTCAGATTATTAGCCTATCTCCTCACTCTCGGGCCCTGATAACAAAGCCTAAAACCCTCTTGAAATCCACTCAACAAAGTCTTTGCCTCTTCTACGTGCGGATAAAATTGTAACCAATAACCAACAACCTCCAATTTAATAGGAGTAAGGGCCTTTACCTGCCAAATGTTGTCCGTGAGCCCTACCTCTCTCTGCTCCTCTACCCTGCCCCCCCTGTCCTGACCAATTAAATCCGCCGAAACATTGATAGGCCGGGTGCCTGCCTCCACAATTGGCACAATCATGTCTAAATTTGCACTGCTTTCTGGTGCACAATGGGGCACTGGGAACATGCCCCATTATGGGGGAACTGACCACTGTGGCTGAAACCCACCCCAAATTGGGTGGGGTGGGCCTGAAAGGGCTTATATTGAACCGGTAATCCACTAGCCGTATGTGAAGTAGGCGCATTCCTCGCAGATCTTAACCATTGCATCCACAATTCATTGTCAATCTCCCCCCAAACTTTCTCCGTATAAATAGCCTTACGGGCCCGAAACTCTTCGTCATAACGGAACCATCCAAAGCCCCCGTAATCCATCTGTGCCCTTCTCACAACATCCATATACTTAAACAATGCCACACAGAGATCCGGAAAACGTTCGCATAGTACACTTGCATAGATTAAAAATGCAGATGTCCAATTCTCAATATTCGTTGCCACCTTCGGTCTCCTCGCCAACTCCCATTCCTCCTCCTTCGATCCCTCCTTTGCTTGCACTTCCCTATGCAATAGTTTGAAAACATCGATAAATTCACCTTTCCAAATGTTTTCCCTCAAATTCTGAGTGAGATGCGCCCCCAAAGGCATCGACACTCCCATATATGGCAACTTTTTACCTTTAGCACCCGTTTGTACCGCTTTACCCGTTTCCGCTGTACTCACCTGACTTTCCACTGGCGTACCAGTCAACGTTGAGTGGCATTAAGTGAACCTTCTGCTTTACTCTCATTTAAACCAACCCCTGTTTCCACTTGAATTGCCACATCCACATTCTTGTCATTATGCCCTAAATTTGATACTCTACTTATCAATAACCCAGACTCGCCCGATACCTCACCTCTGCGTAAACCGCCAACCACTTCACGCCTTGATGACTGACGATCGCCCTGGACCGCCTGTTTACTCGTCTTTTGAGCCGACACAGCCCCCGTAGCTTCGTCTTCATAATCCAACTCCTCTTCGTTGTGAACCAAACCTGTACTAGCGCTCCGGCCAGCAGGGGTCACCCGAGTATCCCTCAAAAAAGGCTCCATAGCCTGGCCTTCTTGAACCGATGTCTCCCTCGTAGTCGAGCGAACCGCTCCGGATTGCGCCCTCTCTTCAACCCGGTGTGCCAGAGGCGCCCTGACCTCCACCGGTACCGCAAAATCAGCTGGTCGCCCAAACCGCTGACCCTCTAAGGCCAACCCATGCTGTTCATTAACATGGGCTTGATGACACCCAGGAAGGTACGCCCTCGCACCCTGCTGCCACAAATCTAACCGCACCTGACCAGAACATAACCAACTATCATCCGTGGTCACCCCTGAAATAGTACCTCTAAGCACTGTACCTTGCTCATCCACAAACTCAACCTGCTCTCCTGTCCTGAACCCTGACCTATTATCTACCTCCCATTCCTGTACTCTCCTCACCACAGAACTGACTACCTTTGGCACCCACTGCCATAGCCTGCTACTACAAGCCTTCTCACTCACCTCAAATTGGTCGAAATTACCTTTCCCATTCCATCCCTCAAATTCTACATTCTCCCCTTCTTCTTCTGAATCTATCAAAATAATATTTGTCTCCAAATTCTTTGCCCCCCCTTCCGTTCGCCGCCTACATTCGCATTATTGTGCTTGATCGATTCAAGAACTGCCCTTCCCGAGGGCGCGGCCATCTTGGCCGCCCCTCCTAATGGCCTTTCTTCACATTGTTCCTTTTCTCGTTCCCCATCGCTCTCTACGGCGAGTGGGGCTTGTTTTGACACTTTTTTCACCGGCACACCCCACCATCCGGCCCCCTGAATTCCTCTCCATTGCCGTTTCACCCTCACCAGCGCCCGGCACCATAGCAACGGAGGAGCCTCGTCCCATGACAGCTACGCGCTGCCTCAGAAACTAACCGGTCCTTCTAGTTACACGCGCGCCGCCCCCTCTCATGACAGGTACACTTGATAAACTTTGTTCCATGCCCTCCAACCCCTCTGGTGACGCAGAAACTTTTCTGCCTGTCACACTTTTAACTTTAAATTTCTTAAATTTCTTGGGACTTTTTGGCGACGTACATGCCAAAACAGCAGCAGTAACTCGCTCTGCTGATGACCTTTTTGGCCTTTTTAGCCCAACCCATGCCTGCTCTAAGACACCTTCCTTTATTAAATCCTCCCTACCAGCATCTTGTAATACTTTTAAAGCCTGAACTACACTATTCGCTGCCATGCTAAACCCTTTTACAACCAACTAAAACACCTTAACCAAATTTGCACACTCTCGGCCTAAAAAACGCCCCCCTGACAAAACAGTACCGCCTCCTGGGTGTGTATAATGGCCAAAGAGGCCGCCTACTTCCAGCCCACCCTTTATATGCCTACTCTAATGACCCGCCCCATCCTGTCCAGCTAACCAATTAATTTTCCCGACCTCCCCGTGGCCCGTTCCACCCGCCCGATAAGCCCGGGGGGAGACCGGGTTATACCTCGGCTCCCCCCAAGCCCCCATTGGAAGACTCCGTCGAAAGGCTAAGCCTTCCACAAAAACGTGGACAAATGTCATATAAGCCCGCTTTCTTAGAGAAGACCCCAAAATGGCGCACGCCCCTTGAGGCCGTCCATGAAAGATTAATCAAAAAGTCCACAAAGTGCCCTGAGAGTGAACCTCAACATTGGAATAAATGCAGAAATGAACCAAATTGCTATTGCTGCCCTGTCAAGCGTAGAAGCCTTATTATTTTTTGTATCCGCTTTCCATCACCACCACCCCACCTCTCAGAGTAATATGAGCCCCCCAACTGCCGAAACTTTGCCATGTGATCAAATGTTTGCGCCCCCGCACTGCCAAGCAAAATAATTAGCTAATTAAAATAATAAGATGTAATTACAATAACTTATTTCGGTCCTGTTGCAGCTGTTTCACCCCTGTCCTATATTTTTACAGTCGAACAAAAACCTTTTGCACTTTTCGAAACACCTCAACAAATAACTACTGTAATGAGGGCTTATCCAGCGCTCACAGGTGTCCCTTGGTCAAAGCAGTGCTATCATACTGAGGTCATGTGATAGGTATTGCAATTCCACTTCCTCTCTTTCCGCATACGTACCATGCACTCCTATGGCGTGGTAGACAGCAAATAATAATAAAAAAGTGTTCATTCAGACTGCATAGCCAGGTGAAGGACACTAGTCACCAGCCAATGATGAGTGACCGGAAGCTGTACTTCGGCCACGCTCCACTCCACTGCATGAACAGAAAGTAGAGCAGGAAGACCTGCAGATTGAAACCAGTCAACAAGCTGACAATAAGAAGTAAAGAGAGTGAGGTTCGAGCTGCCCAGTGGTAAGTATTGGTTAGTGATGTGCTGGCTCAAAGCCCGTTTAAAAAAATATATATATTTATGAGGGATTTCGCAAGCGCACATGTGCAGGTGAAACCTAAAAAGGACAGCAAAGTCTTGTTTATGGCTAACTGTAGACACCAAGTCGCAGGAAATTGAAGCACTGTGGTGATTTAGCATGGCAGAAGGCTTTGTGCTGCATAACGATGTGGATTTTTTCTAACAGAATCAAAATCATAATCCATTTTATTTTACCACAATAAAAGCTATGTAAATGGAATCAAAGTCAAAGGAAGATTTTAGAAATCTGTTTACAATATTGTAGGATGTCGGAGATGAAAGTGAGTGCCACCTACCTTCTTGCATGTCAATGATTCCCACTGTGCTAGAGTTCTTAATGAACAAACGGCCATCGCTGAATACACCAAAGGTGTCTTTCTCAATGTGGGTGAAGTAGAAGAGGTAGTTCATGTCATTGCTCCTCATGGACTTGATAATGCGAAGGAGCTGGTACCCCAGATCTGCTGCCACTTCGGCAGTGGAGTTGTAGAACTCTTTTAGTGGAATCGTACTTGTGCTTACAATTAGACGGCCACAAGCACCTAGGTACTTTGGAAACGGCCAGCCTTCTGATCCAGGAAATATCTGCAAGAGAGAGTAAGTACTCAAATTATTTCCTGCTGCCAAAATATTTACTGTACATGGGCTTAATGTGTATTTAGTTATGTGTTGATATAGACATACCATTTTGTCACTAATGCTCCAGTGATTAGCAAACCTACAACACATCAGTTCATATCTTTTTAACCTTTATATAACCATGAAACATTCTAAAATAAGACCACTTACTTGAATATTTGAGAGTTTCTATCGGCACCCTCTGTTTTCTGCTCTGATAGGCACGCACTTTGTCATGTCACTACAGTCGGCAGCAAGTATGTGATATACTTCTTGATGGAAAAGGAATATTATGGAATATGGGATGTTGAGGTGTTCCATTCAGTGTCTGACACTAAGGGACGTATCTAGAGTTTGGCATTAAGGAAACACCATCAAAATAAGATGCATATCCCATCTGCTGTATTCAAACTCGAAATAAGGCCCTAAGTAAATGTAATGAATATGAAAGGTAATCATCACCCATACAACGTTGCTTCGTAACAAGTTAGATGACAGCAAAATGCATCACTTTTGTACACCCTGTACTGAAAACTCTTTCAAAACCAGTCTTAGGGAATCTAAAACCAGACTCCTGTTTCACACAGCAGGCAGCCAAGCATGACTCAATAAATTCTCCAGATGCCAAAGAGTTTTGGTGTTGATTCAGTGTTGATTGTCAGGCCCTTTCTGGATACTGGGGTAACTGGGCAGTTCTCCAGTGAGTAACTGTTTTTAACACTGGGGTCCCTGAAACTTGGGTTCCTCTGCTCATGGGGATCCAAGTATACACGTCGTCCATGACTGTTCAAAGGGTTGTATGTTCTATCTTCAAGGCTTCATCTAGAACCTCATGAACGTTGGAACTCAGAAAACGTATAACTCAATACTCAGTAAATGTTGCTGTTCACTCAGAGCTATATCTTTAGAAGATTATAGGTATTTATTTACAACAGAGTAAAGTTAGGATTGTAAAATGCAGATATGCTCAAAATAAAAAATCTTAACAATGTTCTGGCCCTGAGCTATATCACAAGCCAGTTTTGTCAATGGGACAATGTAACATTTGGTATAATTGTAATGCTTGGCATGTAATAAGTAATATTGAGAAATTCTTCTATTTTAAATTTATTTTCTCTGTTTCTCTGTATAGTGCTTAGACATCCTTTAGTAGGGGCTCCCACAAAAAAGTCCCTTAAAAAACAGCAAATAAATAGTATTATACTATTTGGAAATATTGTGAGGCCTCAACTGTTATTGGAAATTCCTAGGACCTAATATTCCCTGTAGGTTTTTTTATGCAGTTGCTAGCTAGTATAACAGTTTGGATCGCTAGGGGCGCCATGGAGGCAGCTCCCAGGAGAAAATGCAGCTTACGGTGATTCCCCCACTTCTCACTGTTCCACCTCCGAACGCTGATGAGTGTGGACTAGAAGCTCACAGAGGGTGCTGTGAAATAGGTGGCTATGTACACTTCAGCTCTTCATCCAATAGTGATGGGGCTGGCTGTTAGCACATAGCGTTAGCAGCACATATAATTGTCTTGTTGCTGTATGTAATTTTTTGTTACTAATACCCATTGAATGGTACATTTTTAGATCGATCCTAGCTAGCACACATGCGCTGTCTGCAAGACCTGCTGTATTCAGTTAAAGGACTTTGATCCCACCGGCTGCATTCCATAGGTTAACTGCAGTGTTGCTTCTTTGCTGCCTCCTAACTGGTTTGCACAGCCGATGCATCACTTTCGTTCTTGGCTGAGGAGCACACTGGCCAAGTTATTTACACTATGAAATGTTTATCTGTTGTTTGTTGGAACTCTTTTTTTAATTGTTTCCTGTCTCCACTTGTGTTCTTTTGGTGCTTTTCAGCATTTACAGTTGTAGCATGACTGTTTTTATTATAGCAGCGCGCATCCTGCTTCAGGTTTTTATATACATACAAAGTTTAATGTAAACCCATTGTTTAATTCTACTTGTTACCAGTGTAATTTTATTTGTTACCATTGGCATGTATTTTGTAGAGCCCACGCTGAGACTCGAACCTGGTTTCCCAGTCCCAAAGTCAGCAGCTCTGTATTTAACCACATCTTGGCAGAATTTCGGAACCTTAAGAAACTGATTGCTTTACCGTAAGTGGCATAAAAAGGTTTAAAAAAGAAAATGTATAATCTGTACTGCGAATTAGCTTTCGGCCACTTCTCCGGCTCTTTGTTAACGGAGCGAGTTTAATCTTTAATCCCAAGTGACCACGATCGTAATATACTGCAGTCGTAAATTTTTAACTCAGAAGTGTGATGCAGTGAGACCTCAAGTTTCTCTAATAGCTGCAACGTGAATGGAGAGACACACAACGACCTTCGCTAAGTCAGGCAAACAACTCAATGCTTCTTAAAAAGACAGTGGACAATCGTTTTAGGGACGTTCTGCCTAACCTTAATATGGCTACATGAAGCCAGCATGCGAAGGGGCAGGTGAACATGCGTGATGTAAACACAACTTGAACCTTGCCTGCACCAACCACCCAAAAACTGACATATTACAGCAAGACAGACAGCCATTTTGTAAGCCTCGTCAGAGCTCCAACAAACAATCAAAGGCACTTAGAAATGAGAAATGGGTGTGACCCTGAGGAATTTCTGCAAATTATTTTTAACCACTCTATGTCTAATTTTGATCGTGCTCACACATTGGGGGCACGGGGGGAGCAGAGGGCTTGCCCGGTCTCCCCCCGGGCTTTTCGGGCCGGAGTGGTACATGCCACTGATGAGTTGGGGATTGGTGGTCGGTGCAGGAGGGGGCGGGTCGTTGGTGGGAGGATAAAAGACAGGGGCAGGGTGTGGGCGGCCTCTTTGGCCGTTGTCACACCCAGTAGGCGTGTTTGTCTTCGTGCTTGGGAGTTTATTGTAATTGTGGTAGGAGTTTGTATTACTGTTTCGAGGCGTTTTTGAGGCGGAGCTTGTCGTAATAATTACGTTTATTATAGTAGAGGGCATTTTGGTGTATTTGTTATTGTCAGGAGCATAAGGAGTTTGAAGTAAATATGGAGTTGAACAAGGTGGTGCAGGCCCTAAAAACGTTGAGGGATGAGGGCAGGGAAGATTTAATTAAAGAGGGCGTATTAGAGGAGGCGTGGGTAGGTTTAAAAAGGCCGAGGAGGTTATCGGCGCAAGGGGTGAGCGCTGCTGTAGCGGCGTGCTCTTCTCCTTTAGGAAAAGCGAAGAAATTTAAAACGAAGAGCGCGGAAGGACGAAAAGTCGCGCGCTCACCTGTTCAGCCCCAAGAGGGGTTGGTGTCCGCTTTAGGGCCGGAGGTAGCTAGTGTGTCTCGTCGATGGGGTGCGGGCCGGCTGCTGAGGCGTTCGGGCGTCTCCCTCGCAAGGAGAGTGGCAGCAGGAGGGAGGGGGGTTGGCCACGTGGGCGCGATGGCGGGTGGAGAGAGACAGGGGGCGCGGCTTGCAGGCCAGCAAAGAGGTGGGCGGGGGCGGAAACAAGCCCAATTGCCGCGCGAAAACCCGGCTGAACGCGAGGCGGCCATTTTGAAGGAAAGAACCTTGGGAGCCACAAACAAAATGGCGGCGCCCAGCGAGAAGTTTAGTTTTATGGGAAGTCGATTAGGCAAAGGGCAGGCGGTAGATACAAGAATTTTTGAGGAGTGTGGTGAGCGTGAGGAGGAGGTAATTGTGATTTCCGATGAGAAATTGGATGGTCAGGGTGGTTTTGGGTATATTCCAGAAGCTATGGGTTTACTGGAGGATTGTGATGTTGAGATGGGAAGTGGTGCAGTTGGGCTAGGAGAGACAGTTTTGGAAAGGAGTGGCGTGTAGAGAGTTATGGTGCTAATGTTAGAGATTCTAACGTTTTGGAAGTAAGTGAGCAATTGGTTTGTGCAGATTTGGAAGGTGTGATGACTAGAGGCTTGGGTAGCGGTCAGGCTGGTAGGAGTACTGGTAGGGGCGAGGTTAGCGTTTTGGCGAACAGGTGGCAGCCAGGTTTGCAGGACTTTAGCGCTGGGTGTGACGCTCCTCGGTTTCTGGGCAGGCTGAGCGAGATGGCGATGCATCAGGATGCCGGGCGGCATGCTGGTGGGCAGAGTTTACAGGTTAAGGCCAGGGCGCCTTTACTACACCGGAAAGAAGGGAGGGTAAATTCCGGAGTGGTTTACCCGACAGCGAGGGAAGCAGGTGCTCGTTGTTCGCTGGGTCACAGTGCGGGCTCAGTTTTGGAGGATGAACAGCCTTCCACCAGCTAGGGCGCTGGTGCAAGTTTTGGAAGGCAAGAAGAAACTCTGCTTGACTACGAAGAAGACGATGAAGTCCAGAATGCAAAGGTAGTGGTACCAGTTTTGCAGCCAACAGTTCCAGAAGTGGTCCAGGGCGATCACTCTAAAAATCGTCGCAGTACGCCTGGGAATTTACCTAGAGGTGAGATTGGGATGGGTCTGGGTCGAATTGTTGGCGGTTATGGGAGGGTGGTATGTGGTGCAGGCGGGGTGGACGCTTCTGTGCAGGTGAATTGCATTACTGTGGATGGGGCAGGTAAGTCAGAGGTGACGGGGGTTGTGTCGAAAGATGATGAGTTAAAGGTATTGCAGGAGTCAGTAAAGGAAGGGGGTGTACTAAGTGCTGATGTGTCGGGAAGAGGTAAAAAATTGCCGTACATGGGAGTGGCGATGCCTTTGGGGGCGCATCTCACTCAGAATTTAAAAGATAAGATTTGGAAAGGTGAATTTGTGGATGTGTTTAAATTATTGCATAGAGAGGTGCAAGCGAAGGAAGGGTCAAAGGAAGAGGAGTGGGAGTTGGCCAGGAGACCTAAAGTTCCTACAAATATTGAAAATTGGACATCAGCCTTTCTGATTTATGCAAGCGTCTATTGTGAAAAGCACAAGGATTCGTGTATTGCTTTGTTTAAATATATGGATGTGGTGCGGCGGGCCCAAATGGATTATGGGGGATTTGGGTGGTTCCGTTACGACGAGGAATTTCGTGCAAGGAAGGCGATGGACCCATCCAAAGCTTGGGGGGAAACAGATAATGAGTTGTGGATGCAGTGGTTAAGGACGGCCAGGTATGCTCCTACTACGCACACTGCAAGTGGTCTTCCGGTACAATATAAGCCCTTTCAGGGGCGTCCCACCCAATTTGGGGTGGGTTTTGGACAGCGTGGGCAGTTGCAAGGGAATGGGTCTTGCTGGGCATTTAACTGCAGCTTCTGCAATAGGCAGTCCTGTAGATTTCGGCATGATTGCTCCCATTGTGGAGGCAGGCACCCAGCTTTTCAGTGTTTTGGAGGCATGCACTGGGGATGGCAGGGACAGCAAAATAGAGGTGGTGACAGGGGCAGAGGCCAGATTCAGCAGGTTGTTGGAAAAGGGCCCTACGCCTATTAAATGTGAAGCTATTTCTTATTGGCTACGTTGGTATCTTCGAAGGGAAGAAGCAAAGGTGTTGTGGAGTGGTTTTGTTGAAGGTTTTCGTTTATGCTATCAAGGTCCTAGAGTGCGAAGGTGGGCCAATAATTTGAAATCGGCAAGGACTTATCCGGAGGTGGTTCAGGCAAAATTGGACAAGGAATTGGAATTGGGAAGAATTGTAGGCCCCTTTTCGGAGTGGCCTTTGGCCAACTTGACTATTTCTCCCCTAGGAGTGGTTCCTAAAAAACAGACAGGTGAATTTAGGCTGATACATCATTTGTCTTGGCCAGCGGGGAGTTCAGTCAATGATTTTCTCGCTGTTGAGGACACTGTTGTGCACTATGCATCAGTAGATGAAGCTGTTGCCTTGGTGAGGAAGTATGGGCAAGGGGCAGAGATGGCAAAAGCGGACATTAAATCAGCGTTTCGGTTATTGCCTGTTCATCCGGAAGATTTTTCTTTGTTGGGAATTCAGTTCAGGGGTGCGATTTATGTGGATCGCCTGCTCCCAATGGGTTGTTCGGTTTCTTGTTCCTTGTTCGAAATGTTCAGCACGTTTTTGCAGTGGTGTTTCCAGTACAAGAGAGGGGACAGGTTGGCGACACATTACTTAGATGATTTTTTCTTTGTGGGGGCGGCAGAAACAGGTTCATGTGGCAGGGCTTTGTTGGAGTTTGAGGACTTGATGTCTGAATTTGGGGTTCCACTGGCAAAGGAGAAGACGGAGGGCCCTGTGTCATGTATTAACTTTCTTGGCATTGAGCTGGATTCGTTGAGGATGGAGGTGAGGTTACCTCAGGACAAAGTGAGGCAGTTGATTTTGCTTTTGGAAGACACGGTCAAAAGACATGAGTTGGAGTTGCGGCGAGCTCAGGAATTACTGGGTCATTTGAATTTCGCTTGTAAGGTGGTCAGAGTGGGCAGAGCCTTTTGTAGGAGACTTGGTTTTGCAATGAGAGGTGCGACGTTACCGCATCATCACATTAGGATCAAGACTCAGGTGAAGGAGGATCTGAAAATGTGGATTTGTTTTTTGCAGGAGTTTAATGGAGTGTCTATGTTGGTGGATGATTCGGATTGGTTTTGGCAGGTGGAGTTGTTTTCTGATGCATCAGGTGCCCACGGTTTCGGGCTGTTTTGGGATGGTCATTGGATGGCGGAGGCTTGGCCAGCCAAATGGAAAGAAGCAAGGCATAGCATTGCCTTTTTGAAATTTTTTCCTTTAGTGGTGGCGTTGGTAGTCTGGGGTTCCCATTTGGCTAATCGGAATGTGGTGTTTAATGTGGACAATCAGACAGTGGTAGCCTTGGTGAATTCGCAAAAGGCGAAGGATGTTAAAGTGTTGAAATTGCTGCGTATTTTCTTGTTGCATTGCTTAAAATTCAATGTTCTGTTCAAGGCTAAGTACATCCCTGGAATCAATAATGATATTGCTGATGCCCTATCTCGTTTTCAGTGGCAGAGGTTCCGTGGTCTAGCACCGGGAGCGGATACGGAGAAGACTCTGGTACCGGGGGAGTTGTGGGCTTTAGGAGATTAAGAATGTTGGAGCTGGTACAGCGGTCTATAGCCCCGTCTACAAGGAAGAGTTATGGTCGGGCCTGGTTGGAATTCTTGGAAGCAGGAGCAGTGGAAGTGGTTGGGGGGGATGACGTAGTTATTAGGAGACGGGATATGGCGGTTCGCTTCATTATGCATCTGATTGATAAAGGTTTGTCTGCTGTTACAATTGCAGGTAAGTTGGCGGGAATATCATTTTACGGTAAGTATTTTTGGGGTTATGACCCAGTGGAAGGGGAGATTTGCAGGCGGATCTTAGCGGGTTGGGCCAGGTCGGGAGGTGCAAGGTGGGATAGAAGGAGGCCAATCACGTCCCAATTATTGCGGGCCATTTTACGGGCACTGGAGGTTGTTTGTTTTTCAGAATGGGAAGTGGGTTTGTTATCTTTATGCATGGCTTGGCTCTTTCATGGAGCGTTTCGTATTTCAGAGTTGTTAGGTTTAAAAGGGAGGGAAGGTTTATTACGTTCCAATGTACAGGTAAGTGGAGGGGATGTTGTTGTTTGGTTGGGTAAAACCAAAGGTGATCAGTTGGGCAGGGGTCAGGAGGTTGTTTTACGGCGTACAGGATCTCAAGATTGTCCGGTTAGGTCGTGGTTCATATTTGCAGGTAACTTGCCGGAGTCTGCAAGGTTTGTATTTTTACATCAAGATGGTTCTTCGTTATCGGCGTCTCAGGTTTTGGCGGTTTTAAAAATGTGCTTGAGGCGGTTGGGTTTGGATCCAGGATTATACGGGACTCATTCGTTGAGGATTGGCGCGGCAACAGAAGCCAGGAGACTGGGGAGGAGTGATCAAGTAATCCAAGACTTGGGTAGGTGGAGGTCGCAGTGTTTTAAACGTTATATTAGAGCAGATAAATGATCATAGGGTGATCTTTCATGGTAAAGGGGTTCTTTTCAAAAAAAATATTTTGCTCCTTTTAACTATCTGCTCTTTTCCTCCTGTTCTAGCTGTCAGTTTCCTGGTGCTTTCCTTTGGGGTGGGCTTACAGTGAGAGGTAAGACTGTAAGACATACTTTTAACATCTTTTTTGCTTCATAGGTTGTGTTGGGGGTCCAGACGGAGTATGTACGGTGTGGATCGTTGGGCACTCATTCATTGGCTGGGCTGAGAAGCAGGCTGCGACGAGGCATTTTGGTCGACAATTGGGTTTGGATGGTGTGAGGGTTAAAGTTAGTTGGGTGGGTAAGAGTGGGATGAGGTGGGGAGAGCTTTTATATGTTCTTTCACAAAGGATTCGGCAAGGTGTTTGCCCTGATTTATTGGTTATTCATCTGGGCGAAAATGATTTGGTTTCCCTTTCAGGTATAGGTTTACTGAAGGCAATGAAGTTAGATTTGCTATGCATTAAGGAGAAGTGGTCTGGGACACACATTGTCTGGACGGGACTGGTACCTCGGAGGGTTTGGAGGGGGCTCATTCTTTTCAAGGAATAGAGAAACAGCGAAAGAAGGTGAATAGGGAAATGAGGTCTTTTTGTCGAGTTCAAAGCTGTGTTGAGTCATGACAATATTAGCGGTTCAGATGTAGGTTTTTTCCGTCAGGATGGGGTTCATTTATCCTTTTTGGGTAATGAGATTTATTTGTTTGAGTTACGAATGATGATTGCGGACCTGTTGGGGGTTAAGCTATGGGATAGATAGATAGGTCGGGTGGGGCAGGAAAACGCCTACCGGGTTTTCCTGTGTGGCGGGGGTTTCTGGTCAAGAAGCATTTCGGGTGGGGAAAGGGATCGATATAAAAATCAGTGGACAGGGAATTTACACAAGGCAAGGGGAATTTTAGAAGGGATGGGTAAGGGGTAGGTCAGGTCAAGGTGGTAGGCATAAGGGGTAGGTTGAATGGGTTCTTTAGAGGGAGGGGGAGGGGATAGGAGGAAAGTTATGTATTAGTGAGGTTATGTAGTTTTGTAAGGCTTTATGCCAAGGTGTTTATGTTGCCAGACCTGTTCTATTAAAGCGGCCTTTTACCCCTTAACAACGAGTTTGTGGTTTGTTCACTCTTTGGGCCCGATGGGGGCTCGGGGGGAGCAGAGGGCTTGCCCGGTCTCCCCCCGGGCTTTTCGGGCCGGAGTGGTACATGCCACTGATGAGTTGGGGATTGGTGGTCGGTGCAGGAGGGGGCGGGTCGTTGGTGGGAGGATAAAAGACAGGGGCAGGGTGTGGGTGGCCTCTTTGGCCGTCGTCACACCCAGTAGGCGTGTTTGTCTTCGTGCCCGCCCGCCCTCCCATGCATTGATTCTTGTTCCCGTGGGATTTTTGTTGTCGTACCCCTTTTTGTTTGGTGTTTTTTGTTTGGAGGTGATTTGCAATTAGTGAGGCATTGTAGGTTGGGCATTAATAAGTTTCAGCTTTGACAGGACAGGTCTGGGTTTGTTTTGGTTAATGGTTCATTAGATGTGTTTGTATGTCAAGGGGGGTTTGGGTGGCTTTATTATTTTTGCCGCTGGTAGTCAGGTCTGGCTGCGGGGGTTTCTGGTCAAGAAGCATTTCGGGTGGGGAAAGGGATCGATATAAAAATCAGTGGACAGGGAATTTACACAAGGCAAGGGGAATTTTGGAAGGGATGGGTAAGGGGTAGGTCAGGTCAAGGTGGTAGGCATAAGGGGTAGGTTGAATGGGTTCTTTAGAGGGAGGGGGAGGGGATAGGAGGAAAGTTATGTATTAGTGAGGTTATGTAGTTTTGTACGGCTTTATGCCAAGGTGTTTATGTTGCCAGACCTGTTCTATTAAAGCGGCCTTTTACCCCTTAACAACGAGTTTGTGGTTTGTTCACTCTTTGGGCCCGATGTCCTTTATGTTCCGTTGGCTCTCCTTCACTTCTGCAGGGCTGCCGGTTCTAGCAGGAAGCTCTAGGGCCCCGGGGTGGCAACAAAGGGAAACTCTATATTTGCTGTTCTCTTCGGTGTCTTGTTAAGGCACACTTGCTCACATGCTTCAGTCGGATGTGCGGGTACCGACACTAACAGTACACAGCACTCTACGCCATGTCAGTGAAGTTACATGCAGGCTATTAAAAAGTTTTTGAAACAAGTATACTAACAATCATACGTTCACACATTTATTACTACAGTGCAAATGTTAAATTCAGTGTTTTAACTCAGTATAGTCATATTGAGACATTTCTGCTTATTTCTGTAGAGATTCTGTTAGTCACCCTACATTACCAACTGTAAGTACAGTACTGCGCATGCAGCTCCTAAGAACGAACACTAAGCCCATATTTATACTTTTTTAGCACCGCATTTGTGCAGCTTTTTGACGCAAAAACGGCGCAAACTTTCAAAATACAAGTTGTATTTTGTAAGTTTGCGCCGTTTTTGTGTGAAAAAGCGGCGCAAATGCGGCGCCAAAAAAAGTATAAATATGGGCCTTAGGCGCCATGTACCTCAATGACTTAAACTTGTTTCTTATGCAGTTACTAAGTTTTCCTTTTAGAAAGGCATTTTTGTTGGTCGCAAATGAGTGCGAAAACAATTCGATTTTAAAGCATTCTCCAGGGAAACTTCTCTATCTCCATTACAACCACATGGGTAAAAGACATTGTCATTTACAGCGCCAATAGCTCTAACTCTCGCACATAGGAGACCTAGGGCCAGATGTATCAAAATATTTTGCACTCGCAAACGGTGAAACGGCCGTTTGTGAGTGCAAAATCGTGGTCTGCAATGCATCAAAGGCATTCGCAGACCACAAAATGAAAATCGCAAAAATTGCGATTTTTTGCGTTGCGACCTGGATTTTGCGAATCGCAATTTGCGATTCCAAAATCCAGGTCTCAAGGCAATTCTGCAAAAAATCGCAAATTGCGTTTTTTCGCAGAATGGTATTTTGCACATGCAAAATACCATTGTCTGCAACCAGGTGGTAACCTGGTGCAAAATTTAAAAATGCAGTAAAACTGCATTTTTAAATTTAATATGTAAAGCACACATGCCCTTTTGGCATGTGTGTACTTTACATGGTAAAAAAAAAAAAATTGGGGTGCAGGAGAGGGGGCCTTAGGCCCCCAGCACCCTTGCCTTTTGCATTTCCCAAATTGCGATTTCTGGTTCAGAAATCGCAATTTAGGAAATGCAAAAAATTCGCAGCTATGGGCCAACAGGCCCATAGCTGCGAATGGGGCCAGTATCGCAATTTGCGATTCGGTAATTGCATTTGCGATTTTTAAGAAATCGCAATTACCGATTTGCAAATGTGATACATGGGGCCAGATGTAGCAAAAATAAAAATTGCGACTCGCATTTTGCGAGTTGATGCGACTCGCAAAATGCGAGTCGCAAATTGGAATGCCAGAAAAAAAAGCGATCCGATTTTGCGACTCGCAGCCGGACTCGCAACGCTGTGTGAGAGTCCGCAGTTTGCGAGGTCGCTGTTTGCGAGTGTGCAAAAACGAACTCGCAATTAGCGAGTGGGTGTCGCAAATTGCGAATACCTTCAAAATTGCTTGCAGATGCAGCAGAACACTCCAGAAAGCATACCAGAACACTCTGGAAACACTTCCTGGCACATGATGATGGCATCACAGCCAGGAAGTTAACAAATACACCTGGGAGGAGGGCTCAACAGTGAGCAGTGTCTCTGCCACTCACAGTAGGGTGCTGAGGAGTGGTAGGCACAGCACCATGGACGCAGCAGGGACCAGCCAGGCTGGCAGGAGGGGCAGGAGATCATAGATAACAGCCAGGACAGATTCATGTGGCACATGGCGTTAATGTGCCACATGACTGGTTGGCATTTTCCTGCCCATGGACAATTTCAACTTGTATATAGTTTCTTCATGACATTAATAAAACAGTTATTTTTGTTCCACCTAACAAATGGTTAATAGGTGAGTATGGTGGGAGTTGACACGTACCGTCCAAAATATTGCGTTGCAATGTGGTCCCGTCTCAGTCTGCCTTGATTAGCTAGACTCCTATCCCCATGATGGCGATGTGGTTGTTCTTGCTCTTCATCATCAGGATCTGGGTCTGCAGGGGTGAGAGGTAGCCCACGTCGGGTGGCTATGTTGTGGAGGATGGCGCATGCGACCACAATTTTGAAAGCGGTAATGGGGGTGTATTGGAGGGCGCCTCCACTGCGGTGGAGGCATCTGAATCTTGCCTTCAGCAGTCCGAAGGTGCGCTCGATCAGGTTCCTGGTCCTCTTATGCGCACTGTTGTATTGCCTCTCCGATTCAGTTCTGGGTGTTAAAAACTGAGTCATGATCCAAGGCCTGAGAGCATATGCACTGTCACCTGTTGGGCACAAAAGTACACGGTCAGGAAGTCCAGATTGTCGTGCACAGTGACCTGTGTGTATGTCTGCAAGTGTCTGTGGCTCTACCTAGGAGGTAACCGTCTCCAAATTCCCCACGTTCCAGGCGTTGATGTATCCCACTATGCCTAAAAATGTATGAGTCATGGGTACTGCCAGGAAACTTAGCTACGATGTCCGTGATGACATAATGGGCATCACAAACAACCTGTATGTTGAGTGAGTGGGTACACTTCCTGTTGCGGAAAATGTGTTCCAGATTAGCAGGGGGGCATATTTGAATGTGTGTCCCATCTACACACCCTATGACATGAGGAAAGTGGACAATGCGGTAAAAGTCCAGCTTGGTGCTGTTAATTTCTGCCTCATTCCTTGGTAAGTATATGAAGTGAGACATGTGCGTGACTAAGGCATCTAGGAATGCCCTGAGGAACCTTGACACTGCACTTTGGGATACCCCACCTGCCACGGCAATGACCCCCTGATAGCTCCCTGAGGCCAAGAGGTGCAGTGCGCATAGCACTTGCACATGCGTAGGGATGGCGCAGCCACGCAGAGTCTTGTGTTCTAGCTGTGGTTTGAGTAAATCTATTAATTCTAGAATGGCTGCGCTGCTAAGGCGGTATTTGTCATAGATCTCCTCTTCAGTTTGCTGAAAAAGAGTCTGCCTGGTTCTATATATCTTCTCCTGTCTGTGGCCCCTCCTCCTCCTCTGCTGGGCTGCGTAGACTCTCCTCCTCACTGCTATCAGGTATATCTCCGCCATCTTGAGTAACCCAGATGCCTTCTGGGTCCCCTTTTATACTTTGGTAATGGTTACCACCTGCTCTGAGTTAGTGGTAAATGGGACATGCAAACTGGGCTTTTTGCGACTAGTCGCAATTTGCGAGTTGCAATTGCATAAGGTTTGCAACTCGCAAATTGCGACTTGCAATTTGCGGGTCGCAAAATGGGGTCGCAACGGATGCGACTCGCAAACGGGTCCCATCGTTTTTTGCGAGTCGGAAATGGGCTTTTTGCATCCCATTTCCGATTTTGCACTGTCGCAAATTGCGAATCGGCCCGTTTGCGAGTCGCAAACGTTTGCTACATCTGGCCCATGGCCCTTTGCGGGTCGGTAATTGCGATTTCTTAAAAATCGCAATTACCGAATCGCAATGGGCCAGAATCATACATCTGGCCCCTAGTGCATTTCAAATATTTGTTTAAGTAGGCCACGAAGAAACCCCAGTAAACCCTGCCAAGAATCCGCATTGTAGCCTTCACGTTAGGCAGCCAGAGCTTAACTCACTGAGCTATTTCAGCGATTTTGAGCGTGTTGGCCACGCTTTCTCTCCCAACAGCCAGCAATTACTGGTGCATTTTGACGATTAACTATGTTTTAGTTCTAAACACATTTCCTGTCAACCAGATGAGTGAGAGAAGCTATTGCAATTTCAGAAACTCGTTTCTTTAATATTCAGCAGCCTGACAAGCTGTGAACATGAAATAAGAAAGCTGCAAAACGTTCTCACTTCAAACAAAATAGAGCTAAGCCATGATCCGAAAGAAACACTGAGCTCATATAGCACAGGACTGCATTCTTCAAAAGTTCTGTTTACTGACGACAAGCAATAAAATATTGAAAAAATATTTGACCGTGTATAGCTTGAAAAGAAGTGTTTAATCGTGCTGAGGACATCATGTTTTCACACTCGATGCCAGCCTAACGCAAGTAGCATAAGGGACGCTGTGGTAATTTATATGCAAATTGATGCACGAGTTAATTGCTTTGGGGTTGTCACTGGTGTTTTATGTTTGACTTGTAAAGATCACGCCTGACATATCCATTATGCAGGGCTAAAGTGACCTCTAGTTCTTGCTATGGGCGTGATGCACGAAATGCGATTTGTTCATTCATATGCAAATGGGAGGAAAAAAAAACTTTTCTGAAGTTTTGTGCTAGTGCCTTTTAGCCTGGCCCAACGCTCTGTGGTGTTGGCACCACGATGTGTCAATTGACCCCGTCCTGTGCGAATTTGGGCCAGTGTCACAGGATCTAGGCCTTTCCTCAATCCCATGTGGTTTTCAATCAGAGTTATGTGAGCTTGACCTCATAGGCCCATATTTATACTTGTTTTAGCGCCACATTTGCGTCATTTTTACCAAATACATTGATATTTTGTAAGATTGCGCTACTTTCGCGTCAAAAGATGACACAAATGCGTAGCTAAAAAATGTATAAATATGGGCTTCAATGATATTTTGTAAGACTGTGCTGCTTTTGCGTCAAAAGATTACGTAAATCCGGCGCTAAAAAAGTATAAATATAGGCCACAGTGTGTAATGTCTGCTCAGCATTATATGTGAGGTCCGCACTATCTGCGATCTTGCAGAATTATAGTTCTTTACTTGAAGATAAAATAGCGCCTGTTAGAAAATAAATAGAGAAATTTCCCTAAAACGCTAAATTGAAAAAATATTATGTTTTTAATCCAAAACCTAACACCCCCTAAAATGTACCAATTATAAATATCTACACAACCAAGACTCCTCCCCAATGCTCTGCTCATCATCTCACACATTATGTCGTAAATGGCATCACAAATCACGTCTTCAACGATATCCCCAAGGTGTACAAAAATGAAGGTCAATTTCGGTTACAGCCAGGGGGCTCTGGGTGATAGGACTGGCTTTCAACAATGCCCAATGCCCAACACGCCTATTGCACACAGTAGCTGTAGATTGCCTTTGGCTGTGTTCAGAGTAGTCTGGGAGAAGTACCTGGCTTTTGGTCTGGCCCTACATGTAGGTCCTGTGCACCCTAGCCCTAATCCCAGGACCTTGTTGCCATAGACCTCAACTGTGCCCAGCAGGCCAGAGTGATCCACAATTCTAATCCCACACAAAACAGCCCCTGGTGTCCGAGTGTATGCCCGGTCTTCAAATCTTGCCTTTGAGACTCAGACATAGCATCACACAAAGGGCCTGTGCTGAGCGTTACTGGGTGCAGAGGCCAGGGCCCATTTTGGCTGTAAACATCAGGTTCTGATTATGCAGCCTGGCTTTCAATACCCCTGCTACAAACAATCACTAGACAAAGCCCTAAGCCTAACCTACTAGGCTCTAGGTGCATGCCTAGCACTCAGGTTTTGAATTCAAATCATAACCCAGTGTACTCATCCTTTGATATACCCAGTACGTTCTTAGCATAGTTCTTGAGCACATCTTGGACCTGAGTTGGTTTCCTCTGTTTTTAGCTTCACTTTATATTTTACATTTACACATTTTTTTCTGCATTGCTTTGAGCATGGATTTTTTTTAGCGAGGACCTTTTAAAAACTTTTATCAGCTTGATTTTACTCTAGGAATATATAGAGAGAGCTGCTTATTTAGTTAGCCTCTGCACGACATATAATCAGTACTCTTTGTCCAAGGCTAAGAACACTGTACGCGATATTCTAGTTTGTGTTGCACATGTAGGAGACAGCTTCTAACATCTAGACACAGCATTGCATCAGAGTTGTGCTTCCAACACAGTATGAGTTTATTATATAAACGATGTACTGACCCAGAAGGGATAGAAGGCATTCCAGCCATGACCATCCTGGGATACAGGCTGTGTTTGACATACAGCTCTGCTGGCGCTAATCTACCAGCTCCCTGAGAGGATTGCCATCTACACTGCAGGCTGACTCCTGAGATTGTCCTCAGGTATGAGGCTGGGGATAATCCTTTAGATCAGGCCAGGCAGAAGGGTACACCCGCTGAGCCCTCAAGTATAGTCCTAGGGTTAGGTAGGAAACCCTGGAATATCTAGAACCACATGCATCCTGACGGGACTGTTTATCTTCTTTACCATGTTTGTAATGCTGATTACTTTGTTGTGTTCCATCTGCCCAATTATCGCAGCTCATTTGCTATATGCTAGATTGCGATTGTTTCAATAAATATATTGAAAACTTTTCTAGCATCTCTTTTGTGTCCTGCCTGGGCATGCATGAGTAATACAATGAAAGGGTAAGATCTGTTTTCATGGCCCCCTGGGCAGTCAGAGTGCCATGTTCAGGTTTGCCACACTCACCGACAGCCCCAGTTGGTTTGGGGTTCAGGTGAGGAACTATGAGCTATCCAGGAATTGGGACAAAAGTTTCTGGTGGTGTGGACAGACTTAGGGGGTCATTCTGACCCTGACGGGCGGCCAGAGTTCCCCCCTCCGAAATACCGCTCCACGGTCGAAAGACCGCAGAGGGTATTCTAAGTTTTTCCCTGGGCTGGCAGGCGGTCGCCAAAAGACCGCCCGCCAGCCCAGGGAAAAACTCCCTTCCCACGAGGATGCCGGCTCGTAATCGAGCCGGCGGAGTGGGAAGGTGCGACGGGTGCTGTTGCACCCGTCGCGTATTTCACTGTCTGCCAAGCAGACAGTGAAATACTCGTAGGGGCCCTCTTATGGGGGCCCCTGCAGTGCCCATGCCAGTGGCATGGGCACTGCAGGGGCCCCCAGGGGCCCCGCGACCCCCCCTACCGCCATCCGGGTCCCGGCGGGCGGACCGCCGGGAACTGGATGGCGGTAGGGGGGGTCGGAATCCCCTCGGCGGCGCAGCTAGCTTGGAGGATTCAAAAGGGCGGCGGTACACTGGCGGGAGACCGCCAGTGTTGCCGGTCTGACCGCGGCTTTACCGCCACGGTCAGAATGCCCTGCGGGGCACCGCCGGCCGGTCTAAGACCGCCGGGGTCAGAATGACCCCCTTAGTCTCCCACATTCGAAGTCCTGTTGTCATATTATTTAGTCCTATTACCATAGTAGGAACCATATAACACACGTGGCGTTCATCCAGGCCCTGATGTTAGTGCAGCAGCTACCATTGTGACATTAGTTACCTCATTGATGAAATCAATGTTTGTCATATGTGATGTCAGCTGTGATCTCATTGATTATGCCAATAATGCCATAATCTCTGACATCATGTGTGAAGTTTTACACATTGCATTGGGAGAGTAATGGTTGTGTAGCTCACCATGCTAGTAAAATTCAGGTGTTTTTAGGCTTTGGAAGAGACATATTTATATTGGACGAGGGAGGCCAGTCTTCGGCAAAAACAAGTTATAAATTGATCCTAATGTTATATGCTTTCACCCTCCTGTACAAAGGCAAACATAAACCATCTTGATCAACTATTCATTTTGGAAGAAAGTGCTGAATTCAGCTGTTAAAAAACAGACCAGTGAATGACATACGAGAGAAAGCGGCAACAATATACACAGCATACACCCCCTAAACACAACTACATTTTTAGGTCTGCTAGTGTCAGCTTTTGGTTAGCCTTCTATACCTAGTTGCTTGAATGTTGTTTGAATAAGTCCTGTTAAGGCATTGGGTCAATGGGCTGTCTATCACACATTGGATCAGTCCACAGCATTTCGTGGATGTGTCCATTTTGTTTCTGTAATGTCCTGCCCTTTTGGCTGAAACTGGTTCTGCAATATTAATATTTACTCTTTGCAAAAGCCCATCAAATATCTCTGAATTTACCTGCATTTCCCTCTCTTCATCAGCAAGCTGATCCGTTTCACCTGCGTGGTCTGTAATCCCCAGGTTCAGTATGGGAAATGGAAGGCAGAAAATGGAAGGTACTAGGAAAGTACATAATTTGCCTGGGCAACTGTGGTTCAGGTGTGCTAGCGACAGCATGAGGTTTCAGGGATGCATGCAGCAAGTATGGTGCCTGGTGCGGTTGTATGACACAACCACACATGCCATAACCACACGTACCTTAACTATGCGGTCGGAACCACAACAGCGTCATTTCCACGCACGCCTTTACCACGAGTTTTGTTGTAAAAGCATGCTTAGTAAAGGCATATGTGGAAACGGCATGTGTGGTCATACAACTCCCCTCTGAACCAAAAAAACTACCCCAACCCCCCTCACCCGCCCTGAGGCCCAAACTACCCGCCCTGAAAAACTAAACTACTCCCACACCACCCACCTGCCCTGAGCTCTAAAACCTTCCCCACCCCTAATAACTAAACTAACCCAAACCCCCACCCACCCTAAGCCCTAAAAAATAAACTACCTGAGCCACCACCACACCCCTAAAAAATAAACTACCCCTACACACCCACCCAACCTGAGCCCTAAAACCTTCCCTACCCCAATAAGTAAACTACCGACCCCCCCACCAACCCTATGCCTTAAAAAATATACTACCATGACCCCCAACCCCCACCCCTAACAAATAAACTACCAGAACCCCCCACCCACCCTAAGACCTAAATCCACCCCACCAATTAAAACTACCCCCAAACTATGCCTCAGCCCCACTTTCCTCACCGCGTCCTCTCCTGATCCTCCTCACCTATGTTCTCTGCCCTTCTCCTGCCCTTCCTTAAGCCTTCCCCTGTCCCTAGAAAATAGCCTAACGCCCCCTACCTCTAAATAAATAAACTACCCCGACCGCCCCAACCCACCCACCCTACGCCCTAAAAAATAAACTTCCCCAACCTCTTTACCCCAAAAAATAAACTACTCTGATAAGCCATAAATCCACCCCACCCCTACAAACTACCCCCAAACCCTGGCCCAACCCCACTTACCTCACCATGTCCTCTCCCGATCCTTGCTCCTCTCCTACCTCCTTCTGCCCTTCCTTAAAACCACCCCTGCCCCTAAAAAATAACTTACCCTGCCTCACCCCTAAAAAATAAACTACCCCAACCCACACCAACCCTAAACCCTAAAAAATACATTTCCCCAACCCCGTTTCCTGACCCTAGAAAACATAAACCACCCTGACCCTCCCACCCAGTCTAAGCTCTAAATCCACCCCACCACTAAAAACTACCCCCAAACCCTGCCAGAGCCCCACTTACCTCACCACGTCCTCTCCTAATCCAGTAGACTGTTCTCTGCCTTAACCACTCATGCATGATTAAGGCAGAGAAAAAGGCAGTTGTTGTTTAGGCAAGTGTTGTTCTGCTTCCATTGGAAAGGTCTGCATTGTTTTGGACATTTCCCACTTGGTGCATACTGCTTCCAGACCACGAGTGGATGACTGAGTGACTTCTCTGTCCTTGCACAGTTTCAGAATCATGCTGGTCTCGTAACAGACCAGTGCCTCCACCAGCTGGTGATATTGTGCAAGATCACAGTATCGCATGGTAGAAATAGTTAGGAGGTTCAATATCTCCTGCCAAAGCTCCAATTCGTCACACACATTTGGCACACACAGTGCCAAAACTCCCACCGGAAACAATGCCCACCTCCACATTCTCTTACTCCAACACCATCCTTCTACCCTTTTGTAGCACACACTAACTGCACCATTAGTTGTCAGATACCTGGAGTTGATTTCCTCAGGAGCAGAAGATTGGTCCTCTATCCCAACCCAGACTACTCACAACAAAACTAATCTCCGTACTGAGCACCATGGAAGGGGAAAGGGGAATAGGATTTAGAGAGACTGCCTCAGAGATGATGCTTCATCAAGGTGCGGACTTCCACCTCACTGTTAGTTTAGCTGGTGAACGGCACCTGAAAGATTTTTGTCACAATTAATAAGGACACACTATAACATACCAATTAACTTATCAACTTTTCGTTTCAATCCAGCAGTACTATAATCACTCACCCTGCTGATCTCTGGGAAATTGACCCTCTCTCTGTTTGTCTTACTGTTGTTATTAAAATGAAAATAAGTCTTTTAGAAAATAAACTTTCTCTGTTCAAATAGAATTGTTTGCTTCTTCACTGAGAGATTTTTTTTGTCTTTTTCCTCTGCAAACTTTTCTTTTCCTTCGCTCAAGAATGTTGCTATATATTTATATATATATATATATATATATATATATATATATATATATATATATATATATATATATATATATATATATATATATACATATACATATGTATATATATATATATATATATATAGTTAATTATTATCTCAAATTCAGGCGATGAGGAATAACCTCTTAGTTAACTGTCTCTTATTTGTTTCCTCGTAAGGAAAATATTAGTAAATATTGTCTGTATAGCTTTTCTTGGTTTAGTTGGTTATGCCAAGCATGCTATATAATGTGAGTCGTCAATGTTTCTTTTATATATATTTTCTCTAAAAGCTCTTTGAATTGTTGTATTTTCTCCTTACCACAGAATTTTCACAAAACGTTCAAATAAGTTCGTTTTTTAAAATTTGCTTCTTAGGTTTTTGTTCCACTGACACTTGAGTTTTCTTTCTTAATTGCGGTACAGGCAAAGACGAGTTTTCCTCACAGAATGTTTCTTCACAGATGCGCTCATCCTACGAACACCTGATTCCTGTCAAAGCGCAGTTGAAGTGCGAAGCGCTCAGGTTTCGCGCTCGGATCCTAGCAACTGGGCTAAGGCAGCACTAGATCGACAACTTCACTGTCTGCCTGAACGGCGGACATCTTGGATTCCTGTTCTCGACCTCCGTTCTGTAAAAGATGCAACACGACTTGACAGATCTTCCTCCAGTCTGGACGACGCTGTCTCCACTGAGGATACTTCTTTATCTGCATCCTGGTTACTTTTTTGCCACCTTTCGAAGTTGTGGCATGACCGGTTTGGGAGGTCTTGACAGTACTCTTCTTCAAGGAACAGTTCTCCAATTTTGGTTTGTTTAGATAGGTTCTGTGGAAACGATTTATTAACATTGAAGCATGTATGTAAGTGCGAGGCTCCCAAGATTGCTCTTCTGAACCGTAACCTTTCCAATGAACTAAATAGTATAATTGGCCTCTTTGTATCTTAGAATCTAAGATCTGATTGACCTCGTACTTTTCTGCAGAGCTGAATTGAACTGGACTGGGAGGAGTGTTTAAACGTAAATTCGGAGGGCTGTTCTTTAGCAATGAGACATGAAAAACTAGATGTATCTTTCAATAAATTGGTAATTGCAATTTAACTGCCACTGGATTGATCATTTTGTCTACTTTAAATGGACCTATGAAGCGTGGCTGAAATTTTTGATTTCCTTTGAGATGTAAATGTTGTGTGGACAGCCAAACTCTGTCCCCCTTTTATAAACTGGGCCTTCTTTTCTTTTCTTATCTGTTTGAGCCCTATATGATTGTTTTGATTGAATTATGTTTTTTCTAGCACTAACTAAGGTGGTCTGTAATCTCTTTATAATCTCTTCTCCTACAGGCACTGTGGCCCTCATTACGACCCTGTCGGTCCGCGGTAATTTGGGGAAAGGTACTGCCAACAGGCTGGCGGCCAAACTACCAATGTACCACTCCGGCTGCCAGGGTGGTAATGGCCGATGGGCTGGAGACTTCGGTCTTCAGCCTGGCGGTTGTCACAATCCCTCCCTCGGGATTATGAGGCCACCTACCTCCATGGTTTTTCGTGGCAAGCGTACCACCACGAAAACCATGGCAGTAGGCACTATCAGTGCCAGGGAATTCTTTCCCTGGCACTGATAGGGGTCTCAAACGCCTCCCTCCCCCTCCCCAGAGTTCTCCCCCACCCTCCCCCTCCCTCTCCTGCCCCCCTACATTTACACACCCACACACTTGAGTTTTCTTTCTTCATCGCGGTACAGGCAAAAACGAGTTTTCCTCACAGAATGATTCTTCACAGACACGCTCATCTTCCGAACACCTGACTCCTGTCAAAGCGCTCAGGCTTTGCACGTGTATCCTAGCACCTGGGCTAAGGCAGCACTAGAGCAGCAACTTCACTGTCTGCCTGAACGGCGGATATCTTGGATTCCTGTTCTCGACCTCCGTTCTGTAAAAGATGCAACACGACTTGACAGATCTTCCTCCAGCCTGGATGACGCTGTCTCCGATGAGGATTCTTCTTTATCTGCATCCTGGTTACTTTTTTTGCACCTTTCAAAGTTATGGCATGACAGGTGTGGGGGTCTTGACATTAGTTCCTACCTACCACCACCATTAAGGCGTGTGACAAGCAAAGACTACTCCATCACTTACCATCACCCCCCAGCGACTGTGGATAACGCTGCTTGTCAGGACTATCAATCCTATTCCTAGAGCTAAACAGCCCTTGATTGTAAGTGCTCCACTTAAAAGGGTATGTGTTGGCATGGTGCCTTGCTGCCCTCATTTGAACCTTTGCTATACAGTGTGCTTTATTAGGTGCGTGATGATGCAGATCTCTAGATTTCTTACTGTAATCTAATGTGTTTCTTGAGATAATGTTAAAATGCATTTGTAAAACTAAGCATTGGCACAGGCTACTGCAAAACAGCAGGAGGCGAGATCTTCTAGCTGAAAATGGAAATTGCCTATTTACTAGGAAAATGCTTTAGTTCAAACATACAACATGTAACAAAATGTTGTTTATTGAAGACTGCAGAGGGATCAATGTTCTACTGCTAAGTTAATCTTATGAAAGGGTATGTCCTTGATTTCTCCAGTTGATTTCCTTGAGTTCTGCAACTGTTTCTGTCTCGAGGATAGACTCAACAAGCCATCCACCTGTCTGTGGGTGTGGCAGTACCTCTGCATTGGTTTGTATACCTGGAGGAATACATGAGGCTTTTAATGTTCTGTTAGCAGAGTGGCAGTTAAGCCCCATGAGAAGGGGGAACAACGTATTTTGTTTAGTGTTAAGGGTGACAGTTTTGATAGCAAGGTGAAGGTTACGCCCCATGAGAGGGGTATCCATATTTTTGTTCAAGTATTAAGCTTATCTGCCAACAGGAAAGCTTGCTCAGTCTCAACTCACCAATAGTCTAAATTGTTCAGTGGCCATAATAAGCCGTCCTCCCGGACCTACGATCACTCATTAAGACACCATGGTTAGCCATTCTTACCTCTAATTTCACTCCTATTTAAATACTCTGTGTTGGGTCACATGCCCAAAGTTATTTAAAGTGAGACATGCACATTCCTACAAATTGTAACCCATTGAGATCAGACTCACAACAATAAACACCATGAAGGGTATGACCACAGAAAACCATGAAAAGATATATAGTTTGCATTAATTACATGTTTAATATTTGTAGGAACCGGCCAGAGTGTATCAGAAAAAAGAATTGGGACTGAGGGCAAAGCCATAAATCAATCCCCAAACCCCGTGTGGGTCCAACCAAACAGTGCAGAACCCCTTGCCTGCACTGCACCACTCCACCAACAGTCTCCATATCCATCCAGATTTTCTCACAGTATTCTAAACCAGAGCCACACTCCTGCACCGCACCACTCTATCTATACTTTTTGTAATCATTGAACTCTTTTTACAGAATTCAAAGCCACAATAGAAAATACAAAGTTTCCACCCTGTCCTTACCATTCTGATAACACTCTCGATCATCCAAATTGTGATATAAAAAACGAGAAATAACGAATCCTCACAAAGTATTTCTACGATCCAAAACCCCCAAAATATATTATGCCAGGAGTCAAAAAATCCCAATCATCACCATAAATATAGTAAATTCATAAGTCAATATTCAAACCTTATTAGGGTCCAACGAGCAC
Organism: Pleurodeles waltl; assembly: GCF_031143425.1. Lineage (NCBI taxonomy): Eukaryota > Metazoa > Chordata > Amphibia > Caudata > Salamandridae > Pleurodeles > Pleurodeles waltl. Next base: position 328,035,823 of record NC_090447.1, on the reverse strand, counting down.
TTCAGGACCTGAGGAAGTACTCCATTATTCCACAAAAGATGTGGCTTTTTTTATTTCATGGTTTTTGGTGGTCCTGCCCTGGTCCTACCCTTGATGGAGTGTATTTATGTGAGTCTGGCCTTAATGGGTTACGATTTGTAGGAATGTGCGTGTCTCACTTTAAGTAACTATGGGCATGTGACCCATCACAGAGTATTCAAATAGGAGTGAAATTGGCACTAAGAATGACTAACCATGGTGTCTTAACGAGGGTTCGTAGGTCTGGGAGGATGACTTACTATGGCCACTGAACGATTTTGACTATTGGTGAGTTGAGTCTGAGCGGGCTTCCCTGTTAGTGGATAAGCGCTTTGTAGTTTCTCATAGATGTCTAAGAGGATGGCTTATCATGGCAATTGAACGTTTGCCACTATATTGGTGAGAAGAGACCAAGCTGGCTTTCGTGTTGATGGCTAAGTGCTTTGTGTGTGTTTGAATGTGTCTGGGGGGACAGCTTATTGTGACACTATACTGGTGAGTTGAGACTTACCGGGTTTCGTATTGGCGGCTAAGTGCTCGGAAGTTGCTTGAAAATGTACATGGAGAGTTTGTTATTGTGCAGAGATTTTTGTGATCTGCTGGAAATGTTACTGGGTATATATGGATGGAGTGATTGTAAATATTGTTGATACCTACCACTGTGACCCCTTTGATTACATTTGCACATATGCTGCTTTGGCATTGGTTACGCAATAGCAGAATTCTTTGACTAAGAGCAAATGTTTCCACTAGCGGCTGATTGTAACAGGCTGTCATTAATTTACGCATCATTTTCGTTTTGGAATTAATTGTACTATGGTCTTTTAGTTTTGTGGTAATTGTAATCTGGGCTATTCGGGGATGATAGATGGATTATTTTTAACTTTATTTAACATTTTGAAATAATTATAGGAGATACTATATGTTATGAAATGAAACACTATCATGGAATGTTGGTGTCTAATGACCGGAAGTGATATATGCAGATATGGCGACCGTTCACAGAGTAAAGAAGTACTAAAGGTACGTAATTGAACCGAGTTGGTTTGAGTTTTTGTCTTGGGGTCCATAAAATGGGTTAATATTGTGTGGTAATCTTTGTTCATTTCATTTCCCTTTCAATTGTTCTATTTTATAGAACAAATTACTAGCATGTTGTTCAATTCTCTACTTCCACCATGATCGGATATGATACCTAATCATTGATATCAGGGGTAACAAACGGAGCAGTAACTTGCTCATGCTTTGACATTGGGAGTAATGTAGTTATGAGACAAGTGCACTGGGAGGAGCCATGGTTTACACTATTTTCTTGTTCTTTGTGATTTGTATTGTTTGTAAGAGTATTTCAGAACAACAACTTCCACACCTAGATGGAAATGTGTAGAATTTAAATAGTTTTAATGTAGTGAAGATGTATTGTTAGGACATTGTTTTTTATGTTCTTTTTTGTCTTTCTGGTCTTTTTTCTGTCCTGTATGTATTTGTATATTTTGTTAAGTAGGTTTTATGGTATTTGTAACTATGGAGATAGTTGTATGTACCATATATAGATTTATTTTTGCACATTCTATGCATGTTTGTTTTACAGCCCAGAGGAAGTTCATGTTTGGTGAATGAAACATGTTGGCTGTTTCTTTTGGATATCTGGAAGCAAATGAAGGCTGAGCTTAAACAACGCATTTGGATGACTCTACATCTTCTTGGATTTTGTTGGTGCCCCTTCCTTCACAATATATCAAGTTTTATTTGTGTGTAATTGCGAAAGCCACAGTCAGATGTGTAAGCCGTACAGCTTTCAAAGCAATTAAGCCCTACTTGCAGTGTACAGGCAGATTTATTTTTTTAAGCGCTCATAATATTTTGCATTTAGTGTATGAGTGAGTAATTGTGTTGTAGACAATTGCAAAGTGACTACAGCTGCTGAAGGAAGTGAGTGTGACGGCATTTGTACCGCGTTGAGATTGGTCAGTTAGTGAGAAAGCTGTGCACATATTGGTTGAAAATACTGCATTGTCATTGGTCGAGAATAGCTTGCAAGTAAGATTGTTGGACTGAATTTTCTTCCTGGTTTCATTGGGATTCGTATTATTGAATTTGTGTGAAAATGAAATTTTGTCAAGGCTTTAACAAGTGCACTGAGAGGAGCTGTGTTTATTCCAGTTAGGGAGGCTGAATAGATAGCAACCGAAGGAACACCAGCATACAACGTTTCAGAGGCGAGAGGCATATCAGCATGCATTTTGGGTTAAGCAGTGGTGCAAAAGGTGACCCTGGGAACAATACCAAGCCAACAAATCCTGTATCTGCAGGGATGTCACTATGTGATATGCACAGAACAATGTATTCAAATAATTCGGAGATGGAGACATTACCTTAGTATGTTCTGACTTTAACCCCTACACCAATTGCAGATCCTAACCAGATGTTAAATCAAGGAGGTCCAAAGGTTGATGGCAGATGTCCTCAGGGAACGACACTTCCATGTATGCTCCCACCAGATCAGATTACAAGTGTATATTGCAGAACACCACAAAATATGACTCAGAGAAGCAATATTAGTTTGCAAGGTTTTTTGGCGCAACAGTAGACTAAGTGGTTAGACACCATGAGTCAAAGAGGAGCAATGGGTGCAACAAGTAATAGCGTCAGAACAGACGAGGCCTCCGAGAGAGACAGAACAATGAATGTGTCCTGGTAAACTTAGAATTAAATGAGTTAATTGAGGGAACACTTGAGCTAGAATGATTGGATATATAAAATTAAGATGCATAGCGTTTCATGTGCAAAGATTTTACACAATGTGCAGGACTGACATGACAAATTAGTAGAACTTGCTGAAAATTATGATGTGGATTTAGACAAATCAAAACCCTCAAGAAGGAGTTACAGGTTAGAGTTCAGTAGCAAAAATATTGCAAACATGAAATCACACGGCATGAGAATGCACATTAAGGAATTAATTAGGAACATTCAAACATGGTGAGCAATAGATAAGTGGGATGGCAGATAGGCAAAGAAAAGATACCAAAAGAAAGCAAAGCAGAATTTGTCTCCGGCTGGAGCAAATCAAACCAGTGATAGTGGAAAAATGCTACCAATGAGGGAGATTCTAGGTGGGGGGTATGAACATGTTGTGTGGAGCAGAAGTAACATATTGTCATTCATAAAGGATTACCCAAGATTAAGGGAAAAGCCAGTAGAATGGTATAAGCAAACTGAGAGGTTTGTGAAACTTTCAAAATGTCTGTGGGAAGATATGAACACTTTATTTGACATTGTGGTTCTGGTCAATTTATGGGTTGAGTGCAAGCGAGTGTTGATTGATCAACTCATGAACCGTCAAGAGATCCAGTTACAGGTGCGCTGTCTGAAGAGGCAATGAAAGGGTATTATAAGTGACTGAAGTTTTGAAAAACAAAATTTCCCCAAAAGATGTTGAATGGTAAAAGATTTAAAGTACAGCATGGGAGGAGTCGCTTCATGCCTGTTATGAAAGATTGCTGCAGTCTTTTAAACAACATAGTGGTTCAGAAATTATCACGCTGAAAAACATGAGTCATTTTGTGTTTAGATTCGTGCAAGGATTGAAACCTGAGATTAGCAAAATGATTCAGCAGCATTTGATTTGTTGGCAGAATAAACTGATTGATGAAGTATTGCAGTATGCTAGGTACTGTAGTGATGAAATTGAATTGAAGCAGAGAAAGTTGAAAGAGAAATTAATGGTGATGAAAATTAAATATGCTCAGACAGGAATTCAGAGCCCACAGATGATGGTGAACACTAGTGGGAATGCAAGGTGTATAACAGCAGGTTAACAATGTGCCTCAAATTTAGAAGGAGAAGACGCGGTGTTCAGATAGATCAGAGTGGGAATGTGATTGATGTGCAATCAATGAAGAAAATTCATCCATGTCATGCATGCGGTACTTTCGGGCACTGGAATAGGGAATGTCTGTATAATAATGTGAATAATTTGGTGCAGAATGGTTGTGTTGCTCAAAAGGTTGACAGTGGTCAAGTTCAAATTCAGAGAATCCAAATACTGCAAATCCAAAATGTAGCTGTTCCTACAGGACAGGATTTTAGCAAGTGCAGGTACCCCAACAAAAGATGCAGGTTCCACAGTAGATTCAAGTCCCTCAGCAAATGCAAGTTCCACAAACCTCAGTGACACAGCACCAAGTGATGATTCCAGAGCAAAACATGAATCAGAGAACAAATGCAAATGTAAATCAGTTGGTAACACAATTCCCCTTAATTGATTTGAGTGATGAGGAGTTTTCAGAAACATATAACAGTCACAGTTCTGATGATAAGGAATGCATGGTGGCCCCATCCTTAGAGGTAGATCAACGTAGTCTCTATATAAATACTAATGTTAATGGACACAATGTTTCATTTCTGGTTGACACTAGAGCAACAAGTTTCACTGTCAGAACAGCAGAAATGCCAAATGTGCCCTTGTCAGGAAAACTAATTTAGGTGGTAGATGTAGTAAATTGGTAGTTAATCAACCCCATTACAGAACATATCCCAGTCAAAATAGGGTCATATTAGGACCGGCTCCAGTTTGTGATTTGTGACTAAAGTCCTGTTAGCTTGTTAGATCGTGATCTATTGTGTAAGCTAAATTGTTCCATTAGCTGCACCCACAAGGGACTAGCAATTCAGACAAATAGTGATGATGAAATGCCCAGTAATATTGATGAAATGTATTCTCTAATTTCATTGTTCCCAATGTGACAGTTAAGGATTTGCCCGAGGAGGTACAAGAGACAGTTATTGCAAGAGTTTGTGATTTTTCAGGAAAAGATATTGGACTCATAAGAGGGGATGAGCTGGTTAAAATCACAGTGAAGCCAAATGCAGTGTATCCAAGGATACCACCCTATAACATGACTCCAGAAGTAATTGCTGGAATAGATCCAGGAACTGAAAATGTCATTGAACAAGGCATTCTGAAAGAGATCCTAGGAAGTCCATGTAACTCCCCTATTTTAGGACTGTAGAAACCCAATACAAAATTCTGCATTGATCAACATTTAAGAAAAGTTAACAAGATTGGCGTTCCATGATGTCCTGTGGTACCAAACCGTGCTGTGATTTTGTTCCAGATTCCTTCTGAGGCGGAGTAGTTTGCTGTCATTGACTTGTGTCTGTCATTTTTCTCCATTCCGCTTCATGAGGAAAGCCAGTAGCTATTTGCATTTAAATTCAGAAAACAAGTTTTCTCATGGTGTCGTATGCCTCAAGGGTACACAGAGTCACCATCCATTTTTAATCAGATCTTGAAAAAGAATTTGGAGTCCCTCAAAATGCCTTTTCATTCAGTTGAGGCTTTGATGGTGGCATCAAACACATGTGAAGCATGTAAAAGAGATACAATTGCCCTCTTAAACCACCTAGGTGAAAACCTCCATAACGTTTCCACCGCAAAATTGCAATACTCTCAAAAAGAGGTGAAATACTTAGGTCACCAAACATAGAAAGGTGCAAGGAATGTGTTCCAAGAGAGAATCACAGTAATCATGCAAATGAAGCCACCAGTAACACAAAGAGATGTCAGAATGTTCTTGGGAATGGTGGGCTACTGATGTTTTCACTTTTGTACAAGCCTTTATTGAAATTGACACACATGATGTGTCTGATCTGATACCATTTGAAGACACATGCATGAAAGCCTTCTCCGAGCTGATAGGAAGCCTATGCCGAGCTCCAGCTCTGCAAATGCCTGATTTTAACAAATGTTTTTCTTTGCTTTGCTGTGAAAGAGGCAAATGTGCACTTTCTGTTTTGACACAGTTACACGGAGGAGTCAAAAAACCAGTGACATATTTTTCTGCTACACTTGATCCTATGGCTGCTGCATTGCCCAGCTGTTTGAAATCCATGGCTGCTATGGGTGTCAGTATTGGCCAGTGCAAAATCATTTTTATGGGCCACCTCCTGAATGTTTTTATGTCCCATTCTGTTGAAGTCCTTTTGACCCAAACCAAAACCCAGTACCTGACAAATGCTCGTTTGACCTGTTATGAGCAAGCTATCTTGGGTTCACCCATCATAAATATCAAGCTCGGTCAAATGCTGAACCCTGCAATGCTTTTACCCAATAATGTGGAAAATGTTAATGATTATGAAGATGAAGTGGAATATGACTACCTCAATGTGACTGAACTGTGCATCAAAGACCTGATATTCAGGATACCCCACTAGATAAAAATGACTATGTCATGTTCACTGCTGGCTCCTATTTAAGAGACAGTGATGGAACTCTGAGAGCTGGTTATGCAGATTGCACAGTCTCAGGAGTGATAGAAGCTTCATGGCTTCAAGGAGTCTTTTCTGCCCAAGTGCCAAATTGGTTGCTCTTAGTAGAGCATGCTGTGCTTTTGAACAGCTTAAAGTAACCATTTTCACTGATAGTCAGTATGATTTTAGTGTTGTTCATGACTTCAGACAGTTATGGCCATGGAGAGGTTTTATGGCTTCTTCCGGATCACCTATCTGAAATGGTGACAGAGTTTACCGATTGTTGAAAGCATTACCTATGCTGACCAAGTGGCCAAATATTGTGCACTCCATGGAACATTCTTTAATGAGGAGTGGAGCGATGGAAGCAGTACCAGTGAGACATACCAAAGTTCCTTTCTGACAGTAATTGATACTTGTGAAGAAGTTAAGGGATTGTCGGAAGAAGTAACAGAAGAAGAACCTAAAGGTTGGAGTGGAGCAGATTGTGTTCAAAGAGATGAAGACGGCGTTTGGGTTTCCAGTGTTGCCAAATAGTCTGTTGCCTTAAATGGCTAGGCATTACCATGGTCTGGCACACATTGGCAGAGATGCCATGATTAGAACTTTCAGACAAACATGGAACAACCCTAGATTCAGATTGGTTTCAGAACTGTTTGTCACAGATATGTGACATGTCAACACATAAAGGTAGGTAAACACACTGTGGTTAATTTGAGCCACATAGGTAAAACATGAGATCCTTTCAACAGGAAGCAACTTGATTTAATTGAAATGCCTGTTTGCAATGGATTGAGGTATGTTTTAGTAGTGGTGTGTGTGTTCTCACATTGGGTTGAGGTTTGCCCAACCCCCACAAATGATAGCCTGACAGTTGCAAAGCAGCTTTTAAGGAAATTGATTCCTCATTTCAGATTTCCCACTTCTTTGAAGTTAGACTAAGGATCTAATTTCAATAATCAGATCATAAAATTGTTGTGTGTGGCATTACAAATTGAGCAAAATTGCACTGTAGTTACAGACCATAAGCCTCTGGATTGGTCCAGCAAATTAATGGCACCTTAAAGTCTTGACTGGCTAAAGTGTATGGATCCACAATGATGAAAACGCCGGATGCATTGCTTCTTGTTCTGATGAGCATGCGCAACACACCTGACAGAAAGACAGGATTGTCACCTCATGAAATAATTATGGGGTGAGCTATGAGGTTGCCAGCTGTGCCTGCAAATGCACCTGTAAACATTACAGATGACTTGGTGCTGGGTTATTGCAAGGACTAGTTGATGTGGTCCGCCCTTTGTCTCACCAGGTTGAAGAAGCAACTGCTCAACCAACACAAGAACAGTGCCACGATTTGAGTCCAGGAAATTGGGTTCTGGTAAAGAAACATGTCAAAAAGTCATGCGTAGAGCCATGGACATTTTCTTTCCAGGTTATCTTGGTGACTACAACTGCTGTGAAGTGTGCTGGTCTGCCAAACTGGGTTCATGCGAGCTACACAAGCAAAGTTCAAAGTCCTCTTGAATTTAAAGTGCCTGTTCCTCTAGGGTTGGATACTGTGGGAGAAGTGGTCCAGATTAGCCAAACTGTGAGGACTGGACAAGTGGCTGTTGCGGAACATGCAAGACTAGTAAAAATCTGAGTGCATCTAAAACAATCAGAGGTGCAGGAGGGTCAAGTCAGAGTCTGTTGACTCCTGCTAACTCAGTGAATGTTGAAAACTCAGTTGTGCCTAAAACGAGGATTGTAATTGGAGACGAATGGCACACAAAAAGTCTAGACCCAGAAGTAAATGTGCCTCCAACTATAGCTGAAGTGACGGAAGAGTCTGATCAAAGCGACAGTGAAGAACGTGCAACAAGGAGGTCAGAGTAAACGAGTGCCAAGTCTAAAGTATTCAGCTCCTGAATGGTCTTACTTCCTACCTAATGAATGGGAGAAGGAATTTGGTGCCTTTTGTGCTGACAATTTGGATTGAACTGAATATTTTAGAACTTGAAATTGCTTTGGAACTGAACTTTGAAATCTCATTGCCGCTTGATGAACAGTGACACTATTTTCTGGAAGTGCTAATCAGTGATTACCAGATTACTTATTACTACATACATTTGAACTTTTAGTACTGATTTGAACATTTGCAAGAGAAAATCTTGATAAACTTCCTAGAATATCAAGAATTTTGTAAATAAGTGTAAACAAGACGTTGAGAAGATATTTTTTACTTTGTTTTGCTTTGCACATTTAAAAAAAACAAAAAAGAGACGCTGTAAATAATCAGAAACTGTTTTACATTTGTAATTTTTAATTTTGCATTTCAAATTTGATTTTGATTTTGATTTTTGAATTTGATTTCTTTGTCTTACTCTAGACAGGCTAAGAGTTTGGATCAAGGTAAACTGAATAAATGTACACATATGTGTGTAGGTTTAGCAATAGTATGTGTGATTCTGCACATATTATTGATAGTTGGACTGAGTCTGCCTGTGAAAGACAAGGTTGAAAGCACAGTTACACCAGTGTTGGGAGAACTGCATGCAGAACGAGTGACCATGTATGAAGATGAGACATTACGTCACCTTGATGACTCAAAGGGAGGTTTGCCTTGTCCTGTCTACAGGTTACTGTCTGAATACATTGAGACTATGAGGTGCCTGATTGTTTTGTTTGTACACAGATCCCTTCATCAGCACAGGAAAGAATAACATATCACAGCTTGCCACTGACTTACAGAACTTCTAGCAGTCTCTTACTAACACAATTGTATAACCAAGAGTGTATACAATATTTCTATTCTATTTCCTTTATGTCTATTAATCAGCATCTGAGTAGTTTTGCTGAAGCAAAAAACATTGACACTGCATATGCACACAAGAACAATTTAACCTGTATTCTCACAACAGCAGAGAGTTCATAGGTCAAGTAGATGACAGAAGGAAAGCAATGAAAGCAAAGACAGAAAAAGGAGTGGTTTTACAAGACTGACAAAAAGATCCTGTACATGCTTCAGATAACAATACACAAGGACACTTTAGTGTATATATAAACCTTAGTCAAAGATGGATACACATTTTGTAGGGACTAGTGAAAGTAGACATGTATTTTGGTTTAAAAGTGTTTGGACATTTATGCTGAATGGACGAGACCCTGCTATACCAGGGGGCATATTTATAAGCCCCTAACGCCACCTTGCGCCACATTATCATCATTTTTTTACACTAATGTGGCCCAACGAGGCCAAAATCCGCCTGCCACATTTACAGAGTATTGCAATGCACGCATTGGCACTACATTATGCCTGCGCCAAGCATAATGTATGCACAGGGGGCCTTCCCCCCTTTAAGGGAGGTGCCAAAAAATAAGGCAAGGAAATCTAAGAGATTTCCTTGCGTCATTTTTTAGGGTACTTTTAACACTTGCTCAGAGTAGGCATTAAAAGGGGGCTTCCATTATTTATAATGGGCCCCCATGTACTCCCCAGGAGTAGTGCCAATATTTTGGTCCTACTCCTGCAGAGTACTTCAATAGCGTCATGAGAAATGACGCCACTGCCCCCTACCGTGCACCATGGTGCATAGTATTTTAAATGTGGCACACACATGGTGACAGTAGGGGGGCGGTAAAGGGCGCAAGAAAAGTGGCGCTGCACACAGTTCATTGCCACTTTTCTTAAATATGACCCCAGGTGTTTCTTTCATTTGTGGAAAGAATGCCTATTACAGGCTGCAGAAAGGCTGATATGGTACTTGTTATCTAGGGGCAGTTTTTCTGAAAATATATCATGTGGACAGTCCAGTCTGGAAAGAGAAATCAAATTCCAGAGTTAAGAGAGGAGCTAGTGCAGCAGAGATTACTGGAGATATATTTGGTGCCATCATTCCATCAGTTGGAGTAATCATGAATGATATCAAGATTAGGAAGTTGTCAACAATTGTAGATAAGCTATCTACTAAGTATGTTGGAGCAATTTTGCTAATGGATGCAGAGATGATCGCTGTGAGATCAATGGTTTCGCGAAATCATCTTGTGCTAGACATTTTATTGGCGAAGAAAGGCGGAGTCTGTAAAGTTTTGCATGCTCAACACTGCTGCACGTACATACGGACAATAGTAAGGAGATAAGGAAGTTTATCTCTAACATCACACACTTGAAAAATGACCTGAAAAGACTGACAGCCACGGGTGCACGGGAATCAGTAGGTAATGGTTTTTCAACCATTGGAAAGTGGTTTGGAAATGTTGGAAAGGGAGTAGTAGGACTTATCTTGAAACCTGTGTTGAGTGTGGCTTTGTGTGCCTTCTTTACACTTGGATTTTACAAACTATACAAATTGTGGAAAGAGAAAAGAGCAAACAAAGGAGGGAAGAGATTGAAATGGGGCTTTTATTACAAAAACTTGAAGAGACTTGAATGTTACAGTGGACCAAAACGTTATCAAACTACAAGGCTGTTTAAAGCTTAACATAGAGGAAAGCTGCACTGTCACATATTTTGAAAGTGTGCATGTTTTATTTTTGTGTCAGACACCATTGTGGCTACCAGAACTGACAATATGCTAACTAGACTGAAATAATTTTGAAGTATTGTTTACACATTAGAGTAACTACTAGTAGTGAAACAAATGTATATATAATGTTTATTGTGTGATTTAGTAGAAAAAAATTCATGTGCATAAAATAAATGCATTTCTTTGTTGTACCGAATGTGATGCTGTAGGAAAGTGCCCCTTTAGGCATGGCTACCTCCCACTTTTTGCCTGATATTGATGCTGACTTGACTGAGAGTGTGCTGGGATCCAGCTAACCAGACCCCAGCACCAGTGTTCTTTCCCAAAACTGTACCATTGTTCCCACAATTGGCACACCGCTGGCACACAGTTAAGTTCCTTTATAAAAGGTACCCATGGTACCAAGGGCCCTGTGGCCAGGGAAGGTCCCCAAGCGCAGCTACATGTATTATGCCACCCTGGGAGACCCCTCACCAAGCACATGCACACTGCCTTTGCAGCTTGTGTGTGCTGATAGGGAGAAAAAGACAAAGTCGACATGGAACCTCTCTCAGGATGCTATGCCCGCAAACCACTCCCTGTGGCATAGGAAAGTCACCCCTCAAGCAGGCCTTACAGCCCCAAGGCAGGCTGCACTGTACCACAGATGAGGCCAAAGCTGCATGAGCAATATGCCCCTACAGTGTCTAAATCCATTCTTAGACATTGTAAGTGCAGTATGGCCATATAAAGTATATAATGGCTGGGAGTTTGTCATTATGAACTCAACAGCTCCATAATGGTTTCACTGAAGTTTGGGAAGTTTGGTATAAAACGTCCCAGCACAATAAACCCACACTGATGCCAGTGTTGGATTTATTGAAAAATGCATCCAGAGGACATCTTAGAGATGCCCCGTGTATTTTAGCAAAACTTCTAGTGCAGGACTGGCCAGTGTGTGCCAGCCTGCTACTTCCAGATGAGTTTCTGACTACATGGGGTGAGAGCCTTTGTGCTCTCTGTGGCCAGAAAAAAAGCCTGCACTGGGTGGAGGTGCTTCACACCTCTCCCGTGCAGGAGCTGTAACACATGGCAGTGAGCCTCAAAGGCTCAGACCTCTTGTTACAGTGCCCCAGGGCACTCCAGCTAGTGGAGAGGCCTGCCCTGGACAAAGCCCTATTTTTGGTGGAAAGTCTGGTGGAAAAACTAGGGAAAACGAGGAGGAGTGACCACTTCAGCTGGGACCACCCCTAAGGTGTCCAGAGCTGAAGTGACCCCGCTCCTTGCAAAATCCTCCATCTTGGTTTGGAGGACAGCGACCAATAGGGTTAGGTCTGTGTCCCCCTTCCCTAAGGGAGTGGACACCAGAAGGGTGTAGTCACCATCAGGGACAGTAGCCATTGGCTACTACCCTCTGACACAAGTAATGCCCCCAAATCCAGAATTTAAAGACATCCCTGAACCTAGCTCGTCAGATTCCTGGCGACCTCAAGACAAAGATAAAAGAAGGACTGCTAAGCCGATCCCTCAGCAGAGAAGACTGAAAACACCAACTGACTTGCCCCCAGCCCTGCAGGCCTGTTTCCAGCTTCTGAAGACCTGCAACCAAAAGGCGACACATCCTGGGGGACCAGCGACCTCTTAAAGCCTCAAGAGGACTGCCTGCACCTCAGAGGACCAAGAACTCCTGGGGACAGTGGCCCTTTTCAAAAAGAAACTCCAACAAAGAACTCCAGAACCACCCTGGGTCTGGGAGTCCTGCCCACTCTGCACCCGACGCCCAAGGCCCATGTCCAGGTAGCCCAAACAACTACAGCTGGTCCCCAGGTGAGTCTGAGTAAGTGCCCACCCTGAGTTGACCCCTCCTGTCCAACACAACGAAGCCTGCAACCTGAATCCGGAGGAGCCCCCTGACCACGACAAAACCGGACAAAGATTCCCAATGCCTAAACGTACCCCTGAAGCCCCCTGGCCTTGGGGAATCTGACCTTCAGTGCAGAAATGTCCAGCAGGTGGCCGTCCTTCTTGTCCAGCCTTTGGTTTCCCCGAACTGACCCCGTGGACTTCACCTGCAGCATCTTTGTGAGCCCCGGGGTCCCTCTATAGAAAAGCATTGGGAGCCCGACTCTGTGCTTGCACACTGCACCCAGTCGCCCTGCGCTGCTGAGCGTATGTGTTTGGTGCTGACCTGTGTCCCTCCGGTGCTCCTCTAAACCCCCAGGTCTGCCCTTCGAAGACGTGGATATTTACCTGCAAGCATGGCCTGATTCTGAGTGTCCTCAGTCTCCATAGGATCAGATGTTAAATCAACCTCAACTTTGACCTCTGCACCTAGCTGGCCCTGTGTTGCTGGTGGTGGGTGTTTGGGGTTAACCTGAACCCCAAACATTGGACATTCTAACCCCCGGAGCCTGGAACTATAAGTCTGCTATTTACCTTGAAACTGTGCTAACTTTTCTCCCCCCCAAGAAACTGTTTCTGTAAATTGCACCGTCAACTTTTAAAACAGATATTTTCTATTTTCTTGAAAACCATTTAACTTGCCAAATTGAAACACAGTGGTATTGATTCATATGTTGGGCACGTAGTTGCAAATGTACTTACCTGCAACTTGAATCTTGTTGTTCTAGAAATAAAGTAACAAAATATATTTTTTGATATGTAAAAACCATTGGCCTGGAGTTAGTCATTGAGTGTGTGCTTCCTTTATTGCCTGTGTGTGAACAACAAGTGCTTTGCACTGCCCTCTGATAAGCCTAAGTGCTCGACCACACTTCCACAAAAGAGAGCATTAGTATTATCTACTTTAACCTCTGTTAAACCTCTGGGGAACCCCTAGACTCTGTGCACACTAGGGCCCTCATTGTGACTTTAGCAGTCTTTTCTCAAGACTGCCGAAGCCACGGACGCCAGAAGACTGCCAGTGCTGGTGGTCTTCAGACCACCATATTACGAGTACTGAAGGATTTCCACCACAATTTGGGCGGAAATCCTCCAGTAGTCATGATGACAGTTGGAGACGCAGGGGGGGTTCCACCACCGGCCCGCCCGCCAAAAGGGCTCCGCCAAAAGGGCTCCGCCAGCCTCATTACAACCTTTAATACGGCCTGGTGGTGTTCTGATGGTGGGGCGCTGTTGGCTGTGGAAGTGCCTGTTCCCATTCTCTGCCGGACAACCTCCTTGCCGGACAAGATAAGTCGATCGTCCGACAGGGGAGTGGGGGTGGGAGGGTGAGGGGTGTTGTGTGTGCATGTGTGAGTGGGTGTTGTTTGCATGTGTGAATGTAAGTGTGTATGCATTTGTGTATGCATGTGTGAATGGGTGTGTGAATGCGTGTTTGAATGCGTGTATGCATGAGTGTGTGTATGCATGTGTGAATGCATGTTTGAATGCATGTGTGTGTGTATGCGTGTATGAATGGTTGTGTGAATGCGTACTTGAATGCATGTGTGTATGCGTTTGTATGGGTGTGTGAATGCATATTTGAATGCATGTATGTATGCGTGTGAGTGAATATGCATATGTAAATGTTGGATGAATGAGTGTATGCAGGGTGCTTGTGGGTGCTTGTGGGTGTGTGTGTGTGTGTGTGTGAGTGTATGCGGGAAGGGGGGTGCTGTTCTCGAAAGGGGCATGTGGGAGGGGGTGCTGGTATGGAATGGGGGGTATTGAATTGCGGGTGGGTAGAGAGAGTCATCTGCCGATGACAGGAAAGAAACTTCCTGTCACTGGTAGCCTTTCCGCCAGGGATTTCATGGCGGTGCTCCCGGCCCAGAAACCCTGGTGGAAAGCTGACTCATGATACCATCGGCGGTCTTCAGTGGACTGCCGGGTCGGAGATGCTGATCTCCGGCCCAGCTGTCCAACTGCCCAGGCGGTACAAGTGGGGATGTGACAGTTTGGCAGAGGCCAAACTGCCACACTCATAATGTGGCGGTCGTCATTGCCAGCCCGTCGGAAGTGATAAGGTCATAATGAGGGCCTATATCTCATTTTTATATAGTATATACAGAGCCAGCTTCCTACAGATGCTTTAACAAAGATTGTAATTAATAATGACATGTTTTTACATACTTTAATGAGATATTATTAATGCTGAACTTCTGTGTGCATATTATGTGTGTTTTATTCATAACAATAATATTGCATTATATTTTTGTGTTAGCATAACTAGGCTTGTAGACTTCATATTTGCAGTAATGTAAAAGTGATGAATCATTTCTTTTCCTCTAAATTAATTTTTCCATTAGGTTGTTCTTATGAATAGTAAAGTGTCCCATTGTTTAAATGTCACATGTTGTTTCTAACCTTTCTGACCTTGATTCCAGAACATTTAGGCCTGTGGACTAAACGTGAAATAAAATTGTTTCTTTCAACTAAAATTGTTTCTTTCAACATGAACAGTTCACATGGGAAGAAGATGGGTCCCTTGTGTACTCTGAGAAGAATTTTCTTTGTTGCAAAATATTAGATAATTGGTATAGACTATTGGATTCATACAGAAGGTGGAGATGATTTGAGACAAAACCTGAAAAAACTTAGTCATATTGAAAGATTGATTTGTGCTCAAAAACTGATTGGAGATAGCCCCTTTTATGTGATGTGAAACCACTGAACTGTCAAATCAGAGACATTTGTCTACTTTACTATAGGGATGGACTTTGTAAGTTTCAGTTTGTTTTCCTCCAGTTTTCACTAGATGTATTTTGATTGCTTCCCTGTGCAGCTCATGTTCTACATTTATCCTGATGGTGCTTCTGATGGACCTTGCCAATGATCTACATGCTCTACTGATGATCGACATGCTTTGCTGATGAGTTTTTCCTGAATGTTGTTCCTAGGAGAGGTATATTTTCATGCTAATGCTGTGTTTCTCCTAACCTGTTTCCCTAATGGAAGCTAGCATACATCCCCTCTCTATTTTATTTTTTCTAGTTAGTTTCTTAGTTTCCTGAGATTGTCTTTTGTTCGCATGTGGTAGCCTGCTCCCATACATGCATGTCCTACTTTGGTTATAGAGATAACCTATGTCCAAGCCTGATTTTAGATCTCTGTCTAATTTGATTTGTCAAATGTCAACCTAGTCTGATTTGAGACGTTTCTATTGTTCAAATAATGTTAATGATATGTGCTGTATTGCTTGAATGTTTAATGGTGTTGATGCTAAGCAGATTACATTTGTTTTGCCATTTTGGGCATCCAATAGTGTTAATTTATCTTTACAATTTGATGTTTGGCACACTTTACATAACTCTACTTTTGTGGATGTGAAATAAAGCCTTGATATTTTATTGACTTTCTGTGGCCACATGGGTCCTGGTGTTTAAAGTTGTTGAAATGAGTGAATGGATTGTGTATGAATAACCACACTTCTCACTGGGTGCAAATGTCCATCAACCACAGCCAAGCATTTCTGATTCTTGTGAATAATGACGAAAAACGTGTTAACAATGCCATGTACTCCTTAGTTTAGAGCGTGAGAAGTTTATTATAAATGAAAATGAATTTCCCTCACAACGCCCTTTCAGAGCTCTTGCTTGCCTATTTATTTACCTTTGCACCCTACCACCCCCATACTTTCTCTCCCCCATCTTGTGTTGATGATGCATAGAGTGCTCGATTCTTTAAGGGTTCCAGCATACATTCAGCAGTCATAACGCAAGGTAGGTATGCACCCTGCACATGCACAGGATAAGTGCAGTAGGAAACACTGCAAGCTTTCATAATAGTCACAGTGCAGGTACAGCACTGGCAACGACAGGGAAACTGTTCTACCCTTACAGTTGATGTACATCTATGACATTGTCGTGATTTAGATGGGAAAGGTAGAAACAAGAGACAGAAAGATTGCTGAGTGGTGGGGAAAATCTAAACATGCACTTAGAAGTGCTGAGTAATGGGACACGTCTAAGCAAGCAGTTATGAAAACCTGCAATAAGGATTACTGGTTGGGACAGATTTGAAAGTGCATATTAATAGTAGTTCTTGACATATTTTGTAAGCATTTTTAGCAGAAAGGTACCGAATCCTACCTAATGCTTGCACTGGCAGTATTATGATAATTCTTCACATATTTTAGGCATTGTTGGCGGAGTGGCACCCCTCTTCCCCCATGATTAATGCTTGTAGAGACATAATGGTGGTAAATCTTTAAATACTGTGGACATTCTTGGCAGGACGGTGCCCACCCCGGATAATGCCTGCACTGGCGTAACCCTTAAGCTGTTTTTTGTGCTCTACAGATACTGTTAAGCCAACTAGGCGCTGATTTGGAGCCATTGTCAGTAATACATTTTTGACAATCTCCACCAAATGGGCATATGTGTCAACAACTTCCTCATGTACCGCAGGTTAAATCAACAATTCATTCATGGACAATCTTAAATTGGTACTAATCAAAGGCACAAATAGGGAGGCAAACTCAACAGCACGTCTCCCTAAAAGTATATGGCTGAGACAACTGCTACAAACAAAAAATAGAAACTGAATCAAAAACCCATAAAAATTGTCTCTGCACAACCAACTTTCCAGGATGACAAATGTACTACCCAGTGGTGGCCCCTCCACGTGAGTGGAAGAGCGTCGCCTCGCAAAAAAAAAAGCCCCCTCATAACGGAAAAATAAAATTGTAATAAACTTTCTATAATACCATTTTATTTTTCAACGCTCAGTCCTGAACCGGGTGTCAGGATGGGGTGTGGCAATTGCTACTGAGTGGCAGCAGCGAGCTGTACACTTGTTTAAAGTTTGCATTATTCAGACAGCTGGGTTAGAGAAGGCACAGGACTCCAGAGCTCGGGTGAGAGCTGAGAAAGCCCACTCTCACCAAATAATGACACTGATTTCATGCTGTTTACGAGCATGAAACCAGCATCAGGATTGACTTGTGCAGTTTCCTGGGTCCCATGACCATCGGAGCTGGGAGGGACGACGCAACGTGAGGAGAGAAGATCATGTCCAGGTAGGTGCTTTTTAAAATTTGTATTGTATCCCCCTTCTACCCTCCAATGTAAATACAAGGTGGTCGTCACTGGTATTGCCTCCAATAATGGGATGTATGAAGCAGTGTTAAGTGGCCTGTCAGCAATACAATGGTCGTGGCCAGTAGGGATGAAAATGATAACAAAACAAGCATTTGCAATGCACAGGTCTCGCAGTTTCAAGAGTTAGAGCTATTGGCATTGAAAATGCCTAATTGGACTTTTCATGCCACATAAATTGGTCAACCCTGTCTCATAATTTATCTCATAATTTGGTCCTTTCCTGCCACATAATTCCAGTGCTGGTGGGGTATTAAGTATACATTTCTACAGTCACAAGCAACGATTTTACCAGAGGTAATTCGACAGGATGAGATTAAAAGACTTTCTAAGATTATTTTAAAACGGCATATATTCAGCAAGTACCTGGTGGTGCTAAACAAGTTTAGGGAAGAGAATGTTTTAATCTTGCATCATGTCAAAAAAGAACAGGCTTGCTACATAGTTGCAACTCCAAAATGGACCCTTCATTTCCACCAGTCAGAGCACCATGTCTGACTGGTGGCCATTTTGGAAAGGAGTGGATGGTCAGCTGGTTCAACGAGACTCAAACAAGAAACATCATTGTCTGTACATAAATATCTAAAACAATAACGGCCAGATTCAAAGTAAATTCTGGTCTAAGCCACCGATTAACAATTCCAAAGAAATAATAGAGGCATTGGCATCCCTCCCAAAAATGTAATTACTTCACTTCCACGTTGTCCCAACAAGTAATATATAATATATAGTGACATATATAAACAAATTCCACAGACAATTCAAAATTATTGTCAAGAAGAAAAGTCAAATTTTCATGCACCTATGGTAGTTCTGTGTTGGTATTGCGCTCCTGAATAACAACCCAATAGTTCCTAAGAAGCACAAACCCAGCTCACCTTTCCTTGGTAGTGTGGTAGCCCTTGAAGGACCTCAGGGTGCTGTTGTGGCTAGCCTACACTCCCTTGTTGCATATTGAACTATTTGAGGCCCAGATAGGAACGGAAAGCTCTTGCTGTTTATTAATGTTAAGGCAGATACTGGGTTTTTGTCTGCGATGTGTGCGTGCACCGCCACCCACACTAGTTGCAGCACAGTTCCTGCAAAACATACAGGCCAGCGAACATGAAACCCCGCTAATATTGAATAACATCAACTCGATAGCTAAGAAACTTGCGGCATACTAAATCAGCAAACTTTCATTAACTGGACAGGATGTCCTTAAGAAAAAACACGCACGTTTTCAAGTCTGGTAAAAGGCTGAGAGAAGCCCAAGTTAAATGAGAACACCTCAGATCAAGTTCACGCTATATAAAACTTCAAAGCACCATGGCCGCCATGGAGCACAAAGGGGATAGACAAAATAAAAAAGTAGTGTGCCCACACTAAATTATGAGGCAGATTGTGCAATAATACAAGTAACAGGGTCAGTCTGCAAGGCATAACAAAACAGCCTCAAGGCGGGACAAACGTAAAGCATTTACCAATGAAATCAAGGGATTTCTGAAAGGCAGGGCCAAGAACGAATGAAGGTGATGGCCGTGAGATTGGTGTGGTTAAACCCCATAGAATAGACTACAACATGTCGAAAAGAGCAGCGCTCACGCGCTGCTATGCTTTACCTACACAACAGTGAATAGTGGTTGAATCCTTTCTGAATAACCTATGAGTAAAACCACTTGGAGGCATATTTATACCCTATTTGCGCCGAATTTGCATCATTTTTTCAATGCAAATTTGGCGCAAAATGAACTCTATATTTATATTTTGACGTTAGACACGTCTAACATCAAAATATTGGAGTTTGCACCATTGTTTTGAAAAATGAGGTGCAAGGTAGGTGTTCTCATCTAAAAAATGGTGCTAACCCCATAGCCCCATATTTATCCCTCAAGGTAAAATGGCACATGGGTTGGAAGAGGGGCTAAATAATGGTGCAAAGCTTGCTTTGCACCATTATTTAATGCTTGGGTCAGACCAGGCGTTAGGGGACATGTGGACCCATTTCC
This sequence comes from Pleurodeles waltl, assembly GCF_031143425.1. Lineage (NCBI taxonomy): Eukaryota > Metazoa > Chordata > Amphibia > Caudata > Salamandridae > Pleurodeles > Pleurodeles waltl. The sequence continues at coordinate 328,016,038 of NC_090447.1, read as the reverse complement.
ATGGGTAAACAATGGCGCTTACGGTGGGGTAGCCTGCTTGCTGTCCAATAAACTTAATTGGCGTTATCAATGTTTTAGGGATCATAGCAATCTGTTTCTGGTTAAAATCGTACATGGTGTTGGAGACTGTTTTGATGGTGCTCCACTGGTATTGATAAACTCCTACATCCCTCCTGGATCCTCACATGATAGCCACTTGGCTAAGATAATCCTCTTCATTAATGAGCTTTACGACGGGGAGCCTGCAATTAGAATTGTCATGGTTGGAGACTTAAATTGTAAAATTTGTAATCCTGCCCTTTTACAGTTAGGGGATGAGGACAAAGAGGAAGCCTGTATCTTTCTCCATAAAACAAGAACTGATAAGCGTGGCAAGCTTCTCCTTGACCAAACAAGTGACTGTATCATAGCAAATGGTAAACTTCCCTCCGATTCAACAGCCCAATATATGCATAAATCACAGGGGGACACAGCTATTCTAGACTATGTAGTAACCAGCTATCAGACATTCTCCTTGGTACATGATATAAAAGTGATAGAGACAAAATTCAGTGATCACAATACTGTGGCAGTATCTATTAATCTGAAAGTTCACCCTGCTGATCCTTGGAGCCTAAATGGGTTGAGATCCAAATTTATCATTAAAAATGGTAGAACACACTGGTCCTATTCTAGGATTAAGGGGCTGGAAGGTACTCTAGAGATTGTCTCTGGTATTCTCGAAAACTGGGCAGGCAATGATTTGGAGAAATTCTCAGAGTCTATGCATCAGCTACCTATAATTACCCACCAGAAGAACCAGAATAAGCACCTGATAAAACCCCGCCCCCTCCTTTCCCTGAATTGAGAAATCAATGCCCTTACTCACAAGCAATACAGGGAGTACACTTTAGAAAGGCAGATTCAGCTGGACCTATAAAAAGAAGAAGAAGGGGTTTAAGAAAGCGATTAAAAAGAGATGCAATCAACATATTCTGGATTAATGGAAGCGAAGTAGCTTTTAATGGCGATTCGAGGCGTTTCTGGGCATTGGTAGCAGATGAGTGTGGTTCGAGGGCTGGTTCCCTTCCAATGGTCATCAATGAAGCTAGCTGGTCCACTTTTATATCTGGCCTTTACATGTCCAATGGAATCAACGTGGAGATTCCGCCAGCTGGTAACGATCCCTCATATACCCACTCCTCCAGGAAACAAATTGGGGAGGTTATTAGAGAATGCGCAGCTCAGCAGCAATAGGTTCAGACGAGATCCCCATTCTGGTAATAAAATATGACATTCTTACCTGGAGTAAAATCTTGTACCAGGTCTTTCAGTGCTGCTATGAAACTAGAAATATTCTCCCGTCCTGGAAGTATAGTATTATTGTTCCTCTATTTAAGAAGGGGGACCGCAGCTGTCCCGGGAGCTACCACCAGATCGCTCTGTTGGATGTGGTAGGCAAAATATTTGCTAAATATTTGCTTTCTCAGATTAGTGACTGGGCAGAGAGGAACAAAATCATCCCTCTGGAACAATCTGGCTTCAGGAAAAAGCATGGTACAATTGATAACATCACGGCCCTCCAGGTAATAAATGAGAAATACGTCTCCCTGAGAGGGGGGTAATTTATGCAGCCTTTATTGATTTTTCTACGGCATTTGATAAAGTTGACTGGGCCACACTTTGGCGAAAGCTCTCGTGTTTTGGTATGCTAGGTATCCTTTTAGATCTGGCAATCACCCTCCACTCCTCCACCTGATGTAGGGTGCTGTTGGGGGGAGCTAGAGGCTTGTCTCACAAAATCGTAGCTCAGAATGGTTTAAAACAAGGGTGCATGTTGGCCCGCTGCTGTTTTCCATATTCATTTCTGATTTACCCTCTCACTTAACTCGGGGCAAGGGCTTTGCCCCCATATTGGGAGGAAGACCAATATCCTGTTTGCTCTATGCTGATGATATAGTCATTCTGGATCGTACACCTAAAGGGCAAAACAATTGCCTCCAAGCCTTATGGCAATTTACAGAAGCTCACTGTTTAAAAATAAACTGCTCCAAAAGCAAAATTCTGTGTTTTCATGGTAAAAAAAGGCTTAAATATGGTCATTTCTGCTGATCATTGGGAGCCCAACAACTTGAAAGGGTAAACTCATATATCTTCTTGGGTAAAGTCTTTTGCGAAAACTTCAGCAATAGGGCGCACATAGAACACAACCAACGCAAGCCTCTATCTCAAGCTAACGGTTTGAATGCCCTCTACAGGGCAACTGGTAGGATACATTTTAAACATCTTTTACAAGTTTAACAAGCAAAGATACCTCCCTCCTTACTTTATGGCCTAGAGCATGTAGGAGTTTCTAACCGGGGTTTCTTAGATAAACTAGATGGCCGCATCCTGAGGAACCTAACATCTGTAAACTTGGCCCTCTCAGCAGCAACCCTAAGGCCTGAGATGGGCTTGCGTATGTGCAAGGACTGGCCGGGGTTATACGCTGGGTGGTTAATCTGATGAATAGTGGTGATGTTTCTCTGAGGTCACTGTTAAAAAACAGAAATCTTAGTCGGCAGCAGGGCGAAATACACCATTATCCCGAATTTCACACATGCCACACATCTATTACACTTAGATCCTGCCTCTATTTATACACTTTATTGGCTACAGCTAAAATCTATTATTAGGCAAGCAACCTGGTCTGCAGGCCTTCACCTGGATAAGAAGGCCTGTGCTCACAGGCGGGGTTTCCAATCTGTGACTAATACTATGATATTGAAGAAAATGCAGCCCTTTCTTAGCTGGACCCTGCCCCACAGGGTCAGGCGAGTCTGGCTTTTATTGCAACAGGGGTTGCTCCCTCTTAATACTTTATGCTCTAAATTGTATGGTTCCTCAGCGATTTGTAATTTCTGTCAAAATGGTAACCAAGATCTGAATCATGTTGTTTTCATCTGTCCGGCCTTGCTGTTATTTCGGCATAGGTGGTTACGCCCTATCTGCCTATAACTTTCCCTACGCACTGCATCTGAAGTTCTGCAGGCCTTATTTGCTCCCCTGAATGAAATGTTCTGCTATAAAAATGTTTACTTTTTTTTTTTTTATACCAAAACATGTAAAACTTAAAAGTACATGTCCAACACTTTCATTACAATGCACCCTGTGCTATAGGCTGCCTTGGGTCTACCTTAGGGGGAAGGTATATGTAAAAAGGAAGTTTTAGACTAGGCAATAGGTTTATTTTGCCAAGTCGAATTGGCAGAGTAAAACTGTCGGCAAGCTGCATTGGCTACATTGGCAGGCCTGAACCATGTTTTAAAGGGCCAACTATGTGACTGGTACAATAAGTGCTGAAGGCCAATAGTAGCATTCAATTAACAGCCCCTGGCTATATGGTATACCACTTTACTAGGAACTTATAGGTGTAAGCCAATCAGGTGTAAGCCAATTTTACCATGCTTTAGGAAGTGAGCAAAAGCACTTTAGTACTTTTCAGCAGCAGTAAAGTGCACAGAGTCTTAATGCAAATTCAGAAATATAGGAAGGGTGAATGCAAAATGTTTGGGGGTGACCCTTCAAAGAGTGCCACATCCAATAGTTTGTAATATCTTTCAAAACATGCAGATGTATAAATAAACAACAGAGCTTAAAATGTAAATTGTGCAAAAATGTGTTTGTTACTTATTATGCCCATACAATTGCATAAAACTACAACCTCCCTTCCAACATAACATCCAAGATACTCAACAATGTAGATGGTTCACAGCCTTTATTAAATTTTTTAACTCTTTCCTGGGTCAAATGATCCCTCCCAGCACAAGACCTGCAATTGATTGGAGCTCATTTCAGAAGGGAGGTATGCCAAGTACTAGTACCAATAGACAGAGATAGGCACCTTTCATACCTCATGGTACAGATCATGGACTTAATGGAAGTGTCAGCACAGCAGAGACTTTGTCTTCAGGGCCATAGGGCAGCAACAACAGCTGTGATACAATGGGTCTGTGTTAATATGAGCCTTTGAATGTATCATTTGATGGCCCATTGGTCTCCAAAGAATCAAGACTATGATTGTCTGATTACTGTATCAAACAGTATCAAACTGAGATGGTGGTTGGACGTAAAACACTTGTGCCCAGGTTTACTAATGTTTTGTATCAGGCTTGCTTCACTTTTTTGGCACAGCCCAGAAATAAAATCCTTTTTGGCATTTACTAAGTCATGCAAAGTCACTCTGTGTTGTTTACACATAGTCCTAGGACCCCACTAATCCAGTTAAATTTGCATCCACATTAATTAAACCTTTGCAATTGTCTTGAAAAGGATGTAACACGGGGTCCCCACAATCAGATCCTTAACTCTTGCAAAAGCCAAAGAGGGCTCATCAGACCATGCAAACTTTGCCCCCTTCTTCAACAGAGAACAAAAGGGTTTCCCAACTTGTGCATAACCATGAACAAACTGGGCATAATACTCTGCCAGACCCAAGAGCAAACACAGAGCAACACTGTCTTTGGGAGGAGATGCTATTCAAATGGCTTTAATCAAAGAAAATTTAGGTTTGATGCCTTCCAGTGAGATCATGTGTCCTAAATACTCCAATTGTTGTGTATGAAAGCTGCAACTGTCTTTTCGCATAGTCATGCCTGCTTTGGCTAAAACAGACAATGCCCTCCACATGGCCAGATTGCGCAACTCCCAACTTTCTGCAAAGACCAGTATATCATCTTGGTAGGCTTGTACCCACAGGATGTCTTCCAACAAATCGTCCATGAGCTTTTGGAAATCGCTAGCTGCAGAAGCTAGTCCAAAGGGTAGCTTGAGGTACTTGAACACCCCACACGAGGTGACAAAGGTGGTCAGTTCTTGCAAGTCGGCTGTGAGCGGTATCTGGTGATAGGTCGATTGCAAGTCTGTGATAGAAAATAACTTGGCACCCCGACCGTGGCAAGCAATTCTTGTATGTGAGGGAGGGGGTGGCAATCCACCAAAATGTTCCTATTCAAAGAGCGCAAATCAGCACAAAGCCTGAACTCCCCTAATTTATTTCTTGCTACACGATGAGGGAAATTTATTCTGAAGCATCACAAGGTGCTATAACACCTTCAGCACATATGGTTCTAAGAACAGACTTGAGCTCATCTCTTGCGCTCAGTGGAAGACCGCAGACCTTGTGAACAATGGGTTGAGCATCAGATTTGAGTCTAATCTGATGCTCAAAGCCTTTAATAATCCCCAACTTATCAGAGAACACCCCTGGAAATAGTTTCAAAAGATTCTTAACTTCCAACACACATGAACCCTCACCCACGCATCCAACATGTAGGTTCCTTTCTTGGTAGCCAGCTGGAAGTCAGGTAAAACAATTGATTCTCAGATCCCAGCACAAGGTACAGGCTCATTCTTGCTAAGTCCTGCCAACCAATGATATAACATCCCTTGACAGCTATGTATAGTTTTGTGACTGTACATCTCCCAAACATTCAAGCTTGGAGACAAAATATCCCAGCATGTCTATGTCCGATTCTCCAAAGGCCTTAGAATTCACATATGTCTGCTCAAGTTTGGTCTTGTCACCCCATTTGTCAAGGAATATGATCTCTGGCAGAATAGTGATGGGTGACCCTGAAACGGCCATGACTGGGATCTTGAATCCATCAGTCACTACAGTGCCCCATGGCCCTTTGACTTTGTTCTCACCCAAAACAGCATTTCACTCAGCGGTTATTATGGCATTTCTTAGTTTTTCAGCACACACATCCACTGAATCTGAGATCTCTATACTTTTGACTTGCGTGGATCTTTTCTCTGACTTTCATACCACCTGAAAGTGACCAATCTTTTTACATAAATAACATCTACTGCCATTGGCGTGGCAGTTGACATTGTTGCCAAGGTGAGATTTTAAACCACACCTAAAGCAACTTAGGTTTCCCTCTTTAAAAGGTTGTTTACCATTATTTTAGCTTACATTTACCACAGTAATAGTGTTAGACAAATCCTCCCCTACAGCATTTAAGGCATTTACTGTGTGGTTGGTATGAATTGCTTTCATTGAAATTATGAACGCTCAATGCTCTTTACAATGTCAGTGGTCTCTAATAATGTGGATTTCCTGCAGCTGAGCAGATATCCCTGGATTTTTTTGGAGAAGCAGGCAAACAAAAATTGGTCCCTAATATATATGTCAGTATGTGTTTCAAACTCACATAAAATCCTCAAGGCGGAAATGTACACTTCTACACTCTCATCCACTTGTTGCTTTCTCATGAAGAAATTATGCTTTTCAAGCATAATACTCGGATCCTCTGTGTACTGTTTACTCATGCATGCTAACGCCTTTTTGTAGCAGTTCCAATCTTCACCAGAGCTCCCTTGTGGTGGCAGAACAGATGGAAGATTCTCAAATACTCGCTGTGTTGCGAGGCCAATGCAAACATACAATATCGCAACTTTGTATTCAGGTGAGTGCATCTATGGCTCCTGGGCAGTTTTCAAACATTTTTCCCCACTGAGACCACTTGATACTGGGTTTACCTGGCTGATGAAGAAAGGGATGTGGCTGTGCAAAATACTGTGCAGTGGCCATAACAACTAAAACTAAATTCTACTATGAACAATAAGTCACAGGTGTGCCTCTCACCGTGTTTGCAGGCAATATTAAGAAGTCTTACTTGCAATTTGTTGCAGGGCAGGTGTGCCTGTCACGTGAGGACAGGCAAGCAAAACATGTGCTTTGTTGATTAGGTGCGCTGCCTCAGAAGCAATAATGATGCTGTGAGAGTTGGGCGTTTCCAACTGAAAAACTCAAACCGCCGGTGAGCGTAGTGATGAGTTTCCTTTGAAACAATATGTTGGGCAGGTTAAATGCCCAAACAAAGACGGCCACCAAGGCGTCACTTGCATGATGACGTGATTCCACACTGTGCGTTAACTGGAGTTCGATAGGAGGCTGCGCGCATGGCCCCAAAATACTGTAGCAACATCCTTGAATCCTACATCTTGCCCAGTAATGCCCTCACTGCTTAATTTAAAAGTTTGCTGCTAAAGAGTTACTCACGACCCAGTTAATGACAATGTGGCCCTCCCACTGTAAACCTGCAGGACGTCGGACAGCTCAAGGACCCTTCAGACGTCCTGGAGAAAACAAATAGTGCGGTTGGTAGGTGTGTAGTGTGGGTGAACTCTGCTCATCGCCAAGATGCGAAGAGGGGCCCCGGAGACCCGTAAGTAGTTTTCAACATTTACTCGCATTATCACACCCACAACTAGAGCGTCTGGCATCTGCGAGGTATGTCCAGCAACTTACTCAACGTTGCAAACAACCTCACAGATACCATTCGACTCCTGAATACAGAATGCATTTAAAACACAATATGGTATACACGGCATCCTCGTGCAGGGAGTTGCCACGAGGATGCTCACATGGATGCTCAATATTACAAAGGGGTTGAGCTTCTCTGTTGATCCCAATAACAGATGCCAGAGTTGTGGAGGGTAAGAGGAGCTATAATATTAGACCGAGAGCTACAGGAGAGTTTGTCTTAGGAAGAGGCAGATCAGTCTTCCAATTACAGAGAGCCGACTGCAATTCAGAGGACCCTGCTACATTGAGTTCAACTTTTGAAGGGAAACAGGGCGTTTGTCCAAACTGACAATAAGGTGGCGAGATCTCCTATCAACAGATATGGCATGTAGTGATGTCCTCCCAAGTAAAGACAGGAAATGGTGGCTGGAAAAGGTTGTAGTTTAATTCCAAAACAGATAACGGCCCACAAGTAGAGAGAAGGATAAACTGCTGCACCACAGCCTGCCGAGGCTAATATAATCGCCAGGGAAAACTTGCTTACAATGCAGCATTCTACTTAGGTATTGTAATAACACTTCCGACACAGGGGAGTTGAGCTTACACCATAGTTTATTAAAATAAGTTCATTTCATGAAGGAGATGCGCAGCTACGGCCGTCCGTCTCGTAAACCGCTTTCTCTCCCCCTTCACCGTTCTCGAATGCCACTGTGTCACTCACCCTGTCGCGAGGCATCTCGGCACAGGCATTCGAGAACTGAGAGCGGAATCACGAGAACGGAATAACATCACTACATATCTTCCCTCTTTATAATAAAATAGATCACAACACTAAAACTATTTACATGTATATTATAACTATAAGTAATACAACAGATCATAGCTAAAATATTGCTTCCTAGATGTAATACATTTCACATCTTTTAGGCTTAACAAAACTTCTACTCTTAAAGATAATAGTCCTCAAATCTTCTCTGTTTCACAATTCTCCTTCCAGAACTACTCCACTTTTCATCAATAACAGGAACATCTACAAGCCCATGGGAACTGTTAAATGAACATGTTGTGGGACTATTGTCAATATTAGGACTATTGAGGTCATCCTGTACTCTCCCTTCGCTATCATCATCCAACCATACTTTACTCCTGTGGTCTTTTGCGATATTATTCCTTTCTTTCCCGTCCACTCTAGTATTTTTGCATATTGATAATGCAGATACATGCCATACCTTGCCATCACTTCATTTTGCGGAGTTGTTGTATAAGGCTTCCACTCTCAAAGGGGATGAAAATTTACTTTGACATTTTCCCATGTACTTATTGCTTTTTATTCTCACTACATCACCTACGCACAACTTAAACTCCTTGCTCTTATGAAAATCATCGAAGTACTTTTTATATTTACCTTGAGCTTTTTCAACATTTATCCTCACTTCTTCAGGAGACCATTCCACCCTCTTAGCAGCCTTGAGCCAACCCACATTGTCCTTTGACATGGGTGTCCCTCCCCTCATGAGTTCAAAAGGACTGGCATTCGTACTAATACATGTGGTTATTCTATATGCCCAGAGGGTTCTCCATAATTCCGTTTCCCAAATTAAATGGTTGCAATTTGACAATTGAATCATACCTTTGAGTACCCTATTAAATGTTTCAACAGCACCATTACCAGCTGGATGATAAATTGAGATGGTGTGATGCTTAATTCCATTCCTTCTTATATATTCTCGGAAAGCTAATGCCGTAAATTGAGACTCATTGTCAGATACTATACATTTTGGTAAACCCTCTCTGACAAATATTTTATCCAAGAATTTAATGATGCTAGTAGTGTCAGCTTTTTTTACAATGCCCACCTCCGGCCACTTGGAAAAGTGATCCACAATCACAAGTAAGAAAGATTGTCTGTCACCTTCACCAATTGGTCCCAAGATATCAATGCCTATACTCTCCCACGCCATGTTGGGACAAGGTATAGGATGTAAGGGCGGTCTTATGGTTACTTGTGTCTTATCCGCATTCTCACAAATCCTGCAGTCCCTAACTATTCTTTCTATATCCTTATCTAATCCTGGCCACCATTACCAATACTTTACTCTATTTTTAGTCTTACCAAAACCTAGATGACCTTCATGACAAATTTCCAGAATTTCCTTCCTTAACATAATAGGGGGTATCACTTTCCCGTTCCTGAGTAACAGACCTTCCTCCATGGACAACTCGTTCCTCACTTCCCAAAAAGGCCACAAATCTCTGTTAACCATTTTTTTTTGGGCCACCCCTTCATGATTATACTACTCAATTCCTTTAGTATCTCATCTGAATTTTGTTTTGTTAACCATTCATCCCGTGTCATACCATGGCACAGACCTTCCTCTACCATAGCCATCCACATATCTTCTCTCACCTCTTCTTCTGTGTTCTTGTGCAGAAAAGGCATGCGACTTAAGAAATCTGCGACCATGTTCTTCACACCAGGCAAGTACTGTACAATATAATTGTAATCAAACAAACACCCTGACATTCTAGCCAACCTCGGAGAGCCTTTATACAGCTCCTTCGTAGTTAAAACCTTTACTAACGGTTTATGATCACATCTCAATGTGATTGTGTTTCCCCACACAAATTGTTTGAAATGTTTTAAAGCACATATAAATGCCAGTGCTTCGCGTTCAAAAGCTGAATACTTCTCTTCAGGTGAAGTTAACGAACGCAAAGCAAAAGAAATGGTATCTTCCTTGCCTTCTAGGTTCACTTGAGTAAGGACTGCTCCAATTCCCTTACAACTGGCATCTGTAGTGACGATACATTTGAGGTTTGGATCGAAACCCTGCAGTGGGGGAGCATTGCAAATGTCAGCTTTTAACACATCAAACGCATTCTGACACATTTCTGTCCACTCAAATCTGTTTCTACTCTTAAGCAATTGTCTTAAACTGTAAGTTTTAGTGGAAATTCTGTTAACAAATTTGGAATAGAACTCTGCTAGACCTAGAAAAGCACGAACATCGTCCTTGTTCTGTGGATTGGGTGCTTTACTTATCGCTGACAATAATTCTTCTTTTGGTTTTAATCCCTTCAGCAGATACTACATGCCCTAAATAGTTGACATGATTAGATGCAAATTTGCATTTATCAAATTCTGCTGTCAAACCCTTCTCCTCTAAGACCTTAAGAACCCTTAATAAGGTACGATCATGATCCTCTCTAGATTTCACCATTATAAGGATATTCAAGACCATGGTGTTGTCAACACCTGCTAGAATGGAGTTCATTAATCTTTGGAACATAGCTGCAGCTGAAGCCAGACCAAATGGTACCCGTCTGAACTTGTAGCAACCTAATGGTGTAATAAAAGTTGTTAGATCTCTACAATTCGGATGCAATCGTACTTGATGATAAGCAGCTTTCAAATTGATGGAGGAAACCATTTCATGCCTTTAGCAGGTGACAACATTTTGTTAATGTGTGGTAAGGGGAATTGATCAATTAAAATGTTCTTGTTGAGGTCCCTTAAGTCAATGCATAATCGTAAATTTCCATTGGCTTTTTTCACCACGACCAATGGAGCCACCCACTCTGAAGACTCAATAGGCTATATGATTTTCTCATTTTGTAGTTTGTCCAATTGTAATTTAACCTTTTCTTTTAAAGGAATGGGAATGTTTCTTACTTCGTGTACTTGGGGCACTGCGTTTTTTTTTTATGAATAAGGTGCATAAACCCCTTCAATTTTCAGATTTTTCCCGAAAATACATTAGGGAACTTTTGTAAAACTAACTTGCCAATTTCTAATTCTGTTTGCACTGTTAGTACAGGTTCAGGGTTGTTGGGATCTAATACTATGCCTAATTTACCCTGATCAATCCAACCTAATAAAGATGGACCCATTACAGCAATGTACAATTTTCCCATTGTCTCTCTATCTTTGTATTTGAATTTCAATTCCTTGAACCCTAACAGCTCAATGACTTTGCCAGTAAATGTTTTAATTGTTATATCTGGTAAGCTTAACTCCTCCCCCACCATAAGTTTGAATTTTTCTTCCCACACATTTCGATTCACAATAGTATACGGAGACCCCGAGTCCACCACAATACATATGGTCACACCGTCCAAGGTGATCTTGCAACTTGTTTTTTTCTTCCTCTTCATATTTTCCTGTCCCACGCTCAATATTGAATTTTCATCCATTGCATCTACACATAAAACACATATGTTTAAATCATCTTCATCAGAAGAATTAGTGTCATCTAGCTCCAACACTTTACTACTACTCACAGTTTTCCTCTGACACACCCTTTGGAAGTGTCCAATAACACCACACCTCGAACATTTTTGCTTCTTGGCTGGACATAATCTGTCGTTTGCCAAATGATCATAACTGCCACATCTGTAACATTTCCTTTTGTCCTCCAATTTAAAATTCATTTGCTCGAATTCCTCTTTCCCAGTCCACTTCTTTTTTTAGATCTTGGGTAACAATATTTCCTTTCACTCTTGCTATTATAGTCTGATCAGTCTTATTATCTTTTAAGACTTCTTTAGCACACCTCCCAGTCAATTCTTCTCTTTTTACAATGTCAATAACTTCTTGCAATGAGCCTTCTCCTTTAGCCCATAAATTATCTTGGATATTCGGATTAGACGTTTGCATAACAATTTGATCACAAATAAGTTTGTCATGTAATACACCATATCTGCAGTTGATTGCTAGGTTCTTTAAAGCGGAAAGATAATCCTCCACAGGTTCGTCTTTCCCTTGTTTCCAATGAAAAAATTTGTAACGATCGACAGCTATACAGACTCTAGGTCTGTAGTAATTATCCAAGTCTTCAAGTGCATTGGCGTACACATCGCCTTGACCATCTTGTCTAGGTTTTTTATTAATATTTTTGAACATTTTCAGTTCCACAGGTCCTAAGCAATGAAGAATTGTGTATTTATTTGCCGCAGACAGCTCCTCTTCATCATCAATGGGTGAAACATAATTTTTAAAATATTCGCTCCACTCTTCCCATTTCAATGTAGGTGTACCAGAGACCGGTATAAACGTTTGAGGTGGCGTTAAATTCCAAGGGTTGTTTGAAGCCATGCTGTTGCTGCACAGTCTCCTAAATAAAGCGTTTGTAAGAACGTTTATTTTTTTATATATATATAGTATTATATTTCCTGTAAAATGTAAAATAATTTTCCTTATTTTTTTTTTTGTTTATTATTATTTCTAAGTATTATCGAAGTTCCTCCTCACAGCGCATAGCACATTACACAGTGCGTGTACTTTAATTAGAATTTATCGGATTGCCCAATAAAAAAATGGCGGCACGCAGATGACGCCGGGGTGCCTTAACTCAAGATGGAGGCAGGGAGATGACGTCAGATTGCCCAATTCAAAATGGCGGCACGCAGATGACGTTGTGGTGACGTGTGGTCAGCTCTTGGGAAACTGGCTTCCACACGATATTGTGTAATCCACAAAAATGAACGGAGTTTCTCCTGACGAAAATAACCTCAAACTCACTGTCGGAAGTGACAGTGGACATCCGTCTGTTAACGGGGTCGTCAGCGTAGATCCCGTGTCGTGCCAGCATGTGGATAGGTGAGGGCTCCTGCTCCTCCTTGTCGCCAATTCTGTAATGACGCTTCTGACACAGGCGAGTTGAGCTTACACCATAGTTTCTTAAAATAAGTTCATTTCATGAAGGAGACGCGCAGCTACGGCCGTCCGTCTCGTAAACCTTTTCTCCCCCCCTTCACCGTTCTCGAATGCTACTGTGTCACTCACCCGGTCGCAAGGCATCTCGGAACAGGCATTCGAGAACAGAGAGCGGAATCACGAGAACGTAATCACATCACTATAGGTATGATGAAGCATCATGAGTGCCAAGTAAACCCATCATACAATAGGGTAAGACCTGATCTACGTCATTAAACACAATTGGCAGGAAGATTTGTCAGTAGGATGAGTTACGTTTGGAAGGAGATTATGCATTCAGGCAGACTGAGCAGGATATTTTCTTTTTCTACAATTTTGGCTCCACCCAAACATTTTTCAACTGAACAGTTCGATGTGGAGCTTTCTAATTCTAGTTTTGTTTAAAAGTAAGAGGGTGCAGTAATCCAGAGATTTTGTTCAACTCGACAAATCTCAAAGCCTGAAGTTGGGATACAATATTTTTGATGTGGCTTCCGGGCCTTCTATATGCATTTACCCTGTTTTCTGTCCACTTGAAATTATTGCTGATTATCAGAAAGATGTGGACAGGGGTTTCTCAGTAGAAACCGGTAGCAGCGCACTTATTGAAATGTTTTGAAAACCATAAATCTCTGCCTTTTACTTTTGTTCCTTTTGGGCCAGATGTATCAAAAAAGCCTTTTGCGAATCGGTAATAGCGAATTTTAACAAATCGCTATTTCTGATTCGCAAAATGCTATGTATCATATTTGCGATTTGGTAATAGCGATTTCTTAAAAATTGCAAATGCTATTACTGAATCGCAAATTGCGGTACAGCCCCCTTTCGCACCTATGGGCCAGTAGGCCCATGATTTTTTTGCATTTCCCAAATAGCGAATTCCTAACTGGAATTCGCAATTTTGGAAAAGCAAAACCCCAGGGTGCTGGGGGCCTAAGGCCCCCTCTGCTACACCCCAAAAGGTTTTTTGGGACATGTAAGGTGCACACATGCCAAAGGGGCATGTGTGCGTTACATGTCAATTTTGAAAATGCATATTTAATGCAGTGTTAAGATTTGCACATGGTTACCACCAAGTTTTACTTGGTGGTAATTGCGATTCCTTAATACCAAATTCACATTAAGGAATTGCATGTGGTTTAGGAATCGCAAATAAGGATTCCTTATTTGCGATTTCTTATTTAGAGAATCGCAATTTGCGATTCTCTAAACCTGCTAGCAAATTTAAGGAATCACAATTTTAGCGATTCCTTAAATTTGTTTTGCGAATGCCTTTCATAAATATTGAAAGACATTTTTGCATTCGCAAACCGGCATTTGCACCGTTTGGGAATGCAAAAAGGCTTGATACATTTTGCCCTTTGTTCCTTCGTGGCGCCTTAAGTCAGTTCTGACTGCTCTTCAGAAAGTCCCATTAGAACCAAAGGAATTGGTTTCATTACCATTTCTTACTTAAAATGTACCACCTCTTGTGCTAATTACTTCAATCTGAGTGATTGGGACATTATGAGACTCAGTGCTCTATTCCTTAGGCTTTTCCAGATTGTGTAGTTTTAACACCAGATCCGTGTTTTGATCAATGCATTAGATTTACATAAAACCTTATCAATTCATTTGCAAAGATCTGATCATTAGGATGATGTAGCACTTAATTTGTATCTTTTGGTTCTTCGGCAAGAGTAGCATGTCTTCAGTTGCTTCATAGAGTAGATGGTCACAAAAAGTCATTTCAAAAGCTTATTTAACTTCGAGAGTGCTGTTACAATTAGATGTACAAAGATCCACTGAGGCATAGCAGCATCTTCGGCAGAGGCATTTCAATTAAAACAAGTGTGTATAGCAGAGACCTGGTCAACCCAACATAAGTTTCTAAAGTGCTGTGTTACAAGTAGGTAACCAATCTTCAGCATCATATGGAAAAGATGCACTGCATTTATCTCATTAATATTCTATTGCAATAAAGGTATGTTAAGCATTAAGAGAAGTTTTGGTGCTTCATACTTTTCTCCCTTTCTACAAATATTGCGAATTACTTCCTCAATTAGTGAGAACTGTGACCTGGAAGGTAGAATAGAAGTGAGGGGTAATTATTTGTAAGCTTCATTAACATGAAAAAAGTGTCAAGTGTCTTCTCAAATATTTCACACCCAACATGAAGGTGACCTCAGTAAGACAGTGGGGCATTTTTTATGAAATGATGAAATAAGCTAAACAATCGCCTTGCTGTGATGTGGTAGTTCGAAGAACATGACTTTGAATCCCAGCAAAATAAACTCAGCTGCCATCCTTCCATATGTCAGTATATTGAGTGCATAATTCGAGTAAAGAAAACACTAAGGAGCATAGTTATGTGGGTTTCGCGCAGAGCAGAAAGCCATCTTGTTGCGCTGCGTAAAAGGGCAGGAATGTGCTGTATTTAACATAATACAGTGCTTTCCTCTCCTTGCCCTTTTGGCTGC
The DNA here is from genome assembly GCF_031143425.1 of Pleurodeles waltl. Classification (NCBI taxonomy): domain Eukaryota; kingdom Metazoa; phylum Chordata; class Amphibia; order Caudata; family Salamandridae; genus Pleurodeles; species Pleurodeles waltl. Next base: position 328,000,611 of record NC_090447.1, on the reverse strand, counting down.
AGAGCACCAATGCAGACATGCTTATGATGTGGTGCAAGGGTGCCTGTATTGCAGCATGCAACACACATAGAAAGAGGTAAAAAAACAAGGAGAAATAAAGATATTACTCCTTATTATGCCTTCGCTGGGGAAGTTTAGCATTTTGACAGATTCCCAGGTTTACCATTCATTAAGAAAATCTGGGAATGCGCCAAAATCCATGGGTGGATGAGTGGGAACCCCTATGCTCAACCCATGGAACATCTTCCGGGGGAAGAGTAATGCAAAGAAACGGGTTACGCTGTGTTGCATTACTCTGGGTTTCTCACCCCATGCAGGGCCACACAAGGTGACCTTGTGTGGCTTGATAAATCAGGTGTAGGTTTAACGTCACCCATGCGCTCCCTTGCTAGGCGCAAGGACGAAGTAAAACCTACATAAATATGCCCCTAATTGTGAATAGTGCTTACATGCAGAACTATGTTAAAAAAAAGTTCAGAGAGAGTGAAATGCAGTGGACAATTCTATCAAAGTGACTCTGCACACATTAATAAAACCAGGGGAAACGTCAACATTTATCCCAGGGGAAGGATGTTGTTAAAATATACTTATTTGAAGCAAATGGAAATGCACGTATTAGCTGATGAGATGCTAAAAGTAAGGTCAAAATCGAGGGCGCATTTGCCAGTGGTGAAAAGGAAATAACTGTAACTTAGACAGAAACACTCGGTAAATTAATTGATCTTCCTAATCGCCTTAAATACACATGTGCAAGACACATTTTTTGAAAATCAAGGCCACTAACAAAAACAAAACAAAAAGCTTGCAAGAACAACCTGTTCAAACTTACCAATCATTGCATGTACAAAATCGCTTTGCTTCCATAAGGCATTTGCCACAACAAATGCGACAAAACAATAGATTAACATCCTGAAGGCATTGTCACCTCATAGCTCGCCAAACAAATACTATCCTCATGTGCACAGCAAAAGCAACTTCACTCAACATAAATGATACTTTAATTGCCTAATGTCTGTCTGAAAACAGCAAGCATTGCCAAAGCAAATAGGACTCTCCCATGAAAACTATTTGCTTTCTTAATGGTTGTTTTCTCTTGAAATGACTTTTCTTAAAGCATAACAAAAGTCACTTCGAGTTTGCCAATGTGCATTGCATGCATGTGCAGCAGCGGTCATGGACCTGTATTTCTTACTGATTTGAGCAAAAATGAACTCCAAAATGCCGACATTAAATATATTCCTTAAATACAAAAATTAAATTCCAAATTGTCCTTCGTGTGTGCGCATGAATGTTCATAAACAATCTTACAATGTTTTTGTTTTTATTTAAATTTTTTAAAGATGGCCTCCACACTCCACACATGCACATGCCAGTGAGTAACCATCTCGGGACAATTGTTTTAGGGCCAGATGTATCATGCATATTTGCGATCACAGGCCCAACGGGCCGTTTGCGATCGTAAAAATGCATTTTGGTATGTATGAATCCCAATTTGCAATTCGGTAACTTGTTACTGAATCTCAAATTGGAATTGCGACTACATACCGATTAGGTATTAAGAAGGGGTCTGTTAAGAGCATCCCTTCCTAATATCGAATTGCAGAGTTATGTAGGAATGTTTTGTGACCGAAATGCAGTCGCAAAACATTTGCATTTTACCAGCTACTTCAAGTAGGTGGAAACCCATTCACAAACGGGTAGGGGTTCCAAGGGACCCCTTACCCTTTGTGAATGCATGCAAAAAACATTTATTAAGACCATTTGCCAGCTCTTGACCATACACTTGCAACCTAATCCATCACTCGAATGACACAATTCGCACTGCCTGGGACCAGGTCACATTAGTGTGTGATTTCCTTGCTTGGATTCTCTTCTCTGCCACACCAGGACAGCTATAGATTAGATATGGGTCCCACAAGCTGCACAGGTTAGGTGCCACAACTCACTGAGGGACCTAAATTGCGAAGGGCTCTCTGGGAAATATGCTGAGCAGAAAGAGATTGCCTACCCACACAACCTAACTGCGCTATCTGTGCTGGGGGAGTGGAGGCCTAGACACATATACTGCTTTGGTATGCTTGTGCCCCTCCTGTGGCATAGAGGAGGTATGGTGGAATGAAATAACCACAGAATCCACTGGAACGCCGCATTATTTGCCGCACCGGGAGGGTAGTGTTGTCTCCTATTAGCACTAGTCACTCCCCAAAGACCCGGCTGTCAAAAACATGGGGTCCACTGATATCTCCCTCCCTGTCACTATGGGCAGGACTGACTCTAAGCAAGCCAAACTACAATGTGAAGCCCACAAAACAGGCCGGGCCCCAGGTGACAATGATGCCTGGGGAAGTGCGGTAAATCATCTGGCTGGCGAGACGATTGGCTCAGATGACATGAAATCCCTTCTTCTTTCCATGCAGCAGATTCTCACTTTGATTGAAACCAAAATGGACAGTATGTGCTCCCGAGTTGATACAATCATGTACAAGTTGGAACAGCATGACAGCTGCATTACAGACTCTGAGCAGAGAATCTCCGCTTTAGAGGATACAGATACACACAGAAGTGAATGGCTGTTAAACATTGAAAAGGTCCTCAAGTAATATCTGCCAAAAATGAAGATTTAGAGGCTCACTCCCGAAGGAACAATCTATGCATTATGGGAATTCCTGAGACAACCAATACAGGCAGGACAGAGAGGAGCACTTGCTCACAACGCCCTTTGGAGAGGATGCCTTCTCCAGATTGTTCGCGGTGGAACGCTCCCACAGTGCATTGATGGCGTGTCTGCTCCCTACTTTCGCAGCATGGCCCATAATTACACGTTTACTAAACTATTGGGACAGAGATGCTGCTCTACACCTGGCCAAAGAGCAGCATACGCTACAATAAGAAGGTAACAGTCTCAACATTTTTCCTGACTTCATTATTTCAATTCAGGAGGCTAGATGGAAATGTGAGCCCATCAAACAAAAGCTTCAGAAAGCCAACATACAATATGTTATGCTCTACCCAGCTCGGCTGAGTATTACCTACAAAGGTAAGGCCCATATCTTCAACAGCCCACAACAAGAGTTGGAATACCTGAAACGCAACATTGACCATGCTTTTACTGGGAGGACCAGAGCTTCATCGCTTCTCTCGGATATGGAATAGGCTGCCTACAACAACCAGCTAATCACTGGGACTGTTGGACTATGTTACACAAGTATAAGACATTCCATGTACTTAAATAAAGACAGAAATTGTCCCAGGACCCCTTAGTCTTATATGTCTATCTGTGCACTACACTGCAAGACCCTTGGCACTGCTGAGGAACGACAAGTGCCTACAGAATTGTTCATAGATTTCTGTATTTAATTCAATATTGATCTTGTGAGATCACATGCCTGAAACCTACACTAATACTGCCCCGGACACCCTTGTTTACTCAAGGTGGAACTGCCTAGTTCCCTGGCTGAGCACCTGGAGGGATATCCCTTATTGTTTTCTCCTCCTCTTTTCTGTCCTGTCCCCTCACATCTTATTCTTTCTTACCAACTCCACTAAATCCTCACTGCCTACCATTTGTTATACCTGATATGCCTTCACTTCCACTGATTGTCTAAACTTGGCTGTCAGCTATTCTAACCTTATTTATTTCCTTGTTTTCTGTATCTTGTTATTAACATTGTGCAAGCTTACTCACTATCCCATTTTCTCCAGAAGGTGTTCTATCAAATAAAAGTTTTTGTGGTTCGGGGATTTTGGGAGCAATAACGTTTTCTGACAGGATTGGGCCATTAGTGTGGGTGGGGGGCATGTGGTAATTGTATATGCTTTGTTGCATGCATACATATTCACACGTGATACTGTACATGCCTGTCATACAACCAAATGGTGGGTGGGATTGCGCAGATCACACGCTGCACCAACATTCCTTCTGGTATGGCTGAATTAGGTGAGTACCAGAAGTTGCAACACAAATTCAATATTACTGCCTGAAATGGAATATTCGAGGGCTGGGTGACCCATGCAAATGTCAGCACATATTGGTCTACCTAGATAGACACAACATTACTGATGTGGCCTACCTAGAAAGACACAAAATTATTATCGCCCTACTACAGGAAACCCACTTTGGAAATTCAACACACACCATGTTTGCCACACGAAGGGCATCTCATTGATACTATGCGACTTACTCCACATATTCTATGGGCACAATGACAATCATACACAAAGGTACTCCTTTCACCCCAAAGGGAACACTTAATGACCCTCAGGGACGCTACACATTGGTTTGGGGCAGGCTAGCCTCAATATCTATTACTATTCTGAATTGCTATGGCTCCATTACAGATGACCCTGGATTTTTTGATACGGTAAGGAAGTTGATCGCTGATACAGGCTCCACTCATATTATTTGGGGTGGAGACTATAATGTTGCCCTAAATGTGGAAAAGGATAGATCTCATTTCCCCCAGTATTATTACGTCAGGGCTGGCAGACACATCTGAGCAATAATGGAGGTAAATGGGTTTCTAGATGCAAGGAGATTTACTCATCCACAGGTAAGGGAGGGCCCATGCTACTCTGGGGCCCACAATAGTTTTGTCAGAATAGATTACTGGCTCATCACCAGGAATCTTAGAACCTGGTTGGGACGTACTCATTCAGACTATTCACCTGTGATGATGGTCCTCTAGCCTTCTCAAGTAGTCTCCCCACAAGCCTCCTGGAGACTCTTGCCAGCCGCACTGTTAGATGAGGCATTTCATGAAGTACTAGGTGGGAAGGTGAAAGATTTCTTTGACAAGTATAAAAACGTAGGCTCATATTTATACTTTTTTTGCGCTGCATTTGCGCCGCTTTTTGATGAAAAAACGGAGCAAACTTACAAAATACAACGCTTTTTGCGTTAAAAAATGACGCAAATGCGGCGATATGGGCCTTAGCATCACAGACAGGTGTAATTTGGGAGGCCTCCAAAATCACTATCCAAGGGCTTTCCCTATCCAAGAGCAAAGGGATCTTGCTGTCAATTAGAGATAGCCATAGGAGAACTGAAGCCCATCCTAAAACTCTGGAGGAGAGATTTGGAGACCCTACTGACCCTTATTGCAGATAAAATTTGAGCGATCAGGAGACGGTGGAAACATGAATGTTTGTTTTGCTGGAAATATTAAAAAGCCAGAGTGTAAGGTGAGGGGGGAAGTCTGAGGCATACACTAGCAACTAATATACATAATCCCTGGGGCGCTAATTCTGTTCTTGAACTCTTTGACAAAGATCGCGCCACACAGTGTGACACCCCAGACATACTCAGAATATTCTTAAGATACTATCAACACATCTATTCCGCACAAAGACCACAAACAAATAATACTGATACATACCTGAAAGATGTTGCGCTGGCCTGGCTAAGTGATGCTCAAAGAGAGTTTTATCTGTAGATATAGAGGAAGATGAAATGAGAAAAGCCATCACCGCAATTATGTCCTGGCTGAGCTCCTGGCACAGACGGGCTGCCGGGGGATTTTTATAAGTCATATGCTGGTCCTTTTGGTACCAGTACTAAAGGACGTTTATCATGAGATACAGGGGAACGGTCTGTTACCTAATTCGATGCGAGATGCAAAGATTATCGTGCTACTTAAGCCTGGCAAGCCAGGTGACTGCTGCAACTCTTACAGACCCCTCTCCCTAATTAACTGCGATGTTAAAATCTCAGCTAAAGTTTTCGATAACCGGCTCTGTCCCTTGATAACTTTTCTGGTTCGTCCAGACGAGTCAGGATTTATTCTGAGGCATGCTTCCTCCCATAATCTATGCACTTTATTTGTGCTCATGCAAGACATAAACCCTGAGCTCATGGCCGCTGTGTGAAGTACATCATGAGCCTCTTTTTGTAGGAGGCTGATGTCCACAAGATGGAGTACAAGGATTTGGAGAAGGCTTCAAGATAACATTTTATTTCACTGCAGCTGATCACACCCAAAGAGTGTTCATGACTCTTTCTGGCCAAGTGCAACTAACTCCTTCCCCCCTCCTATGTCTTTATTGCAGTACCCATTTTACCACACCATACATGTGTCATAAATTCCGAACACGTTCAAACAAGCATTTCCTGTAACACCGCTGAACCACAAGAACAGGATGTTCAAGCACAAAATAACATTTCTGAGGACAAGAGGGGCAGTTAAGCCCTCTGCAAAGTTTTGAAAACATTTAAGAGAAACCAGCACATTTTTAAGAAATGAAACAAGCACAGCTGCCAAAGGAATACAATTTTTCTCGTAACATATACAGAATAGAGTTAAAGGTCAGCCAAAATGGAGTCCTCACGCCAAATTAGGAAATCCATTTTCCACAGCTGCGGTGTTCCTCGATGCCACAAAGGCCTTCAGTTCCATGGAGTGGGACGACTTGATGGTGATACAATGCCACATGGGATTTCCATGGGATTTCCATGCCTGTTTTTGGCCTGGATAGGCCTGCTTCACTCCAAACCAGCAGCTAAGGTCCATATGAATGTGTCCTCTTTGGCCCCTTTTCATATTGAATGCGGTACCCGGCAAGGATGTCACTTATCACCATTACTGTTTGTGCTGGTGATTGAACCTTTGGCAGCCAAACTTCGCCACCATCATCATGAGCACTTTACCAGATACCTTGCAAGACATATATTGATCTCATTGTACTGGAATGATATCACATTATACCTCAGGGAACGGCAGATTGGTTTGAATGAAGTATTGCACAAGTTTGTGCATTTTGGCGACCTTGCAGGTATACACATTAATTGGAAGAAATCCTCCCTTTTCCCACTCACTCCTGCCACAGACCATTTCCATCCGGACTCTCCATTCCAATGGTGCGACTCGGACCTCAAATACCTACATATAGTAATAACAATGGACATGGGAGAACTGATCCTCGCTAACTATGTTGTAGCCTTAGATGCGATTACAGATAGAATCACAAGTTGTATATCATTGCCCCTCTGCCTAGCTGGCCGCATCTCTCTTATGAAGATAGTCATTCTACCAAAACTGCTTTACCTATTTCTCAGTATTCCTTACTCGCCAGGGCGGCAGTTCTTCAAACTCTTCAAAACATAATTGATTAGGTTGGCTTGGGCGGCTAAGCAGCCGCGCATACAATGGGATGTACTTACAGTACCCTTCTCAAAGGACGGCCTCAAGGCTCCAGATATGGGACTCTATTACTTGTGTGCCCAAGGGCACTATGCTATCTACTGGTACAAGTCTCCCCCCTATATGCCACTTTTTGGCGATCAAACAGGTTACAATGCAGCCCTCCTTAGTTTGACCTATCCAGGTGCATGAGGCACCAGGGGGGGACTCTGGATTCCACTGTAGTGTGCACTACTGGAGCATGGAAGAAAATGGGCAGAAAACTCAGCAAGTCTCTGCTCTATTCACTGCTTGTTCCATTACCATCATGCTTTGCCTGTCACTCACAAGGAGACGTGTAGAGCCACACTTCTTAAAGCTGGACTCCACACATGGGGTCATTTTTATGCTGGGGGTTGTTTCTTGAGGGAAGGTTTCTTTGCTGGAGACAGGCCGACCCCAGTAAACATATTTTACTGCAACAAACTATGAACAACATTAAAGCAGTTACTCCTGACTTCCCTAGTGAACCCCCACCTTCCATACACTACATATCATGCTAGCTTCAACTAGTCCTAGACACTTGGGGGCATATTTATACTCCGTTTGCGACGCAATTTCGACGCAAAACTAACTCCATATTTATACTTTGGCGTTAGACGAGTCTAGCGCCAAAGTCCATGGAGTTTGCGTCATTTTTTAGCGTGGACACCTACTTTGCGTTAATTATATGCAAGGTAGGCGTTCCCGTCTAAAAAATCGACTCCGAGCCATGTGCGTCGGATTTATACTCCCGGGCAAAATTCACACCCGGGAGTGGGCGGGTCAAAAAAAATGACGTACGGCCGCTTTTGCGCCGTTTTTTAGCGCCTGCAAAAGGCAGGCGTTAAGGGACCTGTGGGCTCTGAAGGAGCCCAGAGGTGCCCTCCCATGCCCCCAGGGACACCCCCTGTCACCCTTGCCCACCCCAGGAGGACACCCAAGGCTGGAGGGACCCATCCCAGGGACATTAAGGTAAGTTCAGGTAAGTGTTTTTTTATTTTGTTTTTGGTGGCATAGGGGGGCCTGATTTGTGCCCCCCTACATGCCACTATGCCCAATGACCATGCCCAGGGGACAGAAGTCCCCTGGGCATGGCCATTGGGCAAGGGGGCATGACTCCTGTCTTTGCTAAGACAGGAGTCATTTCTATGGGGGTTGGGAGTGAAAAAAAAAGGCGCAAATCGGGTTGAGGCGAAAAAATTGCCTCAACCTGACTTGCCCCATTTCTTGACGCCCAAGCCCCATATCCCCCTACGCCGGCGCTGCCTGGTGTACGTCGTTTTTTTTAACGCACACCAGACGGCGCCGGCGGCTAACACCGGCTAACGTCATTCAATAAATACGGCGCCCGCATGGCGCTTCAGAATGGCGTTAGCCGGCGCTAATTTTTTTGACGCAAAACTGCGTTGGCGCAGTTTTACGTCAAAAAGTATAAATATGGGCCTTGGTCTCGATTCTATTTCACTCTGCACAATCTGAGTCACCAGGCAGCATGGGGACGGCGAGAGCTCGGTGGGAATCGTAGCTCGGCTTTTAACTTACAGATAAACAGATGCTACATTGCTGTCAACAGACTGGGTGCATAACCTCAAGCAGTAGACTCAGAATTATTCCCTTTAAATTCCTATACCAAATATACTATTCACCTGCCAGATTATATAGTTATTGTCTACGTCCTGATATTAGATGTGAGAAATGTGGGGCAGAAGGAGTAGATTTTTTACATTTAGCTTGGAAATGCAGCTCTGTTCGGGCATTCTGGAGGGAGGTTGCAGATGCACTGTCTATAACGATAGGACAGCATTTCCACCTAACACCTCTCCTGGCCTCATTGGGGCACACTGAAGATATAGAGTGCAGCTACAGGAAGTATGTGGCACTAGCACTTCTTCTGGCCAAGAGAAGAATATCATGTAGAAGGGGCAGAGGTCGAGCGCCTAAATTTAGAGTCACTGTGGGACCTAATATACTATAAAGATCAACTCCCCATATACATTGAACTCCTCCCCGCAAGCTTGGGTTATCTGGGATCCCTTACTGACACGGCTGCTAGAGGGAATGGAAGAAGGAAACCCTCACACTAAGATTCGGAGACACTTAGAAAATGACTGTGGGTATTCTATTAGCCAGAGTTGAGCTACATGGCAAATTTTGCCACTTTGTTGATGATCTACTGGTGGGGCCTAGTTGCCCTTTTTGCTATGGATGTGTTACTAGGAAGACCCACCTGTTCTTAAGCTAAGAATCACCTTTATATACTTATTCAGGCAACAGAGTACTAGGCATCACACTGATAGCGCATATATAGGTCATACACCGTAATACGAACATGTCTATTTATGCATGTAGAGATGAATGAAGCTATATATCATGTTACTTCCTGAAACCTAATTACTGGCTAATGACTATGTATGTTATCTGTTTGACTAAACTCAATAAAGAAAAAAAAACTACTGGTATAGCCCGAGACAGAAGGGCTAAAAGCCTATTATAACATTCCACCTCCTAAGGGTAGAATTTTCTAAAGTGAAAAGGGAGAAACATGAAGACAAACATTGGAGTTTTGGAGCTCCAGGCCTATACAAGCCATTATAAACCTGGAGCCGCTCCATTGTCTTCAACATTCCAATGTATTAATTTGCATTATATTCAAATTCATTTCATTTTGCCCAAATACTTTAAAATGTCGTGCTGCTTTTCATGCCGTAGGGCTACCAAAATTTCTGTTTCTCCCCCACCTTTATTAATATGCACATCTTCCATATTAAATCAGTGTAGTTTAATCAGTTCTTAATCCAGCAGACCATGGTGGCAAGCAAAAGTACCACGTCTCAGCTCATTAACTCTAAGATTGAGTCACTTTCATAAGATGACAGTACAGTGATGTATTGTAGTATCTTCCATATATGTATGTGCCATGACATATGCTGCAACACAACATTGAAGAGCTCAGAGGTGATTCATGCCATTGGTCACGACCTTCTGTCTTCATTATATCATGACATTACATGAATATTATTATCAGTCATGTGATAATCATGCTTATTGCCTTTGTAGAGTAGAGACATCATTTTGAAAGAAAGAAAACCATATATTTCAGATCATTATTGAAATCACACATAGCCCAATCTCAATGTTTCCAGCTGTACATCTGTGTACTTAAGTAGGTTTAAAATTATTTTTTCCTATGACTGAACAAATACCTGTAAGACAATAGGATGTGCATTGATAGACAAAGTGTACAGCAGGCGCATTTTGTCCCGGTCTGTGAAGTGATCCATGAATACACTACCAGCATCAAGCACTTCTGCATAGCGTCGGACAATGCGGTCCAGGAGCCTCTGCGATGGACATCTTAGTATCGGACTGGGCAAACCCTGCAACCACAGAAAAATAGTTTTTTTGAGGAACTAGTTGCAGTACAACATGTAGAGCACATAAAAGACATTTAATTAATGAAAGATTGGTTACTAAATGAATGACAATTTACAGCCCAAAAATTATCCTGAGGAAGCGTCTAAATGTGTTCAGGCACTATGTTTAATTGTTTTTATTGTTGATTAATTAAAATCATGCAATACATAACAGCAGAAACTTGAACAAACAGTACAGCTAAGTTATAGGGCTCAATCCACATAGTAATATCTATGTTCTGAGATCTCTGCTCACATAGTTTTCCCATATGACTGGGTGGAGTTCTCTGTCTGGATGCCATTCACCAGTTCCAGGTGGAAATTGACATCCAGTAGTAGCATTTATCAGTCTCCGTGCCTTACTCATGAGGGAGAAGGCTCTTAAGACTCTTAAGACAGAAATTATGACCAAAAAACCTACTAGTAGTTTTAGAACCTGCTTTTTGATTTCTGTTAGGAAGGAAACCTCTGCAGTGGAGTAGTGGAAAAGTAAACAGAGACAGCCTCCACCTGACCTTAATCACACAAACATATGATTCTCGGAAATCCAGGCAGTACATAAATATCCACACCCAGAGCTTTCTGGTCTTCCCCTTCCACTGCTTGAGTTTCAGGATGCTATACTAAAGCTCCAGCCCCCAGAATGCTGCCATCGCCACTCAGAGGAACTTCACTGGAGATGAGACAGACCTTGTCTTTACATCTTTTTTGGTCATTACAGGGAACTTACTGTCTGCATCCATACACTCTCAGTGGAGTAGAGGAAACTGAAATGTAGCAGGAGGTGGAAGAGTTATTCACTGCCTTGTGGATGAAGGTACGTATTGTGGCGATTTGAAGAAGAGTTGGCAGGATCAGAGGAGTTTTGTGATGGATAAGTTAGACAGGGTATAGATGGCAAATGCTCTTCCTAAAGACAGACCAGTTCCTGTATTCAGGAAGAACCTTTGCTGCCTGTATCAATTAAATTGTATCTCTTTCCTGGATCCGGTCTTCCTCTCACCTCCCTCGAAGAATGTATCCCGGCCAGCCCCGTCCCTGATCTGCTAAATTGACTGACTGTTTCAGGGACTCCCAATGTAAGACTATATAAAACCTGAACCACTCTATAGTACCACTACATTTCTATTCCACACTAATGTCAACATCCTCCCCCTCCCCCCATAGATAGGAACACATCTCACTCACACACATCTTTAACCACCCCTACCCCATTTTTAGAGTTTATACTGATCAAAGCCAGGCTCTTTGCAGGTAAAGGAGTACACTCTGTCGCAGTAAGGTATAGAAGAAGGACATGCACCTGAGAATCCTCAGAAAATTTTATTCTTGCAGAAAATATTCATGGTCACAATGAAACAGATACTTCAGCTGATAAGACAGGGATAAGAGAGACTAACTCAGGAACAATGATTGTAAGAGAATTCCCAAATGAGAAAGAGAAGCAATGAACTTTTATTTCGCGGAAAATGCCTTTTTTCCTGGTGAACAACTACAAACCCATAGTATCAGGTTGGGCCATGACATCCTTTGAGTAGTACATTTCAGAACCAAAAGGATGCAAGAAATGGTTTCAAGCACATTTTGGTAGCCTAGTTAAAAAAAAAAACACTTCAGTGGCTTATGTAAAGCAATGTATAATCTGTGCATAAAATAAGATAGACCCCAGACAAACTAATGGTCTATTGCAACCACTGCCCAAACCTCTGAAATCTTAGTCTTTATGGTAGAAAAGTCCTTGATCTCAAGGCTAAATTGTACTTTGGGTAGTGGCTGACTATTTGCTAAATTGGCACATTTAGGCCCATATTTATACTTTTTGTGCACCGCATTTGCGTCATTTGTTGACGCAAAGACGGCGCAAACTTACAAAATACCTTAGTATTTTGTAAGTTTGTGCCGATTTTGCATCAAAAAATGACGCAAATGAGGCGTTAAAAAAGTATAAATATGGGCCTTAATAGCACCATACAAATTGTTCAAAGCCGTTAGATTGGCAAGACAGTTTCTGAAGAAAATAGTAGGCTCAATGGCTTACCTATGGTGATTAGAACATACAGGAAACCCAGTTTGTTTCCCTCTGTTGGAACATACTATTACAACAATTGAATACAATTAAATTTAAATAAGCTAGTTATCATCCTCAAAGTGATGGACAGATCGAGAGGCTCAATTAGATCAGAGAGCATTTTTTATATTGCTTTCTAGCAGACCATCAGTAAAATTAGTTCTTTTGGATACCACTAGTGTAATTTGTTTCTGACAACTCTTTGTACATCTTGCTAGAATTTTATCAATTTTTTCATGTCTATGGTTATCACTATAAACTATGGCTGCCTGGGTTTACCCCTTCATGTTCTGCACTAAAGGTGCTGGTACAATACCTCCCTGCAGACCAGTAATCAGTGATACACTATCTATTAAAGTCCAAAGTATCATATAAAAGATTTGCAGATCAGTAAAGAATTCCAGTACCAAACTATTTGGAGATGGGCAGAAGATCATGTAGTGATCTCTGGGTCACAACAACATTTTTCCCTTGCTTTGTAGGTCCCTTTTCATTACTAGAGCTGGTAGATCCTACAGCACTCTAAAAGAAACTTCCAGAATATTGAAAGATTCTCCGTGCGTTTCATGTTTCTAGGGTAGAGTCAGCAAATGACAACTAGCAAATCAGACCTCCACCATTGATAATAGACAAGGGCCAACTAGAATTTGAGGTGGAGGCAATTTTAGACTTATTATCAGAAAAGGTCTTTTTTCAAAACCTCATGGCATGAAAGGATTATGATGCATCAGAAACGTCATTAGAGACCCCCCTTCATGAGCTACATTTGCCATATAATTTCATTAGAGATTTCCCAATATGCCATCTAAAAAGATGAGGAAAGGAAATCCTGCAGATGGTACTGTCATGGCTCAAAAATGAAAAGACTGAGATCAGAGGCCTGAGGATGTGTAAGACCGTCAATGGTGGTTGGGGCTGAGATTGACGGGCCGGGTGTTCCAGGTCAGTCAGAAAAAAAAGACCAATCAGAACAGTAGAATGACTGCAGCTAGGACATTGGAAGCAACAGCATAGCAGGAAAAAGTTACTTTGCAACTGCTTGGCTGTATTGTTCACAGACTCTCAGTTCGTTCCACTGAATGTGTGTTTGCTGCACATTTGTTTTGTTTCCCTGCCTTCCCTTCATGTTTCTTCCCAGTTACCTCCATCTCCTATCAAGAAGGCTTCTCTGTCAATTTTGGGCCTTCTACACCTGCACTTCATTGGAAGTCACTCTCACTGATAGCAGAACCTGGTGCTCCCAAGTTCAGGGAATTCCTCTTGGTACTTTGTAGGTTTGTTACCAGTGCTACCTTGTTACTACCTTGTGGAGCTTCCTGTAAGCCATATGGAGACTGAAGTTTGTGCAGTATTGATACACATGCACACTTATTTTCATAGGCAAACTGTGTGTGTTTATCATTACATCCAGACTTGCTGTCCCTCTGGCGTTTGTGTAGCTCTGCTGTTTGAGTTAAGTCAAGTCTTAGCATAACCATTTTATTTGGTGGAGAGTGTGGCTCAGCATCAGGACCCACTCATTTACACTTCCAACATAACAGAGTGTCAGAGTAGAAAGGCTTGCCTAGGATTTTCTTTTTTAATTTCAGTTACTTTACTGAATTATTTGCAAATAACAATGCAGTGACAGAATAATCATGAAGGGAGAAATAATAAAGAGTTAAGAAGAAATTCAATACATAAGAAATACATAATCCATTAGATAGCCAGATGTTCCATTCATATGAAGGTGTTCGGTTTTGGAAGTAGATATTAGCAGACTGTGTTGAAATATTGGGATATAAACAGGAATTCGAGAACTAAATAAAGTGTGGGTGATCCTAACGAGAGGAGGTGATGCACTAGTAGGAAACAGCTTTACAAAATGTGTGGTTATGAAGAATCCAATTTGAGAAAGGAAAAAGAAAGGAAGAGATAGGCAGAATTAGGTAAGTATGGCTTCTTGGATTATGGGCTTTGAGATTTTTCCTGACATCATTCAGCCTTTTTCCAGATACATTGTGTGCTTGATAACCAAGTTGCATGTTGTAAAGAAATGGTATCTGCATTCCTTTTGCCAACCATTTGTGAATAGCTATTTTATATGCAAATTTCCAATTGTGTACAGTTGTTTTATCACCACCCATCCCCCAGTATGAGTCTAAGGTCCAGTAGGAAGATCAAGGATCTATAAGTTGAAAATTGATACCACTCCCACACATATTGTAAGGAAGTCAAGCGTTAGATTTACCTAAAGTATCGCTGGAATATTATAGGAATCTCTTCTCAGAAATCCTCCAGTAGTGGGTAGCTTAAAACATGTGTGGAAGCTCCCTGACTCCCTCACTGAAATTATAGCAGGTGTTGATAGAGGGATGCTGTAGCTTGAATAGGCGTTTGGGCACCCAATAGGTTCTATGTAAGAGCAAGTCTTCTGTTTGAACTAGGTTTGTGTGAGTATCCCTATGAAGGGTGGGTTCCAAACTTGTGATAACTTTTCCAGAGGAAATGTATCATGTCAACATTTCTACCAGTCCTTATCCCATTTCATCTAAATGGGTACATTCAGCTGAGGTTTAATAGGGTGTAGTCATTTATAGACTTTTAACACATTGTAGGAAAGTGCCTCTTTTGACATGGTCACGCCTCCCCCACACTTTTTGAATGGTTTCTGGTGCAAATTCAACTGGAAGGGCATTAGGTCCCTGCCAAACAGGTCCTCAGTGCCGGATCTATTTCCCTAAAACTGCACAGTCATTTTTCCCAATTGGAAAACCTTTAGCTACCACTATAAGTCCCTACTAAATGGCCCCCCTGGTACCCTGGGCAGGGGTTACTAAAGGAAGGCCCCTGAGGGCTGCAGCACAAATGGTGCCATCCTCAGGGACCCCTCACTAAGTGCACACAGTGTTGCTTTCACTGGCTGTATGTCTGGGTGCAGATCTAAAATGAAAACACAACATGGGACACAGACTGTGTTCGCTGTCCCCTTTACACTGCACCCCTCTAGCAGGCCTTCCAGCCCTAAAGGCCGGGTTCATTAGATGTGGGGGCAAACCTGCATGAGCAGATATGCTCCTGACATGCCTTTGTCGATTCTCAGACATGGTAAGTGAACAGTGAAGCCATTTTAAGTACAGTGCTAGACACTGGTCGTTACAAGTTCCCCAGCTACATGATGACTTCACTGGCAACAGGGATGTTTGGTATCAAACACCTCATATTAATAAACCCTCTCTAAATCCAAGGATGGATTTATAACTACATGCACATTAAGGGAAGTGGCTGGTAAACACCAGTACATTCACCTTAGGCAGAGTTTGGCCCCTGAAGTGAGAGACAATGCTTTTGAGGGCTCAGAACAAAGGCCTGCTGGGCAGAAGTGTGACCTCCTCTCCCAGGCAGGGCTGACATCCCGGTGGGAGGGGGCCCTAGCAGCCTTTGAAATATGACCCAGGCCTCTTCAAATGGTGGAGGAGGCCGACCCTCAGTTCCTGACTCCACTTTTGGAGGCAGGAATGGTGGGAAAATTAGTTAAATTAAGAGAAGTGCCCACTTCATGCCCATCCCACCCCTAAGGTGGACGAGCTTAAGTGGACACTACTTTCTAAGTTCCTCAATCTTTGTGTCTTGTGTCGAAGGAATTAGGCCAATAGGATTAGGGCATGTCAACTTCCAAAGGAAGTGGTCATAGGAAGGGTGTAGCCACCCTAACGGTTCAGTATTTAGGTTGCACCCCTGAACCCTAGAATTAGATTCCTGTTGACCTAAGAAGAGCCAGACAACACAAATTGCCCACCAGAGAAGACTGACGACACCAACTGATTTAGCCCCAGCTCTACTGGCCTGTCTGCAACCTTTAAAGAACCTGCGCCCAGAAGACGACTTGTCCTGCAGCCCAGCAACCTCCAAAAGCTGTGGGAGGGCTGCCTGCCCTTGATAAAGACCAAGAAGTCCCATGGACAGTGGACCTGTCCAAAAGAAACCCTCTGTAAAGAAGAAGAAGTCTTCCTGAGGAACTGCAAAACTGCCGCCTGGAACCACCTCTGCACCCAATGCCCCTTGCCTGAGTCCAAGTGGCTTACCAGTCCAGTGAAGGTTCCCCAGCACTTCTGACCAAGAGTCCACCGTGGGCTGACCCCTGCCAGACTCCACAGCGACACCTGCAGGCTTAATCCAAGGGCTCATTCTGACAGCAACCTGCCCGGTAAGCTGTTTCCAATTGCCAAAAGACACCTCTGCACCCAAAATCCCTGGGCCTTGGGGAGCTAGACCATCAGTAACCCTACGACCCTTGGTGTCTCTACTTACCTGGGCAGCTGTGGGTTGACCTCACCTGGTCTCCTGGCCAGAACCTGCAGGCTGTTTCTGAAAGTGATCTCCTCAATTGAATAACATCGGCCACCCAGTGCTGTGTTGGCACTCTGCACCCGGCCACCCCTGTGCCTCTGAGGTTGTTAGTTTGGTTCTGCCTTGTGGCCCGCCTTGTTCTTACCTCAAATGCAGGAGATCGGCCCCTGACCCTGCTTTAGTCGCCTGTAAGCAGCGCTTCAGTTGACACCCCTGTCTCCAATGGATATCATTGGGCGTCTGATGCTGTGTTGGCACTCTATAGCTGGCTGCCCCAGTGCTGCTGAGGGTGTAAGTTTGGTGCTGCCTTCTGGCCCTCCCGGTGCTTGCCTCAACCCCAGGAGATCACCCTCTGACACTGCTCGTACTCACCTGGGAGCAATATGTCTTCATTCCCCCCCCCCCAGTCTCAACTGATTAACATTGAGCACCGACTTTGACTTTGACCTCTGCACCCAGCCATCCCTGTGCTCCTGTGGGTGCGCTCTTGGTACCAACCTGAATCTTGCCCGGTGCTAGCCTAAAACGCGGAGGAATGGGATTGTAAGGCATGTACTTACCTGTGAAACTGCATTCTTGTTTTCGTCCCAGAGGTTAACATTGAAGACCCTGAAAATTGCACTGTCGATTTGTGAAACAGCGAAGTATTTTTAATTTAAAAACTGCCTACCTTATAATGAGGCTCTTCGGTTGAAAGCATATATAAAAGCCTTTGTTATTTTTCTAAATTGGTCTCAGGTTTATTCTTTGAGTGTGTGTCTCATCCTTTGCCTCTGTGAGTACAACAAATGTTTAACACGACTTGATAAGCCTAACGGCTCGCCCACAATACCACAAAAAGAGCACTAAACCTATCTATTTCTGCCTCTGCAAGTCTTTGAGGATCTACTGGACTCTTTGCATAGTGCACTTCATTTCAGTGCACTATATAGAGAGCCAGCTTCCTACACACATGTAAGGGAATGTCTCTTTCTGCATGATCGCTCCCACACTTTTGGACTAATGCTGCTGGTTTTTGGATCCTGAGAGTGCACTGAGGCCTGCTAACCCGCCCTCAGTGCCAGTGCTCTGACCATTAAATGTGTATGATTAATTGACTTTCACCCAATTGGCATAAGCCAACTTACTTACAAATCCCTGATGTATGGTACCAGGGGTACAGAGGGCCTGTAAGTAAAATGTTCCCTTTTGGGCTGAAGCACTTATTGTGCGACCGCGAGTGTGACAAAGAAAATATTGTCTCCCAGCCTGCCCCTGCAGACTGGTGGAGCAGTTACAAACTGCTAATTTGACTTTCCCACTCATGACAAAGACCAGACCTTCCTTCTTTTTAATATAGATAAGTCTCCCCTGAGACAGGCCTGTCGAGCCCTAAGACAGGGTGCTGTATATTAAAAAGTAAAATGTGTTTTTATGTGTCCTAACTGTAAAAACCACACATTGTCATTTTTACTGTAGAAAGGCTAGTAGCCCCTTTTGCAAACAGGGTTACTTGCTGACCGCTCAGCAGGGCTAACCTTTGAATGGGACTTCTAAAGTTAGTATTTCAAGGTATCAGAAGAATCATTGCAAAAAACCTGACATAATGGCCAAGTCGAATTTATCATTACTTTTGTTTAAGTAAAAGGCAAATTTAGAAATGTGCCACTCTTTTGCCCAGGTTTTCTAGTGGTCATTTACATTTGCTGACCAAGAGACAGTGTTCTGCCCTCCTGTGGAGACCTGTGAATGACTCCCAGGATAGGGCTCCATAGAGACCTGCCACTGGAAGAGGTGTTAACTCTCCCTGGCTGGAAGCTAAACATGGTGTAATCCCAAAAGCCTAAGTGCAAAGAGGAACCAGCTTTTGAAGGGCAAAAGGTTGGCACATACAAGAAGGGCTGCTCTTTTGTTCTGGTAGACAGACTGGTGTTGGGGACAGAAAGTGGGAAACAGTTGCCAAACCAGTTTTTCTGTGGGCATGTAGCCCTCCGGTAGCCACACCTCTAGGGTGTGGTGCCAAGCTCCACACACTGAGAGAAGGGTTCTCTCATTTTGAGAGTAGGCAGAATATTGCACTGTGGGACAGCTAGATGCCACATTTTTTAGGAAGTCATCATTAGCAGGGAAGGGACCTGGTAGCCCATTGGCTAGTACTCACTGCATACCTATAGGACAGGTTGTGGGCATAAAAGTGACACCCCAGCAGCCAGACCTCAGAACGTGTCTGTACAGAAGAAAGACTACCCGGTTGCTCCCTGGACCTGGCAAAGACAGGCTGCACGAAATGCTGGACTACACCTGCTAATCCTTGGACTAGCAAAGAGAGGACTGTGCCTGCTGTGCCCTTCTCGAGGAAAGCTGTCCCAGTGCCCCAGACAGAAGAAGTGAACTGTAAGAGACAGCTGGCTGACAGATCTAGGGCCACAAAAGCTGAAGAAGCCTGCCTTGGAGAGTTTGTAGCCAGAATCACCTGATAGCCACTGACTGCTGAAGCGCAACCTGGAAGATTGAGTCTCGGTGCTCAAAAGTTACACCTGAGTTTGCTGGACCCAGGAGAGTTGTCAGAGTGCAGTTTGGTTGCCCAAGATGGACACTAGCCTCAGTTAAAGGGAACCACTGGTTTTGCTGTTACTGGGTACCAATAGACCAATGGCAACTGTTTTTATCTGGATGTCACCTGGACTTTGAGGGGTATCGACCTCTGGGGCTAAAGTTACCCCATCATGTTTGTGGACCAAGAGGTGCCTCCAGAAAGACCACTGTCAATCGGATCAGCATTCACAGCATCCTTCAGCATCTTTAGTATACGGTATTTTGTGCATCAGGACCATTTCATTGATGTCTATAGCAGTTTTCCCATAGAGCCATGAACTGCTTTAGGTTTGCCCATAGAGCCATGAACTGGTCTAGGGACTGCGTTTACTGAAAGATAACTGTCCTGCCAAGCCTTACTGGCTCTTGTGACTTGCTCCTTGTTGAAGCTGGCTCCACCAAAGTGGGCCGGAGTAAACAAATACAACTTTTTAAAAGTTGTTCAGTTTTCAAAGTAACTTCTAACCAATGTAGTTGCCAATGAGAGTTTGCAATTTGAGTAAAAAGCAGTGATTTATGCTTTAATTAACAATTTATATCTCTGAAAACCTTTGGTGGCTTTTATTCATTTTGGTGTCTAAACATTCATAAAAATAAGTTTTTATAATTTGATGTCTGATTTCCTTTGTGTTGTTTTTAATTGTAGTACTTCTAAATGCTTTGCACTTGTTCCTTTGATAAAGCTTGACTACTTGAAGCCACAGCTACCTAAGTTTTTTTTGGAATATTTTTATTGTTTTTTAAAAACAAACAAAAACAGCAAAACATAATAGTCAGTAGGGTTGAAGCATGACACAATAGTCTCAAGAAGGCTTGCACCATTGAATCAATCAATCAGAAACATCAGATGATGTACATTTTGCATCACCATGTAAACCTCCCATCCTGGTAGCGGACCAGGGCACCACGTCGCTTCACATTAGCCCTCTGTAGTCCCACCAAAGGGACCATAACCTGTCCCATTTTTTAGGGAAGCCCCTGCTTTGATAAATCATATTTTTTCAGCCAACATGCACCAGTCCACATCGTTCTTCAAGTCATTCACCTCTGGGGATTGTACCACCTCAACTTTTGAGTATAGGAAGCTGGCCTTGAGTGTGGTGAGCACCTATGGTGTTATCACCTTATACCACGTCCAGGTATCCCTTATTAGTGTAGTGTGGGCAGTGTCTAGGATGCCAGGGCTCTCTAGAGGTATCTATGGATGAGCAGGCAAGACTTATCTAGGAGAATTGCAAAGCTTATGCAATACCACTATAGTCACACAGCAATTTCACACTTGAAAGAATCCCACAGTGTTAAAAAAATAAAGGTACTTTATTATAGTAACACAAATACTAGGATACTGACTAGGCAATCCCCCAAACTGGAGGTAAGTGAACACACTATTATATACACCTTAGCAATCAGTAAATAGCATAGAAAGCAATAAGCATTGGTGAAAGCAATAGCAAATAGTGAGGGCACTAGGGGAGGGCCTAACCATATACTGAAGTATATGAGTACTAGAGTGACCCCCAGAGAACAGGAGAGAAGAAGTAAGTCCCTGGTTTTCCCTAAAACCAAAAGGAGGACTTTGGAAAAGGATCATGCAAGACAAATCAAGACTGAAAGAACCTAAAGGTGGATCCTGACAGAAGAGGACCTGCAAATGAAAGGGATCAAGTCCAGTTTGTGATGGAGAGTCCGGTTGCGGCAGGAGCCACTACCCACCCTTCTGTGAATGCAGGACCAGGTCGACGGTGGACAAAGAAGGTCAGCAGTGCAGCACAGGAGTTGAAGAGAAGTCCCAGAAGTAATGCAAGTGAGGTCCCATGGCAGTGGTCGAGATGCAGTCAGTTAGTGGTGCTGGAAAACCACCAACAGGCCTTGGTAAATGCAAGAGATGGAGCAGAAGGCTTGCAAGGCTGAAGAGGTCCAGCAATGTCCAGGGGACTCGACCCAGGAGGGGAGTCCTGGGTGACCCTCAGCAGCCGGGAGAGTCACAAGAAGAGGAGGCAGCCTCCACAGGCAACCCACTGGCAGTAGGCACAGGAGTTGCAGTGAGACCCACTCAGCACACCTAAAGAGGAGTCCCACGTCACTGGAGCAGCAAGCAGGAGGCTGTGCTTTGCAGGAAGGAGTGCTGGGGGCTGGGGCTACATGGAGCCTGAAGATCCCTTGGAGGAGGAGCAAACAAGCCTTGGTAGCTGCAAGAGTTGCAGTGCACAGGGGTACTGTTCTGAAAGGAGAGACAAGGGCTTCTCGTCTCCCAAGTTGGACAGCTGGTAAAGAGGACTAAGGGGACTATTCCAGACCACCACCTGTGATGAAGGATCTACACAGTTCCGGAGGAGAGCAGATCCACGGAGCCGGTTGTCGTTGCAGTTGGTGCTTGCAGATACATGGGAGTGACTCCTTCACTCCAAGGGAGATTCCTTCTTACTTCTTGTGCAGTCTGAATACTCACTGCCCTCAGAGGATGCACAACTGAGGAAATGTTGCAGTTCCTGGAAGGAGCTGGAGAGACACTGTTGCAGGGTGGAGTCATCGCTGGAATTGCAGATTGTTGGTTCCTGGAGGGTCCAGTTGCAGTCCCAGTGGCCAGAAGATGAAGTAAACAATGCAGAGGAGTCCTGCTGGAATCTTGAATGTCGAATCTGAGGACCCACCCAAGAAGGAGACCCTAAATAGCCCAGGAAGGGGGATTGGTCACCTAGCAGGGTGACTACCTATCAGGAGGTGCTGTGATGTCACCTACCTGACATGGCCACTCAGATGCTCCCTTGGTTTCAAGTTGGCAGAATCAAGTGGCCACCTGGAGGAGCTCTGGGCACCCCCACTAGGGTGGTGATGGACAGGGGAGTAGCCACTCCTCTTTCCAGTTTCGTGCCAGAGCAGGGACCAGGTGTCCCTGGACTGGTGCAAACGGGTTTATGCAAGGAGGGCACCAAATGTGCCCTTTCAAAGCATACAGGTGCCTTGGGGAGTCTACCCTTCCCAAGCCATGTAACACCTATTTCCAAGGGAGAGAGTGTTTCCTCCCTCTCCCACATAAATCCTTTGTTCTGCCTTCTTTTGCCTGAGCTGGTCAAGCAGCAGCAGGGCAGAAACCTGTCAGGGGGGTGGCAGCTGAACGGGCTGCCTGGACAGCCGTAGAAGACTGGTAGGAGCTATGCTGGGGGTTCTCTAAGGAGCCCCCAGAGTTCATAGAATCGTACAACCAATACTGGCAACAGTATTCGGGTATGATTCTGACATGTTTGATACCAAACATGCCCAAGTTCGGAGCGACCATTATGTAGCTGGATATAGGCAGTGACCTGTGCCAGTATACGGGTAAAATGGCACACATTACGAAGTCCAGTGCAATGGGGCTGGAGTTTGTAGGGGCACCTCTGCTCATGCAGGGGTGCCCTCACACACAGGTACCTGCACCCTGCCCTCTGGGCTAGGAGGGCCTACCATAGGGTGACTTAAAGTGACCTCATGCAGTGACCTGTAGGGAAGGGGTGCATGCACCTTTTCACTCAGGCTGCAATAGCAGGCCTGTAGACACATTTTGCATGAGCTCCCATGGGTGGCACAATACATGCTGCAGCCCATGGAGAACCCCTGGTGCCCCAGTGCTCTGGGTACCTAAGTAGCATATAGTAGGGATTTATATGGGGGCACCAGCATGCCAATTGTGGGGTGTGCATAGTCCAAGGCAACCACATTCAGGGGGAGAGAGCATAATCACTGGGGTGCTAGTTAGCAGGATCCCAGGGAAAACAGTCAAAGCATGCTGACAGCAGGCAAAAAGTGGAGGTTACCATGCCAAAAAGAGGGTCCTTTCCTCCATCTCGCTATGTTCCTTTTGGCTACTCCAAAGCCAAGGGACAGCCAAAGTTTGGTGTACCTGGATGGGGGTTCACCCCCCTAGATATTCAACAAGGAGTATTTAGCCGTATCTGATATGAGGCATCCTGTCATAGCCCTCATGATCTTCCTATGGGCAATCCAATATGTTTGTATTCTGGGCAGCTCCACACCAGGTGGAAGAAGGGACCCACCTTTCCACACCCTCTCACACAGGTCTCAGTAGGTGCACCCACCCATGATATGAAGGGCTGTACGGGAATAGCAGGAGCAATGCAGTATGCACAATTGCACATCTGAAACCCTGTCTTAACAGCAATTTCTTTGAAGGCTCCAGTGGCCTCCTTCCACTCCTCTTCGTCAAAGTCTCCGATCCACTGATTCCCATTTAGCCTTAAGCTTCTGCAGAGTATCTTGGTCGTTGTTGACCAGCTTTCTATATATGAGTGAAATCATCCTTTATGCAATGGCTCTGAGAGTATGCAGTGCTCCAATAGGGAGGAGTCTTCAAGTACTGTGCCCCTTGGGATGTGCACAGCCAGGGCGTTTCAAAACTCGAAATATTTATTTGTTTCCAAATGTGCAAGTTGATACTGGTACCTCATTTCTTCCAGCATAAGTGGTGCATCTCCCTTCCATTTATCCCCCAGTTTGGATATTCCAATAAAATCCCATGTAGCAAAACCCCAGAGCTTCCCCACAATGGCCAACATGTTACTTACCCACAGAGTTGTCATTATGATCACTTGTCCCCTCCACACCCAGATAGGCAGTTCCCTCCTTCCAAATATGTAGCACAGTTTGTGTATGCACAAGCAGTCTCCGCAAGGTCTTAAGCTTGTACAGCGCCTTTTTCATAGCCCTCCACCCCAGGACAGTTTCTCTAGCTTCACCGCCAGCTCATCCCAAGCCACAAAAGTCTAGTCATTAATTACTGCTAGTTGCATGGCCCAATAGAATTTTTGTATGTCTGGTAGGCCTATATGTCTGTCATATATTCCTTGCATTAATTTCTGGAGAGCTATTCACTGCAGAACGCTGTTCCAGAGAAGGAGTATGAGCAATGCCTTTGCCTGGAGGAGGAACTCCCTGGGGACCAAATAAGGGGTATTCTGGAGTGCATAGATCATCCTCTGTAGGGTTGTCATTTTGAATATTGTCACTCTGCCCAGTAGGGAAACCGGCAACGATCGCCAATGCTGAACATCAGTCGCAAACCGGTCTAGGATAGGGGTTAGGTTTTTCTGAAAGAAAAGCTGGGGATCTTTTGTACATATACTGTATACTCCCAAATATTCAAACCTATCGTCAGGGGCACACTCCCCTGGAGATGGGGTCTGGAACCCATGACTAAATGCATGGGAGACTTGTTCCAATTATTTGTGTATCCTGAATATTTCTCAAACATTTGGAGGATCATCATCAGTCTATCAGTCTGATAATGGTTGGGGGGGTCAGTGACGTAGAACAGAATGTCATCTGCACATAAAGAAATAAGTTCCTTTCAGGTCTCCTCCCAGCTGATCCCACACACTAAGGGGACACTCCTAACTCATACAGCAAGGGGCCCAAGGGTCTGGTCAAAAATTGGTGGGGCGATTGGGCAGCCTCGCCTCGCCTAGCCACTGTATGCTGGGCAGATGCGTGCAACATCACCCCATTCACACTGACCCACGCCACTGGACCCTGCCAGAGAAGACGGATCCATCCCATGAAGCTGCGGCAAAACCCAACCTCTAATACTCAGCAAATATGCAATCCCATTCAAGCATATCAAAGACTATGGAGTCATCCATTGCCAAGACCATCATGTACAACCTTGTCGTCCGCTGCCCCCAACATCACCCCAAAAAGCTGAAGGAGGTTGAGCCTGATCCCGATCCCCCTATTGGGCATAAAGCCAGATTGATCTCACCTGTTTGTGTCTGTTAGCCAGTAATTTGGCAAGGATTTTAATTTCTGTGTTCAGGAGTGATATCAGTCAGTGGGAGCTGCAACAGTCAAGGGGTTTATCTTCCTTGTGGATTACCACTATCGTGGTTTGTCGTTGGTCCACTGGAGGTAGGCCTGAGGATTCGGCCTATTGTCACATATTTAGTAGGTGGGGCCCCAATCTGGATGTCAGCCCTTTGTAAAGCTCAATGGGGAGCCCATTAGGCCCCATTGCTTTTCCCAAGTTGAGCGATCGGAGGGCCTGAACAATCTCACTGGCCTGGAAGTCCTCATCCAGCATTTGTCTATTTTTTTCGAGAGCCGGGTAGCCTTAGTATCATGGAGGAAAGCTTCAATGTCTTGTATCTCATATTACCACCTTGTTAAGTACAGATCTGTGTAGTAATTGGAAAATTCCTCTGCTATCTTGTCAGGGTTGTTTTTTGTCTCCCCCCCATCATTTCTTATTCAAAGCACCCAGTTCTGAGCTTGGTCACACTTTTCCAGTCACACTAATAATTTCCCAACCTTGTTCCCTATGTCGTACAGTCTCCTCTGGGACATTATGTAGGATGTCCGTGGACTTTCTTAGTCTAGGTTCCTATATTTCCTTTGTTTCAGACTAAGAGTATGTGTGGTAGCCTCAGTTCTGCTACATGGGGCTATCTTTTCCAGGTCTGCAAGTTTGACCTCTAACTGTTCTAGGTTTGCCCTTGCCTCCTTTTTCTTTTCTGCAAGGAGGGAGTATACATGGCTTCTGATTACTGTTTGTAGGATTCCCACAGTGTCATCTCGGAACGGATTGACCACACATTTGTGTCATAATACACATCAGTCACTTGTCATAGTGTTGTCATAAATGTATGATCTTTCAGGTGCCACGCATTAGTGGAATGTGGGCCTGTGTTTCCACCCAACTCCCCCCGCAGCTCCAGCCACACCAGCAAATGGTCGGATATGCCGCAGGCCAAATGTTTAACAGCAACAATTTGGGCTATATGAGAACGTTGTGTAAATATGTGATTAAGGCGTGAAAAACTACTATGTGCCTCAAACATAAAAGTAAACTGATGTTCCTCTGGGTGGCAGAGCAGTAAAGGGTCCTCCCAGGTTTTAAAGGGCATGAACTGGGCACTCTTTTGTAGTAGTATACCCAACCCCGGGAATCAGAAGTGAAGCTTGCATGGGTTGATATCTTGTAGCCATATCTAGACATTGCTTTACATGACCCAGGAGGTAGATCTACTAGAGCAGTCTATTGTTGGGGTTCTGATGCTTAATATATTGAATAATTATCCCTCTCTTCAGCCTATCCCACAATCCATTCATGTTCCAGGACATTACTTTAGGAGGATGATTAGATCCTCCTGCATTATGCAAACATTTGATCTCTGTGTGAAAACTCTCACTCTCTGAACTAACTCATATAGTATGAATTCTTGTAGTATGCTGCCTGGCAGCAGACACATCAAACATTCCCTAAGAATAAAGTCCCCCTGCCCTGCATGGGGAGCTCAAGACTGACCACCTACTCGCAACTTGCAGAGTGCGTGTTACCCCTGGAAAAATGTTAGTACAACTCTTAACTGGGGGAGTGCTCAGCCTACCACACGAAGCCACTGACATATCTCACCCACAACCCAGTGTGTGTGTGTATTTCCCCCACTCAAGGCGTATTATACGGTCATCGGTACAGTTCAAAGAAGCCAGCCACCCTGATAGAAATATATAGGTCGCAGATCAACTTGCAACCGCAAACAGGCCATTTAATTGCCACTGTCACTAGAATCAGGCCTTGGTTGTCCTTGGTGCAGCCTCATTCTGTCTCCACTAGGAAGGCAGCTCTCTTGGTGCACATCATCCCAACTGTTGCTCCCGCTGGCACCCCCAGTTACTGTACATTTCTGTTTATGGGATTACAGGCACCAGCACTCCAACCACACCTAGGCCTCCTCAGGGCAGTGAAGTGCCAGGTTTTGCCCTCTACAATAACGTGCAACTTGGCTGGAAAGATCATCCTGTGTTTTAATTCTCTGGTGCTGAGAGCCTTTTTCACCTCCTTGAAGCTCCTCCTTTGTTGTTGGACTTTGAGAGTAAAGTCTTGGCAGAGACGAACTGTAGTGTTCTTGAATTTCAGAGCCGATTTCTGACTGGCAACCTGGAGGATAACATCATGGTCCCTATTGTTCTCTGGGTTGCATCCGGTCTGGGCAGAGGCATAGGCACCTTATGGGCTCTCTCCACAGAAGATAATTTTGAGTGGCCCTAAGGCTGCAGGGTGTTACGGATGAAGTGATCAACACAAAGGGCTACATTGGGGCCCTCCCTTCTCTCAGGCACTCCCACCAGGTGTAGGTTGTTTTGCCTCAAACCCCCCACCCCCCATATCTTCCAGCTTGGCTTGTAATAGGGCATTGTTATTTTGGAAGTGAGCCACATGGTTCCTGAGAGTAGCAGTGCAGTCCACAATTTCAGTCTTAGCCTTGGTGTGTCTCACCCTGTCACTGATCTTGTTGAAGATGTGGAAACCAGATGTGGAGTTCCCCAGGACTCCTCCCTGAGCCCCACCCTCTTCAATGTCTACATGACCCCATTCGCCGAGATCTTCATACACCACAGGCTCAACATCATCTCATATGCCGACAACACTAAGCTCAATCTCTCCATCACCGATGATCCATCAATAGCCAAAAAACACTTTCAAAATGGAATAAAGGCATTTGCCAACTGGATGAGAGACATCTGCCTCAAGCTTAACTCGGAGAAGATAGAGATCTTCATTCTGGGCCCACCACTACTGCCTGGGATGTCTCCTGGTGGCCCAGTGCCCTCAGAACTGCCTCATCTCCTATCGACCATACACGCAAACTCAACATCATTCTCGACTCATCACTGTCCATGGCCTGCCAAGTCAAATCCATTTCATGCTCTTGCTGCCACACTCTCCGTCTATTCCGGAAGGTCTTCAAGTAGATATCTATCGACAGTCACCCAGGCACTTGTCAGCAGCAAAGTCGACTACGGCAACGC
Source organism: Pleurodeles waltl (assembly GCF_031143425.1). Lineage (NCBI taxonomy): Eukaryota > Metazoa > Chordata > Amphibia > Caudata > Salamandridae > Pleurodeles > Pleurodeles waltl. The sequence goes on along the minus strand of NC_090447.1, from coordinate 327,972,268 downwards.
ACTCTATGCCGGAATCAACAAGAAACTCCAAACTAGACTCTAGAGAATACAGAACGCTGCAGCCAGAGTGATTATGGAAATCACCCATCACAGCCACATCTCTGCCCACCTCAGAAACCTGCACTGGCTCCCCATCAACAAATGCACCACTTTCAAGTTCCTGACACCCACATACAAGGCCCTTCACAACATCGGACCTGCCAACCTCAACCACCGTCTCTCCTTCTACACACACTCCGGGAAACGCCGCTCTGCTCAATTGACCCTCACCACCATCCCCAGGATCTGGAAGAACTTGACGGGAGGACGATCCTTCTACCTCGTCGCATAGACCTGGAACAAGATGCCGCCCCAACTCAGGCAGGTCCCCCTCGTTGGCTCAGTTTAGGAAGGACCTCAAGACCTAGCTCTTTGACTGACCCATGTCCCCAGCTAGCACCTTGAGGCCCCGCCGGGTGATAAGTTATGCTTTATAAATGTTGATTGATTGATTGGTTGACATGAGCCTGCAAGAGGGACATTACCACCACAAAGGAGTCTATTTTAGGTTGCAGAGTTCCATGGATCCTCTGTTTGGCTGCCATTATTTCCTTGCAAATGGGCTCTGACATCATAGCCATAGCGCCAAAATTGGTGTCCGGGGGGGACAGCCGTTGGTTCACACAGAGAAGTCGCAGAGACTGCATACTTGTCCATTTTACTTTGTTGGGTTGGCTTGACCCCCCTTGCCACCCACCATGTTGAAGCCAACAACTGGGCACAATCCTCACCACAGCAGGGCCTGCGGGCCACGGTTGAAGATGCGCTGGTCACTGCTGCCTGCCCAGGAGAGGGCCTTTGCCCTTTTCTGAGGCCTTTCGTGTTCATGTGTCTGTTTGCACCTTGCAGCCTGGTCATTCCTGTGGGTCTGGTTCAGGGAATGGTTAACTCCAAGGTCAGGGCAAACAGTCAGGCACTCGGCCCATATTTATACTTTGTTAGCACCGCATTAGCATCATTTATTGATGCAAAAGCGGCGCAAAGTTACAAAATGCAATTATTTTTTAACTTTGCGCCGCTTTTGCGCTAAAAAATGACGCAAATGCGGCGCTAACAAAGTATAAATATGGGCCTCAGTTTCTTAACACGGCCCTCCAGCTCTCCTCCACTTTGACGGGGGTCGTGGTCTGCAGCGTGGCACAGCCACTGGTCGTAATGGCAGAGGGAAGGGGGGCTCCATTGCGGTGTGTCAGCCTGCTCCTCTTGAGATGACATTGGCACTGGAGCTGGCCTTTCAGCACGTATCCTAGTCAGTCTGCTGCACCTGGCCCACCATTTCATGGGGCCTCTGACTGGGTGACTGTCAAGCAGCCTTGGGTGGATATAAGGCCCCCTCCAAGAGGAATGCAGTCTTGGCATGCACCACCATCCCGTCTGCCATGTCCATTCACTATGATCTCAGCACCCTCCGTCCTTAGAGTCAGGCCAAGGTCTTTGGAGCTCCTCTGGGCCTTAGTAAGCCTCCATGGTGGGTGCTGCACTCACTGCTCTGACCGATAGGGCACGGGCCTCCGTCAGGGCAGCTTAGCCTTGCTCGGCAGTCTCGAGTCGGCGAGTCCCTCAACTGCCGGCTCTTCTTTCAGCCGTCTCGGACGAGCTGCTTGTCCAGACCACCCTGAGGTTTCTCCCAGCTCTTGCAGGAAGGATTTTGGGCAGAGCCTCTTCAGGAAGGTGTCACCGTGTAGCGCAGCACTGTCCACAGCAGTACCTGGTGTCAATGAGCTTGGGCAATGTTGGATCACTGGCGGATAGAGGGGCAATTATACTGTGGTGCCAGAGCTCCTCTAAAGAGCAGCTTCCATGCATGTGACAGCTACTTATGACTGTACTAAGGTTTTACAAAAGAGCCTGACCTACCCAAGACGAATTTGTGAGTTTATTGCCCAATGGGTTGTACATTCACACCACATAATAAGCCTCTTTTCTCACAACACAATGTACCTTTAATAGTTTTGGGATGACAGGGGTCCATCTCAAAGTTTAGTTTCATTGTTGTGACTTTATAGAACTTTGATTGTTCTATTATGAATTTGTGTTGGAGTTGGCGAAAGGGTGCCGGTAAATCTTGGATCGTAAGTCACACTAATAATTTTCCAGCCTTGTTCCCTATGTTGTACAGTCTCCTCTTGGAAATTATATAGGATGTCCATGTGCTTTCTTCGGCTAGGTCTCTAGAATCCCTTTGTCATTTAGCTAGAATTCTCCTGTAAGAAATTGGGTTATTAGTTGAGAGGGGTGGAAGTCCCCCTCATGAAAAACACGACCCTTGTCAGGCTGAGCCGTAAAATTTACCTGTTGTGGGAAGCTGTATATACTATATCAAAATGAGATATAGGCCCTCATTTCGACATCGGCGGTCTTTTTTAAAGACCGCCGAGGTACCGCCGTGCTGAAGACCGCCAGTGCAGGCGGTTTTCCGCACAGCGTATTATGACTGCTGGCAGCCCTCCGTCCTTTTTCAGATGGAGAGCCGCCAGCAGCCATACCGGCAGTCAGTGGGGAAGTGGAGGCTGCTCCACCTCCACCGCCCCGGCATCAGAACACCGCCCACCGAATCACGTCCCATGATTCGGTGTGGCGGTGTTCTGCTGACGGGGAGCTGGTGGCGGAGCAGCCCCCATGGATCCCGTCCCCTCCCAGAGGATCAACAGACAAGGTAAGATGATCGTCCGTTAGGGGAGGAGGGTAGGGGGGTGTTGTGTGTTGTGTGCGTGCATAGGGGTGTGCGTGTGAGTATGCAGAGGAGGTGTGTGAGTGTGTGTATGCATGCGGGGGTGTTGTGTGTATGGGAAATGTGTGTGGGTCGGTCTGTGTGCATGTCTGTATGTATGTGTGCATGTAGGGGTGTGTGTATGTGCATGTTGGGGTGGGGGTGGGGAGGGGGTGTGTGTATGTGCATGTTGGGGGTGGGGAGGGGTTGTGTGCATGTGCAAGTTGGGGGTGGGGAGGGGGGTCCTGCCACCTTTGGGAAGTGGCGGGGGGTGGGAGGTGTGGGGGAGGACTCGGGGTGGGGGAGGGTAGTGGGGGAGACCCCTATCAGTGCCAGGGAAGGAATTCCCTGGCACTGATAGTGCCTACCACCATGGATTTTGTGGCGGTTCAAAAACACCCAAAATCCATGGCGGTCTGCAGGGTCCTGATACCGCCGGCAGTCTGGTGAGGCTGCCGGGCTGGAGACCGAAGTCTCCAGCCCAGCGGTCGTCACCGCCCTGGCGGTCAGAGTGGAGAAGTGGCAGATGACCATGGTAGTAACCGCCATGGTCATAATTCAATTTTTTTTTTTGCCGGCATGTTGGCGGTTTTACCGCCACTTCTCCCCCTTCCGCCGGGGTCGTAATGAGGGCCATAGTGTGCACAGAGTCCAGGGGTTCACCAGAGGCTTGACAGAGGCAATAATAGATAATACTAATTCTCTAATTGTGGTAGTGTGGTCGAGCAGTTAAGCTTATCAGAGGGTAGTGTTAAGCATTTGTTGTACACACACAAACAATAGAAGAAACACACACTCAATTACTTAACTCCAGGCCAATAGGATTTTATATAGAAAAATATTGTTTTGTTACTTTATTGCTAGAACCACAAGATTCAGTTCAGAAGCAAATACTGTTGCAGGTAAGTATTTAGCATAGAGATCAATGCAACTTTGTTTCACTTTAGTCAAGTAAACAGTTTTTAGGAAAACAGAGAATATCTATTTTGAAAGTGGAACTGCATTTTCTGAACAGCTTCTGGGGGAAGAAAATAAAGGACACTTTTAGAGGTAAGTACACAACTCACAGTTCCAGTCTCCGGGTTATAGATAGTCCACAATTGGGGGTTCAAGTCAACCCCAAACACCCACCACCAGCAAAACGGGTTGGTTGGGTGCATAGGTTAAAGAGGACACAAATTAACATGGGCCCCTTATGGAGACATGGGGTACTCGGAATTCGTTCTACCAGCAGGTAAGTACCCGTGGCTCGGAGGGCAGACCTGGGGGAATTAGAGGAGTGCTGGAGGGCCCCAAGTAGGCACCAATCCCACACCCTCAGCGGCACTGGGGCGCCTGGGTGCAGGGTGCAAACAGGGTGTCAGGTTTCCAATGAAACACTATGAAGGGACCCCGAGGGTCACTCAGGTGCTGCATGCAAGGTCCGGGGGGAGGTCTCGGGCACACCACCGGTCGGACAGGGAAGAGGGCCGCCTGTTGATCGTTGCTGCACTGGGGGTTGATTTCTACATGGCCTAGGGGCTGCAGGTGCAGTGGGTCCTTTGGCGTTGGTTATCTTCGTCTATGGCAGTCACGGTCAGGGGGTCCTCGGAATTCCCTCTGCAGGCATCGTCATGGAGGGGTTGGAGAGGTCAACCCAGGGTGGGCACTTGGTCACCGTCACCTGGGGGACCTCTCTGGTTGGTTGGGCCACCTGGACTCGAGCCCTGGGCGTCGGGTGCAGAGTCGTTAGGACTCACGCTTCTGGAGCTTTAGAAGCAGTTTCTTCTTCTTTTCTTTTGGACAGTTCCACTGTCCATGGGAGTTTCTTGGTCCTCAGTGATGCAGGAAGTCTTCTGGAGGTTTTTCAGTGGTCACCGGACCTACAGGATGCGTCGCTTTTCTTTTGCAGCTCTTTGAAGCAGGAGACGGGCCGGTAGGGCTGGGGCCGAGTCAGGTGTTGTCTCCTTCTCTTCTCTGCAGGGTTTTCAGCTCAGAGGTCCTTCTTCTTTCTTGAGGTCATCAGGAATCTGACTTGCTTGGTTCAGTTAGCCCTTAAATACAATATTTAGGGGTCAGAGGGCAGCAGCCAATAGCTACTGTCCCTGAGGGTGGCTACACCCACCTTGCGTTCACTCCCTTTGGGGAGGGGGGCAAATTCCTATCCCTATTGGTCACAGTCCTCCAAACCGAGATGGAGGATTCTGGAGGGAGGGTGTCACTTCAGCTCTGGCACCTTAGGGGTGGTCCCAGCTGAAGTGGTCACTCCTTGTTTTTCTTAAGTTTCCTGCCGAACTGGCCGCTCAAAGTGGGGGCTTGCCCGGGGGTGGGCATCTCCACTAGCTGGAGTGCCCTGGGGCATTGTAACATGAGGCCTGAGCCTTTGAGGTGCACCGCCAGGTGTTACAGTTCCTGCAGGGGGGAGGTGTGAAGCACCTCCACCCAGAGCAGGCTTTGTTTCTGGCCTTAGAGAGCACAAAGGCTCTAACCCCAGGGGGTCAGAAACTCGACCCTTAGTGGCAGGCTGGCACAGACCAGCCAGTCCTACACTAGAGGATTGGGTAAAATACAGGGGGCATCTCTAAGATGCCCAATGTGTGCATTTTTTAAGAAATCCAACACAGGTATCAGTGTGTATTTATTGTGCTGGGAAGTTTGATACCAAACATCCCAGTATTCAGTGTAGCCATTATGGAACTGTGGAGTTCGTTTTGACAAACTTCCAGACCATATAATTAATATGGCCACACTGCACTTACAATGTCTAAGAATGGACTTAGACACTGTGGGGGCATATTGCTCTCACCTGTGTTATAGTGCACACTGCCTTAGGGCTGTAAGGCCTGGTAGAGGGGTGACTTACCTATGCTCCATGCAGTATTTTGTGACCATGGCATCCTGAGGGGGATGCCATGTCGACTTTGCCTTTTTCTCCCCACCAATACACCCAATCAGCACTGGCAGTGTGCATGTGTTAGGTGAGGGGTCCCTTAGGGTGGAACAATGCATGCTGCAGCCCTTAGGGACCTTCCCTGGTCACAGGGCCCTTGGTACCACTAGTACCTTTTACAAGGGACTTACCTATATGCCAGAGGTTTACCAATTGTGGAAACAATGGTACGTTGTTAGTGAAAGAACACTGGTGCTGGGGCCTGGTTAGCAGGATCCCAGCACACTCTCAGTCAAGTCAGCATCAATATCAGGCAAAAAGTGGGGGGTAACTGCCTCTGGCACCTTGGCACAAAAGTGGTGAGGCTTATCTTAGAGGCAATGTGTAATGTACTTATACAGCACACAAACAGTAATAAAGTGAAAATACAACATAAGAAAAATCCCACACAATAAGGAATTCTAGAGTAAATTTAATTAATAAAATGACAGAAAACAAATTAAATCTGATCGATAGATCTAGAGTTATGAATATGTAACAATTTTAGTGAAAAGATCAAAGCACCTACTGTGGGTATCTATTTATGCGAGACCAGGTGATAGTCAAAAGTTAAGGACAATCGCGATTGAGCGTGGATCAGGTAGAATGATTGCATTTGGCCTGGTCTTGGCTTACCTTCGGAACTGGAAAATATTTGGGAAAAAGTTCTTGAGAAGGCAGAGTCTATATGAGGCAATGAACCAGGCTGTATCTGAGGACTTGTCTTCGACAACAGAGAACCACTGGACAAGGTCTTTGCGAAGGGCAGGCAAAAAAGGGGCATACACCACCTCCTGGTTATAGAAAAATAGAGAACTATGGGCTACATGTACAAAGATTCGGTTTTGCGACTCGCAAACAGCGAGTCTTGGCGAATCGCAATTTGCGAGTCTCAAAACCGGATGTGCAGTACTTTACACTGTTTGTGATTCGCAATGGGGTCGCAAATGACCTACCTCATGAATATTCATGGGGTAGGTCGCAATTTGCGACCTCATTGGGAATGGCCAACCTCACAGGGATGGTGGCCATGTCTGTGACTACTTTTAAATAAAACAGTTTTTTTTTTTTAAATGCAGCCCGTTTTCCTTAAAGGAAAACGAGATGCATTTCAAAAACAAAAACAAAAAGTTTTCTTTTAAATTTTTCAGAGCAGGCAGTGCTCCTATAAGTGACTTAGGGCCAGATGTAGCAAACGTTTGCGAGTCGCAAATGGCCCGAATCGCTATTTGCGACTCCACAAAATCGGAAATGGGATGCAAAAATCCCATTTCCTACTCGAAAAAAGCGATGCGAGCCGTTACCGACTCACAAAATTTGCGACCTCATTTTGCGACCCGCAAACAGTAAGTCGCAATTTGCGAGTCGCAAACCATATGCAATAGCAACTCGCAAATTGCGACTAGTCGCAAAAAGCCCAGTTTGCATGTCTCATTTACCACTAACTCAGAGCAGGTGGTAATCATTACCAAAGTATAAAAGGAGACCCAGAAGGCATCTGGGTTACTCAAGATGGCGGAGATATACCTGATAGCAGTGAGGAGGAGAGCCCACGCAGCCCAGCAGAGGAGGAGGAGGAGCCAGAGACAGGAGAAGATTTACAGAACAAGGCAGACACTCTTTCAGCAAACTGAGGAGGAAATATACAATAAATATAGACTTAGCAGCGCAGCTATACTAGATTTAATTGAATTACTCAAACCACAGCTAGAACGCCAGACTCTGTGCGGCTGCGACATCCCTACGCATGTGCAAGTGCCTTGCGCACTGCACCTCTTGGCCTCGGGGAGCTATCAGGGGGTCATTGCTGTGGCAGGTGGGGTATCCCAAAGTGCACTATCAAGGTTCCTCAGGGCTTTCCTAGATGCCTTACTCACACACATGTCCCAATACATATACCTACCCAGGAATGAGGCAGAAATCAACAGCACCAAGTTGGACTTTTTCCGGATTGCCAACTTTCCCCATGTCATAGGGTGTGTAGATGGGACACATATTCAAATATGCCCTCCTGCAAACCTGGAATATCTGTTCCGCAATAGAAAGTGCACCCACTCACTCAATATTCATTACTGACATTGAAATTTCCAGGCAGTACTCATGACTCCTACATTTTTAGGCACAGTGGGATACACCAACGCCTGGAACGTGGGGAGTTTGGAGACAGATACCTCCTAGGTAGAGCTGAAAACACCTTGTAGACATGCACACAGATCAATGTGCACACCAACCAGGACTTTCTAACAGTGTACTTTTTGTGCCAGTGCATATGCACTACGGCCATGGATACTGACTCCGTTCTTAACACCCAGCAATGAATGGGAGAGGCGATACAACAGTGCACATAAGAGGACCAGGAACCTGATAGAAAGAACATTTGGATTGCTGAAAGCACGGTTCAGATGCCTTCACCGAAGTGGAGGTGCCCTCCAGTATACACCCATAACGGCATTCAAAATAGTTGTCGCATGCGCCATCCTGCACAACATTGCCATCCGACGTGGGCTACCTCTCACCCCTGCAGACCCAGATTCTGAGGATGAAGAGCAAGAGCAACCACATCGCCATCATGGGGATAGGAGCATCGCAAATGAAGGCAGACTGAGACGGGAACACATTGCAACACAATACTTTGGAAGGTAAGTGCCAACTTCTACCATACTCACCAATTGAACAAACACTCCATTTGTTAAGTGGAACAAAAAAATTATTTAATAAGCGCAAAAAACGAACTATTTACAATGAAAAACTGTTCAGGGACTTCAAGAAGCCCACCTGGCATGGGGCACATTGCCATCATGTGCCCCAACATCAGGGACAGTGTTTAGTTTATAGCCTACGGCGGCCTCTGCCAGCCTGGCTGGTACCAGGTTGCTCAGCAGTGCTCTGCCTCGTACTCCCACTCCGGAGCACCCTGGTGTCACCAGCAGAGACACTGCTGACAGTGGAGCCCTCCTCGCTGTCTTGTAGGGTGTCCCCTGTACCCCTGGACACCTGCCGTGCCTCCATGAGGTCTATCACCTGGGTGATCCGGCCCAGGCCCCTTGCCACATCACCCGCAAAGTGGCCCATTTCCACCTGGAGGCCGACTGTTCTCCTTGACAGCCCAGTAGTGTTCACTGCCAGTCTGCAAATAGAGGAGGCCATCCTGTCCAGCCTTTGGAGCATCTGGCGGTCCCTGCGCCGCGCACCCTCGCTCTGTGTAAGCAGTCCAGCCACCAGTTCACGCATGGACAGGGCTAGGTCACCAGTGTTGTTGCCAATTACGTCCAGTTGTGCATGAAGCTGCTGCATGCTGTTTTCATTGTTCCTTACAAAGCGCTGCAGAATCCCACTAATCCGCCCTAACATTTGATTCTGCAGGCACTGACCACGTAGCAGTTGTGCCTCTGTCAGTGTGGTGGACGGACGCCCTGACTCTGCCTGCAGCCCTGCTCTCCTCATCCTGCGTCGCCTGCGCAGCGGTGGATGCCCTGTGATATGTGCTGTGGCACTCCTGGTTGTTGCTGGTGCAGGCTCCGAAACCACTGTTGCAGCAGGTGTTGCCATAGAGGGGATGGTGTTGGTGGTGCAGGTGGGAGTGGTGGCTGCTCCTGTTGTCTCCTCATGGGGGTGGCTAACCAGTGGCACCTGGCTGCTGTGGCTGGTGGTGGGGTCTTGTGGGAGACCTGTGGGACATGGGGAAAACACTGTCAGTGTCAACTATCTGTTGCACACTTCCTAATAAAGATTTGCCTATTAACTGCCTACTTGACTACATTGCCCATAATACATCATGCTGGTATCTGCAACTCTGAAATGGAGCTATCTTGGTTGTGCATGCCCCTGTGTACATGGTGGGTGGGGGTATGGCATTGATGGGGGTACAGGCATATCACATGGTACTCACCGGTTGATGTTCTGGGCTCAGAGGTGTCCAGTTCTCCGAATCCTGTTACAGACTCCGGCTCCAGGGTCTCCTCCACCCTTTCCTCCAGGGGTGTGGGTGGTGGTATGGAAGATGGTCCCCCTCCTGTGCCTCTCATTTCCTGGAGCCTTTCTGCCACCCTCTCCTTGGTCCGGGAGCGGAGGTCATACCACCTCTTCTTTATCTCATCGACACTCCTGTGGCTGACCCCCAGGGAGTTCACCTTCTCCTGAATTTCCTGCCAAATACTTTTTTTTGCAGAGTCTGGCACATTGAGGGCTGCCTTCCCAAATAGCTCATCATGGTGCTGACAGCATTCCTCTGTGAGCACCTCCAGCTCCTTCTCAGCAAATTTAAGTTTTCTCTTTCTGGGAGTGTCAGCCATGGTTGCTGTTGCTCTGTTAGTTGTGCAGCAGTTAAAAAGGGTGTGGTCCTCCCATGTGCCAGGAAGTGTTTCCAGAGTGTTCTTGAGTGGTTTCTGGAGTGTTCTGCAGCACCTGCAATCAATTTTCATGAAAATCGCAATTTGCGACACCCACTCGCAAATTGCGAGTCCGTTTTTTGCGCGGACGCAAAAAGCGACCTCGCAAACAGCGGACTCGCTATCTGCGGTGCGACTCCGGGTGCGAGTCGCAATTTGTCCCCGCAAATTTTACCTGCATTCCAGTTAGCGACACGCAAATTGCGAGTCGCACATGCTCGCAAATTGCAAGTCGCTAATTTTGTTGTACCTACATCTGGCCCTTAATCCTTCGAGAACGCAAGTACTTAGTAAATAATGACATATACTTAGGTCTCCATATAGTACCCTAATATATATAACCTCACCGTAATACGGACTTCACTCTACAGGCTAAATCATCATCGCCAATCAAAGTAAGACCAATTCACATGTTATCATAAACTAAGTTTTCAAATGCTTATGGCATGGTCTAATCCACTGACACATTTACTCAAAGGGCGGAACGAAATCAAATGCACAAGAGTAAACATCGTACTATAAGTAGCGCATAAGTGATAAGGTACAAATATGCATGTTTAGAAAATCTTCATACCGATTATATCTAGACACGGCATACATTTAAAGATGTAGCCAAATTCCCTGGCAAGCATACCTCCTGAATGTAGGGGAGAGTGCTCCCTATTTTTCTGGGCTTCTAGCCGTTAACAAATCATGGAACTCGGGCACCATGTTGGAATACCGTTAAATGGGTAATAGGTAACCATAGAGTGTGGTTTTATTTAATAGACTGAGGTGTGTGGTCATGTGAACATAACATACTTATTCACTGGTAGAAGTAGCCACCCTATTGGAGTGCATGAACGAAGAAATACTTCAGTGTTTCTACCAGCTATTGGACGTTGACACCCTTCATTGGTAGTAAAATGACAAATGTAAAAACCATGGCCCTGATTTATACTTTTTGGTGCTAAACTGCACTAACGCAGTTTTGCGCCAAAAAGTTTAGCACCAGCTTGCACCATTTCTGAGCACCAGCCGGGAACCATATTTATGGAATGGTGCAAGCTGGTGCAAAGGGTAGGCTAGTGTAAAAAAAATGACTTTGGCCGGGTGAGGCTGGCGGTATGGAAGAAGGGGGTTTTGCAACAAAAAATGACGTTAGGCAAGTTAGAGTAAACAAAAATGACTCTAACCAGCCTAGCGTCATTTTCTGATGCAAAAGCATCCATACCACATGACTCCCGTCTTAGAAAAGACAGGAGTCATGCCTACCACCCAAGTGGCCAGCACAGGGGACCAGGGTCCCCTGGGCATGGCCATTGCACCCAGTGCCATGTAGGGGGCCTCTTTCAGGACCTCCAATAGCACTTAAAAAAATTCTTACCTGTACTTACCTATACTTACCTAGGATGGGGTCCCCCAACCTCCAGAAGTCACTTTTCAGTGGTGGGACCCTGTTCCTACTATCAAGAAAGTAGCCTTCTAATAATGTTTAAGACCCCTATAATGTACAGCCTCAAGTACTTCATATAACTTCTGATGTTACCAGTGCTTGATATAGAGGATCTAGACGGAGATTGCCCATGAGAGAAGAAAATCGAATAGAAAAGTGTAAATAAAACCAGATCCCCAGAGTAGAAAACAGCCAGTGGACATAGCACCTAAATATCCTGGGCATCAAGCCGTACATTCTTAATTCCTCCTATGTCAAAACATATACACAGTTACTAAATTGCAAAACTGTTACACATTGAGATTGTATCACAAAACCCAATGTGTATGTGAGAGTCCTTGAAATGTAATTACACATAAGACCAGCTATATTCACTACATAAAAAATCTTGTCTATTCACCTAGCAAGTAACATAACTCATGGTCTGTCATGAGACACTCCTCAACTGCCTTAAGCCTCAAAATTCACAGAGCTTCTCATTGCCAAAGCTGTAGCTCCTGATTTCCACCCTTCTGGTCAGGCTGTACAGTATCTCTGCCATGAAAAAGCAAACTTTTATGTCGACCCTGCTTGGTACATGTACAGGCATGTAAAGAGAACGGGTATCTTTTGTCACCCAATTTAACTGTTCTGTCTGAAATGCTCAGCATCTTTTACTGGTCTGAGAATACTCCCTACATAGATTCAGTTACATCCACAAACCAAAACATAAATCACAAAATGTGAGGTACAGTTGATATTAGTCCTCACTGAGTCATCTGGGCTGTTGTTATAAGTAAATGAAGTGGTCCCCTTAGTTAACCTACACATGGAACAATCACCACATTTGATGAACCTTTACCACTAATATGTAATTAGTTATGTCGTTGTGTAACCCTAGGGTAACTGGGGATGATAATATTTCTTAATGTGAAGCCCTTACGAAAAGCAATATTTGGGAATGTTGTAATGTTTTGTTTGATCCTATCATCATCAAGTAAGAGGTGGCAGTGTCTATTTAATACCTTACTGATATCCCCAATATTCCTACCATATGTAGAAATAAGTTTAATCTTACCTGAAGATTTGTTTGTCATTACTCTGTGATCACTAAGAGTATGTTCCCTGTTCAGCCTACGTTCCCTGTCAGATGCTCCTTTAACCACTCTTGTGTCATATCCTCTTATAATAAATGTCTTCGTAATGTCTTTAAGATTATGTATGAATTCTTCAACTGAGATTCAATTTCTTCTTGCTCTAACCATCTCACCATAAGGAATGGCTTTTTTTGGTGTCTGGGGTGGGCACTTGTTGCGAGTAGCACTGAATTGTATGATGTTTCCTTACGATACATGCAGCTCCCTAATTTAGTGCTGTCAACAAATAATTCTACATCTAGGAATTGGATCTTCTTAAAGTCAATTCACAGTAAAGGACATATTACACAAGTTATTGTTCAAGTAAGTCACAAACATCAGTAATTAATTCTTAGTCTCTTTCCATAACATAAAAAATGTCATCAATATATCGTCCTGAATAGTAAATGTGTTGTATCCATTCCACCCCATAAAGAAGTTAGCGTGAGAGGGAGTAAATCTGGAGACCATTGCCGTTCTACAACTCAGGTAGTACCACTTACCCTCAAATAGAAAAACATTATTATCCAGGACAAGGCTTATCATCTCCAGTAGCATCTCACTGTGTAATAGGAATTAAATAGGTCTTTTGTTGAGAAAATGAGTTATGGCTATCATGCTAAATTCATGTAATATATTAGTGTATAAAGAAACAACATCCAAAGTAACGAATAACATACAATCTGACCAGACAATGCCATTTAATATATTCAACACATGCTTAGTATCCTGAATTTGTGAGGGTAAGTTTATTACAAACAGTTGTAGAAACCCTTCAATGGATTGTGACAAGCTCTTCATCGGCCCCCAAATACCTGACACAATAGGTCTTCTTGGGGTGAAGGGAGCATCTTTGTGAACTTTGGGAAGTGTATAAAGACATGGCTATCTAGACTTCTCAATCTTTAGAAAAAGATATTCATCAAAAGTAAGAAGACCTTCATCATACCATAGTTTTATCCTTGCATTAATATTAGTAATAATCTCAGGAATGGGGCTTCTGGCAAGAGGGCTGTAAAGTATATATTTCCCAGCTAACTGAATATCTCTTCAGTATAATCTGATTTATTCATGATCACTACACAGCCTCTCTTATCTGCCTCCCTGATTATAATCGCCTCATTCTCCTGAGGACTCTAAGGGCCATCATCTCCTCTGAATCCAAATTATTTGTATTGTAAGTCACTGGCCTATGTATTGATTAGTCCTTCAGATTTTTCAAATCCTTACATACATTCCTAAAATAAAATCATGATTATTATCTGATGGTAAATTCTGAGCCCATTTGGATTTAATCTTACATTCACCATCCATACTCAAACCATACTCATACCAACATCTATACCCAAGGATCTAGCTGTATCTCCAATATTAACAGAATGCTCATCTGTATTAGTCAGAGAGCAATATTGAAGTATCTATGACGTCCTGTATGGACAAATCACTCATAGGTCTGTCTTGCTTCATATCTGTCTGTATGGGAGGATAGGTAGAGGAATATTTTTTTATGTTTAAGTTCACGTATAAACTTCCAAACATCAACCTTAACCATATACTCATCTAAATTAGTAAATGGACAGAAACCGAAACCTTTCTTGAGCACTTTAATCATAACCAGGGTAATATTGCATCATAGAAGTTGCAAACTTCACATCTAAACCTTCTCTATTTTGAGAGCATTCAATTAATTCCTGCCAGACCATGATCTGGTTTGCATTCCAACTCTGTCTTTTGGCTGCTCCCTTGCCTCTCTTTCCTCATCTTGATTTCCTTGGTTTCTTAGGCGTGTGTTTGCATTTCGATTGCCCATACAAATCCGGTTCAGCTCCACTAAAAACGTTTGTCACTATTTCCTGAAGTACCTTCACCTGAATCTGAAAAACTTTCACTATCGCTAGAGGGGACACTTGATGACTTATAACTTTCATTATCTGAGGTCACAGATGTCTGTTCTAGGACTTTGTGTACCAGATGATCAAATCTACAGCTAGTCCCTTTCATCATCCTTAAGTTTCCTTGCTTTCCCTGTATTAATTTCATCTTGGTATTTTTGTACAACATCATTCAATATAACATAATTTTTCTTTGTGGGTTCAGGTAGGTTCCTACCAGAAATGTCTTTTTCCAAAGCCTCTATCTCATGTTGTCACTTCTTCACTTTTCTTTCTGTGTCTCAATTAATATAGTCATGAGGTTCATTGAGCTCCGCATCAGTTTATTCTCTCATTATAGTAAAAAATCTTCTTCCAGGTCATCATAGATAGGAAACATCCTGGCTCTCAAGCCCGAGGTATCCTATTAAGTTTAATATATTGTTTTAAAGTAGTTGAATCCCACCATTTCAAAAGTTCAGACATCTTCAATGTTTCCAATCAAAGAAACAGCTGCTCTGCTACTTTCTCTTGATCCATAGCGTTAATAGTAGTTCAATCTTATCAGAATATACTACAAGTCAAAAGTGATGCAGCCTCCCAGCAGTAATTACACCTAAGATCAAACAGGTGGTTGAGATGTGTGCACTATCACTAAGTTTCCACTGTAATGTGAAGTGTAAGTACAGCAATCATAGCAACTGGTGCTCAAGCGGGGAGGAACCCCCCACCCAATTTCCTCAATTAATCATGTATTTTTAATAGCTTTGAGCATGCATTAATTGGACCATGGAGTGTTCATATGTGATAGTTCTAGCTTTAATTCTTCATCTCAGGTATTCAAGCAGCTTCCATGTGAATTCAGCAAATGAGCCAAAATCTCTAAATTAATTTCTCCTTATTTACCATTCACATAAAAGGCTCTATAGGTTTAAATATGCAAGTCAACGCCAACTCGTGCTTCGTCAATGCTGCATAAGTAGCAGCTGACTTCTTCAGGGATAAAATAGATTCATATACAGAAAATCAATTGGGGGGGAGCAAAACTCGTTTATATACATTATTACCCAGAAGGCCATGATCATCAGTGATCAGAAAGAAATGTGAAATGTGAAGCACAACATAGTAGAAAAAGACAATAGAGCACTGTAAATCAAGCTCTGTTATATGTGCTATGACCAAAAAAGCCATCATCACCATTGGTAGAGATAAAAAATAGAGTTCGGGTGAATATCGTAGTTGAAGAAAGTCCATGTAGCACTACATATCAACCAAGACATAGTTGAAGAAGCATCATCATCTAAGTCCAAAATAATACCCAAACACCCTCATTGTGTCAAAATTCACTGACCATAAATTCTTTCTACCTGATACTCGTTGCCAAAGACACACAATATCCAAATAATAAATAATAATCTCAACCTGAAAGATAAAGACAGCACCTAATTATTTGTATTTCCTACTAAGATACGAGCCCCCATTGATAGGTCCTTATTATCCCTCATACCTTGTAAGCAAGAAATTCCAGAATTGACTATTGTGTACATGTGTGCCAGATAAAGTCAACCTATCCCACAAATAAAGAAAAAGACAAATACTACCAATTAATTTGCACATCTCATAAATCATGTACAAAGCAGTAACATACAGAACAACAAACATACCCCGTAGTCAGACTCATACAAAGAGAATGTATACATAACCATAGAGTCCCTAATAAATAGTTGAATCTAAATTTCTCCTATAGGTGCCTCAACCGTATGAGAACACAAGTACTTAGGCCCATATTAATGAAAAATGGCGCACAACTGCCCTAACGCAGTTCTGTGACATTTTTCTTCCGTCGGCTAATGCCATTCCTTAAAGCCATCCGTGCGCCATATTTATGAAATGATGCACAATGGCGCTAAGGAATGGCTAGCGTCACAAAAAAAGGCAAAGGCCGGGGGGCGATGGTGTTAGGTGAAATGGCGCAAGTGGTCAGAAATTACGTTAGGCTGGTTGGCGGCAACATTTCTGCTGCTAATCATCCTAGCGTCATTTTTTGCTACACAAGCAGCAAAAAATGACTCCTGTCTAAGTATAGACAGTAGTCATTACCCCTAGCCCAATGCCCACAACAGGGGACCGGTGTCCCCTAGGCAAGCCCTACATACCCAGTGTCAGGCAGGGGGCCCCATGTAAGGGGACCTCAATGGCACACCACACACATACACAAACACCTACCTACAACTTTCCTTAGATGGGCTCCCTCCTCCTGTAGTGTCTCTGTGGTGTAGGTGGTCGTGTTGCTGGGGTTGGGGTGGGCAACGTTGTGTCCATTCCAAGGTGTTTCCCCATGGAAATGGGCTTACCTGCCCTTAAACGCCTGCTCTGACAAGGCAATAAATATTGTGCTAAGAGGGCTTAGCGTCATTATTTTAGTCCACCTCCCCCCCACGCATCATTTCTGAGCTGGGACTTAAATATGGTGCTGGGAGGCTAGCATCATTTTTAGGACAGGAACGCCTACCTTGCATGTCATTGATGTAAGGTGGATTTATGCATCCTAAAAAAGGCACTAACTCAAAAATGTTGACACTAGATGGGTCTAGCGATAAAATATAAATATGGAGTGAAGTTGCCACCACTTTAGCGCCTAAGTAAATGCGCTAAGGGGACACTAAGCTTCCATAAATATTGGCCTTAGTATATAATGACGTGTACTTATTCAGTCAGGTCTCCATATAATATCCTGATATATATAACCTCATCGTATTACTGTCGTCACTGCACAGGCTAAATCATCATCATCAATCAAAGTAAGACCAATTCACAAGTTATCATAAACTAAGTTTTCAAATGCTTAGCATTGGTCTAATCCACTGGCTGGCCACATCCGGAACACAATCAAATGCACAAGAGCAAACATCATACTATAAGCAGTGGCATAAGTGATAAGGCACAGATATGCATGTTTAGGAAATCTCCATATCGATCAAATCTAGAGACTGCATATATATAAAGTTGTAACCAAATTCCCTAGCAAACGTACCTTGCTAACTTAGGGGAGAGTGCTCCCTGTTATTCTGGGTGTCTAGCCGTTAACAAAGCTTTTAACCCGAACGCCATGCTAGTCCTATTCAGGGTTATTGTGAGGTCACTATTTTAGACAACATGTATGTTAAACGTGGCATCCTTGATGTGATCTGCCATAACTTTTTGTCTCAGTTTCCCAGGTTGTTGATGTGTGCTGGACTCTGATTTTACTGTTTATGTTGCTCTGGGCACTTTACCACTGCTATCCAGTGCTAAAGTGCAAGTGCTCCTGTGTAAAATTTACATGTAATTGTCTTTCCATGAATGTCATATTTCATTTACTAGTAAGTCCCTAGTACAGTGCACTAGAGATGCCCAGGGCCTGTAAATCAAATGCTACTAATGGGCCCGCCGCACTCGCTCTGCCACACACATAAGTAGCCCTGTAAACATGGCTCAGACCTGCCACCTCAGTGTCTGTCTGTGCAGTTTTAAACTGGCAAGTGTACTCTCTTGCCAGGCCTAAACCTTCCCTTGTTATACTTGTTAGGCACCCCTAAAGTAGGCCGTAGGCAGCCCCATGGGCAGGGTGCAGTGTATGAAAAAGGTAGGACATGTACTTATGTGGTTTACATGTCCTAACAGTGAAATACTGCCAAATTTGTTTTTCACTGTTGCCAGGCCTGTCTCTCTCGTAGGTTAACATGGGAGCTGCCTTTAAATATTATTAAAACACAGAATCCCTTTGGGAGCAGATAGACATGTGGAGTTTGTGGTCTCTGAACTCACAATTTAGTGAAGATGGTTTTAAGATTGGGTGTTTGCAAAATGCTACTTTTAGAAAGTAGGCATTTTCTTACTTAAACCATTCTGTGACTCTGCCTGTTTGTGGGTTCCCTGTCTGGGTTAGTTTGACAGTTGGGCTGTTTGCACCTCTCTCTAGACAGTGACACACAGGGAGCTGGGGTGTAGCCTGCATATCCTGATGAGCCGTCTGTGCTAGGAGGGAGGGGAGGAGTGGTCACTCACACCTGAAAGGGCTGTGCCTGTCCTCACACAATGCAGTCTCCAACCCCCTGGAGTGTGTCTGGGGCCTGGCCTGTGCAAGGCAGGATCTTGAAAACAACAGAGCTTCTCTTTGAAGTAGGCCTATTTCAAAGGCAGAAAGGGGTGTAAGAAGAGCTCCCCAAACCCCTGAAATTTAGATCACTTCTGGAATCAAGAGGAACCTCTGCCAAGGAGAAGAGTTGAAGAGCTGAGGAGAAGTGCTGGCCCTGTCTGTGCTTTGTTGGGCTATCCTGCAGTTGCTGCTTCTGCCTGTGAAAGGGGACAAAGACTGGATTTTGTTGTGCATTACTGCTTAAGAAGAATCTCCAAGGGCTTGAACTGAGCTTGCCTCCTGTTGTTGACGTCTCAGAGTCATCAAAGACTTCCCCTGCCAGCACCTGGATTCTTTTCTGAGACTTCTGCCCTGCCAAGTGATGCCCTATCCAGTTCCTCGGCCCTTGAAAGGTAAGGTTGGCAGACAAGAACTGAAAATCTATGCACAGACCACTGTGCAGGGACATTTTTGGTGCACCCTTCATGATGCGGCTGATAAATGACGCGCCGCCGACTTTGCGGCTGAAATCAATGCTCCACCTGCATCTCTGCTGGAAGACTGAGGCAACACGGCTGGAGAAATGACGTGCAACACCCGATAATGGAGGCTAACAATGCAAACCTCACGCAGCACGGTTTTGTGATACTGTACTACCAGATTTTCAAAGCAACATCACTGGGTGCGGAAAAATCAACCCAAAGCCTGCCCAACCCGAGGTGCCTGTTCTGATTGACCTATCGCTCTCTTGCGGGAGAGGAGAAACGACGCACGCCGACCCGACCAGAGGAGGAACAATGCACGTTCTCGCTTGCGGGTGACAAATCGACTTTTTCGATGCACACTTGCCTGTGCAGCTTTATTTTTATGCTACACGGGTACTTTTGTGAAATAACAGTGTTCTCACTGTTTTCTAAGGACTAAGACCCTCATTATGACATTGGTGGTAAATTCCACTTACCGCAATGTTGACTGTCGCCAACATAACGCGGCGGAGGCAGATAACCGCCAAGCATACTATGTCACACACATACCAATCCGTCACTATACAGCCACACACAGAAGTCCGCCAACACAAAGGTCAATGATAAACTGGCGGTAGCAAAACCCACACCGTTACGCCAACAGAATTATGCCCACATCATTATGACCCACGAATCACCCCGGCGGACATTCAATGGCGGTAAACCATTGGTGGTACATACCGCTGCACTCAAAATACACACTCAAACAAAACTACACCACATTGGACAATTCAAACTACACACACCTGACACACATACACACACCTCACCCATGCCCCCCCACCACTATAAAACACACACTCACCTTACCCACAACCCTTTACGACTAGAAAGAATTGCCACCAGAGAGACATACAGCAAGAGCACCCACACAACCAGAGCCACATAACATCATCACCTATACACCATCCACGCACCTTACATCACACACCCCAACACATCACCCCACACACCCTCACCCACACCACTGACACTACACCCATGGCACCACAACGACACCCCAGGTTCTCTGAGGAGGAGCTAAGCATCATGGTGGAGGAAATCATCCGGGTAGGGGCACAGCTATTTGGATCACAGGTGCAGCAGACATCCATTGCTAGAAGCATGGAGCTATGGTGGATAATCGTGGACAGGGTCAATGATGCGGGACAGCACCCCAGAACTAAGGATGACATCAGGAAGAGGTGGAATGACATACGGGGGAAGGTGTGTTCCTTGGCAGCAAGACACCAACTAGCTGTACAGAGGACTGGCGGTGGACCCCCACCTCCTCGCCACAACTAACAACATGGGAGGAGCAAGTCTTGGCAATCATGCATCCTGAGGGCCTGGCAGGAGTAGGACTGGACTCTGGTAAGTCAAATCTCTGTTACTATCACTCCCCCTACCTGCATGCCATCACAAACCCCCACCCTTACTCTCACTGCCATCACTTCACCACCTCCCACGTACCCCACCATCACAACCCACTCATCCCAATACCAAGCCCTGCATGCAACACCAATGCATGGACAACCCTGACACACCTGCATGGACACCTATCACCACTACATGCACACTGGAGAGAATCACCTAGCCCACCAAATACCAACTCACACAAAGGCAAATCTGCCAGGGCAACAACAAACATAGAGGGCAGCACACCCATGCACAATATGTCACACGCAGAAACAATAACACTGCATTCACATCCCCACAGGTACCCCAGCCAATGTCACTGGAGAAGAGGTACCAGCAACATCCAGTCCCCTCCCCAGAAAAGGCCCAGAGTGATGACAGCAGCTCTGCTCGCCTGGATCTGGATGACTAACCTGGCCCATCTGGGATCTCTGGACAGTCGGTTACCCAGGCACAGTCACACACCACCACAGAGCCTCCCCCCTCAGGAAACACCACCACAGCACCCACCCAGCGGGCCCATACCACTGTCCCCAGGACACGTCAATCAGAAGTGTGTCCACCTCTACAGGGACCACAGGCAACCCCACAAACACAGGACGATCACAGACCTGGGGTGAGTGGCAGTTGAGCACACGGTTCAGGGGACAGAGGCACAGGACAACAGGGAAGCTGGGAGGACTGCTGTGGGACAGGGGGAGGATCGGCCCAGGGAACCGACTCTCCATTAGGCACTCACTGTGATCCTGGGAGCATACCAACATTCCCAGGATACGCTGGGCCAGATACTGGACAAGTTGCAGGAGAAAATGCGGCTGCAGGAGGGACAGTACCTGGGGATCATGGAGAACTTGAAGGACATCAACACCACCCTGGTCTCCATTGCAGTGGTGCTGGCAGACATGGCCAACACTATGAGGGAGGTAGTGGCACACCATCAGGCCCCTGACACTAGCCAAACTGATGAACAGCCCTCCACCTCCGCTGCCGCTAGTGGACAGGAGGCCCTGCCACAGGACCAACAGGCCACCAGCACCCCTCCCCCTGCAGAAGGAGAACCACCCCGCAAATGTTCCCTGCGATCCAGGCAGAAGCCAGAGACTATTGCCGAGACCCCCGCCAGGAAATGAGACTCTCCTGATTGTCACCCTTGTGTCCCACTCTGTCACCCTATCCACCTTGAACTGCCATTGCTCCCCTTCCTTTGCCCCCTTGGACAATGCACCTGTGATACAAATAGACTGGACTCTACCCTGGACTTTCCTCCATCATCAATCCAGTCCATTCCACTACCCCCTCTACTTCTTAGCACTTGAATAAACACCTTTTGAAAAAATACAAGTATGGAGTATGTCAAATGTTTTAAGTATGTATTTGTTTTTCCAGGTTTAAACATTGCAATTCAACTGTACAGTAATGTAGACACAGGAAAGACCTGTAGTTGGCTGCAGCAACACACCAGGAGCGATAGTGGGGCACAAATATCTGCATATAGAGATGCCAGAAGGTACAGTGAGTGGGCATAGAAGTGTGGAAAAACAGCCTGCCAGTGACAATGTCAAACACAAAACTATCAATTAAATGTGAATTTACACTGTCTTACCTGTGTGTCATTGGAAGTATTGTTGAATTATTGCACTTCTGTTGTCCTCATCCTCTGCCTCCTCATCTTCACTGTCCACAGGGTCCACTGCTGCCACACGCCCATCCCCAGCCTCCTCCTCCTGCAGAAAAGGTGCCTGGCGACACAAGGCAAGGTTGCACAACATACAGCATGCCACGATGATCTGGCACACCTTCTTGGGTGAGTAGCACAGGGATCACCCTGTTAGATGGAGGCAACAAAACCTGGCCTTCAGGAGGCCAAAGGTCCTCTCTATAATTCTTCTTGTTCGCCCATGTGCCTCATTGTAACGTTCCTCTGCCCTTGTGCTGGGATTCTTCACAGGGGTCAGGAGCCATGAGAGGTTGGGGTAACCAGAGTCACCTACAAATATAGAGGGGCAACTGTTAGCCACACACTAACCCTTAGGACCCACACCATA
Source organism: Pleurodeles waltl (assembly GCF_031143425.1). Taxonomy (NCBI): domain Eukaryota; kingdom Metazoa; phylum Chordata; class Amphibia; order Caudata; family Salamandridae; genus Pleurodeles; species Pleurodeles waltl. The sequence goes on along the minus strand of NC_090447.1, from coordinate 327,949,718 downwards.
CCCATACACCAACATATACTAGGTGGGAACCAGGGCTCACCTATTAACCACACCCTGTGCCTCTGGAATTGAGCCATCACATTTGGGATGCTGATATTCCTCAGGATAAAGGCATCATGCACAGACCCAGGATAGTTACCATTGGCTTTGGAGATGTACTGTTCCACCAGGAACACTATCTGCACATTCATGGAGTGAAAGCTTTCGATTTCTGAACACCCGTTCATTTCGCCAGGGGAGGAGGGGGGGAAATGTCGGGGATATGTCCCATTGCATAGAAATCAGCTTTCACTGTTGCCAAATCCTCCACCTGGGGGAAAACGATGTAGCCTCACATGTGTTTAATCAGGGCAGACAACCCTCTGGTCAACACTATTGAGAACATTGGCTGAGACATTCCTGCTGCCAAGCCCACTTAGAAGGAGCCAGTTGCCAGGAAATGGAGCACTGATAGCACTTGTAGAAGAGGGAGTATCCAGGTGGGGTGACGGATAGCAGAGATTAGGTCCGGCTCCAATTGGGAACACAGCTCTGTGACTGTGATCCTGTCCAGTCTATAGGTGAGGATAATGTGCCTGTCCTCCATTGTTGCCAAGTCCACCAGGGGCCTCTAAATGGGGGGATGTCTCCATCTCCTATTCATCCGCAGCAGTTGCAATCTATGAGGCAAAAAAAGTGAGCAGCTGATCATTAGCTCTTAATTCCAACCACTACAGTTCAGTGCATGTTGTGATTGTAACGTTAATTTGTTGGAGATTTCCAAATGATGCATTTGTGTACTGTGACGCAGTTAGGAGCCATTGCTTGCCCCCCTCTGAAATGGCGTCCACCTGTCCTGTATGGTGGGACAAGTAGATATGAGGTAATTGCACTGATGTTGTGCGCCGTTGCGGGAGGCGGTTGAAAACTGCTGTGCAACTCCTCATTGGTTAACATTGGGCCCTATGGGGTACAGTGGCCAATGGTGATGTACGCCGGTGGTGACGGTATGCACCGCCGCAGACGTCACTGCCATTTTCTATCTGTTTACTCACTTGCTACTTGACCTTCAACAGGAGAGGCCCTACACTACAAGTGCTGCTGTGACTTGTGTCTGGAACTGACCATGGCTCGTGTGACGGGGGAAAGGGACCCTGCCTTCACCTCGGCGGAGTTGGAGAGAATGGTGGATGGGGTCCTACCCCAGTCCCGAATGCTGTATAGGCCTCCAGACCAACAGGTGAGTACACTGTGAGTATGATGCATGGTGCATGAATGCATGGAGTGTGGATGTGAAGGCCTCATGTATAGGGTGGGTGGTGGATGGGCCCTGAGCAGCGTGCAGCATGTATGGTGAGCCATGTCTTTGCTACTGGGGATGGGAAGGGACATTGTGGGCCATGAGTGTAACAGGCAGGACGGTCTGACTAATACCTTTCCCTGTGCCCATTTCCCTGCAGGTCAGCGCCCATCAAAAGAAGGGTATATGGCGTGCCATTGCCAAGGACGTGCAGACCCTGGGGGTCCACGGCAGGCGGAGCACCCACTTTCGGAAATGGTGGGAGGACCTGAGACACTGGGCATAGAAGATTGCGGAGGCCCAGCTGGGGATGGCCTCCCAATGAGGAAGGGGTGTCTGTTGAACCCTGACTCCCCTGATGGCCTGCATACTGGCGGTGGCCTATCCGGAGCTGGATGGGTGCTTGGGAGCATCACAGCAGCCACAAGGGGATGAGTACAATGCTCCAATATACAACTTTCGCATGGTGGGGTGGGATCTGGGTGGGGGGTGTGGGCCCTGTGGGTGCCCCTAACCAAGCCTGGTATAGTAGGGTTGGTCCCATGTTGGGCAGTGTTCTGATGTGAAAGTACTCTGACCAAGCTAGTAGGCACCCACTACTGGGCAGGGGTCTGTGGGTCTCAGGTATGCTGCAATTGGCGTTAGGTGTCCCTATCCAGGGCCTGGTGACTAGCATTGTGACTGGTAGTGCATTGCCTAGTGCGCAGGGCTGTTCCCTGTGTGTGAATGTGTCGCGTTCGCCAATGGTGGTTTTGTTGGCGCCATTGACCAAGTGTATCGTTTGTGTCTCCCCCCCTTTTTGTTTTGTCACCCTGTCCTTATGTGCATTAGCATCATCTTGCGGAGGAGCAGAGGCACTGGCGACAGAGGGAGCTGCATCCCACAGGACCCAGGATGTTGAATCCACCGACGGTGAGGGCACCAGTGGGACGGAGGGTGAGGGGAGCACCATGGCAGAGACAGGAGGGGACAGTTCGGATACAGATTCCTCCTCTGATGGAAGCCCCCTGGTGGTAGCGGACACCCCTCTGTGCCCCCCCTTCTTCAGCCACCACCCCCGTACCAGCACCGCCCCCCCAGCAGCCCCTCAGCGAGTTTCCCGTGCCCACTCAACCAGGAGGGTGGGCATCTAGCCCATGCACCTGCACCTCCTACCACCACTCCCAAATCATCTCCCTCTTCCCGCCCCAATGTCCCTAAGAAGCTTTTCCTCTTCACCATTGACCCTCTTCCCTACCCCTCCCCCACCCCATCCCTCACATCACACCATGGCGGTCAAAACCCAGGCAAGCACCTCAGCCACCTAGTCCACGGGCGCAGTAGTGTCCACAGCTACTCGAGGTGGGAGAGGATCCCGGGTACCAGACAGCCACACTGAAAGGGTGCCTGCACCAAGTCGTGCAAGAAAGGACAAGAAGGCACCCCCAGCTGCTAAAAGGAAGGGCAAGGAGGTTCCCCCAGCTGCTGAAAGGAAAGCAAGGAGGCACTCCCAGTTGCTAAACGGAATGGCAAGGAGGCACCCCCAGCCTCTAAACGGAAGGGCAAGGAGCAATCCCTGTCTGCTGAAAGGAAGGGCAAGGGGCCTGCACCAGCAGGCAGAAAGGACAAGAGGCCTGGTGCTGGGACTCAGTCAGAGTCCCCACCACCAACCATGGTGGTTCAGCCGTCCGAGGCTCCAGAGGAAGGGCTGGAGCCTCCCCCACCACTGCCAGCACTGCCAACAGCACCGCCACCTTCACTGCCACCAGCACTGCCACCAGCACCACTGCCAGCAGTAGCAGCCCCAGTGGGCAGCCGTCCGAGGCTGCAGGGGAAGGGCTGGAGCCTCCCTCCAACCACTAACAGCTCCACCAGCAGCACCACCACTACCACCACTGAGCAGCCGTCACCGCTGGCGGACAGTGTGTAGTCCTGCCTCCATGGGCTGTTGTGCGGCCTGGCCCCAGAAAATCCTGTGGGTCTGACACCCAGGTGTGAGTCTGTGACCTTGCACTCCCCAAGATCTGCATCACAGGGCACAATGCCCCCTCCAGAACCAGTGGAAGAAGCCATCCACTCACCCCATCCTCCACAGGATGAAGCTCACGAGGCACAATATCCCCCTCCAGAACCAGTGGAAGAAGCCATCCACTCACCCTATCCTCCACAGGATGAAGCTCACTGGACACAATGCCCCCTCCAGAAGCAATGGAAGAAGTCACCCACTTGAGAGACTGTGGCCCTGCACTCCCCAGGACAAGTCAGTGGGCAAATCACCCACTTGAGAAACTATGGCCTTGCACTCCCCAGGACCAGGCAGTGGGCAAATCAACTACTTGAGAGACTGTGGCCTTGCACTCCCCGGGACCAGGCAGTGGGCAAATCACCCACTTGAGAGAAGTTGGCCTTGCACTCCCCAGGACCAAGCACAGGGCATGTTGCCCCCTCCAGAGCCAGTGGGCAAGTCACCCACTTGAGAGACTGTGGCCTTGCACTCCCCAGGACTAAGCACAGGGCATGTTGCCCCCTCCAGAGCCAGTGGGCAAGTCACCCACTTGAGAGACTGTGGCCTTGAACTCCCCAGGGCCAAGCACAGGGCATGTTGCCCCCTCCAGAGCCAGTGGGCAAGTCACCCACTTGGGAGACTGTGGCTTTGCACTCCCCAGGATCAAGCACAGGGCATGTTGGACCCTCCAGGACCAGTGGCATTGTACCTTCTTCCGGCTGAGGTGCCCTCCCACTCCCTGTTCCACTGAGGTGGCTGGTTATTTTCGACCTGATGCCCCTACAGTGTTCTCTCCATGTTGTTGCAGGAGTAAGGTGGGGCCTTGGACTATGTTTATGTGGCCCTGTAGCCCACCAACACTGAGGAATGGGTAGTGTCCCTACATTTGTAAATATGTATATACTTGTTGATTTTGATGCACGTATTTTATCTTATTACACTCACTTTATTCAATTCCTTTTGTCCTTGCATTATTCCTGAGGGGTATGGGGTACATATGTAATGTTTTTGCATCTGGTTATGTGTATGGTGTTGGGGATAGGGGTGTTGCATGTGTGTGTCACTCTCTTTTTCATCCCCCCCCTCCCCTGTGTGCTAGGCGCCAGTACTCACCGTGGTCGTCTTCGCCAGCGTTGGTGTTTGTAATGGAGCAGAAGGTAGAAGATCACGGGGAACACATGCAACTTGGACTCCATGGTGTCGTGGTTCTTCCTTGAGTCTCCACAGGTGAGTCCTTTGACTTCTGAAATCTGTTTCTGCCAGGCTTTTGATGTCATTAGTACCGCCCCGGAAAATGTGGCTGATTGGTGTATCATAATTCAGTGGGCGGAACATTGTCTTCTGTCTGGCTGTAGGGGGTTACCGCTGTGGTGCCAGTTGATTTCGCCCTGGCGGTCAGTGTGTTAAAGTGGCTGTCTGTCTGAGCGGTTTCCACTGTGGTCACAATTTCATATTTATTACTGCCGGTCTGTTGGTGGTATTACCGCTGCTTTATCACCAATCGCCAGGGTCGTAATGATGGCCTAAGACTCTTATTCTTTTGAAAATTCATATAGTGACTTGTGTATGTTGGATTTTTGTTGTTTTGGTCTTGGTTTGTTTAGATAAATATTACCTATATTCCTAAACTTGTGTTGTGTCATGTCGTAGTGTTTTCACTGAGTTACTGTGTGTGTTGGTACAAATACTTTACATATTGCTTCTGAAGTTAAGCCTACCAGCTCGTGCCAAGCTACCAATGGGTGAGGAGGATTTAACTGAGGGTGATTCTCCTTTACCCTGACTAGTGTGATGGCACTTGCTTGGACAGGGGGTAACCTAACTTCCAACCAAAGACCCCATTTCTAACACTGGTGATCAGGGGTGAGGATTGGACTTATATTTGTACTTGACATACAGTGATTTAGTGTGGACTACTGTTTTCAGTGCAGACCATTACGTGACCACATACAGCTTGTTTTTGCTTTTGCTCACTTTGGACTGTTTCCTACTTCCATATTTTTGGTGATCCTTGATTGACGTTTTAAACTTAATTGGGAACTCGTTTTTCTGCCTTTTGGAAGTTTGCACTCTTCATCATGTCTCAATCTGAAGATGCATCAGTTGGAGCGGCTTTTGACTTAGGGAAACTGGAGAGCTATACAGATGCTCAGTTGAGGTAGTTCTGCAAAAATCTTGCCTGTCCCATTAAGGGCTCCACCAGGAAGGACGAGCTGCAGAAGCATTGAGGGCCTGGGTGATAGCCAAGGAAGCTGAGGGGCACACAGAGGAGGAGGAGGAGGAGGAGGAAGAGCAATCCATACACAAAGGTATGGTGGTTAGGCCTGTTATGTCTAGGGAGAGTGTCTCCAGGGCAGGTAGCAGTGTCTCATCCCAGGGTCTGACTCCTGAAGAGTTACAAGACAAACAGGCAGAGAGGGCTCACCAGTTAGAGTTAGAAATGTTTAGGATGGAAGAAAGGAGGATGGTCATAGAGGAGAAGAAGTTACTGCTTGCCCATGAGATTAGCTTGAGAGAGCTGGATCATAGGAGCCAGTCCATTAGGGATGGTGGCAGCAATATAACAGTGCAACCTGAGAGGGGGGTGCACATTCCTAAAGACCTTGTGAAGGATTACAAAAGGGAGGATGACATATTCTTTCGGTTCAAGTGGTATGAGTGTGCTCTCCATATGAATCTGGTCCCTGAAGTTCATTGGGGGGCAGGTCTGTGGAAGCACTTTGAGGCAGAGGGGAGGGATACTCTGACATCCTTAGGGGATACTCAAGGGCTCACCTACTCTATCATGAAGGATGCCCTACTCACAATATATGGTCTCACCCCTGAGCAGTATAAGGACAAGTTTAGGCCCAAAGGAAGAAGGAATCCCAAACATGGTTAGAATGTGTTGATTCTTTTTGCAGGTCACTGGATGGTTGGGAGAAGGGCAGTAAGGTCACAACATATGAGGGGCTTTACAATTTAATTGCTTGGGAGCACTTGCACAGTTTATGTTTTCCAGAGCTGCGCCAGCACCTAATTGACAGCAAGCTGACTGATCCTGGGACGCTTGCGTAGGAAGTGGACTGCTGGGAGAGCACCAGGGTCCAGAAGAGGTATGGGGAGACCACGCCAAGGGTGGGCAGGGTCCTTTTCAGAAGAAAGGGCGGGGGCAAGGATAAACAGGGGGAGTTCTCCAAAGGGCCCCAACCTAGTTCCCAGGGTAAGGATTCCCAGACCCCCAGTGAAAAGAAGCCATGGTTCTTCAAAGGGAAACCTGTGGAAGGGGGTCCCCCACGGAAGTGTTATGCAAGTGACCAGCTTGGCCATGTGAGGGGGGACCCCAAATGTCCCAAGAGTACACCGGCACCCACTGGTGCTCAGTCCCAGGGTTTGGCTAGTGTAGCGCTTGGGGAGGACTTGGGTCCAGGTGTGTGGGAGCCAGCTGAGATGACCCTTGTCTCACTAGGGGACAGCGAGATGGTCCAGGGAACCCTAGTGCCTGAGAACACTAAAAAGTACAAGCAGTGGGTGACCATTAATGGACAGAGGGTGGAGGCTCTGAGAGACACAAGAGCCAGTGTGACTACAGTGAGGAGTCATCTGGTGTCTGAAGAGCAGATAGATCCCCATGTACTTCACCAAGTAGTTGCAGTGTACAACTCAGAGCGCCTGTGCAGAGTGGTGCAGGTTCCTTTTGAATGGGGGTGTCTCAGGATCCTTGAAGGTAGTTGTGAGTCCAACCATGCATGTGGATTGTTTGCTTGGTAATGACCTGGAGGATTCCCCTTGGAAGGAGGTGGAATACAGGTCACACTTGGAGATGTTGGGTCAGGTTGGGTTTGCATATCCACCAGATCAAAGGCAGCCCGTCAGGGTGATCAGGACCCCCTGGAGCCTGAAGTAGTGGCCCAGTGTACTGCCAAAAAGAGGAGTGGCAAGGGGCGAGGGAAACCAGCCCCAGAAGTTCCCACGTTCCTGAAGGAAGCAGAGCCTAAGGGTGACACACAGAGCCTACAGGGGAACAGGTGGCTGAACTGGGGGAGGTCTGTGAGCTGTCACAGTGGCAGCAGGAAGGGGGACCCACCAGGGAGGCATTCTGAGAGGCACAGGGGACATGCCCTACCTTAGTGGGTTTGCTGCAGCAGGCTGCAGACTAGGTGGCTGTCAAGGAGCCAGGATCTCACCTGATTTATTGGGAGGACGGCCTCAAGTATAGTGAGCCTAAGGTTGCTGAACTTGGGTCAGCCTGTGTGCTGGTGGTACCCCAATGCTTCAGAGCCTTCCTACTGGGTCTGGCTCATGATGTGCTTTCAGCTGGACATTTGGGGCAGGACAAGACCCCTGAACGACTTGTCACCCACTTTTACTGGCCCCTGATGCGCAGGTACTCAGATGCTCATTGCAGGTCTTGCCAGACTTGCCAGGCAAGTGGCAAGAGTGGAGGAAATGTAAGGCTCCCCTCCAACCTTTTCCAGTGATTAGTACCCCCTTTGAAAGGGCTGGTATTGACATTGTGGGGCCTCTGGATCTCAAGACAGCCATGGGCAACATGTTCATCCTGGTCTTGGTGGACCATGCCACCCGGTACCCAGAAGCCATTCCTCTGAGGGCAATCACTTCCCCTGTGGTGGGTCGTGCATTGATGGGGGGGTTTTATCCGCATGGGTTTCACCAAGGAAGTGGTATCTGATAGGGGCACTAACTTACTATCTACTTATATGAAATCTCTGTGGCAGTAGTGTGGGGTAACGTATAAGTGCACCACTCCTTACTTCCCCCAAAGCAATGGTCTGGTTGAGAGATTCAACTGTACCTTAAAAGGCATGATCATGGGCCTGTCAGAGCCCTTGAGGCGGAAGTGGGACGTCCTCTTGCCATGCCTCTGTTCGCCTACAGGGAGGTGCTTCAAAAGGGCTTGGATTTAGTCCGTTTGAATTAATGTATGGCCACCCTGTTAGGGGAACCTTGAGTCTGGTGAAGGAGGGCTTAGAGAAAGCCCCAGTAAAGCTCCCCAGGATGTATTTAGCTACAGGCTTCAGAAACCAGCCTGCCCGCTTCAGAGCTCTCGCACAAGAGAACCTGGAAGCCAGCCAGGCAGACATGAAACGGTGGTATGACCAGAATGCCACTCAGGTCGAGTTTCAGCCTGGGCAAAAAGTGTGGGTAATGGTGCCAGTGGAGCCCAGGGTGCTCCAGGACACAAGGACTGGGCTATTTGAGGTGGTGGAGCGCAGGAGTGAAGTCATCTACCTGGTGGACTTACGGACTCCCCCTTAAGGATCCTGGATATGAACTGGCTCAAGCCACACTTTGAGCGGACCTAATTGTCCATGCTATTAGCAACAGATGCTCGGGTGGAAGAAGAGAGTCAACGTCTTCCTCACCTCCTGTCTGCTGGAGAGAAGGATGGGTCTATGGAGGGAGTGAACCTCTCCCACTCCCTGACCTCAGCGCAGCAGAGGGACTGTCGCCAAGTATTGGGTCAGTTCGCCCCCCTGTTCTCCTTGATCCCAGGGGTCACACACTTGTGTACACATGATGTGGACACTGGGGACAGACCACCCATTGAAAAGAAGGTTTACAGGGTGATTGATAAGGTCAGGGCTAGCATCAAAGATGAGGTGTCTAAGATGTTGTCCCCAGGGGTGATTGAGTTTTTCTAGCAGTCCTTGGGCCAGCCCTGTGGTCTTGGTCCCAAAGGCTGCTGCTCCTGGTGCCACTCCAGACCTCCGGTTCTGTGTGGACTGCAGGGGTCTCAATGCAGTCACTAAAACTGATGCCCTCCTCATCCCCCGGGCTGATGAGCTCATAGATCGGTTGGGAGCTGCCAAATACATCAGCACGTTTGATTTGACATTTGGTTATTGACAGATTGCCTTAACGAGGGGGCCAAGGATGCCCCTCCCACATTCCAGAGGTTGGTCAACCAGATGTTGACTGAGCTGAATGACTTCAGGCCGCACACCTGGATGACATTGCAGTGTTCAGTTCCACTTGGGAGGAACACTGCAGCACCTCTGCAGAGAGTTGTAGGCCCTGCTAAAGGCAGGCTTCACTATTAAGACAAGCAAGAGCCAAATAGGACAGGGTTCAGTGGTGTATTTGGGATACCAGGTAGGGAGTGGCCTGATGACACCCATACAGCCAAACATTGACACCATTCTGGCTTGGGAGCCTCCCAAGCCCCAGACTGAGGTGAGGGCCTGTTTAGGCCTCACTGGCTATTACAGGAGGTTTGTCAATGTATATGGCACTATTGTTGTCCCCTTGAATGAGTTAACTTCCAAGAAGCAACCAAAGAAGATGATCTGGACAGAGGCTTGCCAGACCGCTTTTGATTCCCTGAAGGCTGCCATGTGCAAAGTACCTGTGCTGAAGGCACCTGACTACTCCAAGGAGTTTGCTGGGCAAAGAGATGCCTCAGAGCATGGTTTAGGAGCAGTACTCTCACAGCTTAATGAAGAGGGACTAGATCAACCTGTAGCCTACATTAGCAGGAGGTTACTTCCCAGGGAACGTAGGTGGAGTGCAATAGAGCGTGAAGCGTTTGCTGTGGTTTGGGCGCTGAAGAAGCTAAGACCCTACTTGATTGGGGCTTACTTCTGGGTTCCGACCGACCACAGACCCCTCAGATGCAGGATTAATGCAGATGCGCAGTTGAGGTGGTCCATTTCCCTACAGGGATGGACTTTACGGTGGAACACCGCCCTGGTACAGAACACGCCAATGCTAATGGTCTGTCCAGATTCCTCCACCTTAGTGATGAGAACTCCCTGGGTAGTTTCTCCCCACTTTCAGCTGGGGGGAACAGGTGTTAGACTTGGCATCCTTGGTGTGGTCTCCTCTAACTTTTTGCCTCTGTTTCCCAGGTTGTTGATGCGTGCTGGACTCTGTTTTTGCTGTTTTTGTTACTCTGAGCACATTACCACTGCTATCCAGTGCTAAAGTGCAAGTGCTGCTGTGTAAAATGTATATGAATTGACTTTTCATGATTGCCATATTTGATTTACTAGTAAGTCCCTAGTACAGTGCACTAGAGGTGCCCAGGGCCTGTCAATCAAATGCTACTAGTGGGTCTCCAGCACTGGTTGTGTCACCCACATAAGTAGCCCTGTAAACATGGCTCAGACCTGCCACTGCAGTGTCTGTCTGTGCAGTTTTGAACTGCCAATTCGACTTGGAAAGTGTACCCACTTGCTAGGCCTAAACCTTCCCTTTTTATATATGTAAGACACCCCTGAGGTAGGCCCTAAGGTAGGCCCTAGGTAGCCCCATGGGCAGGATGCAGTGTATGTAAAAGGTGGGATATGTACCTATGTTGTTTACATGTCCTAACAATGAAATACTGCCAAATTTGTTTTTCACTGTTGCAAGGCCTGTCTCTCTCATAGGTTAACATGGGGGTTGCCTTTAAATATTATTAAAGTACTGATTCTCTTTGGGAGCAGATAGACATGTGGAGGTCTTGAACTCACCATTTAAAAAGACAATTTAAAAATACATCTTTAGGTGAAGTTGGTTTTTAGATTGGGTTTTTGAAAATGGCAAGAACTGAAAATCCACGCAAAGACAGCCGTGCAGCGAAATTTTTGACGCACCCTTCGTGACGCAGCTGAAATCAACGCTCCACCTGCATTGTGGCTGGAAGATCGATGCAACACGACTGGGGAAACGACACACAACACCCGCTAACGGAGGCTGATAAAGACGCAAATCCCACGCAGCACAGTTTTGTGATACCATATGACCGGATTTTCAACGCAACGCTGGGCGGGGAAAAATCAATGCAACAGCTGCCTAGACCCTAGGTGGCTGTCTAGATCTATAATATCAATCAAGGTGCACTGTTCCACACTAGAGAAAAATAAGGCAACCTATGTTTGTACTGAGTATCCTCAGGAGAGCCCTCAAGCACCCACTTGGGTGACTGGTATCATCATCGGGCTTACTCCTCGCCAGACTGGTGCTGCAATGCCTGGCGGGCAACCCAGCATTCTGGGTGGCACTCAACCATAGTGATATAGTTGGCAACACGGGTCTGTAAAAATTAAATAAAGCAAGGAGAGTGTAGAAAACAAGACAGAATGCTTAAAATGAGCTCTGACCCTAAGCTATTATTTTTAATGCGATAGAGGAAGGGTTCAGGCCAAGATTAAAAACAGAGATTTAAGAATGTTAACTGGAAATAATGTACCAGGACATTCTATGATAAGGGAAGGTAGTTTACCTAATCCTACATGGTCAACATGTTTCGCGTCTATGGCTGGTCACAAGGTGATCCCGTGACGCTTCTTCAGGACCCACGAAAAAACTGTCTTTAATTATTAAACTACTTCTCCTATGTGTCAGTAATTAATTAAGTGCATTTATAGTCACTTACAGAGTAGGAGACAAAGTATGTCTATATCAGTTGGTCAGTACAGTCGCCCATCCCTTATTAGTGATTGGGCTCCTTAGGTCTGCGCTAGCATCAACCAAGGAGAGTAAATTTTGTAACTTCCTTAGTTAGTCCGGGGACCTACCCCTGCCGCGCGCCTGTCTAGATCGACACACCACTCACTCGCGGGAGAGAAGAAACAATGCACCCTGACCCTACTGGAGGAGGAATGATGCACGTTCCCTCTTGCGGGTGAGAAATCGACACATCGCTGGCCTTTTTCAACGCACACTCGCCCGTGCAGCTTTATTTTGACGATACCCAGGTACTTTTGTGGAAGAACAGCGATCTCCCTGTTTTCTAAGGATTAAGGCTCTTTTTCTTTTAAAAATTCTTATCTTGACTTGTGTATGTTGGATTTTTGTAGTTTTGGTCTTGTTTTGTTTAAATAAATATTACCCGTTTTCTTAAACCTGTGTTGTTTCATTTTGTAGTATTTTCACTGAGTTACTGAGTGTGTTGGTACAAATACTTTACACATTGATTCTGAAGCTAAGCCTACCTGCTAGTGGCAAGCTACCAAGGGGGAGAGTGGGAGGTAACTGAGGGTGATTCTCCTTTACCCTGACTAGAGTGAGGGTCCTTGCTTGAACAGGGGGTAACCTGACTGCCAACCAAAGACCCCATTTCTGACAGTGAAGATCAGGTACATCCAAATAGCAGAAAATGAATAAAGGTAATCCATGTTTTATGGCGGTAGTGCCATCTGTATGGTAGTACCAATAGGAGGCTTTAAACGTGTTTATAAATACAGATCCTGATCTGATATATAAAAAAATCAATGCTACAACAATATAGAAGTGTGATCCTTCCTTCCCCTATGTTGTGCCGACGTACTTTTTGGTGGGACTGTGCAGTGGGAGCCACCTTCTTCAGGGCACACAAGGTAGTAGTAGTACAGTGTCTGTAGTGACTGCAACCAGGGCATGATCTATAGGCTGAAAAAATGAAGGAAACTAAGTACATAACAAAAGAGTTCAAAGCACATCAAAGTGACATGTCTCTAGTTGCTCCAATACATCCAGCTGTAGAAAAATAAAGATAAAAAAGGGATAAAAGCCCCTACCCATAAGGGATCATGTATTGTGTAGAGCCTAAGGAAGCAAGGCATCATCTCATGCTAATTAAACATGTTGTAGAAATGCACTAATGCTCAATGACCCAAACAGTAAAACACCTTCACCTGCAACTGCATAGGCATACCTATATCCCAATACAGATGATACCTCTATAGTTATCCTTACTCACAAAGTCCACAGGAGGTGAGCATCGAAGATGAGATTCTAAAATAATCAAACATACAGCTGTTAAGTTGTTTCTTAACAAATGGTGCAGACAGAGAAAGATTACTTAAAGCCCACTTAGGGGGTAACCTACCCTTGTAACACAAAAACCTAAAATACAGTAAGGCTAGGTACTCGATACAGAATATTCTGAGCATATCTGAACCCACTATGCCACCAGGGAGGGTCATGGGACATCAAAATACGGAAGTGCTCAAATCCTAGCACAAACTAAAAAATTGACTGGTAAGGCTGACAAGAAAATACATATGTAGAAAATAAGGTCTGTCCAAGCAGGCCAGGGGATCATGGGATAGCATGCCAAACAGAAAATAAATAAATCAGTGGTAAAATCCCTGCAAAGAAAAAATGGCCGTGGTGGCTAAGACAAGTTAAAGATGGCAACAAAAAGAGGCTACAACGAACTAAGAACCACTTGATTCCACTCAACTACCCCCGTATCGGCAACCAGCCCCTGTCACCAGGTACTGATATTCCTAAACACGGCCCCTCCAAACAGCAAACATTGGTAGCATATACATAAAGAGTGCACCAGACAGCTAAAGGAAGAACGAGGTTGAAAATAACAGCCTATTATCTAGAGCGGGACCCAGTCGAGCTGATGCTTACCTGTACCTTGGTCTCAAAAAGGAACCTCTGGGTGTAAGTCAAAGGGAATGCATGGTGTCCTGGAAAATGCTGCTTGGTGAAGGGCAGGAAAAGCTCAGAGAGAAAGAAGCTGGGTTCTCAGGCCAAGGAAGTCATCGTCGTTGATGGGGTGCTGGTAGCTGTGGAGCCCGGTGAAGATCCCTAACTTCAGGCTCAGATGTTTTCTGAAGCTGAGATTCACCCCAGAGGGTGAGGCTGCAAGCTGTAGCAAATGAGGGATCCACGATGCCGGATACCATTGCCAGGAAGTTCTGCTGCAAAACATTTGCTATTGCTGGGAACAATGTAGCAGGAGCTGCAGTGAACTCAATCCCACTGACAATGCACCGTTGTTGGATCAGCTTACATGTAGGTCCCAGTTTCCCATCGGTTCACAGTTTTTGCTGAAAAAGTTTCTGTCACAGGTTTTGGATTTAGTATGAGGAGGCCATTTTAACACCACAACAAGGGTCCAGGACCTGATGGCAGCACTTGGGGGCTCAGACACATTCCAGCAGGGATCAGTGCAAGCAGGAAGGTAAGTTGCTGGGTCTGTGGAGATTATTGTGTCCCTGTGGCTCACTCAGAAAAACAACCAGCTAGCGCTTGAAGTGACTCTGGTGATCCTGAGTTTAAAGTGCAGGTTCAGTCTTCCTTTCTCAGGCAGCAGGGCAGCAGGGCAGCAGGGCAGCAGGGCAGCAGGGCAGCAGGGCAGTCCTTCCAACAGCAGGGCAGCAGGGCAGTTATTCCAGCAGTGCAGGAGAGCAATCCTTCTTTTGAGTCTTCCACAGGTCCAGAAGTGATCTGAAAAGTGGTTCTGGGGGCCAAATATTTGTAAATGGTGCCAGCCTTTCTGTGTAAGGGGACTCCCTGTCTTACCTCCACATCTGGTTCAACAAAAGACTAGTGTCAGGTTCATTTGTATGTGCAGTAGGCAAAGCCCTTTGAGGTGTAAGAGTGGCAAAATACAGCTCTGCCCCACAGCCATCCTGACAGGGTGTTCCCACTTGTCCACACTTAGGCCCTCATTACGACATTGGCGGGCGGCAAGATCGGACCGCCGGGCGGCCGCCAATGCGGCCGCACCCCCGCCGTAGCCATTTGGAGATCCCAGCTGAGCCGGTGGGCGGAAACCTAGTTTCCGCCCGCTGGCCCAGCGGGGATCTCGGCCGCAACACAGGAGCCGGCTCCAAATGGAGCCGGCGGTGTTGCGGCCGTGTGACGGGTGCAGTTGCACCCGTCGCGCTTTTCACTGTCTGCTATGCAGACAGTGAAAAGCTGCACGGGCCCTGTCAGGGGGCCCGCTACTCCCCGTACCGCTAGCCTTTTCCTGGTGGTTCAAACCACCAGGAAAAGGCTGGCGGTAGGGGGACTCGTAATCCCCTGGGCAGCGCTGCCCTGGCGGATTACTACCGCCGGGGCCATTGTGGCAGGAAACCGCCGGCCCCGGCGGTGCGACCGCGGGGAAGCACCGCCAGCCTGTTGGCGGTGTTTTCGTCATTACAGCCCTGGCGGTCTTGTACCGCCAGGGTTGTAATGACCCCCTTAGTCTCCTTTGTGTCACTGGGTAGAATAAAAAATTGCACCAGCAGAGCCATTTACAGTCATATGACACTGGTGAAGATACAAGTAGTTGAGGCAAGAAAATGCCACTTTCTAAAAGAGGCATTTTCAGAATTGTGATTTAAAATCTGACTTTACCATTAAAGAGATGTTTAAATTATAATTAATTTGCATCTAAATAGTTTATCCCTATCTACTCCTAATCCAAAGGTAACACTTATTAAATGTCATAATGAAACCCAGTGTTAGTCAAAGGGAGAGAGAGGCTGTACCACACAGAAAAATAACATCAATCAACATCAAAATAACAATAATTTCCACTCCCAAGACATTTAGGGGCATATTTATACTCCGTCTGCGCTGAATGTGCGTCAAACATTTTTACTCACATTTAGCGCAAACCTTGCCCCATATTTAAACTTTGAAGCCTGAGCCCGAGGACGTCAAAATTCTGCCGTGTGTGTCATTTTTTGGATGCAGCAACCCGCCTTGCGTTAATCATATGCAAGGTAGGCGTTCCTGTCCAAAAAAAGACTTAAACAGCAGTGCGTCGTATTTATGCTTTCAGCAAAAATGACGCACGGCCAGAAGGCAGAGACGGAAAATGACGCACACCCTGATTTGCGTCAAAATCTAACGCCTGGGTCAGGGCAGGCATTAAAATGGGGCAAACACACCTGTATTTAATCAGAACACACAGAAGCAACAGCAGAGCAGCAGGGCAGCAAAAGAGAGACATGGAGGGGCTTCTAATTTAGCGTGCACGCAGAGCCCAGCAACAACAACAGCAGCTACCACAACACCAGCAGGGACCCCAAAGGCAGCGCAGAAGGCAGGAGAGAATATTCCCCCCCAGAACAACCCTTCTGGGCCTCAGGGAACATGACATCATCCAGAGGTACAGGTTGAACTGGCAGGCCATTCAGCAGCTGCTGCGCAACATAGAGCCACAGTTGGCACCCACCTTGCTGACACCCCGCACCATCCCAACAGAAACCAAGCTGCTTGCCGTACTTCACATGCTGGCAAGTGGCTCTTTTCAAACAACTGGTGCCCTGGTTGCCGGAATATCACAGCCATCATTCTCTGCCTTTCTGCCCAAAGTACTGGATGCCATCATTGGACTCACACTCCGCCACATCTGCTTCCCTAACACACTGCAGAAGCAGCAGGAAACAAAACAGGGGGTCTACCTCATTAGTGGCTTCCCACACGTCCTTGGTGCAATCGACTACACACATGTACGCCTTGTGCCACCTGCTGCAACTGAACACCTCTACTGCAACAGGAAGCACACACATTCCATCAATGTGCAAGCCATTGTCGATTACCAAGGACTGATCACCAACATCGTGGCAAAATATCCTGGGAGTGTACATGACTCATTCATTTTCCGTCACAGCACCATCAATCAACACCTCCAGGATGGACGGTATGGCAATGGACTACTTGTTGGTAAGTACAAAAACCTACTTATATACACACTGCACAGCAACACCCTAGGACACACAACACATACACCGCAACAGCAACATGTCGACAGGAACACACTGAGGTTGTGACATCGCTAGCCATGTTTCATAGGTCACCATTGAACCTGTCACACATCTGAAATTACTGTACAGCCCAATGTTAAGACGTCAATGATCACAAAGTTTGGAGTGTGTTGCCTAAATGTCACCTTGCAAATTGTAAGCGTCTCAATTATGTTTACATTACTCCATTGCAGAAGTCCAAAGGTATGTGATGTCCAGGGTACATTGATATGAACGTGTTAACAACACTGTCAATTTTAACCTGTGTATGGAACTATCATCTCACCCCCAGTGAAGACACAGGGACACCTGTATCACAAGTCACAATGCTAGGGAGGGCACACTGTACTGCAAATCCCAAAACATACTGCTGACAACGGGTCAGCAGCCAAATACTCGTCCAGCCAAGGAAACAACACAATGCGGATGGTACATCCTACAAGCCTAGAATGCAACACAATAACACAAACGAGTCACAGACAACACAAGACAACTACTCCCATGCAAGCTGATATAAATGGGGCAAGCTACATCAACATGATCCCATTCATTTTCTCTTTCAGCTGATCAGGGGTATGGGATCCAGCCATGGATTATGACACCTATTGGCAACCCAAGTACTGCAGCAGAGCGTGCTACAATGACTCACATTGGAGGACACGCACCATAGTCGAGAGGACCTTCGGCATCCTCAAGTCGAGATTCAGGTGCCTCGACATCACTGGTGGTAGCCTTCTATATTCCCCTGAAATGGTCTGTAAGATCATTCTAACATGTGCCATCCTGCACAACATTTGCATAGGAAGGAACATTCCCCTCCTGGAACCAGAGCCACACATGCCTGAAGAGGAGGAAGAGGAGGATGCTGGCCTGCAACATGAGGGGGAACAACAAAACACAGCCGCTGGATTGCGTAGGCACCAACATATTGTGAACAATTTCTTTTAAATATAATCACCATCACCACTTTATGAACTAATGTAAATAAACACCGATAATAATCACCATATCATGGTCTGGCTAATCATTTTTGCTCACCTTTATCTCTAACTATCAGAATAAGAGTGTTGCCTCATGGAGCATTGCTGATATACCGATCAGGACACAGAAAATCCCAGAGCAATTGTGATGCGTATCATACAACAGTCACATACACACACACTGTAAATGACATATATCCTGCACATTTCACCTTTGAAGGGCAATAGCAGAGGACCACACCTATTTCACACATACATGTTGGAAACATGGTTCATCGCAGCATATGGCACACATCTAAGACACCATCACTCAATAAGGGGAAAACAAGCCTCATACATGAGGTAGTTGATGTGCTTTTGCATCAGTAACAGGAATGTATGACCAGACCCTTGACAGCAGTAAGTCCAATTGCATCCAATCTTTGCAAGGACTATCTGTGACTAGAGTTCCATATAAGCAGAACATAGACAGCACAAGTGCTACACATATGACAATCATTGCGCACATGACATTCCATGTACATGTCAGCCCATTTCCTAACTCCTGACACACCCATGCACCTGGTCACAACCCACCTGTATGAAGAGGTCCCTGGAATAGTCTTTTGTGTACCCCGATATTCCCTCCTCTACACACACAGACTAACAATAGTAATCCAGTGTGCTACACCCTTTCCTATGGTATACCATTGTCGTAGTAAATCTGACTGCATGGACGTCAGGTCAATTAATACACTGGCTTGTAGTTTCTAAGCCCTGTTATCACCTGTAGATTGCTTCCCGTGTGAAAGGTACTGTTGGCCATTTGAATGCAAATCTCACCCACAGGACTTGTGAGAAACTGATGCAGCCCACACCTGTGATCACCTCCATGCACACCACCCATTTCAACATGCACTGCCCCTGCTGATGCCTAGAACAGCATATAAGTTGCCATTTTGCCAAATACACAGTTAAGCATTGCTATTAATGAAGCAGTGTAACAGAGCCCTTGGGTTCATGTGTCACCTTCAAAAACACAGGACATACACAGTTTTACATGTCAACTGTCTAGTTCTTCCTCCAAACAGTCTTAGTCAGACCACTGGTTATGTAACTTGTTAAATTGCTGGATCCTGATTGACCCTGCATCCTGTCAGCGTGACTGGCATCTGTCTGTGTGTCACCCTAAAGATTCCCTGTGGCTACATATGTACCACACTTGCTTTACCAAACCTCTCATTCCTCAGAGGGTATTTTGTCATGGGCTTCATCAATGCATACCCAAATACATTGTATAGCATCATCTGCCTTTTAATTGTACCATATTTGTTAAATTGTCTTTGAATACCAAAATCATGGCCCATCCCTTGCCTGGGTCTCATTAATGCATGAACGACAAAGTGTGACAGTGTCCCAGGGCCATATGCAAGGATTGGGTACGGGGCCTCCAGCAGAACCAGCAACCTCTGATAATGTCCATGAAAAGTCCACAGATGTTAGGACCCTGACAGTTCGCACGCTGAATTACATTGCTCACAACATATTGATGGGCCGTGTGTGGTGAATAGCTGTGAAAATAATCAGCACAGAGACTATGATGTTCCCAGATGCAGTGGGAATTTCAGAGGCCAACCTGTGTACAAATGTTGTAATGACACCTGCTGGAACATGACACCTGAGACATGATCTCACTCAGCACACCAAGGTTGCCCTGTTGACAGTCTCATTAAACGTCTTCAGTGACAGGGTGGGACCATCCCCATGTAGGTTCTCATGTCCTCATTGACTTTACGCACATTGATCTCCGAAGGATACTCAGTAGATACAGGAATAGCTGCCACTGACTCATGATGAGACCTGGACGTAACTGTGACAACATACACCCCTAAAAATATACAGGATCAACATTGGACCACACACATGAACAAGACACCTATGTGCAATTGATCACTGGAAGTATGTGGACATGTGCTGCCTCGTATGCTGGTCCACCACAACCACTGGAGAGTTGTGGCTCAGTTATATGACCTCAACTGTGGCGTCATAATACATTTGTGGTTCACCTTTGGCTGTCTGGGCCAATTACATGGTACCCACTTCGTTAATGCATGTGCCTGACTCACTGTGGGATTCACCAACAAGTGCCTAGGAAGCAGTTACCAAAAATCTAGGACAAAGGATGGTGAAATTGTGGACCATTGACATGAACAAGCGTCTGCAATCTATCTGGTGCATGCTTTGTCATTTGTGGTGTCTACGTTACCCAAAATCTTGGAAGTGCACACAACAGATGTTGCTACATGTATGACTAACACATGTCCTCTCTCATTTTCACAATGACTTGCATCTAAGGTATGGACACATTGACTTCACATTCATACAAGCATAATTTCAATAATGCATCTTGTGATGCACACACACTGGGTCAACAACTACATTAGTTGCCACTGCACACACATTGAGCCATAGGCATTGAGGTATTGTACTTATGTATGTCACCTTGCTATCCTCTCCTGATGCCAAACATGCCCAAATTGTGCAATACAGATATGTAGGCCACACATATGGCCATCTAGTGCGTCAGCCAACTGTCAAAATCCTGTTAAGGAAGTAGCAGGTCATGGTCCGCTGCAGTATGATGTCTCACATGTGAACATGCACCATCAACACCAAAGTGGGTGCAATCAGCCTATCGCAGTTGTGTCCCAAATGTAACATAACATAAAAATTGAAAAAATCCCCAAAACCAGTTCATGCACTGAAATTTTGACGTTTTAGCGTTATGCGTCATTTTTTCCCCGCCAATACAGATTGTGCGTCATATTTTTCGACGCACAGGAGTGAAAATTAGGCCGCATCCAAATAATTGTAAAGACTATTTACTATTATTTGGATGCGGCCTAATTTTCACTCCTGTGCGTCGGAAAATATGACGCACATTCTGTATGCGTGAAAAAATATGACGCATAACGATAAAAACGGCGGCCATTTTATGCAGGATGTGATGTAATGGGATATCCTGTTTGCAGATTATGTACAGTGGGTGTACTTTTACTTTCACTTTGCAGTCTGTGAATCTTCTAGACTCTGTGGCTGTGTTCAGAGTGTTGTCCAGTGATTTTGTGCTTTGGTGTCCTGTGTGCTATCTTACTTGTTACTTTGTGAAATAAATATTGTTGTTGTATACTGGCTGAGTGTGTTTTGTTTACAAATGTCCAATATTGTAGTGTATTTGTTGTTTGTGGGAGTCTGATGTGGGTAGTGCTGGTTTGGGGATAGTTGGGTTCCTTTAGTTGTTAAGTTTACTTTTTTTTTTTCGGACTCCTACTTTGCCCCTTTTCTCCTTTCTTCTTCTTTCTCCCCTATTCCCCTTTTCAGTGCCGAGATGTTGGGTAGGTCACGTCTTGGCAGGGTGGGTGAGGAGGAGTTGGGGGGTTTCATATGGCTGGTGTGCCATTTCCTCCCACTCATGATCGGGGCAGGGTGATACAGGGGTATCACACTGATTCGCGAAGAATCCGGTGGGGAAAGGTGTTGCATCACTTGCAGCGCTTGTATGGGAGCCAGAGGAATGACCACCAGCTGAAGCACCGCTGGGCTGACCTCATCACCAGGGAGCAAGATCTGCTGGACCACCTGGGAATAGTGATTGGTGACTCTGTTGGTGAGTACAAATCATGTAAATGTGCACGATTAAATGCTCTGTAGTGACATCAGATGATTTGTACAATATCTGCCAGCTAAGTTGCTGACTGTGTGTAATGCTGCGGAAACATACAGGGTAATTGATGCACTATGTGAAGGATCACAATTGCTAGCTGTCAGGAAGCACGTGGTCTGCAAACTTACAGGATACTTTTGCTTAATGTAATTTAGTGCTGCCTTTGTGTCAGACAACAAAACAAAATAGGAGCAAATCATGTCTATATAGGTCACATTTGCCAGTGAAGTATAGATGTGCTAAAATATTGGCAACCTTTGTTGACGCAATAGCTAGACTGACTTTAGAAACACTACATGATGCAGAAAATGAGTGCTGGCTTCACGTCAATTGATGATAGCAATGTGGCCCAGATATATGTCTCATGTGAGTCTGGTGAGTGTGTAAGGAAAGCATTCACGGAAGTTCTATGAATGTTAGGGATTATTGTGGTCCTTCATCTTTTTGGATACATGTCAGATCTGGATTTGAAAACATTGGGAAAAGGTGTAAGGTGCCCTCAGCTAACCTCTTAGACTGGTATTTGGAGTTTGTTGTGCCACATTCCAATTAGGGATGGCAGTCCAAAGGTATGCACATGGGTTCATATCTCTATGTTTGGTGCTAATCACCATTGCTGGGCCACATCAAATGAAGAAACTGCAACAACATGAGGGCTTACAAAAGTCCATGTCCCTCTGTACATTGTACCTATGTGTAATGAATGTGTCATGGCCACATAGGCTGTTTGACTGGTAATGCAGTCCTCAAGTAACCAGGCTTTGGATGTCTCTCTTGGATGCACATGATGAGACGATTACACACCATTATTATTTCTGCTCACTAAGGAAGGAGCATGTTTGCCACCACATGATAGTTAGGGTCACTGCATGTGTATAGATATGTGTGTAACTGTCACAGGAGACCCATGCTATGTACATGTTGGCCGTGATATATCAGATACAGTATCATCATGTCTGAATGGCTTTCATTACTTATGTCAGCTTACATATTGTTTTTGTCTTTGAAATTGTTGGTCAGTGCACAGATTCTGAGCACATTTCTTCCTTACATGCCTTACAGGTGGGCCGGCACCCTACACTGTGGGAGAGGTGGCTACATTTGAGGACCCGACCACTCCAGTAAGTGTTGATATGTCTGTTATGTGTTGTGTTTGATGGTGCTGTGTGATGGACTCCTGTCTGTTTAACACATTGCAAGGTGTGATGCGCTGGCCAATCATTTGTCTTGTTCCATGAGTGGGATTTCAGTTTCTCCAAATTTTTGAGTTGGCTAATGCTTATCCTATTGTATTATTTAGGGATTGTAGGTCATTCCTGTAGGCCCCGCAATGAGAACTGGGGTGAGTCATGTGGATAACGCTTGTATCAATAAGAGTCGCACTGGAACTCATCTCAGATTTAGTCAGCCTGTCAGACCCACATTCTCCCAGATTGGTACTGCAAATCGCTTTCCAACAGACTTCTGCTTCCCTATTCACCAAAGTACTTATTAAACTGTAGGTAGAACTTCCTAGCAGCATGTACTTCCACATCTAGTGCTACAAGTATGTGGAACTTGAGTGCAATGGCCTAGGTGTGCATGCTAATCATGATCATGGGTGTTCTTGTAACTCTGTGTCTGTTGTAAGTCATGCCTTACTGGAAGTATATGATGTGGACCAAGGTCTGCATTTCCTGACATGTGTGGCGCTATGATTGGTCAAGGGTTTGCAGACTCCTAATTGTTGATAGACCTTACCTGTGGTGTGTGTGTAGAGCCAAACACGTGTTGAGCTTTCTATACACTCCTGGGTGTCCATGTTGTTTGGAATTGTTTGTTGTTTCTCCACCCCCCCCCTCAAACACAGGCATGGGTTTGTGAATAGGGTACCTAGGACTGATGCTACCAGTATGTTACACATACATGTGAATAAGTGAATGTTTGGTCGGAACCTAGTATTCACACTCAGGTATGGCACATGAGTACTATACTAGCAAGTCCAATTACAACTTGCAGACCACGTGGCTTTAGTTTTTCATTCCATACACTTACATCTGTAGCCCAGGCATTGGCGGAGGATGTGCAGCATGATTGTTAGCTGGCAACTGGCAGAACTCAGATGGCAAGTTAATGCCAGTTATTACCCATCTTGTAGGTTTTGGATGTGCTATGTGTGATATGACCTTTGTAGGCTGGCCTGCCATGTACTTCCTCAGGGACATTCAATGATCTGTATGGTGATATGAACTGTTACAAGTACAGTAGATGTATTGTCTGATTTACTTCTTGTGCCATTTCAGACAATGCAGTTCCTAATGTAAATTGTTTGCCTTTGTCTTCACAGCTGCAAACATGACACCCATCCAGGTCTGTGAGTTCCAGAGGCGGGCCATGAGATACCAACATATCCTGCTGGTAGAGTCAGGGTTCAGGAGGATGGCCCATAGATACCGGAATGAACGGGCCTCTGGAGCATGGAGGGCTTTCCCACAGGGTGGCCCTACTTTGCCCACCCCAGCCACCACCAGCACAACCACCAGTTCCACCCAGGTGGCACCACCCACAGCTGGGACTGTTGTCCCAACGTCTCCAGTTGTTCCAGGCCCCAGCAGTACAACACCTTCAGGGCAGCCCACAGGCATTGGATCTACACGCCCACAAACCTCCTCCGCCGGTACCCAGACTGCCCCAGCTGCTACAGTTGACCCTGCAGCTTTCCAGGCAATGGAACGTAAGATGGACCGTGCGCTAAGGAAAATTAGTAATTGAACCGGGATGTTCGCCATATGAACAGGCGTGTGCGGTCCATAAAGCGGACCCTCCGGTGGGTCAACCTCTAGACTTTGGTATATGGACATGATTCCCTCCGCTCCCTCCTCCTTCCTTGTTCTCATACTTAGTGGGCTTAGGGGGCTTAGTGTTAGGTTAGTATATGCTGTTAGTTTAGTTAGTGTTAGTGGGTGGAGGGTCCTGAATCTTTCTATTTTTACTTATTAAGTGTGTGGATCGGTGGGTGGGGGGCTATGTTGGGGTTCTTGTGTGTTTAAAAAAAAAAATCAAAAATATCAAAATATCAAAAAATACAAAAAAATATATATTTGTTCAGGATAGTATAGTATGTGTTTAGGTTATTATCTGTTGTCCTCCATGTGTCCCGTCTCATAAGGGGGGTGGGGGGGTTGATGTTTAGAACGTTTTGTTACATGTGATAAGTAAGTTTAGGTTAGGTTAGTTAGGGACAGTTGTGGGTAATGAGTAGTCAGGGTAGATTAGGGTAGGTAAGACGTTTCCCTCAGTTTCCTCTTCTGTGATTACCATTTAATAAATATATAGTGAACCCTTTACAGTATGTGTTAAATGCTTGTTGATCATGGCCTTGGCATTAGGGTACATGAATTTTGTACTATTATATTTGTGTCCTATGCTAGAAACAAATCCCAACTGAGCTGTAAGATTGGCAGCTACCCCAGAGCTACCTTGCAAAGATTCCACCATTCGTTGCAACCACCAATCACAGTTAATATGGATCCCAACCTGTTTTTGTCAATAAGTATGTTTTCTAAGTCACAAACAGTGCTTCCAGATTTGGTATTGGGGGAACAGTTTTAGGTCTGACTGCAGTGTGATGTTCAAGGACACCCTTATAAGGTGAGTTGTCATAAGCACTCTTGTAGTATTGTCTTCATGACTCACATAGATAATTTGTGACACTGTTCAGCATGATTACCTATTTGGATGTAAACTCAGACACCTTCATTCATGCAGTTTTTGGAGTGTTTGCTTAGATTTGTATGCACTGTTATATGTGTTATTATTGCATGGTGACAACATTTTGCTGCCACTATTTTATGACTTAGATATCCCTAGAGGAAGCATTATTCTGTCCAACACAGCATGATGGTGTATGTTTTCTCACTTCATCAGATATTACCCTCAGGAAGGGCAGAGTATGATGCAATCCTGGTGACTGAGCAAATTTATCTGACTACATAATTTCAGGACAGTTGTATTGACAAGCTACGTTATTTGACAGGAGGCACATTTCAGTTATCTACTGCACAGTTGATGTGTCACATTACACAGAGTCAAATTTGTTGTGTAAGTGCTATTTATTGAAAAGTGATGTAGTGCTATATGTACATTGTCCATGATTGTGAGTCTATTATAGTGACATCTTCCATTGTGATCCTACAGAAGAGGTAAAGGAAAATGCTTTTGACATGCTGGGGTGATGTGTCAGACAGTGCAGGGGGACAGGATTTGCCAATGAGTAAGAGAGAGACAATCACTGGGCAGGCTGACAAGATATACAGTGGTTTGCAGAACAGTCTTGAGTACAGTTGTTGTAACACTGGCAAGTCACAAAACGCTGGACCTTGGTAATAGTTGGCCATGTGGCAGGGACTAGTGCTTCCGGGTACTTTTCTGTGTGAATGTGATCTGTTCCATGTCTTCTTCTTCTGATTTGTGTGTTGCCTCCTCTGTCCTTGGTGGAGGTGGTTGTGAAAGGGCAACACACACCTCAGTGTTAGAAGACGTGGAGTCAGACATCCCGGTCACTGCTACCTGTGATGGTCTTAAGGGCAGTACTGCAGCAAGGAGGATCTGCTGATTCTTAAGAATAGCAGCCACATCACGATGGTAGGCAGCCAGGTCGGCCCTGATGGGGGTCATGATTGCATTCGTGCATGCAGTGGAAGGTTTGGGGTGGGAGGTGTTGTGGCAACTCCCTTACTGCAGTGGTGAATTCCTTGACAGTTTCTTGTAGTCCTTGCAGGATGGATGTTAGGTCTTGCATAGCTGCTGCCTGATCTGCAGATTACATCATGCACGAACGCACCCCCTCTAGGCCTGCTGCCATAGTTTGCATCCCCACCCACACCTCATTGGCCAGCTCCCACTGTACCCCAACTACAGTTCTCTCAAAGCTGGTGCCTGTGTCGTCTGAGTCCTCAGCTGTATTGGAGCTGGCAGGTCTTACAATTGGGGTGGTGGATGGATCCTCTGTGATGGCTGCTTGTTCTGTGCTCCTCCTTGTGACTGAAGGTAGGGTCTGGAGGGTTCCAAGGACATCTTGGATGGTCTGCTGGGGAATGTTTGGGGTACAATTAGTGTGTGTGTGTTGTGGCATTTGTGATGTGACATGCCTGCCTTGTGATGATTTCACATTGTGATCTTGTTTCATGTTCATTGCTCCAGTCTTTCAGATGGGCATTCTCCCAGGCCTATGCCCCACCTGCATGTCACATGTATTGTGGTAAGTTATTAGACTTGTCGGCATCATCTCCTCTAGGTGTTGGTTTAGGCCAAATAATGAATTGCCACCTTCTTGTCCTGCTCAACCCTCCGTCTACATCCATTCTCATGGTGAGACCTTTCACTGGCTGTGGGTGCTCTGATGGCACTAGCAGCACACTTAACAATCTGGACCTGCCCCAGTCTCTGATCTTTCACATCCACTTATATGTAGTTGACATGTAGCATATCCTATGCAAAGCATTGTTATGGTACGATATGGATGTTGGCATTGGTAATGTGTACAGCTGATGTTAGGTAATGTGTGGTACATTGGATTGCCCTTATAGTCATAGCAGTGTCCTATTTCCTCCTCTGACTGTGCAGGTGTATGTCAGTGACCAGTTACATGTGTCCTCCCCCTCAATGCTGTCGTCTGAGCAGTATGCCATTTGGGATGTTACATTGTGACCCAGGCACAGGATGGACCCTGACATATGCAGCATGGGTGTGACCTTAGTGCTGTGTAGCTCCTAATGTTGATGACATTGGCTGATGTTTGTGACAACTATGGCCATTGACATTTGACAGGACTGGAGCCTTTGTCTTGTTTCAGGGGATTATTGGAGTTGTCATCCTTAACCCTCTAATTTAGGTGTGTATGATCCATGGGGAAGTTACTGCCATTGGCTACTTGAGCTGCACACAGAGCGGAGGTGGTAGTGGCAACTGGTGTCACTGTTACATTCCAGTTGTCGGTATGACTAGAGGTTGTTAATTGGGCCCTAGTTAATGTAGGAGGTATAGTGGCTGACGTGTGCGAGGATGTCAGTTTGACGCTGTGCCCTTCCCTCCTGGCGTGGCTTTACCTTTGCTCCATCGTTGGCATGGCAGCATGCCCCCATGGGACTGTTGTTGGTGTAGTGTTATAGTGAGCCCCAGCTTCTCTCTGTGCAGGCCATGCCCACGTCATACCCCTTTACCCATGCCACTCCATGTATATGATGACTTCCATGCATTTTGTGGTCCGTATCCCCCCCGCTTACAGTTGACATTAGGGCATTATAATTCCCCATGCGACTTACCCTGCATGTGTGTCTGGTAGTCTGCGCTGTCCTGTCCTTGAATCCCTGTGACGATCTCCTCAGGGATGACGGCTGCGATCATCTCCTCCATGTGGTCCAGGGGCTCCTGGTGTGCTGGACTCCCACCTCCAGTCTGCAGTGCTGCCTTCCTGTTCCTGGCCATCTTTTCCTTGGTCCTGCGCTTGCAGTCATGCCAGTGTTTCTTGCACTCGATGACTGTTCTGTGTACTTCTGCCACACTGTTGATCTTGTCAACAATTTGTTGCCATATTGCCTCTCTCCTACTGATTGGCAACTTTGAGGTGACAAACAGTTGGTGCTGGTGTTCCGTCACCTCTTTAACCAGAATTTCCTGTTCCTCTGCACTGAAGCTACACTTTCTTTTCTTCTTAAAAGTGTCCTGGTTCTTGTGTGGGTCCTCCTGGCTAGTTCCTGGTCTGTTGTCATCTTCCTGGGGTCTGTACAGGCATCTGGGATCCATTTTGGCTCTCCTCTGCTGAAATGGCTGTGTTCGCAGGAAATTGTGACGCTATTGCATCAAAAAACGCCGCATATCCGGTGTGCGGTGTCGTAAATCGACCCACAGTCATTTCCGCTGTGTTAACGTCGTTTTGCTTTACGACTTGACGCTGCGGTGTGCGTAAAAAAAAATTACTTACACCTGTGGTTTGCGCCGCCGGCCTTGAAAGTATAAATTTGATGCCCGCACGGAGCACCAAAATGGCGTTAGCTGGCAGTAATATGTTTGACGCAAAACTGCGCTGGCACAGTTTTGCGTCAAAAAGTATAAATATGGGCCTTAGAATGTAAGTATTCATTTCCTACTTTTCAATACCATGCACCCTGCCATAGGAGCTG
Source organism: Pleurodeles waltl (assembly GCF_031143425.1). Lineage (NCBI taxonomy): Eukaryota > Metazoa > Chordata > Amphibia > Caudata > Salamandridae > Pleurodeles > Pleurodeles waltl. The sequence continues at coordinate 327,921,164 of NC_090447.1, read as the reverse complement.
TTAGGGCTTACCTTACCTTAGGGATCCTTATGACTTAAAAAGGAAAGTTTAGGCCTGGGAAAATGATGATTTTTGCCAGGTCAAAAAGGAAAGTTAAAACTAAGCTACATGCTGCAGTGGTAACTCTGAGGCACGTTTAAAGTGCTACTTTAGTGGGTGGTACAATGAGAGCTATATGCCCATCACTAGGTCCATCTATCCTGGGAATCTCTAGAACAACAAATAAATATTTCACAACGCCTGACGTTTCTAAGAGAACAATTAATGTTCAATTGGGAGAAGTTAATCACACACTTCTCACTCAGGCTTTCATTTTTGTGATCTGTATTAACTGGTCAATTTATCTATGGTGAATTTAAAGAAGATTTGTTAACATAAAAACATATCGGGCTACACATTTGTCTTTATGATTTGTGATACGTACAGTGTTAAATGTATCAATGCCAAAACGCCTAGTCTACTCCTAAATTAAGCCTGACTGTTCAATCAAGTCTACCACTAGAAGGTCAAGAGAAAGAGGCTAAAGGTGTCTGCACTACCACTCAAAGCAACGTAATGCAGGGCCCTGGGGTGAGAGGGGAAGAGCAATCCCAAACACTGAAACTGCCAAGTACTTCCCACCCTGACCATACACTGGAGAAGAGGCCTGTCACCCTGGTGTCCTATAGACATATAAGAATCCCCCTGGATATCAATGGGATTCTTCACTTTCATTACATCATGCCTAACTATATAAGAGGCATACGAATGAATGGGCCCAGTTACTGCAGGATGTGCAGCAGTTGTCCTGTACTAACGATTACGATGCTATGTCCAGGCCAGGTGGGTTGTCTTACATGTGACTCTGGAGTGACCCTCTTCCTGTTTGCGGATGGTTTCTTCCTCCTGGTGACTTCTTCAAGAGCTATTGACTTTGCCATCATAGTCCAAAGAGTCTTTCTCTTTTGATATGACATACCTACCTCTTTTCCCTGTGGTTCTCCACGAACATATAAGTGTATATAAAAATAGTTCCTCAGTTCACAACAGATAAAGGCATTATGACAGCAGAAGAATAAAATTATGCAGAATAAAGTGGCAACAAAATTGCTAAGTGCCCAACAGATAGGGCTTTTTTCTGCCCTGCTTCCTTTAACGTATGACATTTTAATTTGTTTTGGGTTCTTTTTGTATCTTTATGTTATTACTTAAAACACTAATGATTTAGTGAGTTGTCATTTTTCGAAGTAATTGCAAGAAGCAATATTGTTGTAGATGCCATCAATTTTCTAGGATGCTCTTCTATTACTTTAATATATATTCCTCCAGAGAAATTCAGAATGTAAAACTTGTTTTCAGTGCTAATTACTGAGTCATTTCACTGCTTAGCAAATCGAACCTGAACAGCTAATTGTCTCTTTTTTATGGTTTTCGACGTTATGGTAATTAAATGCTGCATGTATGATTGCTAGTTAGCACCATAATTAACAACATATAAATGTAAATGGAAATATAAAAAGCAATCACAATATTTGCATACACTAATTTGACCAAACTGCACAAAAAGCGAGAAAGGAAAATAATATGCAAATGTCATAAAGCACAAGTAGAAACAGCTTGCTGTATAAAACGAGCCCCGAAGAAAAGAAGGAACAGAAAACAGATGGTTGGGCATGTGCCAACCATAGCTCAGATTTATATAGAGGCTTTAACGAGAGAAATTCATGTCAGTTTCACTAAGCAACTGTTCCTTCTGACAGGTCTGCAAAAAACACTTCCAGTATATAAAGTCTGTATTCTTTCCTCCCCGTTCTCTGGAATATGAATCGGTCAATTGAGCAAGCACAATTCAAATGTATTCAGTTTAATTGGTGCAAACGTGCAATGTAACCTTGTTTACCACATATATGTGTCTACCCCTTAGACACTGTACACAGATGCACAGATGCACTTTTCACCAGAAGTGAAGGCTTGCAGTATCGCGGTTGGTGCATGAGTGTGGTGCCAGGTCATCTTAATTCATATTACTATGCATTTCTATCACTAGTTAATCCTTTCAGAGCACTTTTGCTGGCTCAGCTTGGCATCCTCTGTAATGTGTACAATACACTGCTTCACACATGTGTGACGAAATAATCATTAGAGGCAGAAGCACTGGTCCTGATTTACAAAGATTTTGCTCTGACTTACTCTCGTGTAGTGCTTTTTAATTCCAGGAATAAGGAAGGAGTAATCCAAGCATAGTCAATGGCTTACTCGTGAAATTCATGAGTAAGCAAGGAGTACTACAAAAGAAAGTCTCACCTACGCACACACCAATCTTTCTCAATCGGGCCCATTGTTATGACTTTTCTCTGTGTCGGAACTGAACCTGCAGGAGGGCTGACAGAGCCTTTATTTGAATCAAATATGTGATAATATCATTATTCACCTTGTCCAACTGAGGGGAATGTATTCAGTGCCACACACAAGCAACACTACATTTACCATAATTTTCAATATTGGTCATGATATTTTTTGGTCTGATTAAAATTGGCAGGTAATTCCTAATCTTGGATGCGGCATGCATACAAGCACAATATTTTCTTTAGATTTTCTTTGAGTTTGTATTCGTTATCACTTATTGAAGATGTAATCGGTGAAGCGTAGAGTGACTGTGTATGACTTCTAGGCTGGAACTGCCAAATATAAGTGCTGGTAATTTGTTTGTTTTTTTGGGAGACACTTCTGCCCAGCTTTTATAAAGCTACTTGTAATGTGTAACACGAAACACTCTTCACTAGTGTTGGAGCATTTTCACCCTTTGCAGGAGTCAATGCCCTTCGTGGTGGATGGATCTATGAACCCAGTAAGTAGTGTGGTACAAACCCAATTGATTTAAACACTATGATCAATGTGGCCACGGAAGGAAAATTCCAGTCAAAAATAAAGTTAAAGGACTTATTACAAACATATGCCCAAAGTCATGTAGACTATTCGCAATACCAAATTATGAAGATATATAATCACCAAAGGGTTGCCCAGGGTGATGAAATAAGTTCAAGCAAACTAACATTAACAAAATTAAGCATTCAAGAAGGGCAATACATATCATTAAAAGAAACTAAACGTTGCTCAGGGTTAACAATTATCAGTTAAATCAGTTAAATCAATTTAGCAGAGTCATAATTTAGCTTGCCGCCAAAAAAGACTACAACTAACCAAATCAGGTAAATGCATGTGTGGGGCAAAACACATGCGGGCAAAAGACAACAAGCACAAAAAGGGCAAAAATTATTTGAAAAAAGATAATCTCTGACTGTAGACTACTAACTAAGGTGAACCAAAAGATAGGTAAGAAGGGAAAGCATCCACATATCAGAAGCTCGATCACAAGTCTTCCGAAGGGGATGGAAAGGTTTCTAAATCTCAAAGGAGGATCTGAGGATCTCAAAGGGGCAAAAGCAGTCAGGAAGATACCTTTCCAGAGGGGGACAGCATTTGGGAAGTCTTCTTCAGCAGAACATCTGGGTTGGGAATCTGAGGGGCATCTCCCCAAGATCCAACTGGACACTGTCAGATCAAAATCCATAAAGCATTCTGATTCGCCAAAGGTATCAGTCCATGTGATGTTGAAGGGGCATCATCCAATAAAGATCGATCACATGACTCCAAATTGAAACATACACTTTGTTCTGCAAGCCTTCCATGAGAACATCTTTCATGTGTGTGACTCAAATTTGAAACAATTGTATACGATGACAGTCCATGTTCCACAATGTCCCGCTGTCAAGGGCATTACAAGACATTCTCTCTATGTCTAAATAATAGAGTCCATTACAAAAATCTAGCCTTCTCATGGGAACTTAGTGTGAAAGAAAACTCATGTGAATCCATATTTCCTGCACTGTCACGAAATACAAGCTTCAACAGGTCTCACTCATGCTACCGCAAGAGAATTACAGCGATACATTCAATCAATACATTTTAATAAAACACATAGAATATGCAACCTTATGAATTAAGCATTATTAATACTTCATTAATATGAGTAACACATTTCATTTTAAACGAGAAAACTTTGTTAATGCCTTTCATTAGATGTGGCAGAGAAGTACATTTCAATATTGTTTCAATATATTCCGTTAGTCTAAAGCTTAAATTACATTATGACCTGAATTTAAACCGCCTAGCGTGTACTTTAATTCAAATACACCTAAGTTGAACTCTGCAATACAAACAAATTCACATTTAAATTGTCAGTGCAGCTTCTACTTCTTGACTATTAATACTTTGATTAACATAGGACATAAACTGTCACATTTTTATGACTTTTGTGAAACAAGGTACTCGACTACAAATTAGACTACACCATTAGGTATTTCAAAGAAAGGCTTCCCAAGTCATTTTTTGATGTGTTGTATCTTTCTTTTAATGTTATCAATGCACATTGATAATTCTAACTGAACTTTGCACATTTAAATATAGGTAAGATTTTCAAAGTGCTTCTGAGCATTTAGACTAATGTTACAAGCTCTGTTATTTGAGGTGTATTCCACAGTACCTGTCAAAAATGATGTCACATTTGGTTCATGGATGATTTACTCCTTGCATCTAATATCCCATCAAATCTTAGCTCATGTAACAGAATTTGTGATGCCCGCTTGTGACGCTAGCTGTAATTAATTCACATCCTTTATAAATTGCTCTTCTGTTGCTACAAACTGATTTGTCATTGTATGATTTTTTTCTGCATATGTTTTAGGGTAGTAGGCAAATGTACAAAATCTGCTGCTATCTTTTCTCTCTTAAGTTGCACACATTTACTCAGATGCAACTAGTATGAAATTGGTCCCAACTAACCCAATCTAAGTGACAATTCTAGATTTGTACGGCCTGAATTGCAAAGCTAAATTTACACTTTTGTGTAAGTTTACCCTATTTTGGTATTTACAAACTACAATTTATTAGTAATGTTATGACTGCGGAGACTGCACAGTGAGGGTGGAGAACTCTGCACATACAAAGATAGGACAGGCCTATATTTTCATGTAACACAAAAGTTAAAGTTCACCTTTGTGAATTAGGGTCCATAAATACTGGCTAGTTTTGTTATTGAAGTCTTGCATGCTGTCATGATCCTTGTCACATAAAAACGATGGCACATCGAAACATATGAGTCAGTACAATCGATCACGGGGATATACAAGTTAGAAAGTAATGGTTTTTGGATGTAGATCATTTCAATGGTTGACAGCAAAAAACAAACAATTATTAACTGGTCATGAGTAAAAAATATACACCATAAATTATATTGTGAACCTTACTCGATTCAAAATTTATTCCTTTTGTTAGTTTCTAAAAGAAAGACCGGGAAGCCTACAGGTTGGGCAATAGGAAAATACTGTGCTGTGATCATTATTGGACTATTTTTATGATGTGCATTTGAGTTCCTATTAAACGTGAATTGACATACTAGGAAAGTTATAAAACAGTAGTGCATGATAGAAACTACTTGATAATCATTAACAAACCTCTCATTTATATTAGCCCCTTACAAGAAATTAGCATACACATTTCCTATAAGATTGATTTTGCTTTGACATTGGGAACCTACAGGATAAATTCAAATGACACTGTCTCTTATCATGTTCCCACGTAACACTGGACTGCCAAACTGGTGGGCTTTTCTTTCTTCCAAATTTAATTTAATTAATGTTCTCATAAATAGTAATTTCTCCCTCTCTTTCTTCGTTTTCCTTAGCACATCCACTAGTGTGCCACCAAGCAGAAAATTTACTTTTCTCTCTCAATTGATGATTTTTTCAAACATATTTTTCAATGGGTATCCATATAAGACTGATTTTTGTCTGTGTCAAATGCAACTTATTCACTGTTCAGAAACAATCTCTCTCTCTCTAAAGTCATGTTCTCTCATAGAAGACTAGCCTGTGTACTTGGACGAGGGTATCATATGCACCGATAATATGACACCATCCTATCTATGGAAGTGCATAATTTATTCCAAAATATTCCACAGTCAGAAACATAATATTCTAGCACTGCATTAAGTTATATGACTTCCAGCACTGATATGCTGCAAGAAGAGATCAACCAAATAATACATTTGCCATTTTATGTAGCACTTGTTATCAAACAGTTGCTGTTTTTTAGCTCTAAAAATAACACATGCTTCTATTATTCAATTATTATGCACTCAGTATTTATTGGCAACCAATTATGGGGCCTCAGAAAAAAGAAAGACTGAGTTGGTCCTTTCAGTATTCTAAACACTTATTCCTGGGTGGAAAACAGATGTCAGAGGTGACAGCTTTTCTCACTTGTAAGTCTTTCAAAAGATCTAGACCTCACAGAATATTAGGTGTTACTAATTGGGAGATGTTAGTTATCTAAAGGTTGCATAGCAGCTCTTGAGCAGGTTACTTGTGTTCTAGTTTAGGAAGAACCTTTCCTGGCAGGTCAGACTGAACTGTTCCCATTGGAGCAGGGTCACGATTGATTTACATATGTCCAAACTGAGGTGGCATGGTGTGCAAAATAATATTGGACTGGGATGCAGCTGAGTAATTCCCAGTGGTTGAGATTAATTAAGACTTCCGTCTATCTCTTTATTGTATACTTCACCAGGATTCAGCAACAGCACTGAATTATCAGGAAACACAGCAATCACCAATAATGCTGACAAATATTTTCTCATTATTATGTTATTCCAATCACACGTTCATTTATTACCTATATGAAGTTTTTTTTTCACAACTATAGCAATTACAATGTTAAAATATTTTGGGTAATTTTAATATTCATTGATATAACACAAGTGACTAAGGTGCTCATTTCGACTTCGGCTGTCTTTGTGCAAAACCGCCAAAGCCTCAGGGGCAAAAAGACCGCCATATTACGATGTGGTGCCAATTTCTGCCCTATTTTGGGTGGAAATCCGACACCGTCGGACTGGCCGACATTGTAATAGAGGCGGTTTCCACTGCAAGCACCACCACAGCAACAGGAATCTGCCTAACGTATTATGACCTGTAATACAGCACAGCAGTTTCTTGCAGGGCGGTGCGGTGCCGGCAGTGGAAAGTGCAGGGATCCATTCCCTCACGAACGGCCACTGCGCCGAAGCAAGTACTTTTATTGTCCAAAGAGGGGGTGGGGGAGTGTTGTGTGTGTGTGAGTGGTGTCTGCGTGTGTGTATGAATGCAAGGGGGCAGGGGGTGTCTGTGTGTTTTTGTAAGTGTGTGTGTGGGTGTATATTTATGTGAATGTGGGGGGTGTATGTCTGAGTGCGTGCATGCAAGTGAATGTGTATGTCTGAGTGTGTGTGTGCGAGTGAATCGGTGTATCTGAGTGAGTGTGCAAGTGTGTGGGGTGTTTGTAAGTAAATGCGTGGGTGAGTGGGGGTGCATGAATGTAGGTGTGTGGTCGTGTGGGGGTGTGTCTGCCGGTGACAAGAATGGAGATTCCTCTTGCCAGGTGCATGACTGCCAGCATTTTCATGGCGGTGCAACCGCCACGAAAATGCTGGCGGTCTGCCGATCGTAATGCCGATGACAGTAATGCAGCTACCGCCGGGCCGGAGGTCCTTACTTCCGGCACGGTGGTCCCACCGCCCTGGCGGTACGGGTGACGTGCCAAAGTCATAAATATGGCGGTCTTTTCCGCTGGCTTGGCAGTGGTAAGACCACCACCGCAAGTTTGGCAGTCCAAGGACCGCCAGACTCAAAATGAGGGCCTAAAAGTTCACTTTCTTTAGTCTTTCTCATTTGGACTAAACCGAAACATTCTCTAGCCTACTCACATACATGGCAAAAGCCTAGATTTAAAAATGTAATTTTCTACAATCATATCTGTTTCTGTGTCCATTCTATTGGCTTGGTCCACATATCCATTTCAAACTCTTTAAGAGATCATTTAAAATTAACACCTTAGCTGTTTTCTTTGACATTACTGGAAGTTCTCCTGTCTCTCCTTTATTACACTTTAAAAACAATGGGGCATGTTTATCAAATATTCATGCAATGTGGAAAGCCACATTGGTGCACTGAGTGAAAGGGAGAGCAAAAATGCACTATATTTAGCACTATATGGCACATTCCTCCTCTCTGTCTGTGCAGGCGCACAAACTGCTGCCTAGTGCCAACACAGGCACCCTTGTACCATGGTGCAAGAGTGCCATTGTTGTATGCAAGATTGTTTTTATGAACAATGGTACAACTTTCTGCACAGAAACAATTCTCTGAGGCTTTTTCCTCTTTCTCCTCATTATGCCTCCCTTGGGGAGGCATAGCATTTTGACCCATTCCCAAGTCTCCACTAATGGTATATCTGGGAATGCTCCAAACCTCATGGGTTGATTTGTGGGAACACCCACGCTCCACCCAAGGAACGCCTCCCTGGGGCAGAGTAACACAAGGCAGTGACTTGCCTTGCATTACTCCACATTTACCAAGCCATGCAGGGCCACGTAAGATGGCCTTGCGTAGCTTGGTAAATATCATTTCTAGGTTTTGCATCTCCCATGGGCCCCTTGTGTGGTGCAAGGATGAAGCAAATCCATGATAAAGAGACCCCAATGTGTTCCTTTTCAGTGTAATGAAGTAGCCTACCCCATTACAAAATGTTTTGTTCCACTCTGCCATATGCCACAGTAAGTCAGACTTTTCTACGCTAGTGTCCGAGGGAAAGCAGGGAAGAAAATAATTCATACAAAAAGCTAAGTTCGTATTTGCATTTCTCTATTAGTTATGCTCAGACGTCCAAAAAAGTTGTGCAAAGACTCTCTATGATCAGCGCCAACGCTATGAAATGAACTCCCTTTGCACCTTAGACTGACTCCTTTCTTGGTGCAAATCAGGAAAGTTCTCAAACTCTACCTCTTCAAAATCGAAGGTGCAAGCATTATAAAAACTAAAAAGCAACTCATCCACAGAAAAAAACTAAACACAAAGTATAATCTAAATCAGCATTTAACATTTTGACAAGTATTATAGTGACTGTGATTTATTTATTTTTATAGCATACTGCTGGTAGGCATCTAGTTATCATGGAAAACGTTTTGCTTTTAGTGCGAAAGGCATTCTATTTAAGATGTATGATGTGTTCAGTAAATCGTGCCCACCAGATGCTAAAAACAATACACCTGCATTGCAAGTGGCAGCACTCTCTAAGAGGTGAAAGTATACACCTATGAAGCTGTAGAATGTGAGTGATACAGGCTTCCCAGGTGTGATTGACACTAGCTCAACGCAGTGATTAAATGGGGCTTATGCGAACAAATAATGGCTGAAGGAAAATGCTCTGCCAGACCTACAAGTAACAGATTTTCCTGTTCCAGTGTGGCACTTCCAACACGCTGCTGGGTACATTTTTAGGTACATATTATTTTCTGCATTTTTGTTTTACATGAGGGCGTACTGTTATCTTTTGCCAGGTTCACATAAAGGTTTTCGAGGCTTTTTTCAAGTGTCATTCCTTTCCTGTGATCTTTTGTTCTATTTAGGGCATTTCTTTAAAGGTTTTTGTGCAGAATTCTGAGTGGTAACCTGTTCAGTATTTAATTATTAGATGTTGCAATCTCCTTTTCCTAGGTGCAGAACTTGTCTTCTTTTTGTCCTTTGTGAAGCACATGACTATGTTTTGTAATGTGACGTTTATGTTTTTCCATGCCACATTGCTACAGGCATTATTTTCAGCCGTGAAAGGTCGTGATAATGAGTTATAGGTCTGTCTGAGACAGCGAGGGTTTTTAATGTTCTGTACCAAATGTAATAATCCGAGCTGAATGCTTTAACATTGTTGATTTGGAGCTCCATTGAGTGCTGTTTCTGTTTTATTCATCTAATCATTTTGCTTTTGCTCGGAAATTGATTTTAATACACAGTTCTTTTGGTGTGAGCTTTCGTCCGTTGACAAAATAAGGATGCAAACGTGAAATTCGTCGATTCAATTTATGCCAAAGGGATGCTGAATTTTTGCTGAGATGTAGTGTCTAGATAGATTCAAGCATCGCTTCCTATCGTGAACTGAATTGGGTAACTATAAAGCTAATGTAAATGTTCTTGCTTTAATTGTGTACCAAATAATGCAATAATGCAATACATAAATGCAAATTTTCCAAAAAGAAGGACTTAAAATGTAAAAGGCAGTTATTGCAGGAAAATAACTATGCATTAAAAAGATATTGCACGAACCTTTATTAATGGGTATAACTAACATTTGCTCACAACATCTTGCTATGTAAAACTAGTAATACCACTAAGAGTACATTCAAGGTATACAAAATACAGTAGCATAACGTCTTGGTGTTTATCAGGAAAGGACCTGGTAGTCTTTTTATACTTACATCTCTACTTTATAGAATGTGACCATTTCAAAGAATTTGTGACGGGCTCATTTTAGATCTAACAATGAACTGTCTGAAACACAGCCCAAACACCTTTAACCATAAGTATATTTCTAGGTGTTGTCGGCCTACTTACTTTGTACCCAGTTGGGCATGATGAAATTTAATTCGATCTAGTGTCCATTCTGGCATGGGCATTTAATCTAGCAGTGCACCCTTTCTAAGAGCAGTCAGAAAATACCACAGTCCACACTGGCAGACAGTGACATGTGTAGGAAAGTACCCTCTTTTTGGCATGGTTTCCCCCACTTTTTGCCTGATGTCAGTGTCTTTTGACTGTGTTTACTGGAATCCTGCTAGCCAGGACCCCAGGTACTGTGCTCTCTCCTACTGGATTTAGCTGTCCCTAACTTTTTGCACCCCACAATTGGCATACTGGTGCCCCCATATAAGTCCCTAGTATATGGTACCTAGGTACCCAGTGCATTGGGACACCAGGGGTTCCCCGTGGGCTGCAGCATGTATTATGACACCCATGGGAGCCCATGCAAAGTGCATCTGCAGGCCTGCCATTGCAGCTTGCATGAAAGAGTGCATGCACCCTTTTCACTACAGGTCACTGCACCAGGTCACTATAAGTCACCCCTATGGCAGCCCCTCCTAGCGCAGAGGGCAGGGTGCAAGTACGTGTGTGTGAGGGCACCTCTGCATGAGCAGAGGTTCCCCCACGAACTCCAGCTCCTTTTTTCTGGACTTCGTGAGTGCAGGGAAGCCATTTTAGCCATGTACTGGACATAGGTCTCTACCTATGTCCAGCTACATAATGGTAACTCTGAACCTAGGCATGTTTGGTATCAAACATGTTGGAATTATGCCCCACTACTGTTGCAAGTATTGGTTGTATGATTCCATTCTCTCTGGGCTCCTTAGAGGACCCCTAGCTTTGCTCATACCAGTTTGCAGGGTTTTCCCGGGCAGCCCGCTCTGCTGCCATCTTACAGACGGGTTTCTGCCCTCCTGCTGCTTGAACAGATCAAGCCAAGGAAGGCACAACAAAAGATTTCCTTTAGGAGATGGAGGCAGCACCCTCTCCCTTTGGATGGAAATAGGTGTTGCATGGCTTGGGAAGGGTAGCCTCCCCAAGCCACTGGTATGCTTTGAAGGGCACATTTGGTGCCCTCCTTGCATAAACCAGTCTGCATCAGTTCGGGGACCTCCAGTCCCTGCTCTGGCGCGAACCTGGACAATGGAAAGCGGAGTTACCTCTCCCCTGTCCATCACCACCCCAAGAGTTGTCCCCAGAGCTCCTTGAGGTGGCCACTTGGTTCTGCCATCTTGAATCCAAGATAGGCAGAGGCCTCTGGGAGCATCTGAGTGGCCAGGTCAGGCAGGTGACGTGACAGCCCCCTCTTGATAGGTGGTCACCTTGCTAGGTGACAAATCCCACTTCCAGGGCTATTTAGGGTCTCCCTCTGGGGTGGGTCCTCAGATTCGAGGTGCAAGATTTCAGCAGGACTCCTCTGCAATGTTTACCTTGACTTCTGGCTACTGGAACTGCAACCGGACTCCACAGGAACCTACAATCTGCAGCTTCAGCGACGACTTTGCCCTGCAACATTGTTTCTCCGGCTCCATCCAGCAACTGCAACATTTTCCCATCTGTGCATTCTCTGAGGGTAGAAAAGTCTTCAATCTGCACCAAGAAGCTAGAAGGAATCCCCCTTGGAGTGAAGGAGTCACTCCCCTGCATCCACAGGCACCAACTGAAACGACAACTGGCTGTGTAGGTTCTCTCTTCTGCAACTCTGCTTGGATCCTGTAACACAGGCGGTGGTCTTGAGTGGTCCCCTCTACCAGCTGTCCACCCTTGGAGGTGGTGAGTCTTTGCCTTTCCTTGCAGGACAGTACCCCTGGGCAATGAAACTCTTGCAGCTACCAAGGCTTGTTGGCTTCTCTTCCAAGGGATCTTCAGGCTCTGTGTATCTCCAGCCTCCAGCACTATTCCCTGCAATGCGTGGTCTCCTGCCAGCTGTTCAACGACGTGGGACTTTCCAGGTGTGCTCAGTGGGCCTCACTGCAACTTCTGTGCCTGCTGCTTGTGAGTTGCCTGTGGGGGCTGCACCCATGACTTCTTGCTCTCCTGACTGCTGGGGGATGCCTGGGGCTCCCTTCTATGGGATGAGTCCACTCGGACCTTCCTGGTCCCTGGCAACTCTGCAAATTTTTTCTGCAATGTTTGCCTTTGCCAAGGCTTGTTGGTGGTTTTTCCACACCACTGATGGACTGCAACTCTTCTTCCGATGTGGGACATTGACTGCATCACTCCTGGAACTCTTCCTCTGCTCCTGTGCTGCATAGCCAACTCTTGGTCTTCACTGTTGACCTGGTCCTGCATCTCCAGAAGGGTGGGTAGTGGCTCCTGCCCCAAACCAGACATTCCAACTGGAACTGGACTTGGTCCCCTTCATTTGCATATCCTCTTCTATCTGGATCCATCTTCTGCTTCTTGCAGTCTTGCGTGGGTCTTGCACAGTCCTTTTCCAAAATTTCTCAGTGGGTTTGGGTACCTACCTCTTCTCTCCTGGTCACTGGGGGGCACTCTGGTACTTACCGCTTTGGGTTCCTAGTTCCTCTAGCTACCCTCTACAGATTCCACTTACCTGGGTGTGGGTTCCATGATTTGCGTTCCATTTTTTAAATATATGGTTTGGCCTTCCCCTAGGGTCACTACTGTCTCTTGTTATTGCTCTGTTTTCTATTGCTTTCTATGCTCATTCCTTACAACTAAGGTGTATATAACAGTGTGTTTACTCTCCTGCTAGTAGAGTATTGCCTATATAGTATTTTAGTATTTGTGTCACTAAAATAAAGTACCATTATTTTTGTAACACTGTGTGGTTCTTCCATGTGTGTACGTGCTGTGTGACTGTACGTGGTAATGCATGACCTTTGCATGTCTCCTAGATAAGCCTTGGCTGCTCATCCACAGCTACTGGCTTCCTAGACACTGACTACACCTCACTAATAGGGGATACCTGGACCTGGTATAGGGTAATAACACCATAGGTGCTCACCGCACACCAGGCCAGCTTCTTACAACATGTTTAAAAGTATGGATATGAACATTTATTAGTGCACCAACTGAACAATTATTTATTCACGCTATTCTTTTAAGAGGTATTATGTCCAAAGTAAATATGGTTAACATAACCAATGATTAACTCAAGTGCAAACATAACTCATATTATTTATGTGGTGGGGCCTAGTCGTAAATAACTAGTACATTAACGTTTGATTTCACTTATTTGACACTATCAACATCCCAATGATATAGGATGTCATGCAATGCACTTAGCAAAATTAAGTGATACACCTCTGCACAGCTTCAAGTCCCCTTTTGAGGTGTACTGCTTTACAAATCATTATATGGCCCATTGGATGTTCACATATCAGGATTTTCTGAATGCAGTAAGTAGGTAACGTTTTAAAACATATAGAATGACATCAATGTTTACTGTACTTTTTGGGAGCCAGTGGTAGCATTTATAAAATGAAAGTGTGATGGTAATAATATAATAATGAAATCAAGATTTTGTTTGGGGAATTATTGTAAATCAATTTTAGTTTAACTCGCAGTAAAGGTGATTGACAGAGAATTATGCAATCAATACATCGAGTCTTAAACAGCAAATGCCGGACGTTAGCTCCCAAATGCCTTTCCCATAGAATGGAAATTTTCACATGGCGTGAAAGCGGCGATTCTGTCATCTAATTCAGTTGTCAGAAGTAAAACTCAAAACATTGGTAAAGGTTGGCACGGAGAAGCCAGTTTAATTACTCGATACTCTGAGTCCTGCTCTAATGCATCTCACCTTGAATTACTACAAGCAGTGTTCTTCACGGGATGACGTTCCCAATCTCACTCTGGATACACCAGAAATGTTAGGCTGCCCGCGCTGTGGCAAGCAAGTCTCAGTGAATAACATTCACATGTCCAGGGGCTGCCAGTGTTAGGAGAAGGCTTTGGGATGGGGGTGTCAGAAGGGAACCAGTGGTGCAGAAAAGGGAATTGTGTATAACGGGATCTTCAGCAGAACAGACTGCAGCAGTTGTTAGGTTTGCGTTAAATCAGCAGCCTTCCACCCAGGAACTGACAGTTCTTCTCAGGGAGTTCGACTGTTTCTATTCCAGCTGACGTTAAGGTCACGTATGTCTGTTGTGTGCAAGTGTTTTTCTCTCTGCCTGTGTCTCCCTTTATTTATGATTTACAACCCATTTCAGATCGTGGCCTTCCCCTTACAATCAATTAATTGGACTACGAACAAATATGGTTTTAACATAAAAGTTGTTCAGCGTTCAGACTGGATGTTGAAGCTATTGAAAAATTATTATTAACCTATTTTCAAACTCCACCTCCATAAATCGTTCTTCAAAAATGTAGGTTGACATTCCTAATATGACTCCTACAGAGGTCTCCCAATAGTCCTATTTCACCTTAACTGGTCATCAGTGTTTTTGAAAGAGTTCTAAATTGGGCAATATCTACTTTTTTTGTGTTTGATAATCTAACTTTGACATATTCAAAACTACCTCATTTTCAGATTCCTACCACACGCCGAATGGCAAACATGGCTATCACAGAAGCTCTACTGAATCGTTATTAACAGATCACGTAAATATTGTGTTTTATGAAAACGAGGCACACCATTGTTTTCAATGGGACTCAATGGGCTTTGCAGGATTAGCATCAACATTTTTTATGTTAGTCCTGCAAAGCTCTGAACCAGCGTAAAAAATGTTAGTTTCCCTAACTACCGCCATGGTGTGCTGTATCTTAGATATGGCGCACCCATGCTGGCGTTAGGGGGGCACTAAGGGAGCTAGGTGGAGTTAGTGGGTGCAGAAAAGTGGTGCTACACTGGGTGCTGGTCCACTTTTCCTATATCAGGCTCAAAATGTCTTCTTACCCATGCCTTTTTGTGAGTAGGTTAAGAAATATGGAAGCTGGAATGTTTAGCCATGGGCAGACAAAAGAGCAGAAGCCACCCTTTGTGACCTTCAAGAGGCAAGTCAGGATTCGTAATAATAATGTTTGTTGATGTTTTCTCTGGACATCAACAGCAGTCAATGTAGAGTGGATTAGTTCAGGAGTCTCCTTATCACACAAAATTTCGTAATGTAGAAGAAGGCAGTATTAGTGGTAAAGGATCACAATCAATATAATCATCTCCTAGTCACAGAAAAACTAGTCAGAAGTTATCCACCACTAGATCACCCATTGCAAAAGTCACTTTGAATTGTCCACCAATCCTGCCTTGAAGTCTGGGTAAATGAGTTCCTTAATCACTTTATCTTGCTGCTTCCTCAAGCTGTGCTTCCTGGACTTCAATGTATGAAAACTGTTGTGTAGACTTGTACAATCAACATATTTCTAATCCAGCATACATTTTCCTCAATTGGGGCTCTGCTCATGGGGACCTCCATAATATCTTCTAGTATGAGTGGTGTAATGTTCTCTCCCCCATTACTTATGTAAGCCTCTGCATCACCCCTCATTTACTCCAATGTTTCATCGCATCTCTCTGTACACCTTCTGGGAAATTGTTTAGTCCAAGGCAATCGTGGTCTGCATTCCAGTTTGTGACTACACATTCACCCTCAGCAAAGCTTGGACACCTGTGTCTCATTTCTAATCCATGGGGTACTGGGCAGCCATTACTTTCTGAAGGTTGAGTAGTATTCGAAGAGGGTACTGTTCTTTTGAACAGTGCTGGTCTAATGCATGTCTGCCTTCTTATGAATGCCTTAAATTGTTTCCATCACCTGCCTAAGCTATCAAGGAACGGTGATATCTCCCTTAAACCTCAGTCACCAGCTTTTATTTTCAGGAAGGGAAGGATGCCAGCTTTTCGTCCAAATGTTGGCTGACTAGCTACACTGCTCTTTTCTATGTATCATTTAATCAATGCACAATGTTTGCAAAATATTTAACTGAATTTGGCTTTGTAAAAGTGTTGTTCACATCTGCATATTCTGTAAGTTGTTATGCAACAGTAAGAAAGTAATTTATTTAAGAAGAAAAACATGGTGATCTTCATTCAGATTAAAACATCTAAGAAGCCACAAGTTTGCCAACAATTAATTTGTGTCATGATAGGGTTAGAATCAAAAGGTACCACATAGGTATGATGACCATGGTT
Organism: Pleurodeles waltl; assembly: GCF_031143425.1. Classification (NCBI taxonomy): domain Eukaryota; kingdom Metazoa; phylum Chordata; class Amphibia; order Caudata; family Salamandridae; genus Pleurodeles; species Pleurodeles waltl. Next base: position 327,904,640 of record NC_090447.1, on the reverse strand, counting down.
GCCTCTTTAGGGCTCCCTTAATGTGCCAGCACACTATGAAAATGAGTGGTGCAGTATTGCCGAAGAAGGACCAGGGTTTACGTTATGCCTGAGGGAAGAGATCCAGCACATAAGCTGGTCTGCTTTACACAGCTTTAGAAAGATGTTTCCCTTTAGAACATCAAATAAGGAGAAAGGCCCAAACTTGCTGTGAATCAGCTCTTAAATAATAGGGGAAAGACCTATACCAGCAGGGCACAAACCTAAACCAGAAGGAGAAAGCCCCAAATCATTGAACCATTTCAGTGCGGGTGTCGGCCAGTCACTGATGGCGACACTACCTCCCTGTTGTATCCGTCACCCATTGGAAGACAATAGGAAAGCTTTAAAAGGAAACTCTGGTGCTTGCACTGGAGGATTCCTTTCTTTTTAAAAATGGGTGGGAGCAAAATTGAATCACTACCCCCCCCTCGTGCATTGGTGATGTCACACACTGACATCACAGATTCTCATTGTAGGAGGAGGAACAAGCAGGTGTCCTCTCTCTACTGTCAGGTGGGGCCTTTTGGGCCCCTGATGCCTCCCTATGTTTCAGGGAGACATAGTTAGAAAGGGTAGAGTTTCCCCTTTCCAACAATGCCTCCCTAAAATTGTTTCCTACATGGATTGTGGTCATGCCGTGAACCACAAGTAGGAAACCGACTAGCCCACCAGCGATTGCTGTGTTTGGGGTTCAGCCCTTGTCATGTATGGAGGAACCGCCTATAGGGGGTAGGCACTATTTTTGCGATCGCACCCTCATGGGAAATAAAATTATGTTTTTAAATATGAAATTGCCAGGTGGTCGACTCCTTTTGGCCTCATAATTTTTTATTTTAAATGTGTGTTTTTCCTGGGGGACGATCACGCCTCCTAAAGGATTACACACATTTCAAAGAAAAAAAATCTATTTAGGTGGTTGACCCTCCTAGCTTAAGGGCCATCCCCTTTTGGGCCCATATATTTGTTTTAAATATGTGTTTCTCTGGGGGTGGGGGCACAATGTACAGACTAATCCTGTAGTTTGCCCTTTCACACTAGAAGTCACATAAGAGATTGTATGGAAGCTTGTCCAACTTCTTCTGCATAAAGATTACAGCTTTTATGTGGACAACTTCTAGCTTATCTAACTTCTCCTTGATAAAGATTATAACTTTTATGTGGACAGCTTCAAGCTGCACAAAGCTGGCGATGTGGCATGTGGTACAGATTCCCCAGGAGCTAGTTTGTAAGAAGCTCCAAAAATACCAGAGTACTCCATTGTGTTTCAACAAACTGCTTTCAGACAAATTATTTGCTAAGAGGGATGTGTATGGGCTCATCAGAATCCAAGATGAAACACTTCCCCAGTCATGGTGTGGGTTTAGTTGGCCAAAGTTAGCAAGCCCACCTGTACACTTGATTACAATTAGTACACGGGCGAAGTGGATAAGAAAGACCAGGCACTTATGCAATACAAGGAGAGCCATAAAACCTCCACATGGAATAAGAAGCTGTTTACCCACCCGATCCAGTTGGCAACATACATTGCCTAACTTGTTTACCATCAGACCACCACAGGCAGATGATGTCTTTCCTTGACTTTCATTTGACTGTCATTGAAAGTCTTAGTGTTAAAGAAGCAGTAGCCTCCACTTTATCTGCTGTAGAGGACGTGGCAAGGCTGCACAATCAGCACTTTGCCGACCACATTCCTGCAACAGTGAGCAAGACTCGACCATGTCATCATTGCAGAGTATGCTGTAAGCAAGGAAAGAGGCAGGAGACTTGCTGTTATCATATCCATTGCCCATCTCAGCCAGGCCCATGTTTTTCAATTTGATGTTCATTGTACCGAACAAAAGTGAAGTATTGGGAAGTGGACTGAGGTATTCTACTATATACCTTTCAATGGCTGTGCATAGATACATACGTTCCATGTGCTAATACTTCACTTGGCAAGGAGCATTACAAATTGTTTCCTGTACTTGAGGAAATCATGAACTTGCTTATGGCCTGCTCAAAACCTTTATCCTCCATCAGAACGTGGTGACTGTTCTGTTCACCGTATGACAAATGCATTACAGTTACCACACTGCACATAAAGGTGGATGTAACATGTTGTCACAGAGTACCATGTGTGGCAAAACCTAGGGCCTCATTTACGATGCCCTAGAGGCACACTGTGTCACCCGAGCATCAGTTTTTTTAATGCTCCGGTGGTACAGCATGCCAGCCCATATTTAAAAGGCCACTCAAAGCCACCTTGCATGGCTTTTGATGGCCTTGTAAATATAGACCCCTTTCAAGTATAATACTATGTGAAAGAGGCGTTCAATGGGTGTTGCTTTGGGTGTTCCCATGCAACATACATGGAACCCGAAGGAATCTGACATATTCCCAAATTTACAAGTTTGGAAATGCGTCAGATTCCTACATCACCACAGGGGTGGAATAAGATTGACGCAACGGGGAGAAATATCTAAAACACCTCTTATGATTGTTTTTGTGCAGGAAGGTGCGTTCGTGCACAAAAATAATCATCCGCACAATGCAGGCACCCTTGCAATATAGTGCAAGAGTGCCAGCATTGTGCTAGGCAGCAATTTGTGCACCAGCACAGGGGTGAGGACAGAAATGCACCGTATCTTGTAGATATGGTGCAGTTCTGCCCTTTCCTGGTGGCACAGGGTGGCACAGCAAGGCACTTGCTGCACCACTCTTCAATAAAGGCCTCGAAAATGTGGCCCTTAGAGTATTTGGTAGTTTTTGAAGTGCTCTTTAGGGAATGTAAGCTGTCTTTCCCAGCATGTTTGACATAATTTCAAAGATAGATATGCTCACTCAATTTGCAGAATGTGGGCCATGGAAGACATTCTCAGACACCTTCCACCTTGTATACCCAAATTGGAAGAAGTTGAATTTTGCACACTGAGGGCCTTATTTACAAGCCCTTTGCTCCACTGATGCATCACTTTTTCCCATATAAAAAGTGGTGTACTTGCTGTGCAAGGGACTTGTAAATAAGCCCCTGAGTGTGCTAAAGGAACATAAATTACATGTCTTCCTAAGCCTCATGTGGCTCTCATGGGAGCCATTAGTAAAGGGTCACTAGGTGTGTGAGTGGTAATTCTCAGAATGTCGATGGAGGTGGGTACTTGACAGGTAGTAAAAACGTAGTCAAATTTTTTTTTCCTTTTGTGAAGGCTGTTGAGGCAACAACCGATAACATGTTTAGACATATGTGTTTATAGAGGTTTGCTTATGGCGTGTTTGTATGCAAGATGGTTGATGACTGAGTGAGAAGTGTTTTGATTTGGGATGCTATCCTGTGGTGTATGAATGTGATGAGGCCTTGAGTTGGGACAGTATGTTGATGTGAGTGCACTCATGTATTTGATTGGGTCAGAGGCTGGTGTTATGAAAGTCTTGTGTGTGGTGTGTGAATGATGCGTGAATGGCCCATAAAGCGGATGGTGCCTTGACGAGGCTTTATGGCTCACCTTCAGTAGGCTTGGTTTCAAGATTTTGCTACTACGATTACTATTTGTTCTTTGAAGCTAGCAATTGTGGAGATGACGACCAACCTGTATAGGTGGTGTTTTCACTTGAGTAAGAACCCCTCATTTTTTTAAATAACTGAACAACCAGTGGTGTCCAGGGTGGTAACTTGCATTCATTCCACTCACTTTCCTCACAGTGCCCTGCAAACTTTAACGTTTGTGTAAATGGCTAAAATCACTGCTTTATTTACATTTGGTGGTGGATATTTCTGGGATCTACTACAATCCACAAATTGCACAATCACCTAGCGTTCCCACCTGTCTCCACATAAAAGCTGAACCCAATTTTTGTGGGTGGGCCTCACACCTGCGATAGGAAACAGCACAGTGAGAGCCATGCAACCCATGCACCCCTGGACTCCCCTGGTTGTCTAGTTTTTAAAAATGTGCAGGTGTGTTAGTTTTTCGTAGGTGCCAACTGTTCTAGGGCCCAAAATCCACAGCTGCCCACATTGAAAAAAGGTCAGTTTTCACTGTAAAAAGTGATGTGTCTATGTTGTGTTTTGGGCCCTTCCCTGTCACAAGCACTAGATCTACCCACAGAGCAGTCTTATGGGAATGCTGGGTGGTAGGATGTTTGTGGCTTCCAGATGTTTTCCTCACAGAAATGTGAGGAAAATGCGTGTTTCTAGTCAAAAGTTGAGGTTTGCAAAGGCTTCTAGGTATACAAACCGGGTGAGAGCCATGCAAGTCACCCCAACCTGGAGTTCCTCTGGAGTCTAGTTTTAAAAAATGTGCAGGTCTGAAAGGTTTTCATAGGTGCCTGCTGAGGTAGGACCCAGAATCCATAACTACCCATATTGCACAAAACAGTCAATTTTCAGTGGAAAAATTTAATCTGTCCATGTTACAATTTAAGCCCTTTCTTGTGGCGGGCATTAGTCCTACCCGCAAAAGGGAGGTACCATTTATATCAGCAGATATGTTACCAATTGAATTTCTAAGTATTTGTGCCTTTAAGGCAAAACGTAAGAAAGAAAACATCTTGAAAAATGCTGTCTGATTCACATGCTAGTGTGGGTACCCACAAATTCAGAGATGTACAAATAACTACTGCTCCTCAACTCTGGATCTTGTGTTCATTTCAGAAGCACATAGGTTTTCTTTATACCCATTTTCCAGTCTTGGCATTTTACCATGTGAATTTAACTATACTTGATACACAATAAAATAATCATTGTGAGGTGGACCTCAGTTGTTGGCTCTGGATATCTCTCCTGGCTCTGGATTCTTGGACAACCTGCAAACGTTATATATCTTTGCAATCAGAAAGGTCTACTAGATGTAATGGGTCACTGCTTTTGTAAATGGCCCTTGTGACTAGAAGTTACAGATGAAAACTTTGTCACAATTGACCATTCTTTTCTATTCATTTTCAATATTTTTGTCATTTCAACAGCTAGTGTCTTTGGGCAACTCGTAGAGTATCTACACAAATGACTCCTTGTTGAATTCATAATATTGTCTACTTTTTAGAAATCTTTATCTTTCTGGGATCACCCATGGGTTTCACAACGGGTTCCAGCACAATTTTCTCAGTCCCCTCCAGGGAAATCCACAAATCTTGGGTGCCTTTAGAAACCCCAGGATGTTTAAAAAAAGGAAGCCAATTTGGAGTGTAGACCTTATGTGGAAAAAGTTATGGAGGAGTGCTAACTACCCAAAATTGCCAAAAGAATCCTCTGCACTGGGGTAAAAAAAAACTCAGAAGTTAAGCGGTGAAAGCAGCTGCCCTGCCTGGCATTAAGCATATTGAGTCAATGGCCAGTAAGCCACTCTACAGCAAACTCTTGGACTTCTTTGCTGAGGGTGGATATGTGTTTCACTGGGAGCAATACAGAACAGTGGCAACACAGGAAACAATTTCATGTAAATGTCAGAAAAAGGTGAACTTCTTCCTCAAACAACCTAAAAAATTATATGAAAAGTGCTAAACATGAATCCAGAGCAAACCCAGAACCTGAGAAATGAACATTTCCTTTACACGACCGCAGAAAAATCTGTTGGGTTAATTAAGTAATATAAACTATGGGCTCTTACACTCAATGAACTGGGCACAAATGAAAAGCATCAACAGTGAAGGCCTTTCAGAAGAAATTTCGAGGACATCTTGAAAGATCTTAGGGACTCTTGACCACAAAATGGCATCTTTTTATTGTTTTCTGATTGATAAAGTCAAACAACGAATCATATCGACAAGGCATCCTAATGACCTTGAGCTAACATTACAAATTTTCACCACCCTTGCCCATCACCCTGAAATCAGTGACAGAGCTAGAAGGAAAGACCTATTCACCATTAGGCATAGAGTCAGTGAGCCATGGGCTCCACATCTTTAATTATTTGGGGTCACAAGCCCTCCATTTATAAATTTCCTTTTCCTCTTTGCAGCAGTTCTCCAACCCTTGTGTCCAAACAATTATCTGGGGGTGTCTGGGGGTCTCTAGCATCTAGCCATGTCTCTCTTGGTGATCAGGTCCCCAAGTCCAGTCAACAGCCTCTGGAATGTGTTATAGGCCCAGCCCTCCATGATCCGCAGCATAGCCACCAGTGGGTCCAATTGCTCTGTGATCTTGAAGGACGTGTGTGAGATTTTTGTGAATTGCCCTCCAATACTGTGTCACTGCAGAGCAGCTCCACATCAAGTGAAAGAAAGGTCTGTGGTGGTCCAGGCATTGCCAGCATGTTGGTGACTCCACCCTTCCCATTTTCCACACCTGTGGGCTGTAGGAGATAAAGCTGAAGCAGTTTAGTTGTTGGAGCTGGAGAGTAGCCGGTATAGTTTGGAGTTGCGTGGCTGTCTTAGCCTCCCTCCAGTCTTCATCATTGTGTACCCCCAGGTCTGCTGCCCACTAATCTCTGACCGAGTGGTAGGGGTACGCTGTATTAAGCAGCAGTCATTAGTACAAACAGGAAATACCCTTCCATCCCAATGGGCCCATGGTGAGCCTGGCCTCTAAGGGATTGTTTTCTGGGACTACCTGTAAGACATCTCTATGGGTGTCCAGGGCATGGTGAACCTGTAGGTACCTACAGAACTGGGAGTTCAAAAGCCCAAATTCAGCTTTCATCTGGTCAAAGGAGAGTATATGGTCGTGGTTTCAGTGTGAATATTACGATCAGATCCCATCCACAGAAGCATGTCACCTGCACCTCAGCCAGGACACTGTCCATTGTGGGTTCTGGGCAGGCAGTTTCCCCATCCACTTTATATGGGAAAGGGCCTACCGCCAACATAAGATTGGGCTCTTTGAGGCTTGTGGCAGGGAGACCTGTCCTGTAGAGCAGGCCATGTACCCCCCACCCAGTTGATAGGAAAGCTCCATCCACCAAGCCGAATCCCGGTGGTACCCGAACAGTCAATCCCCCACCAGGATCATTTGTGCCCCCAATAGTACAGGCAGAGGTCTGGCTTGCCCATCCACCCTCATATAGGGGTGATGTAGACTTGGCGTATGCCTCTCTGTTGGTTTTCCCATCCCAGTAGAACTTAATTGTCTTTGATTGCACGTCTGCAAAGAAGGTCAGTGGGAGCACGTAGGGGTGATTTTGTAACACATAGAGGATGTGGGGAGCACTAGCATCTTATTAAAGGCCACTTGGCCCAGGAGATTGAGAGACACGTGTGTCCAAGAGTCCAAGTTGCTGCTGTACACTCATCTCAGGATGGGGGTTATATTCATGTCCCAGACCCTTTGTGAGTCGCTTGCTATCATAATACCAAAATATTGGAATGGACCCTGGGTAACTTATCGTCTGACCTCTGGCAACAGGGAGGTGACTAGTCCAGTTAACTGAATATGGTGAGAGTTCCCCCAGTTAACCCAGAGTGTTGTGGTGTCTTCGTATACATTCAGGCCCATATTTATACTTTTTGACGCACAACTGCGCCAACGCAGTTGTGCGTCAAACATTTTACCGCTGGCTAACGCCATTCCAAAGCGCCATGCGGGCGCCTTATTTATTGAATGACGTTAGCCGGCGCTGCGGACTGGTGTGCGTAAAAAAAAATGACTCACACCAGGCAGCGCCGGCGTAGGGGAAAATGGAGGTTGGGCGTCAAAAAATGGGGCAAGTCAGGTCTGAGGCAAAATTCAGGCCTCAACCCGATTTGCGCCATTTTTTTTTACGCCCAACCTCCATTGACATGACTCCTGTCTTAGCAAAGACAGGAGTCATGCCCCCTTGCCCAATGGCCATGCCCAGGGGACTTATGTCCCCTGGGCATGGCCATTGGGCATAGTGGCATGTAGGGGGGCCCAAATCTGGCCCCCCTATGCCACAAAAAAAAACGGGAAAAAAAACTTACCCCAACTTACCTCAACTTCCCTGGGATGGGTCCCTCCATCCTTGGGTGTCCTCCTGGGGTGGGCAAGGGTGGCAGGGGGTGTCCCTGGGGGCATGAGAGGGCACCTCTGGGCTCCTTCTGAGCCCACAGGTCCCTTAACGCCTGCCCTGATCCAGGCATTAAAAAACTGCACCCATCAGGCTGGGCGCCGTTTTTTAAGGCCTGCCCCCTCCTGTGCGTCAAAATGATGTCAGAGTTTAAATATGGGGCACAGGCCTTAAAGTCATTTTTTGGAAGGGAACGCCTACCTTGCAATTAATTAACGCAAGGCTGCTTCTTCCATCCAAAAAATGACGCACATGGTGGAACTTTGACGCCCGCTGGGTCGGACGTCAAAGTATAAATATGGGGCAGGGTTTGCGCCGATTGTGAGTCAAAAATTTTGGCGCACATTCGGCGCAAACAGAGTATAAATATGCCCCTCAGTATCTGGATCAGACGAGGGAGGGAGGTAGGTGTACGGGGATTGTATGTGTAGTGATAAGTCATCTGTGTATAGCGCCATTCTATCCTCAAGATCTGTCGCCCATTAGAAGCCATGCAAATGTGTACACATTCTGACCCAGGGCTCCAGAGATTCTATCAAGGAGGAGAGGCAAGAGGGGGCAGCCCTGCCGTGTGCCACGCTATATTGGGAACTCGGCCCACTTTTCTCCATTCGCCCGTACCAGCACACACAGGGTAACGTAAAGTGCTCTGAGTAACGTTAAGAACCTCAGGCCAAAATTCATGCAGCGCAAGAAGTGTAAAAGGAAGGGCCAGTGAGCTGTGCCAAACTCTTTTTCATAGTCGACCAACAATAGGGCCCCTGGACCCTGCAGTTGGTTAAGCTGGGACAGCATGACCTTATGCTGACAGAGGCAAGGGCAAATGCTTGGTCCGGCATAAGGCCATTCTGGTCTTTGTAGACCAGCAATGTAATGACGCCTGGGAGCCTAGTCACCATCATCAGTTTGTACTCTGTGCTGAGGAGAGGTATCAGCCTGTATGAAGAGCAAGAATGCTTGAGGACTCGTAAGGGGTGTCACCCTTGATTCTAGTTGTACTCAGGACCAAGTCCCTCTTCTGGTCATTAACGAACCGGTCGATGATGGCCTGTGGAGGGCCCCGTGAGGCAGCCCCTGGGTGACTGCCCGATGAGCCAGCTCAATGAGGAAGTAGGTGGGTTGCCAATAAAAGCCATGGAGCTAGTTCTCAAGGAATTTATCTGGGCTGGCTCCCTCTGCCCCGTCCAGAAAGCCAATAAACTGCAGGTTAATTTGACAGGAGAAGCTTTCTGCATCTTCTATCCTCTCTGCAATCCCAGAGCCAGTTGCCTGCTGCTTAAGGACTGCCTGCTGGAACTGCGTTACAGTGCCTTCAAGAGCCGAGATGTGGCCCTTGATCTCTGCCATTCGGCATAGCGAAATATGTAGGTTATGTGCGAGAAGCGAGATATCCTTCCCAACAACTGATTTTGGCTTTTAGGGCAAGTCTCAATTCTTGAATAGCTAACAAGAGGGCTTTAGTACTAAAGGCTGGTCCTGGTGCTCTTACCTCCATTTATATAAAGCCTAAACTGCTGGGTCCACAGGTTCCTCGCTATGCAAAAATGGCTTTCCGTATTTAGCGAGTTTGTTTTACCTAGAAACAGGCTTTTCCTTTGCCATCTCTAGGTGCACTGCTGGACTGGGCTCGCCGCACCCACACTAGCAGATGGCACGAGAGTCTTTACACCCCCACTGTGAAGGATTTGTTATTGTAGTCTAGCTGTGAACCCCATATGGCACCTGAGGGCCTACCACACTCTCCTCAGGAGGAAGCATGAGCTGCACCACAACTCTGCAGCAAGAGTTCCACTGCCTCAGACTAATTATGTCCCTCCCACTCAGCATCTGCAGACGGGACCAAGTCCTCTTTGGCTGTTTCCGAGGTTGGGCTCCATCTGCCCCCCACTAGCTCCCAGGCCACAACTAGCCAGCATCTGGCAACCGGGGAGCCAGGCTTCAATTCTGGGGAGAAAAGGTGTATTCGGGGACCCTGCAAGGCCTTGTATTACTGGGTGGGTATCCTGATGTAGTCCCTGCTATTTCCCTGTTGTCAGTCGCCACCACTGCAGGAGAAAGGTGGAAGGGGGTGATGAACAAGGGGAACGAGGTAAGGAAAGAAAAAGAGGGCCCCCCCAGGTATGCATCGCAGCCACCGAAGAGCCTATGCTGGCAGCTGCACACATGGGGCCCGGCCCCGCCTCGCCTAGTCACTTGCGGCCGTCAGCCAGTTCTGGCAGAGGAAGTCACAGGGAACCGCTCTCGTCCCCTGCCATGTCCATTGAGGCTTCATCTCTTTAATGAATCACACCAGTCCCATCCAGAAAGGACTGCAGAGCCGCTGTTGCAGAGGCTGTGCGGTCCCAGCCAGCATTCCGCAGCCTGCCCAAGCCGATCGATGTCCTCCACAGAGGCACACCTCCCACTGCCAATTTGGGTTTGTGAGTGAATACCGAATTGGTATTAGAAAGGCAGTGTAAAGGGTGTCCTTTCCAATTACTGATTCCTTAAATTATGTATTAATATTTTAGAACCAAAATCAACTCACAAAACATGAGTATTTTACCACTAAGTCAAAGTAAACGGTAACTAATCGCAAATCCGAAGGGCTTCGTGAATGCACACAAAAACATTTTATGGTTGTAATTTTTTGTTTGTTTTTTGAAATTGCTTTATTTAAAACCCATCACGTTCATGGTGGTCTGCTGACCCCAGCAGGCCATCATACCTGTGACTCTATCCAATCGCAGTGAGTCTCAGTTTGTGACCTACTTAATGCATATCAATGAAGAAGGTTGATTTGCACGCCACTGTGATTGGGTATTTTAGGAACCAACCTATTAATACGTAGTTTGGTTCGAGAAATACCGGTGCATTCGGTAGAAGTAGGTGCGCAAATTGCTCCCACTTTTACAAAATACATTTTAACACATTCCAAATAATAAATCACAATTTGGAAATCTTTATTGTTCACAATTTAAGATTTCTTATTTGCAATATAGTATATTAGCCCCTTAGTGGCCAAACTGAAAAAGATTGTTTTGCAATCAAAAGCTACACGTTGCCTTTATGAGGGTAACCTCACACATTGATAAAGATGTCTTAATAACAAACCTTAGATCTGATAGTGAGGTTTGCCCTAGCCACACTGCTTCACTTACAAAGGAAAGGCCTCTCCGTGCACCACACTACCTCACTTCCTCAAACTACCTACATACTATCTCTTCTACAGAGAAAATTTTGTGTAGCTTTAATGATGTGAATGTAATATCCTAACTTGACTGTACTGCAAATAGAAAATAAGAAAAAAAAATATAGGCGCTTTGTTCTGCTCCGCAAACCTGTTTATGGGTGTGCGTCCAGGGGCAATTTAAATGATGCTCAAACACCACCATTCTTCAGCATAGAAGAGAGACTTCAACCCAGTCCTTTGAACCGATTGTGCTATTTATTTTGTGTGCTTATCTCAGAGTGTGTGCATCTCTTTTTGATGTTTTTAGCATTTACTGTTTTTAAAATCTCAATAAAACGTTTTGATATAAAAATAACACCTTTTAGGGAGATCATAGGCCTTATTGTACCGGGAGCGATACCTCACATGTTAGTTAAGCTTTACTCTGGCAGGTTTTTTTTTAAATGTGCATTGATCCATGAAAAATCATGGCAACGCAATTTAATGTTTGGAGAGTAGAACCTAAATTAGAGGTGACACGGTGCGCCGTTTGCTAGACGCTACCAGCCTCGTCACTGGTTTTGTGCGGGGAGAGACGGTGTGTGACGTGCTTGGACACTGGTTTCAGTAAAGGAGGCCTGGTCTCCAGCAGCCAGACGTAGCATAACATGCAGCGGCCCTCTGCCGTCGTGACGCGTGATTTAATCGTTGTGGCACGCCAATCACTGGCGGCCCGCTCCAGGGAGCAGATGGCGTGAAGTGAAAGAAAGCATTTCATGCCTGTCATTCTGATTACATTTTGTTACACTCTACCCAGTGCTTGAAATGGAAAAATAGAAGTGCAGGTTCTCTGATAGAGAGTATCTGCTTGTTTCTGAGAAGTGCCGGTACTCTCCAATTAAAAGTATTCCGTTTTTCGTGAGAAGTGCAGGTACTCTCCCTCTCAAAATAAAAAGGTGCCGGTTCTCAGTACCGGACAGTACCCCCCCATTTAAAGCACTGACTCTACCTTAACAGTTCCATGAAACATGTAGTCATCGACTCTGTGGTTTTATTGTACTGGGAACGCGGTATACTTTATTCAGAACTTGACGGACACTTTAATTATTTATACCTCTTTCCTGGTATCTTGCACTCAGTCTGCACATGGCTCTCATTCTTTAACTCCAAGCTGGCAGTACATCCCTTGTTTGTAATCACTCCTCGCTCTCTTTGACCTGCCCTAGGCTTTCCTTGTCCCTCTGGTTTTCTGTACCCCCTCATCTCCCTCTCTTGCTCTCGTGTTTGTCACTCTTTTCTACCCAAATCCCACCGCCCGTTTTTATTTCCTTCTAGAATCCCCATTTAATCGTGTATATCTTTTCCAATTTTCTGTCGTTTTTTCACTCTTTTTCTCTTTGTCATGTGCTGCCCCTTTCTTTCGCCCTGTATCTCCTACGCGATTATTTCATTCCATGCCTCAGGCCAGATGCCAAAGGGTGTTTTGACTCGAGGGCAGTTAGGCAATCCTTGTGACAAGTACTGCCACTGTCCTTGAAAACACTTTAAGCAGGTTCTACTGCGAGCTAGCTGTAACTCCTCCTTGTGCTTTGACTTTCAGGTGGTGGTAGCAAAGTTGAATACTCAGAGCGTAATCTTGGATGATGGTATGCAGATGTGCCTGCCGTTTTAGCTGGGCCCAGGTAACAAAAAAAACTTCACGTCGAGGCACACTCCTCATTCTAAGTAAAAAAAAAGAAAAAAAGATCTTTCCTCACCAAAAAAAAACAAGCATTTGAACTGCAAGAGCTCTCGTGTTCGCTCGAGTTTCAGCTATTAGCGTTTTCTTGCCACAAACTGAAAATAAAAAGTAAAACAGTTGACATAAGCAGCCGGTTCAAAGCGCTGCTGAGAGCTCGCACAGACAGACAAAAGGAACAAGCATTTGGAATGCAAGAACAGAAAATGTGCGAGGGAGAGTAATGAATGGAATAAACAAAGTCACACATCACTGCAGATGAAAAGTAAGTAATAGACTAGAGCCCTGTTAACAGAAACAGACTGGGGCCACTGAAGCATCCAGCGCTCTGGTCAAATGCTATTAGCCTTTGAACAAAGTAATCCCTAAGCACATGCTTCATAGGCACAAGTGGAAGGGTACAAGTACTAGGGCCATGCTCCAGGGGAGTGTAATACTGTGGAAAAGGTTGGACAAAGAGCAAGGATTGACCACTAGCAAGCAAGGATTTTTTAAGGACACTGAAACGAACCAGTGAAAAAGCAGAGACCCCACAAAGAAGTATAGAAGTATATACTAAAGTATATACAAAAGGCCTCGAATGCTCGACCTAAAAATACCAGGGGGCTTCAGCATCAGACACCACACAGAACGGTGGCTGCAGTTAGCTTTAAAATTTCATCTGCTGACCCTGCTTTTTCTTTAAATACCTACATTTTGTGTGATGAAAGAGAGGCTCTGAATTGTATGAGCATCAGGGAAAAATTACCTCTCTAGTCCATTTTTGTGACTGATTGCCCTGGTAGTGTGGGGGTAGAGCATCCAGTTCAGTTACTATATATATATCGCTCACAATAAAAGCAGTAATATTCGTTTGAGAAAAATATAAGAATTTATTTTAAGAGTATACATTATTTTAAGACGTTTTATGGCATTAACAATGCTTCTTAATGTGTATCTAGTTATCCTGTAATGTGTGTGCTCTTTAGGCGGTGGGAGAAGCGCACACATTTACCGTCGGATGGCGTTGCATGTGTTATGAGGCTAGGGCCAAGATCAGAGGCTGCTTTCAGTGTTTCCAATTTGTCCAGTTTGATATCTGATTCAATTCTTTGGCGTTCACATTTTCTCTTTAGGCCTCGTGCAACGACCGTGCTAATTGGCACCGCCTACTGGTCAACAGGCACTCAGTCTCAGGACCGCCATTTCTGGGGCAGGAACATCAGTCAGATTTCAGAGATCAGTAGTTTTGGCAGGAAAGGTAAGATACAGTGAACCACCCATCTTGGCAGACACTGCTAAGTAAGTTCACAGCTGCAATGACAGGGGGGTTCAATTTGACCTCAATTGGACATTAAAGTCGGTGAAAAATATTTTAGCTCAACAATGCAGAGATGCAGGCACGTGGGTCTCAAACGGACATCAGCGAAGCATCTTAGGGTTTACTGCAGTGGAGTGTAGCATGCACATGGGTGTCACACTAATGTAATAGCAGACAAGGAGCAAGGTAATGCAAGAGTGCAGACACACAGGACAAACATAGGCATAGGCATGCTTGAAGTGCTGGCCAAAGTGACATCAGATTTCACAGTGGCAGTGATGGGGCTGAGGCACACAGGCTTTCACACTCCCATTGAGTGGCTTGAAATTGGGAATCTTGGATTGGGCTGGCCAGCGCTCAGTCTGTCAGTCTGGGCATGCACAATACCCACTACAAGAATGCTTTGGATAGGTTGGCTTAGAAACTAGGCGAATCAATAAGGATGTCTACACGCAGACAGTCTCCACTTCTCCATCTGATGTAGCAGCAGCAAAGTCTTTTGTTCAGTATTTCTTGCCACTGAAATGGAGACAGCCAAAGTTCCTGCCCAAGGTTTTATCCTTCCTATACACATGCAGACTGAGCTCCTTGAAGAAAAATGTAAACCGAGGAAAAACTGAATGAGTTATCTTAAATCCAGTATAGTGATAGATGGCCTCCAACAACTCACTATCAGATTCAAAGTCAGGCCCAAGCTTTCAGTGGGAACTAATATTGACAAGTATGTTCCCTTTCAGGCCCCCCACTTGAAAGGTAAAAGTACCAATGATCTCAGACTAATCTTATTGGATGCTATTGCTGAGGTCTTCTCTTTCCATTGAAACAGGACTGTAGGGAAGTCCCTCCTTCTGGCATGGTTACCTCCACTTTTTGCCTGTTGTCAGTGTGAATAGACAGTTTTCACTGGGATCCTGCTAACCAGGACCCCAGTGATTGTGCTCTCTCCTCCAAATTTGGTTGTCTTGGTACCCTTTCCACCCCACAATTGGCAAACTGGTTTACCCCTGTAAGTCCCTGGTATATGGTACTTAAGTACCCAGGGCATTGGTACAGCAGGGGTCCCCCACGGGCCGCATCCCCTATTATGCCACCCATTGGAGCCCATGCAAACTGTGTCTGCAGGCCGGCCATTTGCAGCCTGCGTGAAAAGGTGCATGCACTTTTCACTGCTAGTCACTACACAAGGTCACTGTAAGTCCCCCCTAAGGTAGGCCTTTCCAGTTCTAAGGGCAGGGTGCAGGTCCCTCTGTGTGTGGGCACCCCTCCAGGAGCAGAGGTGCGCCTACGAACTTCAGTTCCAATTCCCTGGCCTTCGTAAGTGCGGGAAAGCCATTTTAGCTATGTTCTGGCCATAGGTCACTACCTATCTTCCACCTACATAATGGTAACTCCAAACCTAGACATGTTTGGTATCAAACTTGTCAGAAACATATCCCAATACTGATGCCAGTATTGGTGGCATAGCTGCATGACCTCTGGGGGCTCCTTAAATGCCCCCCCCAGTATTGCTTCTATCAGTCTTCCAGGGCCTGTGAGCAGCCTACGCTGCTGCAGCCCCTCAGACAGGATTATGCCCTCCTGTTGCTTGACACGCTCAAGTGGGGAAGGCAGAACAAAGGATTTCCTATGGGAGAGAGGTACCGCCCTTTTCCCCCTTAGAAGTAGGTTTTTACAAGGCTGGGGAAGGGGAAGACTCCCCACACGATTGGTTTGCTTTTAAGGGTGCATTTGGTGCCCTCTTTGAATAATCAATTTTGCACCAGTCCAGGGACCACTGTTCCCTGCTCTGGTGCGAAACTGCACAAAGGAAAGGGGAGTGACCACTCCCTTGTCCATCACTACCCCAGGGGTGGTACCCAGAGCTCCTCTAGGTGGCCACTTGATTCTGCCCTCTTGAAAACAAGATAGGCAGAGGACCCTCGGAGCATCTGACTCGTCAGGTTAGGCAGATGATGTCAGTGACCCCTTCTGGTAGGTGGTCACCTTGCAAAGTGCACAATCCAAAAAGGGAGCACCCTGTCTTACATTTCAGCTCGAATAGCCCCAAAGCATCATGATAAATGCAGTCATTAGAATGAATTCGAATAACACTTCAAAAAGTCTTTCACCATAAATGGGTGCAGCAAGTGCTGTAACGTTGTAGAAAGTTTTTCACCATAAGTTTGTGCGGCGAATGCCGTATCTCCGGACACGTGTTTCTGGCTTTTGGCCGTCATCAGCGGAGAGCAAAGTGTGGCAGGCGGGTTGCTTGAAATGCCGCCTAAACGTATTCTCAGGTTTTTGTACCACTCAGTAGGCGCACAGGTGCTTCACCAGAGCTCGTCAGCTCAAAGGCTCATGGGAGCCGTTAAATACACAATCCAAAAAGGGAGCACCCTGTCTTACATTTCAGCTCTAATAGCCCCAAAGCATCATGATAAATGCAGTCATTAGAATGAATTTGAATAACACTTCAAAAAGTATTTCACCATAAATGGGTGAAGCAAGTGCTGTAACGTTGTAGAAAGTTTTTCACCATAAGTTGGTGCGGTGAATGCCATATCTCCGGACACCTGTTTCTGGCTTTCGGCAGTCATCAATGGAGAGCAAAGTGTGGCAGACGGGGTTGCTTGAAATGCTGCCTAAACGTATTCTCAGGTTTTTGTACCACTCAGTAGGCGCACAGGTGCTTCAATAGAGCTCGTCAGCTCAAAGGCTCATGGGAGCTGTTAAATACACAATCCAAAAAGGGAGCACCCTATCTTACATTTCAGCTCGAATAGCCCCAAAGCATCCTGATAAATGCAGTCATTAGAATTAATTCGAATAACACTTCAAAAAGTGACCAAGGCCCTTTTTGGGATATTTAGGGACTCCTCTGCAGCAACATTTTCTGCTCCTGGCCACTGGAACTGCTGCTGGACTTCACAGGAACCAAACAAAACTGCAACACCAAGACAACCTTTCCTTGCAACATTGTTTCTCCGACTCCTGTCAGCAACTTGCAACATTTCCACATCTGTGCAACCTCTGGCATCTGCCTTGGAGTGAAGAAGTCACTCCCCTGCATCTGCAGTCACCTAAGGCAACGACGTGCAGCTGCTGGCATCTGCTGTCCTTTGGACCATCGAAGATTCTCCAACACAGGTGGTGGTTCTGAGGGGTTCTAGTTTGGTGTTCCTGTAATAAAGTACCTTTATTTTTGCAACACTGTGTGGTTCCTTTCATGTGGGATAAGTTACTGTGTGACTACTGTGGTATTGCAAGTACTTCATACTCCTCCTAAATAAGTCTTGGCTGCCAACCACAGCTACAACTAGAAAGCCCTGGCTACCTAGACACTGTAACACTATCTAATAAGGGTTGCCTGGACCTAGTATAAGGTGTAACACCATAGGTGTCCACCACACACTGGGCCAGCCTCCTACAAGGAGAGAGGGTCTGGGGGATAGACAAGTATCCCCATCTCTTTATCTAAAGTGTGAAGTCCTTAGATATGCATTTGGGCATGCCATTGTTCAGACGTAGCTCTTGTCAGGACACAAGCTGACCTGTTGGGGCAGGGCTGGTAGAGGCCCAGAAAACACTAATGGTCTTTTCTGCTCATATACAAAGGATACAATTTCAAAACTAGACATCTGCTCTTGGCTTTACAGAGATTTCTACTGGGAGCCAATTCAAACATGAGACATAACGTTCCATAAAACCTGGGACGTCCAGATGCTGGCACAAGTATCACATGACACAACATCAACCTCCAAAAAGGTAGGTAACCTAATACTATAAAGAGCTGCCATCAAGAGTAAGTATTGTCAAGGCATCGTCATGAGGGTGGTAGCCATCGATATTTGGATGTACCCCATAGATCAATAGATTCTAGCACTCTTTTGGTGAGCAACGGTATGCAGACGTTTTGCTGCATCATTCCTGCGGATTGACATTTGGCCGCCTGCACTGCACCATGTAAAGTGGCAAAACGCACGTTGGCAGGGTGGGAGGAAGGAGTGGGGGGCACAAGGAAGCAGTCCCATAAATAAAAAATAACAAGGGGCAATCAGTGATGGGAAAACATCTGCCCAGAATGTGTCAGTATTTGCACTGCAGTGAAATGTACGCAAATTGTGTGTAACATATCAAAATCATACTGTAGAGCACTTATCAGGAGAGTTGTGATGCATTTTTTTTCTGCACAGGAAAACACACTGGGCCAATCAAAATGATATGTCAGAGGCACAATGTCCCATGGACTGAGCACCAGGAGCTTTTAAACCCACACCATCCCATGTTCCCCTTTTTAAACTCCTTTTTTTCTCTCCATACTGGGTTTCCTTACTTTCTACTGTGCCTTCTAGACCTACAATTCAGTGGCACTGCCATAAAGTCTGTGAAAGAGACAAAATATTGCGATGGTCTTTCTTGGAAGCCTTTGTAGAAATTCCAACTGGCCACTTAAAACAGTTTTTACTGGAGCTATTTATAATGAATAGTAGTTTGAGCATTTGATCATACCCATTCCAGTGGGAAAATAAGAGTGGTTCTTCTGGTTATAAAATTTACACCAGCTGAAAACAATAGAAATTATTGGACACCAATAACAATTTTCATGTTGCAGCTGAAATCAACCTGAATTTTCTCATTACAATTCGTCTGCTACTACTGGATCCAGTAAAAAACACTTATGTACTGGTCAATTGGAATTTTTAAAAGAGATATAAAACAATATTGGAGTACAACACCAAGTCCAGGTCTGTGAGTGCCCGTGATCTCTAGGAGATGTGAACTTATTACTGCTTTTCATTTTAAAATGTGAAGAGCGGGACTGCTATTACACATGGACGCTGCATCTTTGAATATACCCTTTATAACACTTTGTATTCTGCAATCCCTGTAAAAACATCTGCCTCTAATTTCTTTATAATGTGCTACTTGTGAGCGCCCAGTCACCGATTATAAAGAAAAGACATCAGAACTCGACTGTAATAAGTTATTGCAGTCGAGTTATGACATCACAATGCCAACTGACAGAGCCAGCAGCCGAGGTGAAAGGCAGGTACGGCATAATTAAAGCTGCTGTACAGATCTGAAAAACAAAGGGTTGCTGTTCTTTCTTCTGCTGTATTTCAGTGACAAGCAGAAAGAACGTTTATTTTTTGTACTCCTTAGATAATCATAGAAAAGATAAAGTTAGAATCGTTCTGCTTGTTTCTACAAATTCACGCGATTGCAGTTTTTTAAAAAACTGGCGTGTATTGAAAAATTGCTAATATCTTTTTGCAACAAATATCTAACAGTTTTTTGGTGTGTTTAATTTTGCTCTAAACGTTTTATTTTTAGTCTTTGTGTTTGCAAACATGCTCTCTCTTTCATATCAGAGTCACACCCAAAGGTTTTAAGTGGTTTGTGGGAAAGGTAGTGGTGTGACTATGTGTTACATGGGATAAAGCACCCCCTGGCATATGTGAGAAGGATATTGCAAGTCACCTCGGGGTTCTCTAACCTTAGAAAGGAACCTCTACTCAATCTCCTCGGTGATTTGCAATATCCTCAAAACATACAGCAGGGGATACTTTATTCCTTACATTATGTGTAGTTAAGACACACTGGGCCTGATTCTGACTATGGCGGACGGCGGAGGCCGTCCGCTATAGTCCCGCCGCCAAATGACCGCACCGCGGTCAAAAGACCGCGGCGGCCATTCACACATTTCCTCTGGGCCGGCGGGCGCTCTCCAAAAGAGCGCCCGCCGGCCCAGAGGAAATGCCCCTGCAACGAGGACGCCGGCTCAGAATTGAGCCTGCGTAGTTGCAGGGGTGCGACGGGTGCAGTTGCACCCGTCGCGTATTTCAGTGTCTGCAAAGCAGACACTGAAATACTTTTTGGGGCCCTCTTACGGGGGCCCCTGCAGTGCCCATGCCATTGGCATGGGCACTGCAGGGGCCACCAGGGGCCCCGCGGCACCCCCTACCGCCATCCTGTTCATGGCGGGTTTCCCGCCATGAACAGGATGGCGGTAGGGGGTGTCTGAATCCTCATGGCGGCGGAGCGCGCTCCGCCGCCATGGAGGATTCCCCCGAGCAGCGGAAAGTCGGCGGGAGACCGCCGACTTTCCGCTTCTGACCGCGGCTGAACCGCCGCGGTCAGAATGCTCGTGGGAGCACCGCCAGCCTGTTGGCGGTGCTCCCGTGGTCGGTGGCCCTGGCGGCCACCGGCCGCCAGGGTCAGAATGACCCCCACTATCTTGCCTTATTTATCCTGCCTTCTTTCGGCAGCTGCCCATGCCATGTTTCTCCCCTCACACCTTGTTCTCCCCTGTTATATTACCTAGTACGATACACAATGAGTGTATGCCTTTTGGCACTAGATTGATAACACAGCGGTGTCACTCCCCTCCATGGTACTGAATAACAGCTATAGAAAAAAGTTTTAAAAAGAAAAAAATCTACAAGCCTACAGTAGCAAGCAATAAGGCTCAGTTTGAGGGTGCCATAAGTCATTT
Organism: Pleurodeles waltl; assembly: GCF_031143425.1. Classification (NCBI taxonomy): domain Eukaryota; kingdom Metazoa; phylum Chordata; class Amphibia; order Caudata; family Salamandridae; genus Pleurodeles; species Pleurodeles waltl. The sequence continues at coordinate 327,884,021 of NC_090447.1, read as the reverse complement.
TCAGGAACCAAGCCAATAAGTGAACAGATAAAAGACTGGGTATGTTTATCAGCCTGCTTTGAATGGCAGGTGCCAACAGCCTAATAGATAAACTGCCCGCATGCAGGTGCATATTCTCATTAGGGAGCTTTCATTTGCCTTTGGCCTACAATTGGGGCATAAATTAACACCAGTTAAGACCTTGAGCAAAGGATGACGCCTTCAGCCATTACATTTCTTAAAAAGGGTATACATCACTTGAATTCTAGCGCAGACCCTTGGGTCACTCAAGGGGAAGCACACTGTTAGGTACCCACCTCCTTTCGCTCTCTCTGTGTTTCATGATAGGAACCACGACTTAGCCCGACCTTTCAGCGCTTTTTGTTTCTTAGCAGGGCTTTCTTTATGAACACACATAAATACATTACTTTAAATATCAAGTGCATCCATTGCTATAGCTTTATCTGCTACTTAGCAAGTATGCTGGTATTTATTGAGTTTTACATCAACTGCTGGCTTTCCACTACTTCAGTGAATCTACACCTCTTAAAACCTTTTGGGAAGAAAACCAATACGTCTCTCCATTCTACTCATGTGCAAAAGGCCATTTATTGGGAGCAAGCGTACCACTATCTTCTTCGGCTGAGCCACATAAACTAACATTCCACTCAACTTTCCTAACAATTCAGTACTGCCTCACCCCTAACCTAGCCTTCTAGGAGGCTGGCTCTATATATAGTGTACAAAATTGATGTGCACTGTGCAGAGAGTCCAAACAACCGTCCTTGGTTTACAGAGGTAAAAACTAGACCACCTAATTCTCTAATTTTTGTGATAGCTTGGTTGAGCAGTTAAGCCAATCTTGGAGAAGTGCTAAGCATTTGTTGTACTGACAGTATCCATAAACGTGGACATACACTCAAAATAATAACTTGAGACCAATTTACAAAAATACTTCAGGTCATAAAAATAGTTTAAGTACTTCTTAAGTTATGATTTTTAAAAGTTTAGCAAAAATAGTCTTTTTAGACATATTTATGCACCATAGGAATCAATAGGAGAAAACTTTAAAAATGCATATAAAATCAGGCGATGTGTTTATCAATGTCTCTTTCTTTTATAGGTTGAGGTCATAAAGATGTCCTGTGGACCAGCCAGGCAAGTTCGGTGGCTCCCGGTTTCAGTGGGAGCAGCTGCTGAAAAGTCATTGGAGCTGGTGCAGGACCATTGCAAGGGACCACTTGGAAAAGCAATGCACAGGCAGACTTCAAGAGTCCGGTGGCTCCCCTTGGAGTGTAGAGGTAGGAAAGGGGAGGGGGACCATTAGAGCACAGCTGGTTCTCCAGTGCAGGGCCCAGGGAGGCTGGGTGTAGAGCAGATAGATGTGCCAGGAGCTGTGCACAAAGGTGCCCTTGGAAGTAGGTGGCAGGCCACTTAAAGGGTGGATTGCAGGTCAGCAGGGCCTCTCGGGAGGGGATGGGTGTTCTTATTTATACTGAAGTCACTTGACTGGGGCTTGTTCGTGGTCCTTTGAAAGTCCAGAGTGGACTTTTCATCTTGATGTCTGACATTGGGTGTCCAGCACTCCAGGCTATTGCACGGTTCAGCCACTGTAGGTCACAGTGCCACCAAACTTGGCACACTTGCAGGATTTGTCCTCTGGGTCCATTGGCTGGAATTTGGTCTGGCTGTTGTGTCTGGTTACTTGGTGAGTGACCGGTCAGTGAACTGAACTTCACTGGTGTTTTGCTTCTTTGTTGCAGGGAGTTCTGCATTCACTCTTTGGCGATTTTCAGAAGAGTGGAGGTCCTCTGGGGTTTTGTAGTGTCTGTCCAATGTCCATGGAACTCCTCAGTGGTGATTATCGAATCCTGGGTGCAGCAGGCAGTGTTTGGCACCTTTTTCTTTGTGCAGCAAGAATGCAGTTCTCGAGCCTTGGGTCTTCTTTGCTGCAATCCTTCTTGTGTCCTTGGAATCTGATCTGCAGGTTTAGGGTTGTCCACTAAATACTGTATTTAGTGGGTGTTTAGGGGTGTCCTTAGTAGCGATCAACGGGTCATCTACCTTAGGGTAGCTACACCCACTATGTGACCACTTCCTGTGTGCACATGTCACTTCCCTGTCACTGATAGACTGTTTTCCTACCATGCAAGATAGAGGGAAATAAAATGGAGAGATCAACTCACATGCAACACCTTAGGGATGGTACATGCTAGTGGTGGCCACTCCTCCTGTCCTTTGTGCATATTCCCACTGTCCCTCCCAACAAAAGTAGGGTTTGCAATGGGGCAGCCCTCTGCTCCTAGCAGCAGGGCTGGGAGTCGAGTTTCAAAGATGGAAACCCCTTTGAAGCTCACTGGCAGGCCAGTGTACATTCCTGGGGGAGGAAGTGCAAAACCTCTGCCCAGGAACGGCTTTGTTTTCTTAACCCAGAGAGTATAGGCTCTCACCCAGGGTTCCAGAATCTTGTCTGGTGGTGACAGGCTGGTTGTGACCAGCCAGCAACCATGCCAGGATTAGTTAGCTTTGCAGGGGGCACCTCTAAGGTGGCCCCTAGGTACATTTTGAAATAAATCCAATACTGGTGCCAGTTTGGAATTATTGTTCTGAGTTGTTTGATACCAAACTACCCAGGGTTCAGAGTGGCCATCATGTAGCTGTGAAATTTGTACTGACCGGTGTCCAGCATATGTATTTAAAATGGCTTCTCTGCTCACTTACTATGTCCCAGGTTTGGCAAGGACAGAGTAGGGGCATATTGCTCATGATTCTATACCCATACGTGCATTATAGTGCACCCTGCCTTAGGGCTGGAAGGCCTGCCAGATGAGTCGCTTACCTATAGTGCATGCAGTGTGTAGTGGACAGGTCACACAGGCTGTGTGCTATGTCCGTTTTTCATTTTTGGGATTGCACCATGCCCCCCAGCCTGTATTGGCAGTCCTGGATGTACTTGGATGCATGGTTCCTGAGGGTGACACAATCTGTGCTGCTGCCTCAGGGGCCTACCCTTAGTACCCCATGCCCTGGGTACCTAAGTACCATTTACTATGGACTTATAGTGGCAGCTAAAGGTGTTGACAATTGTGCCAATGCATCACAACAGTTTTGGGAAAGAGATTTGGCCCAGGGAACCTGGTTAGCAGGGTCCCTTGGGAACCAACAACTTTGAAATCACATCAAATACAAGACACACATTGGGGGGGCTAACCATGTCAAAAAGGCACTTTCTCACAATCATATGCCAACATTTTCCTAATCTACTTAACATCACAACAATTTGAATTCTAATTTTAACCTTATCTTACTCTCACCTGTTTTCCTTCCTGACAATTCCCTTGTTTATCACCTTTGCCTTCCTGCCCTCAGACCAGGCCCCAACTCCCTGAACACTTCTTTCTTCCTTCTCCTCCCCCAATTTGTCTTTCCACCTTCTCATCTCTTTACCATCTCTCTGGCTTTTGTCCCCTCTCCAGCTTACCCCCAAAACAACAAACATTCCCCCCAGTGTAACCCCCATCACAACACCCCACCCACTCCCAAGGCCTTTTGTACCAGGGAGGGTGGTAGGCTTTCCATCTGGCAAGCCTGATAAAGTGACTTTCCTTGACCTCCTATTTAATGATGCTCCTGGTGGCCTACCAGCTGCCCACGTCATCATGTTCCTCTTTTCTCCTAGGAATATTCCCATGCAGCAGAGACATTACACTCCCGTCTGTTCGGGGCTCTTTTTGTGCCATGTAGGTTCATGAACGGATATCACTTGGAGGTGGTTCAGTTGTGTAGAGGATTTCTGTGGATTTCTATTTTTGTGCATCATTAACGATTTGCAGAATGCATTTCTAAACTTGTTATTATGTATACACTGATAGAATGAACTTCCTGTAATGTGTAAAAGTGCATTTTTCTGCTATATGTTAACTAAGCCACAGATTAGATATAAATGCTATGTTGTCCAAGATAGAAATCACTGCTGTCCCTCATGTTTCCACCTGCCCACTTCTCTTTTCGCACACTTTGCAGCACAAAGTCAAGCTGAGATGTACTGGTTTATATCTACTGGTATTGTTATTCTGCTCTCCATAAACCTTCACTCACAGCTCAAAACATTTCCCAAAGTACTTCCATTTGTTCACTGTTGTTATTTATTCATAAAACTAGTTATCACTCATATATCTAATTTTGTTCTAGCATCCCTGGACTACATTACCATAGAGGGTGCTGAATAATTATTTATGTTTTAGGATAGTGCTTTTGTATTAATGCAAGATGACGTTTATTTTTATCCATGTGCTCTGACTTGCTGATGAAATGTTACATTTACTCTCACCCTAGTGAGTCAACAGGTTCTGTAATTTATTATGTGAAAATAATGTATAAAAACCCTTGTTCTGGGGGGTGAGCCAGAAGACTTTCCTGTCTACTAGGGATGCTGTCCGTTACTCTTTTGATTTTGCTCGACACTCGAGACTTACAAAAATTTCTGATTTGCATTTCTCTTTATAATTTTCATTGAGAGCCTTCACATAATTGACTTTGTACCACTTAATTTTTGAATTGTGTAATAAAACCATTAAACTTTATTTGATTTACAATTCAGTTATTGAATGGGCCTCCCTTACTTATAATTGTATTTTCTAATTATTGATGCCTTAGGAAGTGCTTTAACATGGGGACATTTTGCCTCATAAAACTGAGATTCAACATTGTCTTTGATCCAATGATATGTGGGACTCTGACTGAGGTAAATTTTGGGGTGTTTAATATTTCAGGGTTCTCCTTTGCTCCCACAGTTTCACCCTCACATGATCTACCATTGGGGTTGATGCTTGGGTCATATGGTATTGGTGCTGCTGGGTGAAGACCATTAGGCTCCCCTATGCTGTGAGAAGGAAGCTGGTCTGCTGGGTTGGACCGATTCATCTGTGATTGATTGTTCAATGATTTCTATAAAGTTAGCTGTTACCCAAAACAGTGTCCTGGATCTCAAGGGGCAAAAAATAAATCAGAAGACTACAGAAATACATAGGTGGTCATTACAACCCTGGCGGTCGGTATTAAATCGGCGGTAAGACCGCCAACAGGCCGGCGGTAAAAAAAATGGAATTACGACCGTGGCGGAAACCGCCACCAAAGACTGCTACATTAACACTCCGACCGCCACAGCGGTACAAACACACAGCATGGCGGTCACCGCCAACAGACAGGCGGGAGACAATGTACCGCCCACAGTATCACAACCTACCAATCCGCCACCTTTTCCGGGGCGGATTCACCGCGAACAAAAACACGGCGGAACCAGGACTTCGAAGGGAAAACGCTCACCTCTACACACCCCACGAGGAACCAGGACGCCATGGAACCCGAGCTCCACATTTTACCAGCCTTTATCTTCTTGCTCCTCTACCAGGAGCACGAACGCCGGCGGCGAAGACCACGGTGAGTACTGCACCTATGACACAGGGGAGGGAAAAAACAGTGACACACACACGCAACACGCAACACCTCCACCCCCAACCTCAACCACGACAACACACACACTAATACAGCATGATACATTACAGTTACACCCCCCAACCCCCTCGGAAGAATGCAAAGACAAAAGGAAATGAGCTGAACGATTGTAATATATCAAAATTCAGTAGTCAAATACTATGCATACACTATTTACAAATATATACACCAAGAATGTTAGTCCAGGGTATTCCACCCTTAAAGTCCGTGGACCACTGGGCCCACACTGCATGGGCGAGGCCCACACAAGATACCCGAACATGACGGAGAGAACACTGCAGGGGCATTAGATAGAAAAAAACAGGCACCTCAGGGGGAAGGGAAAGGGGGGGCACCTCAGCCGGTTGAGGGCACGACACCAAGTCCACGAGGGGGCCCGATGCCCACTGTTCAATCCTCGGGAGTGCAAAGCCATAGTCTCACAAGTCTCTACAGTGGGTGGTTTGCCCACTATTCAATCCTGGGGAGTGCAAAGCCACAGCCTCTCAAGTGGATAACAGTCTCCACTGGTTCTGGAGGGGGCTTGGTGCCCAGAGTGCTTCATCCTGCCAAGGACTGAGGTAGTGGATGTGATACTCCACTGGTTGTGGAGGGGGCTTGGTGCCCAGAGTGCTTCATTCTGCTCATGGCGGCCTCAGTAGCGTCAGTGCTTTTGGTGCTCATGGGCCTGCGGTGCTTGTGGTGGCGGTGTCTTTGGCAGCGGTGCTTGTGGCGGCGGTGTCTTTGGCAGCGGTGCTTGTGGGGGCGGTGTCCTTGGCAGCGGTGCTTGTGGCGGTGGTGTCTTTGCCAGCGGTGCTTGTGGCGGCGGTGTCCTTGGCAGCGGTGATTGTGGCGGCGGTGTCCTTTGCAGCACTTCAACTGCTGGTGGTCCTGTCTTGGGCAGCGCGGCTGCTGCTGGCGGTCCTGTCTGGGCCAGCGGGGCTGCTGGCGGGCGCCTCCTGGGCAGCGGGGCTGATGCTGGCGGTCCTGTCTGGGCCAGCGGGGCTGCTGGCGGTCGCCTCCTGGGCAGCGGGGCTGATGCTGGCGGTCGCCTCCTGGGCAGCGGGGCTGCTGCTGGTGGTCACCTCCTGGACAGCAGGGCTGATGCTGGCAGTCGCCTCCTGGGCAGCGGGGCTGCTGCTGGCGGTCCTGTCTGGGCCAGCAGGGCTGCTGGCGGTCGCCTCCTGGGCAGCGGGGCTGCTGCTGGCGGTCCTGTCTGGGCCAGCTGGGCTGCTGCTGGCCGGCTCCTGGGCAGCGGGGCTGATGGTGGTCTTCTCCGCCGTGCTGATCTTCCCAGACATGCCTGGTTTCTTGTGCCCCTTCCCCACCTTGGAAGGTGTCACAGCTGACTCCACACTCCCTTCTGTACCCCTGGGAGCGGCTTTGCTGGCTGTTGTCTTCCCCCTCTCCCGCCGGGCACTGGCCAACTTTTGATGCTTGACAGGTGGGGGACTGTCTGTGCTGTGGCTCATTGCCACACTGGCTGCCCTGCTGCCTGGTGCACTCCAGAATCCGGTGACTACTGGCACCACTTGTCCCGCCGATGTTGTGGCTGAGGTGCTAGGTTGGGACCTGGAGAGTCGGGGCCTAGGAGACTGACGGGGTGGGGGAGGTGAGGAAAAGAGATCAAGTGTGGACAGGAAAAGTTTCTTAGGAACACTGGGACGGGTAGCTGGAGGGGGTTTGGGAGTGGAGGAAGAGGTTGTGGTTGTAGGAGGTGTACGTTTGGTGACTTTGGGTGAAGGTGCATGCGCTGGAGGCTGTCGTGAGGTGGATGGCTGTTGGGTGGGTGTGTGCCTGCGTTTGTGTACCTTGGGAGGTGGCGTCACAGACACACTGGGAGAGGACACAGGGGATGTGTGAATGGTAGTGGGGGTGGTGACTGCACGTGAGCGGGGTGTGGTGGTGGGTGTGCTGGTGATGGAAGTAGTGGATGTAGATGTAGTGCATGCAGGTGTGAGTGGAGACAAGACTGGGAGGGAGGAGGGAGACGAGGAGGAGGGGGACACAATGGAGGCAGTGGATGTTGCTATGTCTGCATGTGTGTGATGCTTGCGTGAGTGCCTGTGGGATGTGTGGTGCTTATGTTTGCCTGAGCTTCCTTTGTGTGTTGAGGTGTGTGCATGCTGGTCTGATGGTGTGCTTGGGGTAGGCTGAGGTACAGGGGATTGGGTCTGGGTGGAGGAAGTTGGAGGGGGGAGGCTAGAGACAGGGACAATGGCTCCCATCAGTGCTGAGGCCAGAGTCTGAAAATCTCGCTGAAGGGCTGCCTGACCAGAAAGAATGCCCTCCAGGAATGCATTGGTTTGTTGCAACTGTCTCTCTACACCCTGGATGGCATTCAAAATGGTAGACTGCCCAACAGTGAGGGTTCTGAGGAGGTCAATGGCCTCCTCACTGAGAGCAGCAGGGGTGACTGGGGCAGGGGCTGAGGTGCCTGGGGCGAAGGAGATGCCCACCCTCCTGGGTGAGCGGGCATGGGGCAATGGCTGAGGGGCTGCTGGGAGAGCGGTGCTGGAGGGGGGTGGCGGCTGTACCTGTAGATGCGGGGGGCACAGATGGGGCCGCCACCACAAGGGAGCTCCCATCAGAGGACGAGTCCATATCACTGGTGTCAGTTCCTGTCCCCGCCGTGGAGCTCCCCTTGCCCTCCATCCCACTGGTGAATTCAGACTACATAGTGCCACCCTCCAGTGCCATGTGGGATGCAGCTCCCTCCTGCTCCGGTGCCACTGCTCCTCCGCCTGATGATGCTAATGCACACATGTACAGAGAGGCCACAAAAATGGGGGGAAGGCAGAAGAAAGACATGTTGACAGACACGACAGACACAGAAGCCCCCTGCACTACGCCGCGCACTTGGGGTCCACTATTCAATCCCTGGGACATGGCCTACAAGGCTATGGCCGATATCTGCACACATGGATGTCACAGGAGCCTGACTAGGTGTAGTTGGCACTGTACCCAGGTGGGGTGGGGTGCCACAGGGTCTGCCTGAAAAAGGGGACTTAACTAGCACACTTGCCCTAGCCTAGGGAAACCCACAGCCCACCTCCACACCCAGACACCTCCACTGCGCGCTGAATCAGCTGAATGAGAGTGTACTCACACCCTTGTTGCTGCTGTGATGCCCTCAAGTGCCCATCCAACTCCGGGTGCGCCACCGCCAGGATCCTGAACATCAGGGGGGTCATGGTGCAAAGGGCACCCCTCCCACGTTGGGAGGCCATCCCCAGCTGGGCCTCCGCCGTCTTTTTGCTCCAGCGGAGAATGTCCTCCCATCTTTTCCAGCAGTGGGTGCTCCGTCTGTGATAGACCCCCAGGGTCCGGACGTCCTTGGCGATGGCACCCCAAATATCCTTCTGGTGGGTGCTGACCTACATAAATTGTACAGGGGAAAAAGAGAAGTTATTACCAACTGCACCGTCCCAGTCATTGGCCCGCATCCCTATCCTTGCCATGTGGCACATGCACTCACCGTCGTTTCATGCACGCATCATTCTCCCCCCCTATCTTTCATCCACACCACTCCACACAGGCATTGCCCATACAGCATGATCCCAGTGTACTTACCTGTTTGTATGGAGGACCGTATAGTAGTGTGTACTGGGGGAGGACCCCATCCACGAGTTTCTCCAACGCCTCCGATGTGAAGGCAGGGGCCCTTTCCCCAGACTCACAAGCCATTGTCTCTTCCAGACTGAGGTCACAGCAGCACTTGCAGTGTAGGTCCTCTCCTGTCGAAGATCAGGTATCGAGTGATTGAACAGATAGAAAATGGCGGTCACGTCCGCAGCGGTGCGTACCGTCACCGCCGGCGTACATCGTCATTGGCTCCTGGGACCCACAGGGTTCAATGTTAACCAATGCAGAATTGCGCCGCCGTCTTCGACCGCCTACCGCGACGGTGTACAACGCCAGCGCAGTTAACTCACATCACACTGTCCCACTTTACAGGTCAGGCAGCCGCCATTTCAGGGGCCCACATGGCTTTATTTGTAACTGCGTCACACATACCTAGGCCTTGCCTCAACACTCATACAGGCCAAGTTCGGGTTATGAATGATTTTCTGAGTAAGCTGTGTTTACGTACCTCTGAGTTGGTTGACTCTGTGCTCGCTGTTGTCCTTCATAGGCACCGTCCGCTGGGACATGTGAGGAGATGGCGGCATCCTCCAGTGTACAGACCGCTGGTGGACCTGTCGACAATGGAGGAAAGACATGTAATCATCACCTACAGGCTTGATCGTGCCACAATCATCGAACTGTGGGCCATATGTACGAACACATTTTCCCATTGACATAGAATGGGAAAAACCCTTTGCTACATCTGGCCCCGTGTGCCCAGTTAGAGCCAGACCTGATGTCAGCTATCCGCCATCCCACAGGAATCCCCCCTCAAGTGCAGGTGCTGTCAGTACTCCATTTCCTAGCAAGTGGGTCTTTTCAAACAACAGTGGCCAATGCATCAGGGATGTCCCAGCCTATGTTTTCCAACGTGTTGTCCAGACTGTTTTCTGCCCTGCTGAAACACATGCGGAGCTACATCGTGTTCCCTCAGGTGGAGGATTTGCCTATAGTGAATGGTGACTTCTATGCCCTGGGACATATCCCCAACATCATAGGTGCCATTGATGGGACACATGTGGCCTTGGTCCCCCCGCAGGAGTGAACAGGTGTACAGAAACCGGAAGAGTTACCATTCGATGAATGTGCAGATGGTGTGTTTTCCCGACCAGTACATCTCCCATGTTAATGCCAAATTCCCTGGCTCAGTGCATGACGCTTACATCCTGCGGAATAGCAGAATCCCTTATGTGATGGGGCAACTCCAGAGGCACCGTGTGTGGCTATTGGGTGAGCACCTGGAACCAAATCAGTGGGAATATTTGTCTGGGTCTGGGGATATCCCTACAGGTTAGTGTGTGTCTAACAGTTGTCCCTCGCCATTTGCAGGTGACTCTGGCTACCCCAACCTGTCATGGCTACTGACCCCAGTGAGGAATCCCAGGACAAGGGCAGAGGAACGCTACAATGAGGCCCATGGGCGATCTAGGAAGATTATAGAGCGGACCTTCGGCCTCCAGAAGGCCAGGTTCCAGTGCCTACATATGACAGGTGGTTCCCTATTCTACTCACCAAAGAAGGTGTGCCAGATCATCGTGGCCTGCTGTATGCTTCACAACTTAGCTTTGCGACGACAGGTGCCTTTTCTGCAGGAGGATGGTCCAGATTGAGGTGTTGTGGCAGCTGTGGAGCCTGTGGACAGCGAAGACGAGGAAGCAGAAGAAGAGGACATCAACAACAGGAACTCGGTGATCCTGCAATACTTCCAGTGAGACACAGGTAAGAATACAAACCAGCCTACTACATGTACTTTAACACTACTACCTCTCTACTGTCTGTCCTTTTCACCCAGTGTATGGTCACTAAGTTGTCACTTTCCCTTACAATTTCACAGATGTGGGTCCCACTGTGTGACATGTGCTTTGTTTCCTCATGGACTAGAGCTGTGTGACATAGGTATGTTGACATTACAATTGAAAGAACATTTGGTCACTGTAATTGCTAATACACTATTTCGAAATCACATACTGACTCCAGATTGTTTTGTGCTTTAAGGGTGTTTATTTAAGTGCTCAATATTGGAGGGGGTTGTAAAATAGTGAGGGGTGATGGTGGAGGAATGTCCATGGCAGAGTCCAGTCTAATAGTCTCACAGGTGCATTGTCCAAAGGGGCATAGGAAGTGGAGCTGGGGCAGTTTGAGGATGGACAGGGTGACAAGGTGGGACAAAAGGATGACTTTCAGGGCGGTCTCATTTCTTGGCAGGGGTCTTAGCATCGTTCTCTGTCTTTGTCCTGGATCTCAGGGACCATTTGCGGGGTGGTTCTCCCTCTGCAGGGGGTGGGGTGCTGGTGTGGTGGTCCTGTGTCGGTGCCTCCTGTCCACTAGCGCCGGCGGAGGTGGTGGGCAGTTCATCGTCCAGGCTAGTGTCAGGTGCCCCTTGTAGTGCCACAGTGTCCTTCCTGGTGTTGAGGACTTCCTTCAGCACCCCTACAATGGTGCCCAGGGTGGAATTGATGGATCTGAGTTCCTCCCTAAAGCCCAAATACTGTTCCTCCTGAAGCCGCTGGGTCTCCTGAAACTTGGCCAGTACCGTTGCCATCGTCTCCTGGGAATGATGGTACGCTCCCATGATGTTGGAGAATGCCTTGTGGAGAGTGGGTTCCCTGGGCCTGTCCTCCCCCTGTAGCACAGCAGCCCTCCCAGTTCCCCTGTGTTCCTGGGCCTCTGTCCCCTGAACGGTGTCCCCACTGCCACTGCCCCCAGGTCCCTTTTGTTGTTGGGGTGGTGGGTTAGCCTGGGTACCCTGTAGTGGTGGACACACTGCTGATTGACGTGTCCTGGGGACAGAGGTATGGGCCCGCTGGGTGGGTGCTGTGCTGGTGTTTCCAGAGGGGGCAAGCTCTGTAGTGGCCTGGGCCAATGTGAGGGGAACCGACTGTCCTGAGGTCCCAGATGGGCCGGGCTGGTCGTCTAGATCCAGTTGGACAGTGCTGCTGTCATCACTGTGGGCCTCTTCTGTTGCTGGTGTGGACATGTGAGGACCCTCCTGTGCGGTGACGTTGGGTAAGGGGTCCTGCAGGGGTGTAAAAGCATGATTATTGCATCTGGGTGTACAATGGTGTGCAATAGGTGGATGACTGTGTACCCCAGTGCTTGCATTCCTGTGTGGGACCTTGTGTGATGATGGTTTAGGGGGGTGTATGGATATGTGCAGTGGCCATGCATTGGTGATGGGTGTCCATGCTTTGTTGTTGCATGCAGGGCTTGGTGTTGGGATGTGTGGTTTGTGATATTGGGACATTTGTGAGGGGTAGGAGTGATGGGGGTGAGGGTGAGGGTAAGGGGTATGTGATGGCATGCAGGTAGGGTGGGGCATATAGTTGTTAAGGTTTGACTTACCAGAGTCCATTCCTCCAGCTACTCCTTCGAGGCCCTCAGGATGCAGAATAGCCAAGACTTGCTCCTCCCATGTTGTTAGTTGTGGAGGAGGAGGTGAGGGGTCCGCTGCCAGTCCTCTGAACCGCAAGGTGGTATCTTGAGACCACGGAACGCACCTTCCCCCGTAGGTCGTTCCACCTCTTCCTGATGTCATCCCTATTTCTTGGGTGCTGTCCCACTGCGTTGACCCTGTCCACTATTCTTCACCATAGCTTCATCTTCCTAGCTAAGGAGGTGTGATGCACCTGTGATCCGAATAGCTGTGGCTCTACCCGGATGATTTCCTCCACCATGACCCTGAGCTCCTCCTCAGAGAACCTGGGGTGTCTTTGCCGTGCCATGGGGGTGGTGTGGGTGATGTGTGGGGTGGTGTGTGTTGTGATATGTGGGGTGATGTTTAGTGGTGTGTTGTGTGAGGTGCTTGGATGTTATGTGGGTGATGGTGTTGTGTGCCTGTGGATGCTTGGTTGTAGATTGTAGTGTCTCTCTCTCTCTGGCCTTCTGTCGCAGTTGTGGTCGTAGGGGTTTGTGGGTGATGTGGGTGTGTCTTTTATATTGTATTGGGTGTGTGGGAGTGGTGTGTGTATGTGTATCAGGTGTGTGTATTTTGAATTGTCCAATGTGGCAGTGTTTTTTCTACTGGAGTCGTTATTGTGCTGCACCTTGAGACCTTATCTATGTACCCTAGAAGCCAACTAGATGTCTTTGATTCTGTTTACTCTGAGAAGGATCAATCCAAATTACTTTGAAGAAAGTCATTTCTTGTTTCTTAATGTCTGTATTGCTGTGACAATAATTTCTGTATGCCTTATGCTATTGAGATTGAACCTATTCCAGCATTTTGGCTTGACAGTTCTGATTTTTTACCTTTATAATTTGATTTTGATTTATGCATATATTGGAGAGAGTATTAGTTTGTAATAAATCTACTAAACTTTCCCTATTGATTCTTGATCCTTGTTGAGTTGCCAAATGGGCTTTACTAATTAGAATTGTGATTTTATTGATAATTCTTTTGCCGCACAGTACATTGAAATATCCATCATGTGGGGCCCTCCATCCACTTCCATGTGCGTTCTGTCACTGACTATTGGCTCCCAGACAGAACTTCACAACATACTGCATCTGCTGCCAATATATCCTTGTGGAGGCAGGAAAAGGGCATCTTTTTCCATAATGATTCTTTATCAGGATGTTTTGCTGTCTATTTTCTGAGGACAGTTTCAGTTCACTCTGGAGGTGCTGGCTGGGCTGACAGGCCTTCCCCAGCCAGCGTCGGACTGGGACAGAAAATAGGCCCGGGCATTAAATAAAAATGGCCCCCATTAGTGAATTACAAGCAAAAATCTAGCCAGTGTGTGTAATTTGAAGAAGTTTTGAACATGCAACATCATGCATTATAAGTGTTTTGCAAAGTATACAAGACTGCATGAATTTGAGCTTGCTGCAGGCAATATTTGTTATAATATCAGGGAAATCAACAGTAAAACCTGGCCCAGTAGTGCATAACACAGGCCCACAAACACCTAAAAAATAGCCTACACACTGACCTATCAGACAAGTCCCTCTGCCACTGCCTGATTGCCTTATAGGTCAGTCTGACACTGTCCCCAGCCTCTACCTTCACCAGTTAAGTGGGAAGAGAGCATAGTCCAGAGGCCGGTCTCTTTTTCCTTTTCCAAGCAGCTTTTCTCGGTGACTGGTCGGGATAAGGTACAAAGATGAAACTTGAGTTGTCTTTTTTATCAGGTCACCATGCTTTTTATACAGATAATGAACATTCTTCCCGATGGGTGTTTGAGAAACAAGCCTCAGATAAAACTCAGAGAACGCAGAACACTGTAGGTTTTATTTGTTGCAACAAGCCCACGACCAATATAGTTAATGGGAGCAAAAACATTGGTCTAGAAAGAAAAAAACACAAGTGGGGCCAAATAGTACTACCTTTCCCAACAATACAACACCTTCAGCCTACGTTTATCAAGGTGTTATGTTGCCTTTGCACCACGCAAGGACGACAGAAGTCCTGCATGCCTTTATAAATCTAGAGTAACGGAAGGCAGCGCAAATCGCATTACTCTACGGCAGGGAGGCAGCAAAGGGTGTAGCTTTGGTGTTCCCATGCATCCACCCATGCATTCTGGCACATTCCCAGATTTGAGACATAGGAATACATCAGAATTGTACACCGCCTTACTACAGGCACAACAAGGTGAAATATCTTTATTTCTTCTCATAGTTTCTTCTTTCTAAGTGTGCTGCATTCTGCAGTATACTTCAATAGAGGAGCATGCCTCTGAGGTTTGTTTTTATGCAGGTAAATACAAGGGTGCCTCAGTGGCGCTAGGCAGCAGTTTGCGCACAAGTGCAGGCAGAGAGCAAGAATGTACCATACAATCATATATATGGGACATTCTTGCTGTATGAAGTTGACTCTGTATATACTATCTCAAAGTGAGAGATAGTGTGCACAGAGTCCAAGGGTTCCCCTTAGAGGTTGATAGTGGCAAAATTAGATAATACTAATGCTCTATTTTGTGGTAGTGTGGTCGAGCAGCAGGCTTATCAGCGGGTAGTGTTAAGCATTTGTTGTATACACACAGGCAATAAATGAGGCATAACTCCAGGCCAATAGTTTTTATATAGAAAAATATATTTTCTTAATTTATTTTAGAACCACAAGATTCAAGATTTGAAGTAAGTATATAAAATGCAAGGTACTTTACACAGGTAAGTATAGAACTTTGATTCAAAGCAGTAGTACACCCAGTTTTAGTTAAATTGGCAATAACCTATTTTAAGAGTGGACACTACAAAAATCAACAGTTCCTGGGGGAGGTAAGTTTGGTTAAGATTCTCAGGTAAGTAAAGCACTTACACAGTCAGTCTCCTGGGTACAGGCAGCCCACCATTTGGGGGTTTAAGGCAACCCCAAAGTCACCGCACCAGCAACACAGGGCCGGTCAGGTGCAGAGGTCAAAGGAGGGCCCAAAACACATAGGTGCCTATGAAGAACAGGGGTGCTCCGGTCCTAGCCTGCTTACAGGTAGGTACCTCTGTCCTCGGGGAGCAGACCAGGGGGTTTTTGTAGAGCACTGGGGGGACACAAAAGGCACACAAAACACACCTTCAGTGATAGAGGGGTGGCCGGATGCAGTGTGCAAAGTAGGCGTCGGGTTTGCTATAGAAAGCAATGGAGGGACCCAGGGGTCACTTAGGCGATGCAGGCAGGGCACAAGGGGGCTTCTTGGGCTGGCCACCGACTGGGCTAGGAGGAGGGCCGCCTGCTGGTCACTCCTGCACTGGAAGGTGGTTCCTCTCGGTCCTGGGGGCTGCGGGTGCAGTGCTTGGTCCAGGCGTCAGGTTCCTTGTTACCAGGCAGTCGCGGTCAGGGGGAGCCTCTGGATCCTCTCTGCAGGCGTTGCTGTAGGGGTTCAGGGGGTTTCGACTCAGGGTACCCACGTCGTCGTACTCACCTTGGAGTCCTCTCTGCGGTGTTTGTTTTCTTGAACTCGAGCCAGGGGTGTCGGGTGCAGAGTGTGAAGTCTCACGCTTCCGGCAGGAAGAGAGAGTTCTTTGGAAGTTGCTTTAAAGTTGCAAAGTTGTTGCAGTTTTTGAACAGTGCCGCAGTTCTTGGGAGTTTCTTGGTCCTTCGGGTTCAGGGCAGTGTTCCGAGTCCTCTGAGGTCGCTGGTCCCTGCCGGATGCGTCGCTGTGCAGGTTCTTTGAGTCCGGAGACAGGCCGGTAGGGCTGGGGCCAAGTCAGTTGTCGTCTCCATCGTCTCTGCAGGGCTTTCAGGTCAGCAGTCCTTCTTCTTGTTGTAGGTTGCAGGAATCTGATTTCCTGGGTTCAGGGTTGCCCATTTAATACTAAATTTAGGGGTGTTTAGGTCTGGGGACAGTAGCCAATGGCTACTGTCCTGGAGGGTGGCTACACCCTCTTTGTGCCTCCTCCTAGAGGGGAGGGGGGCACATTCCTATTTCTATTCGGTAATCCTCCAAACTCAAGATGGAGGATTTCTAAAGGCAGGGGCCACCTCAGCTAAGGGCACCTTAGGGGTTGTCCTGATTGGTGGGTGACTCCTCCTTGTTTTTCTCATTATCTACTCCAGCCTTGCCGCCAAAAGTGGGGGCAGTGGCCAGAGGGGCGGGCATCTCCACTAGCTGGGATGCCCTGGGGCGCTGTAACAAAAGACATGAGCCTTTGAGGCTCGCCGCCAGGTGTTACAATTTCTGCAGGGGGAGGTGAGAAGCACCTCCACCCAGTACATGCTTTTTTCCTGGCCACAGAGTGACAAAGGCACTCATCCCATGTGGCCAGAAACTCGTCGGGTTGTGGCAGGCTGGCAGAAACTGGTCAGCCTAGCACTAGGAGTCGGACTGGTATTCAGGGAGCATCTCTAAAATGCCCTCTGGGTGTATTTTACAATAAATCCCACACTGGCATCAGTGTGCATTTATTGTGCTGAGAAGTTTTATACTAAACTTCCCAGATTTCAGTGTAGCCATTATGGAACTGTGGAGTTTGTGTTTGACAAACTCCCAGACCATATACTCTTTATGGCTACCCTGCACTTACAATGTCTAAGGTTTTGCTTAGACACTGTAGGGGCATAGTGCTCATGCACTTATGCCCTCACCTGTGGTACAGTGCACCCTGCCTTAGGGCTGTAAGGCCTTCTAGAGGGGTGACTAACCTATGCCACAGGCAGTGAGAGGTGGGCATGGCACTCTGAGGGGAGTGCCATGTTGACTTAGTCATTTTCTCCCCACCAGCACACACAAGCTGCGAGGCAGTGTGCCTGTGCTGAGTGGAGGGTCCCCAGGATGGCTGCAGCCCTTAGAAATCTTCCCTGGCAACAGGGCCCTTAGTACCAGGGGTACCATTTACAAGGGACTTATCTGTGTGCCAGGGCTGTGCCAATTGTGGGAACAAAGGTACAGTTTAGGGAAAGAACACTGGTGCTGGGGCCTGGTTAGCAGGGTCCCAGCACACTTTCAATCATAACTGGCATCAACAAAAGGCAGAAAGTCAGGGGGTAACCATGTGAAGGAAGGCATTTCCCTACACTGGCCCATTTCCTTTCATGCAGCCAGCAAGGTGACTTGCTGCATTGCTTTGCGTGAAATATTGATAAATTAGGGCGTTTATTTCTAACATTTACATTGTCCTGAGGGACAAAGGAAGGAAAGGTTGGCTAGCTATCATAAAGGTCTGAGAATCTAAGGCAGCAGTGTAGGAAAGTACCCGCTTTTTGGCATGGTTACCCCTACTTTTTGCCTGCTGTCAGTATGTTTTGACTGTTTTCACTGGGATCCTGCTAACCAGGACCCCAATGTTTGTGCTCTCTCCTTTTAAATGTGGTTACCTAGGACTTTGCACACCCCACAATTGGCATTCTGGTGCCCCCATATAAGTCTCTAGTTTATGGTACTTAGTTACCCAGTGCATTGGGGCACCAGGGGTTCCCCATGGGTTGCAGCATGTATTATGCCACCCATGGGAGCTGATGCAAAATGCCTACCATTGTAGCCTGCATGAAAAAGTGCATGCACCCTTTACTATAGGACACTGCACCAGGTCACTGTAGTCACCCCTGTGGTAGGCACTCCTAGCCCACAGGGCTGGGTGCAGGGACCTGTGTGTGCATGAGCTGAGGTTCCCTTACGGACTTCAACTCCATTATACTGGACTTTTTAAGAGTGGGGAAGCCATTTTACACGGGTATTGGATATAGGTCACTACCAATGTCCAGCTACATAATGGTACCTCTGAGCATGGGCATGTTTGGTATCAAACACGTCAGAATCATACCCCAATACTGATTCCAGTATTGGGTGTATGATTCCATGCTCTCTGGGGGCTCATTAGAGGAACCCCAGCTTTGCTCCTACCTGTCTTCTGGGGCATTCTGGGCAGCCTGCGCTGTTGCCACACCTCAGACAGGTTTCTGCCCTCCTGGTGCTTGACCAGCTCAGACAGAGGAAGGCAGAACAAAGGATTTCCTGTGGGAGAGGGAGGTAACACCCTCTCCCATAGAAATAGGTGTTACAATGCTTGGGAGGGGTAGTCTCCCCAAGTCACCAGTATGCTTTGAAGGGCACATTTGGTGCCCTCCTTGCATAAAACGGTTTGTCCCAATCTAGGGATCCCTGGTCCCTGCTCTGGCATGAAACTGGACAAAGGAAAGGGAAGTGACCACTTCCCTGTCCATTCTCTCACTAGGGGTGGTGCCCAGAGCTCCTCCGGGTGGCCACTTGATTCTGCCATCTTGAATCCAAGGTGGGCAGAGGCTCCTGGGAGCATCTGAGTGGCCAGGTCAGGTAGGTGATGTTACAACCCCCTCCTGATTGGTGGTCACCATGCTAGGTGCCCAATGCCCCTTCCTGGGCTATTTACGGTCTCCCTCTTGGGTAGGTCCTCAGATTTGACATGCAAGATTCCAGCAGGACTCCTCTGCAATGTTTACTTCATCTTCTGGCCACTGGGACTGCAACTGGACGCTCCAGGAACCGACAATCTGCAAATACAGCTACTACTCCATTCTGCAACATTGTTTCTTTAGCTCCTTCCACAGCAACTTCAACATTTCCCCGGCTCTGTGTCCTCTGAGGGCTGCGGGTCTTCAGCCTGCACATGAAGTAAGAAGAATCTCCCTTGGAACGAAGGAGTCACTCCCCTGCATCTAGGCATCTACTACAATGACAACCAGCTGTGTGGATCTGCTCTTCTCTGGAACTGCACAGATCATGCATCACAGGTGGTGATCTGGAGTGGTCCCCTTGGTCCTCTCTACCAACTTTCCAACCTGGGAGATGGTAAGACCTTGCCTCTCCTTGCAGGTTAGAACCCCTGTGCATCACAACTCTTGCAGCTACCAAGGCTTGTTTGCTCTTCCTTCAAGAGATTTTCAGGCTCTGTGTGGCTCTTGCCCCCAGCACTCCTTCCTGCAAAGTATCCTGCCTGCTGCTCCAGCAATGTGGGACTCCTCTTCAGATGTGCTGAGTATATCTAACTGTGACTCCTGTGCCTGCTGCCAGTGGGTTGCCTGTGGGGGCTGCCTCCTCTTCTTGTGGCTCTCTCAGCTGCTGAAGGTCACCCTGGACTCCCCTCCTTCAGTCGAGTACCGTGGACCTTGCTGGTCCTCTTCAGTCTTGCAAACCTTCTTCTCCGTCTCTTGCAATTGCCAAGGCTTGTTGGTGGTTACCCAGCACTACTGACTGACTGCATCGTAACTGGCAACGTGGGACATCACTTGCATCACTTCTGGGACCTCTCTTAATCTCCTGTGCTGCACAGCTGACCTTCTTCGTCCACCATCGACCTGGTCCTGCATCCACAGAATGGTGGGTAGTCACTCCTGCCACCACTGGACACTCCAACACAAACTGGACTTGGTCCCCTTCCTTTGCAGGTCCTCTTCTGTCAGGATCAACCTTTTGGGTTCTTCCAGTCTGGTTTGAGTCTTGCATAATCCTTTTCCAATGTCCGTCTGTTGGTTTTGGGGAAAACCAGGTACTTACCTCTGCTCTCCTGGTCGCTGGGGGTCACTCTGGTACTCACCTCTTGGGGTTCTCAGTTCCTCCAGCTCCCCTCTACTGATTCCACTTCCTTGGGTGGGGGACTGCCTTTCACATTCTACTTTTTTAGTATATGGTTTGGCCCTCCATTAGGGCCCTCACTGTTTACCTATACTTTTGCCAATACTTACTGCTTTCTATGCTCTTTACTGATTGCTAATGTGTATATAATTGTGTGTTTTCCTACCTCCAGTTGGGGGATTGCTGATTCAGGATTCTAATATTGGTTTTTTATAAAGCACGTACATGACCTACGGGTATCAGAGCGCTGTACAGAAGCATGCAAACTAGCTGTCCATCTGGTGGTGATTAGAGAAATTGTGGAGTTACATAAGATTGCATATAAATTACATAATGTGCAAAAATGCCCATCAATTTAATTGTGTGTTGGATCAGCCATTAAGCCTCTACCTTTTCTACAGTGGTCAAGGTTGAATTGGGAGAGTATGGGCCAGATTGATGAAGGAATTACATTGTCCGATCATCACACAACGTGACGCTATGCAACACAATTACTTAATTCTGCTTTACAAAGCCACACAAGGGACAATTTGTACCTTCTTGCGTGGCTTTGTAAAGAAATATGACACAATGCAGCGGCTTGTGCTGTGTTATGTTACATTTCAAGCTGTAGGCATTCCATGGGTGTAACATGGGTGTTCCAGTTCAGTCACCCATGGATCTAACAAAATTCCATATTTACGAAGGTTTGTAAATCTGGGATTGCGTCAAATTGGTACGTCTTCTGGAAGAAGGTGTAACAAGAAGAAAACTTTTTTTCGCCTCGTTATTTACTCTTTCTATGTGTTACACATTCTACATCACACATAGAAATAGGAAAATTTGTCTAGATTGTTTTTGTGCAGGAAGGTATTCCCTCCTGCACAAAAACAATCATGCTCATTCTGCAGGCACCCTTGCGCTAGTGTGCAAGGGTTCTTGTGCCAGCAGTTGGCAAAACACAGTGCACCAGCGCAAGATGAGAGCAGAAATGCTCCATATCATTTTAGGTACAGAGTGGCATATTTATGAGCCCCTAGCGCCACATGTGACACTCAAGTGTCGCTAACCTCTGCTCCATATTTACAAGGAGGTATAACGCCACATTTTGTGGCGTTACACCTCATTGTAAATATGGGGACCTCTGACGCAGTTATCTGCGTCAAAGGGGCGTGCAATGAGTGTTGCTGTGGGCGTGCCACAACAACACCCATTGCATTTTGATGCTGCCTCAGATTTACAAGATTTCGTAGACCTGAGGCAGTGCCAAAATCTAACGCCACGTCCAGGGGTGGTGTTAGCAAGGCATAACGAGGAGGAATACTTTTATTCATCCTCGTTTTTTGTTTTTTCATTGCGTGGTGCATTCTGCAGCACACATAGGAAGAGCAAAATGCCAGGAATTATTGTTTATGAGCAGGAAGGTGTCCTTTCCTGCACATAAACAATCATTTGAAAATGACGCTTTGGCACTTCTGTGTGTGCTGTATTCTGCAGCAAACACAGAAGTGCCAAAGCTCCATTAGTGATTGTTTATGTGTGGGAAGGGACACCTTCTCGCACATAAACAATCACACCCCTCAACGCAGACATCCTTGCATGATGGTGCAAGGATGCCTGCGTTGGCACTGGCAGCTAAATTTAGTGCCATCGCAGGGGACAACTCAGGGGTGTGCGCCGTATTCACTTAAAAACAACACATCCCGGCGCTGTGAAAATGATGGAGCGCTGCCAGTTTTGGCACAGCATCGCGCTCTGTCATTTTCCCATAAATATGGGCCAGAGCATTTCTGCTCTCTCCCTTTCACGCAACACAGAGCAGCCAGTTCCCTTCCTGCACTGCATTGTATGAAACAGTGGTAAATATACCCCTATATGTCTCACCAGGGATACAGTTAGGGACTGCTGATCCATCTTACCAATGGGGTGGTCTTTCGGAAGCAACAGAGCTCTGACGCATCTCTGAAAAGGCAGCTGTGGAAGGCTTTGTGAATTTCTGGTGTAAACGAGCTCCAGATTCTGTGACATTTCCGGTGAAGGAAATTGAATTTGAATTGAATTTATAAAAATACAGAAATAGTGCCAGGGAATATTACAAAAAAATGGAATCGAGTCACAAATGGGAGCATTTAAATGTATGACGGAAGCATGCAGTGCTGCGGCGGTAAGCGTCGTTATACGCATACCATGATTTAACATGATTAACAAACTTAAACAAGATGCTCCGACGTTAAATGATTTCCGTCTCGAAGCAGGAAAAAAGCAACCCAAGACTGCCATCTAGTGATTACAAATGGAAATTTTCAAGGTGCCCAAAGCCCTGGGTGTTACTTTCGTTTTATTTATTTATTCAGTATAGAAAGAATATTGAGGTCGTATTTTATGCTCTCTTGTTTCAAAAGACATATATATTCGTCTGCAGCATATATCTCTTTGTTAAAAAATGAAAATATCAAAAGGGTCGAAAAGAAATGGCTGATAATAACCACGGAAAATGAACATGTGATGAGACTTTTTAGCGCACTACCACCACTTTTTGTTGAAGTAAATCGATTAAATAAATATATTAATGTCAACACGTTAAATAACATGTTAGTACAGAAAATTATATTAGGAACACTGAGGCCCATATTTATACTTTTTGACGCTAAACTGCGCTAACGCAGTTTAGCGTCAAAAAATTTAGCGCCGTCTAACGCCATTCCGAAGCGCCATGCGGGCGCCGTATTTATGGAATGGCGTTAGCCGGCGCAAGCAGACCGGCGCTGCCTGGTGTGCGTGGAAAAAAACCACGTAGACCAGGCAGCGCCGGCGTAGGGGGAAAATGGCGCTAGGGCGTCTTAAAATGGCGCAAGTCGGGTTGACGCAAAAAAATCGTCTTAACCCGATTTGCGCCATTTTATCGATGCCCAGACGCCATTTAAATGACTCCTGTCTTAGTAAAGACAGGAGTCATGCCCCCTTGCCCAATGGCCATGCCCAGGGGACTTATGTCCCCTGGGCATGGTCATTGGGCATAGTGGCATGTAGGGGGGCACAAATAAGGCCCCCCTATGCCACCCAAAAAAAATTGAAAAATATAAAAAATTATACTTACGTGAACTTACCTGAATGTCCCTGGGGTGGGTCCCTCCATCCTTGGGTGTCCTCCTGGGGTGGGCAGGGGTGGCAGGGGGGGTCCCTGGGGGCAGGGGAGGGCACCTGTGGGCTCATTTTGAGCCCACAGGCCCCTTAACGCCTACCCTGACCCAGGCGTTAAAAAGTGGCGCAAATGCGGGGTTTTTTGACCCGCCACCTCCCGGGCGTGATTTTTGCCCGGGAGTATAAATACGACGCATTTGCGTCGCCGTCATTTTTTTAGACGGGAACGCCTTCCTTGCATCTCATTAACGCAAGGAAGGCGTTCACGCTAAAAAATGACGCTCTTTGCCCATACTTTGGCGCTAGACGCGTCTAACGCCAAAGTATAAATATGGCGTTAGTTTTGCGCCGAATTTGCGTCGAAAAAAACAACGCTAATTCGGCGCAAACGGAGTATAAATACGAGCCTGAATGCTGCTACGGTTATCATCCAAAGCAAATATTGACGCAGTTTGTAGAGGAGCTTCGAGCATGAAGCCTGGCTGGATCTGGCTCAGCTCCAGGTCCTATAAGAACCTCGAGCCCATAACGAGCCGAGCTTAGATGAGACGTCTGCCTGCTAGCTTCCCTCCACCCGGGTGGGGATTTATGACCTGAGCTGCCAGCCTAGGAATTGGGGAACCAGGTTTAAGTCTCAACATCACCCTGACATCTAGGGCAGATGCTGAAGGCTGCTGGTTACTTTGGTGCCCACTGGTTGGGAGTGGGGGGGAGGGGGGGGAGCTCAGTCGCTGCGCTGCTTTGCCTGGTCTCTGCAGCTAGTGTGTGGGTGGTTGTTCCTCTGGAGAGCATCCAGGCTGGCAGAAACTAGGCAGCTCTCCCATCAAGAAGTGTGAGTCTGTGGAGCCTCATGGCCCGTCCTTCGGTGGGGGAACAAGCAGGAGTTAGGCGAGAGGCAGGAGAGGCAGAGGGAAGTTACAGTCACCACACACCAGTGGTTTGATGCCCTTGTGTAACTTGCAAAATGCCTGTGGGAGGATTTGAACACCCTGTTACAAATAGTAGTTCCAGCAGACTTATGGGTCGAGTGCAAGAGTGTAGATTGGCCGACAAGAGAACCATCTACAGGTGCACCGTCTCCTGACTTAATGAAATATTACTAAAGGTGATTGAATTTTTGAAAACGAGAATTTCGGCCAAGAATATTGACTGGCAGAGAATAGACAGAATAGCTCAGGAAGGAAAAGAGTACATACATGCATACTATGAATGATTGTTGCGGGCATTCAAAAATTACAGTGGCACAAAAACAATTGAGCCGAAAGACATGATTCATTTTGTGTTCAGGTTTATTGAAGGTTTGAGACCCAAAATTAGCCAGATGATTAAGAGCCATTTGATTTGTTGGCAAGCAAAGCCGATTGATGAAGTATTTCAGTATGTGAAGTAATGTAGTGACGAGATTGGGTTGAAACTGAGACAATTGAAAGAAAAGACAATGGTGATGCAGATTAAAGCAGCACAATCAGGAATGCCGGGAGGTTTTTCACAGCAGCAGCAGAGAAACGTGTTGCCGCAGAACCAGGTAAAAGGTAGAGGTCGTGGTGGAAATGGAAATGTGAACAGTGGGCCTGATTTGAATACTGTGGCTATTCAGAATGATGTGCAAGAGATTAAAAGAATGTTACCATGTCACACTTGCGGAGGCCTCAGACATTGGAAACAGGAGTGTCCGATGCGAGTGCAGGAAAGTGTTGCTAAGCAGACGAGCAAAATCAATTCTTTCCCAAATATGAGAGGACTGAGAACGAGAGGTCAAAATCCACATTTCCAAAGTAATGTTAATCAGGTGCAAGGTTTTCAGCCTATGCAACAAATGTAGATGCCACATTTACAAATGACGTAGTCACAGCAAATGCAACCCCAAGTTCAAATGGTACCTAGGCAGCAAATTCAAATACCTCAAGCCCCAATGGAGCAGCAGCTGGTGATGCTTCCTGAGCAGGTCACAGGTCAAAGGCTTCCCCAAACTATTAACACCAATACCCATTACACAGTGAGGATGAATCGAATGATGACTGGGTGAGCGAGAGTTCAGAGGAAGAGGAATGCATGCTAGCAGCTTCATGCAAAGTAGATCAAAAAGGTCCATATGTGAAGGCAAATGTGATGGGTCACAAAGTCTCATTTTTAGTTGACACAGGAGCTCCACGCTCCACAGTGAGAAGTGAAGAAGTTCCAAACCTGTCCCTTTCAGGGAAAACAGTACAGATAGTAGGAGTTGCAAACCATTATTTGATAAACCCAATTACAGAACCAGTTCAAGTGAAAATTGGCAACTTTTAAAGGATTACACAAATTCGTAGTTTGTGACTCGAGTCCAGTATCCTGACTAGGAAGAGACTTGCTATGCAAAACAAGATGTTAAATTACTTGTTCAAATGATGGAATCGCCATTCAGACTAACAGTGATGATGAAGATGACTCGTCCACAGGGCCAGATTGTGACACATTGAATGAGGAGTACCCTTTGATTAGTTTCTTTCCAGTTTTCACAATGCAAGATCTCCCTTTTGACTTACAGGGAACTGTTAAAATGAGGGTGTGGGATTTTACCGGACAAGACATTGGTCTAATCAAAGGAGTAAAGCCAGTCAAGGCCCCAGTCAAGTCAAATGTGATTTTTCCCCAGATTCCCCAATACCACAGGACACAGGATACAATTGAAGGGATTGCACCTATAATTGCAGAATTTGTAAACCAAGGCGTTTTGAAAGAAGTGTTGAGCAGCCAAAGCAACTCACCAATAATGGGACTGCAAAAGCCATGTGGGAAATTTAGAATTTTTCAATATTTAAGGAAAGTAAATGACATTGTGATTAAATGTTGTCCTGTGGTGCCAAATCCAGCAGTGATATTCCCATACGATGCTGAATGGTTCACCGTAGTGGACCTGTCGCAAGCATTCTTTTCTGTACCTCTTCATGAGGATAGCCAATTTCTCTTCTGTTTTAAATTCTTGGATTGAATATACTGTTGGTGCAGAATTTCCCGAGGGTTTTCAGTGTCACCGTCCATTTTCAACCAGATCCTGAAAAAAAACCTAAGTCATTAGAAAAGCCTTTCCAATCAATGTTAGTACAGTGCATTGATGATTTGTTGGTTGCTTGAAAGACAGGAGAAGCATGTAAGTATGATCCTATTGCCTTGTTGAATCACTTGGGAAATAATGGACATAAAGTGTCTCCAGCAAAATTACAGTACTATCAGAAAGAAGTGAAATATTTGGGACACCTAATTGAAAAAGGAACTAGGAAAATTTCCAGAGAAAGGGTCATATTGCAGATGATTCCCCCAGTTACACAGAGAGATGTCAGAATGTTTCAGGGAATGGTGAGCTATTGTCACAAGTGGATTCCCAACTTTTCAATCATTTAAAAGCCATTGCAGATGCTGACTCACAAAGAAGTTACTGATCCCTCAGTGTTAGACCAAGCCTGTATGAAAGCCTTGGCTGAAATGAGAGAGAGTCTGTTCAAATCCCTGGCTTTGGGAATGCCTGACTACACCAAACCCTTCATGTTGTTTTGTCATGAGCGTGATGCATGTCCTTTGTCTGTTCTGACTCAAGTCAAGCCCATGGTGGTGTGAACTGCCCAGTAGCATATTTTTCAGCTACTTTGGACCCAGTTGCAGCAGCACTACATGGCTGTTTGCGCACAGTAGCAGCGGTTGGATTCAGCCTCACTTAGAGTGAGAGCATTGTGATGGGACATCCTTTAACTGTTATGGTCCCTCACTTCATTGACGTTTTGCTTACCCAAACTAAGACCCAACATTTAACCAATGCTAGGTTGACCCGCTAAAAGACTGTAATTCTAGGTGCGCCCAATGTAACTCTGAAAAGCTGTACAGTGCTTAACCCAGCAACTTTGCTTCCAAAAGAGAATAATGAAGTTGACAAATTGAAGGAAGTTGAACATGACTGTCTGGAGGTTACTGATTTGTGCACAAAACCTACACCTGATATTTGATTGGAAGAAAATGACCAAATTATTTCTGTTGGTGGTTCCTGTTTAAGAGACAATATGGGAACATTGAGAGCAGGATATGCTGTGTGCACAATTTCTGGTATATTCAAAGCGTCCTGGCTTCGGGGAGTGTATTCTGCACAAGTGGCTGAGTTGTTAGCCCTCACGAGAGCATGCCATGTCTGCACAGCTTAAAGTCACCATATATACAGATAGCCAGTACAGATTTGGAATAATCCACAATATTGGCCAGCTATGGTCACAGAGAGGTTTCCCGACCTCTTCTGGGTCACCAGTTAGAAATGGTGAAGGAATTAATGATTTGTTACAAGTTTTAAAAATGCCTGAAAAGATTGCTGTGGTGAAATGCAGTGCTCACCTGAAATCACAAGATTATGTGTCAATGGGAAATGGATATGCGGATCAAGATGCAAGGTTTTGCGCATTGAACTGTATATCATTCAAAGACAAATGGGAATTGTTACCTGAGGAAGAAATATGTACCAGTTATGCCTTAAATGTGATTGACACATGGGAAGAATTGAAAGCACTTCAGGATAATGTTGACAAAGAGGAAAAGAAAACTTGGCTAAAAGTGAAATGTACTCAGCGTGAAGATGATGTTTGGGTGTCCGAGGAGGGCCAAGTGGTTTTACCAAACAATATGTTGACTCAGATGGCTAGATATTAAGCAACTTTAGTTTAATGCAAAGTTTAGACAGGTTGCAAAAGCAATTTGCCATCTTTGCATTATCTGTCAACAGATGAACATGGGAAAAGGGACTGTCGTCAACATGAGCCACATTGGAAGAGTGAGAGGTCCATTTAGCAGAGTGCAGATGGATTTTATTGAGATGCCAGTGTGTGGAGGATTGAGATATGTGCTGGTGTAGGAAAATGCCACTGATGGCATGGTCACCCCCCACTTTTTGCCTTAGTGTTGATGCCAGCTTTGATTGGAAGTGTGCTGGGACCCTGCTAACCTGGTCCCAGCACCAATGTTCTTTCCCTGAAACTGTACCATTGTTTCCACAATTGGCACAGCCCTGGCAGACAGTTAAGTCCCTTGTAAAAAGTTACCCATGGAACCAAGGGGCCTGTGGCCAGGGAAGGTCCCTAAGGGCTGCAGCATGTATTATGCCACCCTCAGGGACCCCTCACTCAGCGCATGCACACTGCTTTGCAGCTTGTGTGTGCTGGTGGGGAATAAATACAAAGTCGACATGGCACTCCCCTCAGAATGCCATGCCCACAAACCACTGCCTGTGGCACAGGTAAGTCACCCCCTTAGCAGGCCTTACAGCCCAAGGCAGGGTGCACTATACCCCAGGTGAGGGTATAGCTGCATGAGCACTATGCCCCTACAGTGTCTAAGTCAATTCTTAGACAGTGCAGGGGAGCCATACTGAGTGTATGGTCTAGGAGTTTGTCATTACGAACACCACAGCACCATAATGGCTACACTGAATACTGGGAAGTTCGGTATCAAACTTCTCAGCACAATAAACTCACACTGATGCCAGTGTGGGATTTATTGAGAAATGCACACAGAGGGCATCTTAGAGATACCCTCTGTATGTTAGCCCAACTGCTAGTGCAAGGCCAGCCTGCCACTTCCAGGCGAGTTTCTGACCACATATGGTGGGTGCCTTTGTGCACTCTGTGGTCAGAAACAAAGCCTGACCTGGGTGGAGGTGCCTCGCACCTTCCCCTGCAGGAACTGTACCACCTGCCGGTGAGCCTCAAAGGCTCAAGCCTGGTGTTACAATGCCCCAGGGTACTCCAGCTAGTGGAGATGCCCGCCCCCCCGGATGAGCCCCAACTTTTGGCCGCAAGTCCAGAGGGATAATGAGAAAAACAAGGAGGAGTCATTCCCTAACCAGGTCCAACCCTAAGGTGACCAGAACTTAAGTGACCCACTCCTTGAGAAATCCTTCATCTTGCTTTGGAGGATTAGGACCAATAGGGATAGGGATGTGCTCCCCTCCCCAGAGGGAGTGGGCAAAAGGAGGGTGTAGCCACCCTTAGGATCAGTAGCCATTGGCTACTGCCCTCTGACCCTAACACACCCTTAAATTTAGCATTTAGGGGTGACCCTGAACTGAGCTCTTCAAATTCCTGATGACCTCCCAAGAAGAAGTACTGGTGAGATGAAAACCCTGCAGAGAAGAAAAGAAGACGACAACTGACTTGTCCCCAGCCCTACCGGGCTGTCTTCTGCTTCAAAGACCCTGCAACTGAAAAACAATGCTTTCTGCAGGACCAGCAACCCCTGAAAAGCCTCCAAGGGTCTGCCTGCATCATCGAGGACCAAGAACTCCCATGGGCACCGGCTCTGCCCAACAAGAAGAAAAGACATCCATCTTTAAAGGGACTCCCATCTCACTCCAGAAGTGTGAGTCCCCACTACTCTGCACCCAACGCCACTGGCCCGTGTCCAGAGAAACCAACTATCCAGAGAGGACCCCCAGGTGACTCTGATGACGTGTCCACCCTGGCCTGACCTCCTTGCACCCCCATGGCGATGCCTGCAGAGGGAATCCCAAGGAACCCCCTAACCACGACTGCCCGGGATGAAGATATCCGACGCCTGGAAGAAGCACTCCACCCGCAGCCCCCAGGCCCGTGAGAAATCGGCCACCAGTGCAGCAACAACCGTCAGGCAGCCCTCACCCTTGCCCAGTCGGTGGCTTGCCCGAGAGACCCTTCTGTGCCCTGCCTGCAGTGCCTAAGTGAGTCCCGGATCCCTCCACAGAGTTCTATTGAGAACCCTACACCCTATTTGCACACTGCACCCGGCCGCCCCTGTGCCTCTGATGGTGTGGTTTGTGTGCCTACTTGGGGCCCCTCCAGTACTCCTCCAATCACCCCTGGTATGCCCTCCGACAGCGCAGATGCTTACCTGCAAGCAGACTGGAACTGGAGTACCCCCTGTCTCCATAGGCGCCCACGTTATTTTGGCTCCTGTTTGACCTCTGCACCTGACCGGCCCTTTTTGCTGGTGTTGGGTGTTTGGGGTTTGCCCTGAACCCCCAACGGTGAACTCCCTATACCCCCGGAGATTGAACCCGTAAGTGTGGTACTTACCTCTGAAACTGTACTGCACTTACGTCCCCCAGGAACTGTTGAAAATTGCAGTGTCCACTTTTAAAATAGCTTTTTGCCATTTCAATGAAAACTGTGTACAATATTGAATCTATTCAAAGTTTCAACTGTTACTCTGCAAAGTACCTTTCATTCAATGTACTTACCTGCTAAATGAATCTTGTGGTTCTAAAAATAAATTAACAAAAATATATTTTTCTATATTAAAACCTATTGGCCTGGAGTTATGGTGTGTGTTTTCACTTATTGCTTGTGTGTGTACAACAAATGCTTAACCCTACCCTCTGATAAGCCTAACTGCTTGACCACACTACCACAAATAGAGCATTAGTATTATTTATTATTGCCTCTGTCAAGCCTCTTGGGGAACCCCTGGACTCTGTGCACACTATGGCCCTCATTCCGACCCTGGCGGTTTCAAACCACCAGGGTGGAGGGCAGAGGAAGCACCGCCAACAGGCTGGCGGTGCTTCCCGGGCCATTCTGACCGGTAAAGCCGCGGTCAGAAAAGGGGAACCGGCGGTTTCCCGCCGGTTTTCCCCTGGCCCAGGGAATCCTCCATGGCGGCGCTGCTTGCAGCGCCGTCATGGGGATTCCGACCCCCTTCCCTCCAGCCTGTTCCTGGCGGTTTACACCGTCAGGAAGAGGCTGGCGGGAACGGGTGTTGTGGGGCCCCTGGGGGCCCCTGCACTGCCCATGCCAGTGGCATGGGCAGTGCAGGGGCCCCCTAACAGGGCCCCACAAAGATTTTCAGTGTCTGCTTTGCAGACACTGAAAATCGCGACGGGTGCCACTGCACCCGTGGCACCCCTGCAAATCCGCCGGCTCCATTCGGAGCCGGCTTCCTCTTTGCAGGGGCTTTCCCGCTGGGCCGGCGGGCGATCTTTTTGGAGATCGCCCGCCGGCCCAGCGGGAAAGTTGTAATAACCCCCGCGGTCTTTTGGAGGTTTCCGCCCGGCGGGCGGCGCCCACCGCCCGCCGGGGTCAGAATGACCCCCTATATCTCATTTTGATATAGTATATATAGAGCCAGCTTCCTACAGCTGATGATTGCTTGTATCTTTAGTTATTGGATTGAAGCTTACCCCACATGACAGCCTTACAGTAGCAAAAGTGTTGCTTAGGGAACTGATACCTCGTTTTAGTTTTCTGGTCG
Source organism: Pleurodeles waltl (assembly GCF_031143425.1). Taxonomy (NCBI): domain Eukaryota; kingdom Metazoa; phylum Chordata; class Amphibia; order Caudata; family Salamandridae; genus Pleurodeles; species Pleurodeles waltl. The sequence goes on along the minus strand of NC_090447.1, from coordinate 327,852,588 downwards.
CTTTTGAATCAGATAGAAGAAGTCGCTTCAACAATGAAGTAATTAAATTGCTATGTTCAGCTTTAAACATTGGGCAGAAGTTGCATTGTAGCTACCGCCCTGAAGCCTCAGGACTTGTTTAGCAAATGAATGGTACTTTGAAGCCAAGAATTGCAAAGATATGTGCGTCCATGTATCTTAAATGGCCATACGCACTATTGTTAGTTCTGATGAGTATGTAAAACACACCAGACAAAAAAACTGGACCGTCGCCAAATGACATCCTCATGGGCCAAGCAATGAGATTGCCAGCAGATCCTGCCAATGCGCTTGCGATCTTAACAGATGATATGGTGTTGATGAGCAAGGGTCTGGCTGATGTGGTTCGCTCTTTCTCTCATCAGGTGGAAGCCACCACGCTGCAACTGTCTCAAGACCAAAGCCACAACCTGAGTGCGGGAGATAGGGTTCGGATCAGAAAACACATGAGGAAGACTTGCTTGGAGCCGAGGTGGAAAGGGCCATACCAAGTAGTACTGATTACTACTACAGCTGTGAAGTGCGCTCGAGTTCCGAACTGGATTCATGCTAGCCATACTTGGAAAGTACCCTGTCTTTTGGACCATGAAGAAGAGTTGATGAAGGTACCAACAACTTCCGGGCCAACTCCAAAATCAGAGAATGAAATTGGAGAATCAGAGACTGAATCTGAGCAGATCGAAGACAGTGTAAACACTCCTGTGAGAGACGAAGTGGAAGACATTCAGGATGGTGACAGTGAACCAACCTCAACTGAGGTAGCAGATGAATCTAGTTAGAGGAGGGCTCTCCTAGAAACAGACCGCCTTGAAAGACAGACAGATCAAACTACAGACTCCAAAGTAGAAGGAATTGAGGTGGATCAAAGCCAAAACGATCTGACTCCTCCTGAACCCGTCACAGGTACATCAAGTGAAAATCCTGCAGCACAAAGAGAAGTTACAAATCCAACACTGAAAAGAGCATTGACAAAAGGTCCACTGAAAGGAGATAAGTGGCCGAAGTCACAAGCCAAGAGGAAAGAAGCAATTAAAGTGACGACAACAGAAGAAGAAATAGACACAAGAAGAGAAGACTTGAGTGATTGAGAGTTACATGGAGATTGAAAAGAAAGCGAACTGCAAATCGGAGGTACGCAGGTCCCAAATGGGTGTATGCAACGATAAGTGGATGGCAGAATTTTTGTCTTTTTATTTTGATTGAGAAATCCCAGGTCAGTACTTTGGCACGTGAAGAAGATCATGAACTGAACCTTGTGAAGTTGTGAGACTAAGAAAAGTGAAAAAGAGACAATTGAAAGTAACCGGAAGAAACTCTTGAAAGAACTGGATTTGACAAGCTGCTAAACCGATTTTGACCAATTGCCGATTTTGACAAACGACCTATTTTTGACAAAAGTTCTGGAAAAGAGACTAAAAACTGTAAATAACTGGTAAAGGAGATTGAAGATTTTTGTTTTGCTTTTTGCTGCTTAGCTATATCTTTTTCCTCTTCTACTTTCTGATTCTTTACAGATCATGAGTAACCACACCAGCAGGTTAGAAACAATAGGTGCTATAAATACATAGGTATTGGTTTGGCGATTGTGTGCATGATATTGTGTTTGGTATTGATTGTGAGTATGACTCTTCTTGACAAGATTGTAGCCAACCATACCTCTGCTTTAGAAACAACTACTAACCTCACAGAATTAGACAAGTTTAGAACAGATGAGAAATATTTGCACGTAGACAGATCCCAAAGAGAACTTTATTCTATTGTTTTCTATCACCTATTGCGTGAGTATGTTGAGACGATGAATGCGAGAGAATGTTATATGTGCACGCAGATTCCTTCAGCTGTAGAGGAAGGAATTACTTACCATAGTTTGCCTCTTACTTATGGAATAGGTTGTAGTCTTTTACTTACAAGATTCTATAACCAGGAATTCATTGAGGGGCATATTTATACTCTGTCTGCACCGAATGTGCGTCAAACATTTTGATGCACATTCAGCGCAAACCGTGCACTATATTTAAACTTTGACGCCTGAGGCCGTGAACGCCAAAATTCCGCTGTGTGCGTCATTTTCTGGATGCGGGAAACCGCCTTGCGTTAATGACATGCAAGGTAGGCGTTCCCATCCAAAAACTGACTTAAACACCTGTGCGCCTTATTTATGCTACCACACAAAAATGATGCACGGCTGGGAGGCGGAGGCGGAAAATGACGCACAGCCCGATTTGCGTCAAAAAAGAACGCCTGGGTCAGGGCAGGCGGTATTTATGGGGCAAACACACCTGTACTTAATGAAAACACACCGAAGCAACAGCAGAGCTCCAAAAGGAAGACATGGAGGTGCTTTTCTTCCAGCATGCACGCAGACGCAGAGCACAGGACCAACAACAGCAGCTTCCACAACACCAGCAGGGACCCCAAAGGCAATGCAGAAGGCAGGAGAGGATATTCTGCGCCAGGACAACCATTCTGGGACTCTGCCAACAAGACATCATTCAGAGGTACAGGCTCAACTGGCAAGCCATTTAGCAGCTGCTGCGCAACATTGAGCTATAGTTGGCACCCAGCTTGCAGATAGCCCACACCATTCCACCAGAAACCAAGCTGCTAGCTGTACTCCACATGTTGGCAAGTGGCTCCTTTCAAACCACTTGTGCTCTGGTTGCTGCGATCTCACAGCCATCATTCTCCGCCTTCCTACCCAAGGTACTGGATGCTATCATCTCCCTCACACCCCGCCACATCAGCTTCCCCAACACACAGGTGAAGCAGCATGAGAGAAAACAGGTGTTTTACCGAATTAATGGCTTCCCACGCGTCCTTGGTGCCATTGACTGCACAAAGGTATGCATTGTGCCACCTGCTGCAACCGAACATCTATACTGCAACAGGAAGCACACACACTCCATCAATGTGCAGGCCATTGTCGATCACTGGGGTTTGATCACCAACATGGTGGCAAAGTATCCTGGGAGTGTACATGATTCATTCATCTTCCGTCACTGCACCATCAATCAACATTTCCAGGATGGGCGATATGGAAATGGCCTACTTGTTGGTAAGTACAGAAACCCAGTTATATACACACAGCACAGCAACCCTCTAGGACACACAACACATACACCATGACATTGACACGTGGACAGGAAGACAATGAGGTAGTGACACCGCTAGGCATGTTTAATATCCTCACCCAATGGTAAACACACCTAGGGACAAGTGACAGTTCCAAATAACAACAGATGCCACTCCAGAGCCACAAGGGGACCATTTAAAACAACACAATGACAAAGACATGGCCCCAACTGGCAGTACAATTTGGAAGATTAATCTTTCAATATCACATCAATAACACTCAATCAAGCACCCTTCCAAAAAATACGTACTGTGTAAGGGGTGTGTAATGTTTTTTGTTGCAGGTCAAACACCATGACATACATAGCATGATGATGACTCCAATGAAGGTCACATGCAATCATTGAGGCTGAACCAATATCTCACATCACTCCTGCTCTCACATTGCCCACTACCAATAAGCAAGTGGACTGTGCGCAGAACACATCTTGATGGGACAATATTGAAAGTGCACATTCCTACACATACGCATTGCGACAAATTAACACACACACAACAGATGTACAGGCATATGGACCTTCTAATACTCTAAATGATAACCTCACAACCAAGTTAGCCATCTGAACTAGAACATGTTCAGTAGTATAGGTACACGTTACAACCTGAGTCAACTTGGCAAGGACAGAGAAATAGGTCTGCAGTGAACTTGTCACACATGTGAAATTAGTGCATAGTCAATTGTTAACACGTCAGTGCTCACAACATACGGAGATGTGTTGCACATTGTCACCTTGCCAAATCTAAGGGTCTCACAGATGGTTTAAAAATTCTATTGCATATATGAAATTGTATGGGATGTCCAGGGTATATAGATGCAACCGTGTTACCACCACTGTGGAATTGATTCTATGTATGGAAGTATCATGTCACCCCCAGTTAAGACACAGGGACACCTACTTCACATGACACAATGCAAAGGAGTACACACTGTACTGCAACTCTACAAATATACTGCTGACATCCGGTCAACAGACAAAACACCCATTCGGATAAGGAAACAACCCAATGCTGATGGTACATCCTAGAAGTCTAGGATTCCACACAATAACACAAACACCGATGAGTCACAGACAACACAAGAGAACAACTGACATGCAAATTGATATTTATGGTGCAAGGTACATCAACATGTTCTCACTCTTTTTTTCTCTTTCAGCTGATTAGTGGTATGGGATCCAGCCATGGATCATGACCCCATTTGCAAACCCAAGCACTGCAGCAGAGCGTGCCTACAATGAGGCACATAGGAGGACACGCACCATTGTCGAGAGGACCTTTGGCATCCCCAAGTCAAGATTCAGGTGCCTCGACATCACCGGAGGCAGCCTCCTATACTCACCTGAAATGGTGTGCAAAATAATTTTGACCTGTGCCATCCTGCACAACATATGTGTAAGAAGGAACATTCCCCTATATGAACCGGACCCACAAATGCCTGAAGAGGAGGAAGCGGAGGATGCTGTCCATCAACATGAGGGGGGCCACATTCACACATACTGTAAATGACATATATCCTGTACATTTCACATTTGAAGGGCAATAGCCGAGGACCACACCTATTTAACACATACATGTTGGCAACATGGTTCATCGCAGCATATGGTACACAACTAAGACACCATCAGTCAATAAGGGTAAAAAATGCCTCATACATGAGGCAGTGGATGTGCTATTGCATTGGTAACAGGAGTGTATGACCAGACCCTTGACAGCAGTAAGTCTTACATCACCTATCTTTGCAAGGACTATGTGTGACAAGATTTCCATATAAGCAGCAAATTGATAGCACAAGTGCCCCAGGTATGAGTAGCATTGCTCACATGACATCCCCTGCACATGGCAGCCCATGTCCTAAGTCCAGCCACACCCATGTTCCCTGTCTCAACCCACCCTTCTTCAGAGGTCCCTGGAATGGGAATATGTGTCCCCATATAATCCCTCCTCTACACACACCCAGAATCATAATGTTAATCCAGTGTGCTTCCCTCTTTAGTATGGTATGCCATAGTCATTGTACTTCTGTCTGCAGGGACGTCAGGTTAAATAATGCACTGGCTTGTAGTCTGTAGGACCTGTAATCACCTGTACATTTTGCTTCCCATCTGAAAGGTACTGTTGGCCTTTTGAACTTGAATCTCACCTACAGGACTTGTGAGAGACTGATGCTGCATACACGTGTGAGCACCTCCACGGTGAACATGCACTGCCCTTGCAGCTGCCTAGAACAGCATAGAGAAGCTGCCATTTTATCTATAACACTGTTATGCATTGCCGTAAAAATCAGCTGTGTAACACAGCCCTTCGGTTAATGTGTTACGTTCCAACATACAGGAGAAACACAGTTTTCCGTTTCCACAGTGTTGTTCCACCTTTGACCAGTCTCAGTCTGACCACTGTGAATTTACCTTGTTAAATGTTTGGATCTTGATTGACCCTGCATCCTGTTAGCCTGACTGGTTCCTGTCTTTGTGTTACCCTAAAGGTTCCTTGTGTCTACATTTGTATCATAGTTGCTTTCCCAACCCTCACCTTCCTCCTGGGGTATTGTGTCAGGTGGGTCTACAATGCATACTCAAATACACTGTATAGTATAATCAGTTTATTAATCGTACCATGGGGGGGAACTTGTCTCCAAATAGCAGAATCATGGCCTATCCCTTGTCTGGGTTTCAAGTATGCATGAGTGACAAATAGTGACAGTGTACCATGGCTGTTTGTATGGATTGAGTATGGTGCCTCCAGAACAACAAACAACGTCAGATAATGTGCATGAAGGGGCATATTTATACTCCGTTTGCGCCGAATTTGCGTCGTTTTTTTTCGACGCAAATTCGACGCAAAACTAACTCCATATTTATACTTTGGCGTTAGACGCGTCTAGCGCCAAAGTTCATGGAGTTAGCGTCATTTTTTGGCGTGAACACCTTCCTTGCGTTAATGATATGCAAGGTAGGCGTTCCCGTCTTAAAAAATGACTCCGATGCTATTGTGTCGGATTTATACTCCCGGGCAAAAATGACGCCCGGGAGTGGGCGGGACTAAAAAACCCGCATTTGCGCCGGATTTTAGCGCCTGGGTCAGGGCAGGCGTTAAGGGACCTGTGGGCTCAGAATGAGCCCAGAGGTGCCCTCCCAAGCCCCCAGGGACACCCCCTGCCACCCTTGCCCACCCCAGGAGGACACCCAATGATGGAGGGACCCATCCCAGGGAAGAAAAGGTAAGTTGTGGTAAGTATTTTTGTAAAAATAAATTTGTGGCATAGGGGGGCCTGATTTGTGCCCCCCTACATGCCACTGTGCCCAATGACCATGCCCAGGGGATATAAGTCCCCTGGGCATGGCCATTGGGCAAGGGGGCATGACTCCTGTCTTTGCTAAGACAGGAGTCATGTTAATGGCGTCTGGGCGGCAACAAAAAATGGCGCAAATCGGGTTAAGACGATTTTTTTGCCTCAGCCTGACTTGCCCCATTTTTGGACGCCCAAACGCCATTTTTCCCTACGCCGGCGCTGCCTGGTGTACGTGGTTTTTTTTCACGCACACCAGGCAGCGCCGGTTGGCTAACGCCGGCTAACGCCGGCTAACGCCATTCAATAAATACGGCGCCCGCATGGCGCTTCAGAATGGCGTTAGCCGGCGCTAATTTTTTGGGCGCAAAACTGCATTAGCGCAGTTTTGCGTCAAAAAGTATAAATATGGCCCGAAATGTCTACACATGTTAGGACCCTGATAGTCCACACACTGATTCACGTTGCTCCCAACATATTGATGGGGCTTGTGTGGTGAATAGCTGTGAGATTAATCAGCACAGAGGCACTGATGTTCCCAGATGCAGTGGGAATTTTAGCGGCCAACCTGTGTACAAATGTTGTGAGGACACCTGCCGGTATAAGAATCCTGAGACATTAACTTTGTCAGCTCACCAAGGTTGCCCTGTTGACAGTCTCATAACACGTCTGCAGTGACAGGGCTGGACCATCCCCATGTGTGTTCTCAATTCCTCATTGGCTTTCCTTCTATTGATCTGCGAAGTATACTTTGTAGATACAGGAAATGGCTCCACAGACTCATGACTAGACCTGCACATAACTGTGACAACATAGACTCCAATAATTATACAGGCTAAACATTGGCCCAAACACATGAACCAGACACCTCTGTGCATTTTACCACTGGAAATATGTGAACATGTGCTGCTTGGTCTGCTGGTCCTCCACTGCCACAGGAGAGACATGGTTCAGTTATATGACTCCAACTGTGGCGTAACATTACAATTGTGTATTATATTTGGGACTCGATGTCACAAACACAGTACCCATATAGTATTATCCCATGCATGACTCATGGTGGGTAAACAAACAAGTGCCTAGGAAGTAGTATCCAACATTCCAGGACATGTGATGGCTAAGTTTTGGAACATTGCCATGAACAACCGTCTGTTATCTATCCGGTGCATGCTTTGTCATTGGTGGTGCTTATGTTCCAAAAAACCTAGGAAGTGCACACAGCAGTTGTTGCTATGTGTTTGACTAACACATGTCCTCTCTCATTTCCACACTGACTTGCATCTGAGGGTTGGCCACATTTACTCCACATGCATACAAGCAGATTTGCAAAAATGCATCTTGTGATGGTCACACAGTGGGACAACAACAATAGTAGTAGCCAAATCACACACAGTGACCCATAGGCATTGAGTTACTGTATTGAGTTGGGTCGCCTTGCAATCCTCTCTTGACGCAAAACATGCCCAAACTGGGTAATGCATAATTGTATCCCACACATTTGGCCAACTATTGCGTCAGTGAAGAGTGCAAATCCGGTACAACAAGTAGAAGACCATGGTCCGCAGTAGTATGATCTGCAGTCAGCCTATCTCTGTATTGTCACAACTGTCATGTACCATTACAAATGAGAAATGACCCAAACCCAGTTGAAGACAGAAATTTTGACGCATACGCGTAAAAAAAAGACGCACATGCGTCAGAAAATTATGCATATGCGTTGAAATATGACGCACATGGCCATGAAACATCCATTGGCCCTGAGCGGTAATTCCCACACTGTACCCCCGGAAACTGGTTAAGTTTGAAACATATTTCACACTATGGATGTTGGGTTATTTCTAATCATGTGTCTAAAAAAAAATGATGCACAGACTGTAAGCGTCATAATATTTTGACGCATAACAATAAAAACTCACCGCATTTGAGGCAGGAAGTGATGTAATAGGATATTCTGTTTACAGAATTGGTACAGTGGGTGTACTTTCACTTTCACTTTGCAGTCTGTGATATTTCCTGACTGTGTGGCTGTGTTTTGACTTGTCTCGCTGTGCATTTTGTGATTTTGTCTCCAGTGTGGTCTTTAAATTGTCTTTTTGTGTTTCATAACTGTCTGTGGTATCCTGTCTTAGTGTTTTTTGGTTATTTGTGGTGGCAACATTTGTCTTTATTGTGTTGGGAGTCTGTTGTGGGTAGTGGTAGTTTGGGTATAGTTGGGCTGTGTTCTTAGTTATTTTGTATTTCCCTGTCCTACTTTCCATCTATTCTCCTCTGTACCCCTTTATTCCCTTTTTTTGTGCAAGAATGTTGGGTAGGCCTTGTCTAGGCAGGATGGGAGAGGAGGAGCTGGGTCGGTTTATTTGGCTGGTGTGCCACTTCCTACCCTTAATGATAGAGGTAGGTGGTCGTGTGATCCAAGGCTATCACACAGAGGCAAAGAGGCTCCGGTGGGCAAAGGTGTTGTACCATCTCAAGAGAATCTACAACACACCGCGCAATGACCACCAGCTGAAGCGCTGCTGGGCTGACCTTGTTGCCAGGGAGCAAGACCTGCTGGACCACCTGGGGATTGTGATTGGTGGTCCTGTTGGTGAGTACAAATCAGAGTAATGTGCACATTTAAATGCTCTGTAGTGACAGTAGCTGATTTGTTCATATGCTGCCAGCGATGTTTTTGAACATGTGGAATGCTAGTTAAACATACAGGGACATATTTCTACTTTGTTAGCACCGCAATTGCGACCTGTTTTGAAGCAAGAGCGGGGAAAACTTACAAAATACAAGTGTATTTTGTAAGTTTGCGCCGCCTTTGTGTCAAAAAGCAGCACAAATGTGGTGCCAAATTTGTATAATTATGGGCCACAGTTGCCTGTGAGGTATACAATATTTCCTACACATTACCGTCATTTGCTGACGCAACAGCTAGACTAACTTTCAAAACACAACAGGAGCCTGTAAATTAGTGCTGCCTTCACGTCAATTGATGATGCCAATGTGTCTCTAACATATGTTTCCTGTGTGGTCTGTGAGTGTATCAGGAAACATATGTTGGAAATCCAGATTTTTTCAAGATATAGGGCCTGATTCTAACTTTGGAGGACGGTGTTAAACCGTCCCAAAAGTGGCGGATATACCACCTACCGTATTACGAGTCCATTATATCCTATGGAACTCGTAATACGGTAGGTGGTATATCCGCCACTTTTGGGACGGTTTAACACCGTCCTCCAAAGTTAGAATCAGGCCCATAATGTGTCCCTCAATTGTTTTCGGATACATGTCTGAACTGGATTCTGACAAATACGTAACAAGTTATAGCTTACCTAAGGTATCATCTTAGACTGATATTTTGAGTTTGTAGTGCCACATTTAAATTAGGGATGGATGGCAAAAGGTATGCACACAAGTTCATATCTCTTTGGTTGGTACAACTTACCATAGCTGTGGCACATCAAATGAAGAAAATGATACAAATTGAGGGCTAACAACTGCCCCTGGCCCTCTGTACATTGCACCTGTGTGTCTTAAATTGGTCTTAGTCACAATGTCTGGGTGACTGGTATTGCAGTCCTCATGGAAAGTGGCTTTGCATGTCTCTCATGGATACACATGATAAGAGGAATACACTCCATGAATTTGTCTGCTAACTAATGAAGGAGCATGTTTGCCACCACATGATAGTTAGCGCCACTGCATGTGTGCAGATATGTGTGTCTCAGCCACTGGAGTCCCCAGTTCTGTACATGTTTGCAGTGGTATGTAGAATGCAGTATCATCATGTCTGAGAGGCTTGACTTTCTGAGTTAATATGACACATAGGGGCATATTTATACTCTGTTTGCGCCGAATGTGCGTCAAAAATTTTGACGCACAATCAGCGCAAACCCTGCCCCATATTTATACTTTGACGTCCGAACCCGCGGGCGTCAAAATTCCACCATGTGCGTCATTTTTTGGAAGGGGGAACCAGCCTTGCGTTAATTATATGCAAGGTAGGGGTTCCCTTCCAAAAAATGACTTTAAGGCCTGTGCCCCTTATTTATACTCTGATGTCATTTTGACGCACAGGAGGCGGTGGGCCTTAAAAAACGGCGCACAGCCTGATGTGCGCCTTTTTTAACGCCTGGGTCAGGGCAGGCGTTAAGGGACCTGTGGGCTTGGAAGGAGCCCAGAGGTGCCCTCCCCTGCCCCAGGGACACCCCCTGCCACCCTTGCCCACCCCAGGAGGACACCCAAGGATGGAGGGACCCATCCCAGGGAAGTAAAGGTAAGTTCGGGTAAGTGTTTTTTTCAGATTTGTTTTGTGGCATAGGGGGGCCTGATTTGGGCCCCCCTACATGTCACTATGCCCCATGACCATGCTCAGGGGACATAAGTCCCCTGGGCATGGCCATTGGGCAAGGGGGCATGACTCCTGTCTTTGCTAAGACAGGAGTCATGTCAATGGAGGTTGGGCGTCAAAACAAATGGCGCAAATCCGGTTTGAGGCCTGAATTTTGCCTCAGACCTGACGTGCACCATTTTTTGACGCACAACCCCCATTTTCCCATACGTCGGCGCTGCCAGGTGTGAGTCATTTGTTTTGACACACACCAGTACGCAGCGCCGGCTAACGTCATTCCATTAATAAGGTGCCCGCATGGCGCGTTGGAATGGCGTTAGCCGGCGGTAACATTTTTGACACACAACTGCGTTGGCGCAGTTGTGCGTCAAAAAGTATAAATATGGGCCATAGTATTTGTATTTGGAAGTGTTGTACAGTGTACAGACATTGAGAACATTTCTCCCTTCCATGCCTTACAGGTGGACCTGCACCCTACACTATCGGAGAGGTGGCTCGATTTGTGGACCTAGACATCTCCAGTAAGTGTTGATATTTCTGTTCTGTGTTGTGTTTGCTGATGATGTGTGATTGACTCCTGTGTGTTGGACACATAGCAAGGTGTGATGCGCTGGTGAATGATCTGTTTTGTTCCTTGAGTGGAGTATCATTTTTTCCCCATCTTTGAGTTGGCCAATCCTTATCGTATTGTCATAATTTGGGATTGTAGGTCAGTCCTGTAGGCACGGCAATGTGAATAGGGATGAGTTATGTGGATAAAACTTGAAATCAGAAAATTTAGCGGTGGACCATATTAGTGATTTAGTCAGCCAGTCAGACCCTGATTCTCCCAGAATATGGATGCCAAAGTCTTACCCACAGACTTCCGCTTCCCTATTCACTAATGAACATGTTTGACTGTATGTTTAACTTCCTAGCAGCATGTAGCTCCACATGTTGTGCTACGAGTATGAGGCACTTGAGTACAATGGCCTAGGTGTGCATGGAGCTCATGACCAGAGGTGTGCTTGCATCTATCTGTTTGTTGTAAGTAATGGGTTACTGGTAGGAAATGATGTTGACAATGGTCTGCATTTCCAAAGATAAGCGTTGATGGGATTGTCCAAGGTTTGGGTGTATCCTAGTTGGACTTCCTCCTTACCTGTGGTGTGCTGGCCAAACCCATGTACAGCATTCTAAAGCTTCCTGGGTGTCCTTGTCGTTAGAAACTATTAGTAGCCTGTCAACCCTCCCTCCCCCTCAGGCACAGGTGTAGGGTTGTGACTAGTGTACCTAGGACTGATGATCCAAGTTTAGTACACAGATATGTAAATCTGTAAATCACTTGTCCAAACCTAGGATACCCACTCATGATTAACACCTGCATTCTATACTGGCAATTCCATTTATAACTCGCAGATCTTGTGGCCCTAGATTGTCATCAAAAACATAATAATTTGTTGGCCTGTCAGTGGTGGAGGATTTGCAGCTTTATTTTACCTGACAAGTGGCTGAACAATGATGCCAAAGTCATTCCAGTTGTTACCCATCTTTTAGGGTTTTGATGTGCTGTTTGATGATAGGACATGTGTAGGCTGGCTTGGCATGTACTGCCTCAGGGACAATCAGTGATCTGTATGATGATATGGGCTGTTTCAGGTACATTAGATGTATTGTCTGATTTACTTCTTGAGCCATTTCACACAATGAAGTACCTGATGTTTGCTTTTCTATTTGTCTTAACAGCTGCCAATATGACTCCCATTCAGATTCGAGAGTTTCAGCGCAGGGCAATGCGTTACCGCCACATTCTTGATGTGGAGTCTGGGTTCCGCAACATGGCAAGGCGTTATCACCATGAAAGAGCCTCTGGAGTGTGAAGGGCATTTGCCCAAGGGGACCCTTCTGTGTCCACCACAGCCACCACCACCGGCACTACCACTACCACCCAGGTGGCACCAACATTAGCAGGGACCTTTGCTGGACCATCAACATCCACAGCTCCAGCACCTGTCACAGCACCACCTGCACCTCAGCCTACAGACATGACACCGACAAGGGCCCATACTTCCTCCACTGGCACCCAGACCACCCTTGCTGCAGTCATAGACCCTGCAGCTTTTAACCAGATGCAACGGAACTTGGAACGTGTGTTGCATAAAATGACCAGACTGCAGCAGAAGGTGGCACAAGTGAATCGGAGGGTGCGTGCTATCAAAAAGACCCTGTGGACGGCCAACTTGTAGGCTTATACTCAGCCATGATTCCCTCCCCTCCCTCCTCTTTCCTGGTTATTTAAATTAGTGTGTTTAGGGGGCTTAGTGTTAGGTTAGTATAGGCTGTTAGTTTAGTTAGTAGTAGTGGGTGGGGGGTGGGAGTATCATACTTTTTACAACTGTTTTTATTATGTGTGTGGGTGGGTGTGTGTCGACGATGTTAGGGTTTTGGTGTTTAAAAAAAAAAAGAAATTATTAAATATATATATATATATATATATATTTGTTTAGAATAAGATAGTATGTGTTTAGGTTAGTATATGTTGTCCTCCATGTGTCCCATCTTATAAGGGGGCTGGGTGGTTGATGTTTAGATCCTTTCGTTAAATGTGATAAGTAAGTTTAGCTTAGGTTAGTTAGGGACAGTTGTGGGTAATGTGTAGTTAGAGTAGTTTAGGTTAGGTAAGGTGTTTCCCTTGGTTTTAGCTTCTGTTTTTACTGTTTAATAAATATCTAGGTAACCCTTTACAGTATGTGTCAAATGCTTGTAGATCAGGGCCTTGCCATGAGTGAACAGTGTCTCTTTTGTTTTAGCTTTTGTGTCCCATGCTGCAACCATATCCCAACTGAGCCGTTACATTGGCAGCTTCACCAGTGCTACTTAGCTAAGATTCGGCAATCCATTGCACCCACCACTCACGGTTACTATGGATCCCAAAGTGTGGTTATTTTGTGATGTGAGTTTTCAATGTCACATACATTGCTAACAGATTTGGTATTGGGGACACTGTGTTAAGTCTGCCTGCAGCCTGATGTCTAAGCGAATCCTTATAAGGTGAGTGGTAGTATGCTCTCATGTAGTATGGTATACATAACTCACACCTATCATTTGTTACAATGTTCAGCCTGGTGGCTTATTTCTATGGAAACTCATACACATCCATTCATGCTGTATGTTGTGTGTTAGCTAAAAATTGGGGCAAATATCACATATGAAAGTTTTGACTTTCAGTAAAAATTTAAGGCACTATTTTCTGGCTTAGACATCCCTTGATGAAGCGTTAGTCTGTCCAACACAGCATTATGGTGTATGGTTTATATTTTCCTAGGAAATAACCCTCAGGGCAGATGATGGTACAATCCAGACCACTGGGCATAGTTATTAGCCAAGATTCGTTCAGGTCAGGTGTATTGACAATCAATAATCAATTACCTGAGGTAAACATCACTGATGGCCATCACGGTTGATGTGTCACATTACACAGAGACAAAGTTGTTGTGTAAGTGCTATTTATTTTAAAGTGCTGTAGTGCTAGATGTACATTGTCCATGATTGTGAGTTCATTAATGTGACATCTTCCATTGTGATCCCACACAAGTGCAAAAGGACATGTCATTGGACATGCTGGGGTGAAGTGTCAGACAGTGCAGAGGGACAGGATTTGCCAATGAGGTATTGAGAGACAATCACAAGGCAGGGTGACAAGATAAACAGTGGGTTGAAGAACAGTGCTTGAGTACAGTTGTTGCAAGACTGGCATGTTACAAAGCACAGGACCTTGGTAATAGGTGGCCATGTGGCAGGGACTAGTGCTACCGGGTACTCTTATGGGTGAAGGTGATCTGTTCTACGTCTTCATCTTCTGAGGTGTGTGTTGTCTCCTCTGCCCTTGGTGGTGGTGGTTGTGAAGGGGCAACACACACCTCAGTGTTTGAAGACGTGGAGTCAGACATCCCGGTAGCTGTCAACTGTGGGGCTCTTAAGGGCAGTACTGCAGCAAGGAGGAGCTGCTGGATCTTAAGAATAGCAGCCACATCACTGTGGTAGGCAGCCAGGTCAGCCCTGAGGGGTTCAATATTGCATTCGTGCACGCGTTGACAGGATTGTTGCTGTAGGTGTTGAATCAACTCTATTACAGCTGTGCTGATTTCCTTCAACCTTTTTTCAAGTTCCTGCAAGATTGTTGCTCACCCTTGCATAGCTGCTGCCTCTTCTTCAGTTGACATCATGCACGAACGCACCCCCTCTAGGCTGGCTGCCATAGTTTGCATCCCCACCCACAACTCCTTGGCCAGCTCCCGCTGTACTCCAACTAGAGTTCTCTCAAAGCTGGTGCCAGTGTCGTCAGAGTCCTCAGCTGGGTTGGAGCTGGCAGGTCGTACAATTGGGGTGGTGGGTGGCTCCTCTGTGATGGCTGCTAGTTCTGTGCTCCTCCTTGTGACTGAAGGTGGTGTCTGGAGGGTTCCAAGGACATCTTGGAGGGTCTGCTGGCTGATGTTTGTCAGCTCGTCATCCATGTCATCAGGGTAGTCCTGACAGGCATAACCGCAGGAGAGCCATCATCCTCTGCAATGAGATATGGTACAATTAGTGTGTCTGTGTTGTGGGATTTGTAATGTGACATGCCTGCCTTCCGATTATTTTCACATTGTGATCTTGGTTCCTGTTCATTGTTCATGTCTAGAATATAAGCATTCTCCCAGGCCTATGCCCCACCTGCAGGTCACAGGTATTGTGGTCAGTTTGTGGACTTGTCAGCATCACATCCTCTAGGTGTTGGTTCAGGCCAAATTGTGAATTGCCACCTTCTTGTCCTACTCAACCCTCTGTCTACTTCCATTCTCTTGGTGAGGCCTTTCACTGGCTGTGGGTGTTCTGATGGCACTAGCACCACACTTAGCAATGTGGAACTGCCCCAGTCTCTGATCTTTCACATCCACCTATATGTTGTCGAGATCTAGCATATACTATGTATAGCATTGTTATGGCACTATATGGATGTCAGCATTGGTAATGTGTACTGCTGATGTTGGGGAATGTGTGGTACATTGGATTGTACTGATAGTCCTAGCAGTGTTCCATTTCCTCCTCTGACTGTGCAGGTATATTTCTGTAACCAGTTACATGTGTCCTCCCCCTCAATGCTGTTGTCTGAGCAGTATGACATTTGGGATGTTGCATGGTGTCATTGGAGCTATTGAGACCCAGGCACAGGGTGGACCCTGACATATGCAGCATGGGCATGGCATTGGTGCTGTGTACCTCCTATTGTTTATGATAATGGCTGATGTTTGAGGCAAATTTGGAAAATCACATTTGACAGGATTGGAACATTTGTATTGATTTCAGGGGATTGATAGCGTTGTCATCCTGAACCCTCTAATTTGGGTGTGTTTGATCCATGGGGACGTTACTGCCATTAGCTACTTGACCTGCACACACAGCAGAGGTGGTAGTTGCAACTGTTGTCAATGTTACATTCCACTTGCAGATATGGCCAGAGGTTGTTAATTGAGCCCTAGTTAATGTAGGAAGAATACTGGCTGACATGTGACGGCTGCCAGTTTTACGTTGTACCCTACCCTCATGGCCTGGCTTTACCTTTGCAACATCCTTGGCATGGCATCATACCCCCATGCAAAGGTTGTTGGTGTTGTGTAGTATTGTGCCCCAGGTTTCCTCTAAACGGGCCATGCCCTCGTACCGTGCCCCTTTACCCATTCCACTCCCTGAATATCATGACTTACATGCATTGTGTAGTAGGTATGTCCACCCCCCCCTGCTTACAGTTAACATTTGTGCATTTTAATTCCCCATGCGACTTACCCCGCATGTGTGTTGTCTCCTGGTAGTCTGCGCTGTCCTTTCCTTGAATCCCTGTGACGATCTCCTCAGGGATGACGGCTGCCACCATCTCCTTTATGTGGTCCAGGGCCTCCTGCGGTGCTGGACTCCCACCTCCAGTCTGCAGTGCTGCCTTCCTGTTCCTGGCCATCTTTTCCTTGGTCCTGCGCTTGCAGTCATGACAGTGTTTCTTGCACTCGATGACTGTTCTCCGTACTTCTGCCACACTGTTAATCTTGTCAACAATTTGTTGCCATATTGCCTCTCTCCTACTGATTGGCAACTTTGAGGTGACAAAAAGTTGGTGCTGGTGTTCCGTCACCTCTTTTACCAGGATTTCCTGCTCCTCTGCACTGAAGCAACACTTTCTTTTCTTCTTAAAACTGTCCTGGGCCTTGTGTGGGTCCTCCTGGCTGGTTCCTGGTCTGTTGTCATCTTCCAGGGGTCTGAGCAAGCATCTGGGATGCATTTTAGCTGTCCTTAGCACATTTTGCAGTGTTTGCGCCGCTTTTTGACACTATTGCGTCAAAAAACGGCACGCTTCCGGTTTGCGACGTCGTACACCGGCTCACAGTCATTTTTACCGCGTTAACGTCATTTTCCTTTACAACGTGATGCATTGGTTTGAGTAAAAAAAAAATGACTCACACCTGTGGTGCGTCAAAGTATAAATTTGACGCCCACACGACGCAAAGAAATGGGATTAGCTGGCGGAAATATTTTTGATGCAAAACTGCGTCTGTGCAGTTTTGCGTTAAAAAGTATAAATATGGCCCTTAGTATTTATTCTCAAATCAAGATGTAGTGTTTTTGTTCGTTCCTATAATTAAGTACCTGAGTACAGTAGCTAAGGAAAATACTATAGAAGTAGTGAGAGGATTCTTTCAACCTACATTAACCTTTGGCACAGCTTATGCTCACAGAAATAACCTTACATGCTTGCTTACACTTATAGAAAAGAGTTTCTTAGATCAGACTGATGACAGGAGAAAAGCATTAAAGGAGAAATTAAAGAAGGGCTTAGAGAAAAGCACGTTTAGAAACGATCATGCATTTAGCAAAATAAAGACCCAAGAGAAATTAGCTTTAGATGTATAGCACGTAGGAAAGCATTGTGTACATAGGCCTAAATCTAGAACTGACACATTATTTGTGGGAACGAATGAATGTAGACATGTGTTTTTGTTTCAGAATAAATAGGCTTTTATGTTAAATGGACAAGACCCAGCAATTATTGAGGATAGCATGCTGACTATTTTTTCTGGAGCCATGATCCTAATGGATACAGAAATGGCTGTGGTAAGATTAATGACTCTTTAGAACCGCCTTGCGTTAGACATCCTTTTAGCAAAGGAGGGCAGAGTTTGTAAAATGCTGAACTCGCAACATTGTTGCACATATATACCTAACAATAGTAAAGAAATTAGAGGCCTTATTAACAATTTGACTAATGATAGCACTGATTTGAAGGGGTTGAGAGAGCCTTGAGTTTGTGAAAAGGTTGGCAAGGTTTTGCTTCTGTGGGAAATTGGCTGGGGAACATAGGGAAAGGAATAATTTTGAAAATAGTATAGATAATATTGATTATTGTGACTTGTATAATTGGAGCATGGAGAATTTATAAATTGTATCATATGATTAAAATGAAGAAGTTGAAAAATTATCTGAGAAGGGAAGAAATTTAAATGGGGAAGTACTCCACAGAAAATTCAAAAAGGGAAAGAAGAAATAAAAGTCACAGAGAATACACATTTTAGATGAACACAAATTTGTATAGAATGATGTAAGGTGTGATGACATATTTAGTCATCAGAGGAGGGATGAACGCTGAATTAGTTTCTAATGATTTTCATTTGTTATGGGTTAAGAATTTGCATGAAAGCAGGATAACAGAAAATAATGTGTGACTTGGAATTAAATATGGAATGCTTTAAGTGAATGCATATTATTATTAGTTGAGGTGCACGTGTAGAGAATATTGTGGTAGTATATCTGTAAGGAAATGCCTCCTTGGCATGGTTACCCCCTAACCTTTTGCCTTTGCTGATGCTAAGTTTTGATTGAAAGTGTGCTGGGACCCTGCTAACCAGGCCCCAGCACCAGTGTTCTTTCCCTAAACTGTACCTTTGCTTCCACAATGGGCACAGCCCTGGCACTCAGATAAGTCCCTTGTAACTGGTACCCCTGGTACCAAGGGCCCTGATGCCAGGGAAGGTCTCTAAGGGCTGCAGCATGTCTTATGCCACCCTGGGGAACCCTCACTCAGCACATGCACACTGCCTCACAGCTTGTGTGTGCTGGTGGGGAGAAAATGACTAAGTCGACATGGCACTCCCCTCAGAGTGCCATGCCAACCTCACACTGCCTGTGGCATAGGTAAGTCACCCCTCTAGCAGGCCTTACAGCCCTAAGGCAGGGTGCACTATACCACGGGTGAGGGCATATGTGCAAAAGCACTATGCCCCTACAGTGTCTAGGCAAAATCTTAGACATTCTAAGTGCAGGGTAGCCATAAGAGTATATGGTCTGGGAGTTTGTCAAACACGAACTCCACAGTTTCATAATGGCTACACTGAAATCTGGGAAGTTTGGTATCAAACTTCTCAGCACAATAAATGCACACTGATGCCAGTGTGCAATTTATTGTAACATGCACCCAGAGGGCATCTTAGAGATGCCTCCTGAATACCAATCCATCTTCTAGTGTGGGGCTGACCAGTTTCGGCCAGCCTGCCACAACCAGACGAGTTGCTGGCCACATGGGGAGAGTGCCTTTGTCACTCTGTGGCCAGGAAAAAAACCTGCACTGGGTGGAGGTGCTTCTCACCTCCCCCTGCAGGAACTGTAACACCTGGTGGTGAGCCTCAAAGGCTCACTACCTTTGTTACAGCGCCCCAGGGCATCCCAGCTAGTGGAGATGCCCGCCCCTCCGGCCACTGCCCCCACTTTTGGTGGCAAGGCTGAAGGAGATAATTAAAAAAACAAGGAGAAGTCTCCCACCAGTCAGGACAGCCCCTAAGGTGCCCTGAGCTGAGGTGACCCCTGCCTGTAGAAATCCTCCATCTTAGTTTTGGAGGATTCCCCCAATAGGATTAGGGATGTGCCCCCCTCCCAACAGGGAGGAGGCACAAAGAGGGTGTAGCCACTCTCTAGGCCAGTAGCCATTGGCTACTGCCCTCCCAGACCTAAACACCCCCCTAAATTTAGTATTTAGGGGCACCCCAGAACCCAGGAAATGAGATTCCTGCAACCTGAACTGCAAAGAAGGACTGCTGACCTACAAGCTTGCAGAGACGACGACACCTGCTTTGGCCCCAGCCCTACCGGCCTGTCTCCTGAGTCGAAAACCTGCAACCAGCGACGCATCCAACAGGGACCAGCGACCTCTGAAGCCTCAGAGGACTGCCCTGACCTCCAGGACCAAGAAACTCCTGTGAGCAGCGGCTCTGCTAAAAAACAGCAACATCTTTGCAACAAAGAAGCAACTTCCAAAGAACTCACTCTTCCTGCTGGAAGCGTGAGACTTCACACTCTGCACCCGACGCCCCGGCTCCAGATCCAGAGAACCAACACCACAGGGAGGACTTACCAGCGACTGCGACCTCGTGAGTAGCCAGAGACGACCACCCTGGAGCCCCACAGCGACACCTGCAGAGAGAATACAGAGGCTCCCTGACCGCGACTGCCTGTAACAAGGGACCCGACGCCTGGACCAAGCACTGCACCCACAGCCCCCAGGACCTGAAGGAACCGAAACTCAGTGCAAGAGTGACCCCCAGGCGACCCTCTGCCTGGCCCATGTGGTGGCTGTCCTGAGAAGCCCCCCCCTGTGCCTGCCTGCACTGCTAGAGTGACCCCCAGGTCCCTCCATTGAAACCCGATGCTTGCTTTGCACACTGCACCCGGCCGCCCCTGTGCTGCTGAGGGTGTGTTTTGTGTGCCTACTTGTGTCCCCCCAGTGCTCTACAAAACCCCCCTGGTCTGCCCCCCGAGGACGCGGGTACTTACCTGCTGGCTGACTGGAACCGGAGCACCCCTGTTCCCCATAGGCGCCTATGTGTTTTGGGCACCTCTTTGACGTCTGCACCTGACTGGCCTTGAGCTGCTGGTGTGGTAACTTTGGGGTTGCCCTGAACCCCCAACGGTGGGCTGCCTATGCCCAGGAACTGAGACTTGTAAGTGTCTTACTAGCCTCACAATCTAACCATTACTTACCTCCCCCAGGAGCTGTTAATTTTTGCACTGTCTACTTTTAAAATAGCTTATTGCCATTTTAACAAAGACTGTATATGATATTGCTTTGATTAAAAGTTCCTAACTTACCTGTGTGGAGAACCTTGCATTTTTTGTATTTACTTCAAATCTCAAACTTGTGGTTCTTAAAATAAACTAAGAAAAGCTATTTTTCTATATAAAAACCTATTGGTCTGGAGTAAGTCTTTGAGTGTGTGTTCCTCATTTATTGCCTGTGTGTGTACAACAAATGCTTAACACTAACCTCTGATAAGCCTACTGCTCGACCACACTACCTAAAAATAGAGCATTGGAATTATCTAATTTTGCCACTATCTTACCTCTAAGGGGAAACCTTGTACTCTGTGCACACTATTTCTTACTTTGAAATAGTATATACAGAGCCAACTTCCTACAATATCACATTAATAATGTCATGCTATGTATTTGCTTTATTAATTATAGGCTTAAGTTAGTGAGGCTTGGGCCTAGTTTGCACAACTTTATGTCAAGCTGCAATGATTGATAAAATAGTGGGAAAATGTGTGACCAGAGAACTAATGCTTTCATTGTTCACACTGTGCTGACCAAACGTTTTTGCAGATGTCTTTAGCTTTCTCATGAGAACTGCTTGTTAGAATGTTTGGTACTAAAGAATGTATTTTTGTGAAGTTTGTGGCATGAGACTGCGATGTCCTAACTATGGATGCACTGACTGGAGAGTGGATTGCAACAAAATAGTTACCTGATGAGTCCAATGATGGGAACAGGAGAAGAGGAGCCAATCATCAACGTGTGAAAGACAGTTTCGTTATTTTTTAGATTTGGTTCTAATTTCTATTGGATTAACTGTAAAAGTACGATTTTCTGACCAATGACAATGTGGGAAGAATCTTTAGCACTTTCTAACTTAGCCTGGCTGCACAGTGGAGAAGTAGCTCTTTCCTATTCTGATTTTTCCCGTAGTGGTTCTGTTTGAGGAGCTGAACAAGTTCCTGATTACTTTACTTCTAACTTTAACTTTATTGCATAAATTACTGATTGTGGATGCCGTCCCCTTACAGAATTGCTTCTTAAAGTGTTCCGATAATTTAGATACCCCCGTGTCAGAGCCATTCCCTTTCACTACACTGTTGCTGAAGCAGACCAGACGGATGCCCAACTGACAGAGAATCGCAGCTTGCTGATCCATTTGAGGAGAGGTATAACAGAATGCTATTGTCCTTGTTGTAGATTTGTTTTTTGTTTTTAGGTACCAACTGCTATGTTCATAGAGCATTCGTTTAGATGCTTATCCAAATTATCTTTTGACTAAATTGTTTTGCATGAAGCCCAAATGTGCTATTCTAATCAGAAGAATAATTAGGGAGTTCTGGAAATGTTAATGAATTGCAATTTACAAAGAGTTGATGTTGTTCACCTGCTGAATATAGATGAATGTTATTTCTATTGTGCAGTTATTTTTGCTACTAATTTGTACTGTGACTCTGGAATGCTTAGTTGCAAATGCTTTGGTTAAATTGAGATTCTTTAGAAGATTTGGTCAGCCGGTGTTATTCATATATGTTTATCATTTGGTATTGAGATTGATTTACGTGACTTTAGCATGTTAATATAGGGAAATAAACTTTTTAATTTTTTACTAAAAGGTGTGGTTATTCGTTGCCAAATGGGTCATGGTGCGTAAATATTATTGACTCCAGATGAAATGTCTGTTTATTGAGTATATTGAAAGGATTGTCGTTTAAGGTGAAGCTCATAGTGGAATCACTCCAAGACTAGTCAAAGGTCCATCAAACTTCTAACTTGTCCCCTTATAAATGAAACTATAAAAGACAAAATAAGGTAAGACGTGCTCACACCACCAAGAACAGAAGTCCTCCCCTTTCCGGGGGAGTGAGGTGAGGAGCAGCGGATGATTGTGGGGGGAAGGGCACTCACGGACGTCACTCTGGCAGCAATGCTGGAGAAGTTGGAAGGTGTCTCGCCAAGGGTGCTGTGCTGGCCGCAGACTCTGATGGCAGTCATATTGTCCCACGCAGATATGCCACGGCAGGTGACTGGTCCAGCGCATGCTCCCCAGGCCTGCGTGGGTTGATGGCTAGGTCAGCCATGCTTTTACTGCAGGTCTTGGGCTCAGAAATGCTGCCGCAGGCACTCACCCGCAGTAGGCTCCCATCAGCTGATCTGTACGGTCTACTGCAGTTGTAGTCGATGTCCCCCACTTCCATGTTGCAGCCTGTAGGATGTCGAGTGAAGGCCAGCCCTTAGGGATAATTAATCAGGATTAGGGTGGCTAGGAATGCAGAGCTCTAGAGGTGATAGACCGCCATGTTTGCTGGATAAGTCACATCCCCTTAACTAAATGTGTAATTCGAAAATCACTGGCACAAACCCACAGTTTTACACTGTTTCACCTTTTCCAGGGATTGACTGAAAGCAATCATTTATTTACCACGTACTGCTGTAAAAGTAGCAATTTAATAAAGGTGCATTGTATTCTTAGCCGCTGCAATGAATTGTGAACCCCTAATTATAGGTGGGTGAGCCATTGAAACCTTGAGCCAGACTCCAGCCTGAAGCTAGGCTCTGACTCAGCTAAAGATCCTGTTGGAACCTTGAGCTCATAACGAGAAAAGCTTTTATTTAGCTTATGCCTGCCTTCCTCTCTGTAACTTTGACGTGGCGCAAGGCCCAGAGCTGCTGACTTTAGAACTGGGGAACTTGGTTCCAGTCTCAGTGGCGGCTCAACATCCTGTGACTCTGAGCAAGCCACTTAATACCCCATCCCTATAAACAATGAATACTGACCTTCCATAAGGTAACTGGTGCTCATATAAAGAGCTAAAGTACCTTTGGTTCGAGTTTGTGCTAAAAACAGACAAAAAGATATTTTAAAAAGCCTTAACATAGGGAAAAACTAATAGAAATCCATTCACTGGCTAATTTGTGCTAAGTGCCCCCTTACTTATATAATAATTTCATTTCACCAAAACTCTTTCTTCATTATCACGTATGAAGGCACTTTCAAACATATGAGTTCAGAATACCAGTATACTAAAAACCTATATTAATTGATTTAAAAAAATGTAATCTTGCTCTATAGTAATCTAGGCAACGCACAGGTTTTATATGACCATCGTAAAGCAGGTGCAATGGTACCAGGACCCGAGGGCATGAGGGGCACACTGCATCTCAGTTATGACTGTCTTTTGCTGCTCCTTTGTCTTAAGGCTGGTCATTTTCTTTACTTGCACTATGGCCCATTTCACCTTTGTTTAGAAGAAGCTTGACGTCAGTAACTGAGAAATTTATGATTTCTAAAGAACTGTACTAGCTCACATATGAAAGCTAGGCTGGTAGTCTGCGACTGGACGCCTCTAGATGACAGTTGCAAAGACTGCAGGTTCAAGGCAGCATAATTCAGTCATGTCTGATGTTTTCGAGGAGTCTGGGCCATCAAATTGAAGCTGGCCCTCTACAGGAGAAGAATCTGTTTCAAAGTTTACAAATATATCCTGCAGAAAAACGAGAAAACATGGAGGTCAGCATCTGGTACCATCTAGTGGAAGTAACTGTATTAGCAGCTCCATCATTAACCCGTTCTGTGCCAGGGATGTAATGGTTACGTCCGCAGGCACAGTGCTCCTGTGCCAAGGACGTAACCATTACGTCCTGGCACATGAGCTCGGAGGGAGCACTAGCCTCCCTCTATGGGCTTCCCTCCCGCTCCCCCAGGGCAGGGATGGAAGGGGAAGCCCTTCCCCTACCACCCTCGATCCCACCCACCCCCCTAATGACTTCAGTGCGCAATCGTGCACTGACATCATTAGAGGGTGCATGTCACACTGGAAGCCATTTGCTTCCAGCGTGTCTTTGGAGAAACAGGTAAGGAAGCAGGAATGCCCACTAGACATCAGAGATTTTATTTATTTGTTTTAACTGTGCTTTGTAGGCACGGGTCACTCCCCTTTGGGAGGCATGTATTTTATTTGCCATTTCTGCCCCCCTTGGGGGCAGATCAGCCTATTATTTTTAGGCTGATCTGCCCCCAATGGGGGCAGAAACCCACTGGAACGCCAGGGATTTTTTTTATTTGTGTATTTCTGTGGGGGGCATAGAACTGTTGCCCATTTCTGCCCCCCTTGGGGGCAGATCGGCCTATTATGTTTAGGCCCATCTGCACCCAAGGGGGGCAGAAATGGCAGAAGCCACTTAGGCACCAGAGATATTGTATGTGTGTGTGTGTGTTTATTTGATGGGGGGGCGGCCCCTTGGACAAGGGTCACTCCCCTTAGGGGGGCATATTATTTATGGCCATTATTTTTAGGCTGATCTGCAACCACTGGAATGAAAATGTATTTATTTTTATGGGGTGGTGCCTCCTTGGTTAACGGTCGCCCCCCCAAGGGGGCATAGAGCTGTTGGCCATTTTTGCCCCCTTGGGGGCAGAACGTCCTATTTTTTTTAGGCCCATCTGTCCCTAAGAAGCCACTTAGACACCACGGATAATTTGTGTGTGTGTGTGTGTTTATTGCATAGGGGGGCAGCCCCTTGGGCAAGGGTCGCTCCCCTTAGGGGGGCATAATATTTATGGCCATCTCTGCCTTCATTGGGGCAGAGCGGCCTATTATTTTTAGGCTGATCTAACCTCAAGGGGGGCAGAAACCACTGGAACGCCAGTGATTTTTTTTATTTGTTTATTTCTGAGGGGGGTGCCCCCTTAGGCAAAGGACCCCCCCCCCCCAGGGGGGCATAGAACTGTTGGCCATTTCTGCCCCACTTGAGGGCAGATCAGCCAATTTTCTTTAGGCACCTTGCCTCCAAGGGGGGCAGAAGCCACTTAGGCACCAGGGATAGTGTGTGTGTGTATTTTTGTTTGAGGGGTGGCCCTTTGGGCAAGGGTCACTCCCTATGGGGGCACACTACTAAAGGTATTTTCCTCCCCCCCTTGGGACAGATAGGCCTATTTTTTAGTAGGCCCATCTGCCCCTATGGGGGGCAGAATCCACTTAGGCACCAATTTCTAAATGCTTGATGGCGGGGTGTTTTTCAACCGGCAAAGTATTTGCATTTGTGATTACAACAGTTTTTTTCTCCTTTTTGTTCTAGTTCAAAGCTTTTGCTTCCAGTGCTGTGGCTCCTTGCGGTTTTGGCAGTGGTTGACCTGCGGTTCGCATAGTTGCATGTTTAAGGTAAGTAAAAACAATTTACTCCAAAGGAGTATTGTTGCTATGCATGAATTACATGTTTGTAGGTGGTGTACTAAATGCAGGATTATATATGAAATTGTCCTTAGATTTGTGCACAGTGATATTTGTGTTGTCTTATTTCTAATTTGCTTTTCTTTCTTTCTTTTTAGTGGGATATCATTGGTGATTGCTGTGTCTGTGAAGAGTAGTTGCTGGTAAGTAGGATTTTCTGCCAAGTGAGCGGTAGTGTTTTCCAGTACATAACTCTTTGTATAAAGCCACACTTTGTTTATTAATTATCTTACACAGTGCTGGTTGTTGGTGGTGCATTTGTCCAGTTACTTTTTGTAGGAAGGATCATGGCTAGCCGCAGGATGACCGTTCAGCAGGTTGTTAGTATGCTTTTGGAGTCATTGTCTGATCATGATTATGAGACTGACTCTTCATCTGAGGAAGAGGAGGAAGGGAGAGATTCTGGCAGTGAAATTTCTGTCGGAGAGGAATCTTATGATGAGGAAGCCACTTTCAGTGCAGATGAAGGGCCTGCTTTAGAGGAGGACACTGATGTGCCAATAGTGCAGCAACCTGGAGCTGAAAGGTTTCCTGTTGGAAGACCTGAACTCTGGGTTGCCCTAAACATGGAGCAGACAGAGTTGCCTGCCTTTACTGGTCTCCCGGGGTGTGGAGTCAATACGGAGAACTTTTTGCCTATCAATTTCTTTGAGTTATTTATGGATGATGTGTTTTTGGAAGAGATTCTTGAGCAGACTAATTTGTATGCGGAGCAGTATTTGAGGGACAACGCTGCCAGACTAGGTCACACTCTAGAGCTACCCAGTGGATTCCCGCAAATTTGGAAGAGATTAAAAGGTTTTTGAGTTTGACTCTTTTGATGGGGTTGATAAGGAAGCCGTCACTGGCTTCTTATTGGTCTACTAGTCCCTTGATGGCAACGGCTATATTTCCTGCAACCATGAGCCGTAATCTGTATTTGCTTCTTCTTAGGATGCTGCATTTTGTTGACAATGCTTTAGCCTTGCCACAAGATCACCCTGATTCTGACCGTCTTTTTAAGATTAGGCCTGTCTATGTTCCAGGCAAAGAAATAGCTGTGGACGAGTCTATGGTCCTCTTCAAGGGTCGTTTGGTTTTTAGGCAGTACATTCCTAGCAAGAGGCACGATATGGTATTCATTTGTATATGCTATCTGAAAGTAGTACAGGATATGTGTCTAATTTCCGTGTCTACACTGGTAGGGATTCCAGTATTGACCCCCCTAGTTGTCCTCCCACTTTTGGAGTTACTGAGAAAATTGTGTGGGAACTTGGTAGATGACTGTTTAACAAAGGTCACCATTTGTATGTAGATAACTTCTACACTGGAGTGCAATTGTTCAAGGAGTTGTTTTGAGCGGACACTGTTGCTTGTGGCACAATTCGTTGTAATCGGAGAGGCTATCCAAGGGAGCTTGCCTGTAAAAAACTTGAGAGGGGACAGTGCAGTGCCTTGCAGAATAATGAGCTGCTAGCTTTGAAATTTTCAGACAGGAGGGATGTCTACTTGCTAAGTACCATCCATGATGGTAGTACTTCCCCTGTGACTGTTTGGGGCTGGGTTACTGAAGTGCGCAAACCTGTGTGTATTTTAGATTATAATAAGGACATGGGAGGTGTAGATAGAGTTGATCAGAGGTTGGAACCTTATACTGCTATTCTTAAGTCTTACGTTTGGTATAAGAAGTTAGCAATTCACCTGTTCCTCTTGGTAACTTTTAATGTTTTTATTGTGTTCAAGGATAGGTCTCCAGGGTCAAAGACAACATTTGTGAAATATCAGAAGTCAGTGATAGAGAGCCTTATTGTGGTGGAGCAGGCAAGAGTTCCTAGAGAAGCAGTGGTGGAGGATGTGGCTAGATTGAAAGATCGGCACTTTGCTGAGCACATTCATCCCACGTCCAAAAAAGACTTTCCAGCTAAGAAATGTAGAGTGTGTACTCGAAGAGGTATCCGGAGGGAGACTCAAATGTATTGCCTAGATTGTCCTTCAAAGCCTGGGCTGTGAGTGGGTGGCTGTTTCAGGAATTACCACACCCAGAAAAATGACTGGGAACTACTATGAGTGTAAATTGCCTGTTTTATATTTTCATGTGTTCAGTTTCATGGTTGGCATTTCTGTCAAGTATTTAGTTAGAATTTTGAGGTTTGCAAAGGATTCTGGGTAAGAAAACACTGGGGGTTCCACGCAAGTCACACCTCCCTGGACTCCCTCGGGTGTCTGGTTTTCAGAAATGTTTGGGTTTGGTAGGTTTCCCTTTATGGCTGCTGAGCCCAGGACCAAAAACGCAGGTGCCCCCACAAAAACAGTAAGTTTTGTATTTGAAAATTTTGATGGGTCCACATAGTGCTTTTGGGGCATTTTCTTTCACAGGCGCTAGGCCTACCCCCACAAGTGAGGTACCATTTTTATTGGGAGACTTGGGGGAATGCTGGGTGGAAGGAAATGTGTGGCTCCTCTTAGATTCCAGAACTTTCTATCACCAAAATGAGAGGAAAAAGTGTTTTTGGGCCAAATTTTGAGGTTTCTAAAGGATTCTGGGTAACAGAACCTGGTGAGAGCCCCACAAGTCACCCCATCTTGGATTCCCCTATGTGTCTTGTTTTCAAAAATGTGCAGGTTTGGTAGGTTTTCCTAGGTGCCGGCTGAGATAGAGGCCAAAATCTACACTGAAAACATGTCAGATTTCAATGTAAAAATGTGATGTGTTCATGTTGTGTTTTCAGTCGCGAGCATTAGGCCTACCCACACAAGTGAGGTACCATTTTTATCGGAAGACTTGGGGGAACACAGAATAGCAAAGCAAGTGTTATTGCCCCTTGTCTTTCTCTACATTTCTTCCTTCCAAATGTAAGACAGTGTGTGAAAATGACGTCTACTTCATCCCCAGAATTCAGAGATGTGCAAATAACCACTGCTTCTCAACACATTATCTTGTGCCCATTTTGGAAATGCAAAGGTTTTCTTGATACCTATTTTTCACTTTTTATATTTCAGCAAAAGAATTGCTGTATACCCGGTATAGAATGAAAACCCATTGCAAGGTGCAGCTCATTTATTGGCTCTGGGTACCTAGGATTCTTGATGAACCTACAAGCCCTATATATACCCGCAACCAGAAGAGTCCAGCAGATGTAACGGTGTATTGCTTTCAAGAATCTGACATTTCAGGAAAAAGTTAGAGTAAAACATGGAGAAAAATTGCTTTTTCACCTCAATTTCAATATTCTTTTATTTCAGCTGTTATTTTTGGTAGGAAACACTTGTAGGATCTACACAACCTACCCATTGTTGTCTACTTTTCAGAAATGTTTAGCTTTCTGGGACCCAGCATTGGTTTCACACCCATTTCTGTCACTAACTGGAAGGAGGCTGAAAGCACAAAAAGTCGTAAAAATGGGGTATGTCCCAGTAAAATGCCAAAATTGTGTTGAAAAATTGGGTTTTCTGATTCAATTCTGCCTCTTCCTGAAAGCTGAGAGATGGTGATTTTAGCACTGCAAGCCCTTGGTTGATGCCATTTTCAGGGGAAAAAACACAAGCCTTCTTCTGCAGCCCTTTTTCCCAATTTTGTTGAAAAAACTGAAATATTCACTATATTTTGGCTAATTTCTTGGTCTCCTTCAGGGGAACCTACAAAGTCTGGGTACCTCTAGAATGCCTAGGATGATGGGGAAAAAAGGACGCACATTTGGCATGGGTAGCTTATGTGGACAAAAAGTTATGAGGGCCTAAGCACGAACTGCCCCAAATAGCCAAAAAAAGGCTTGGCACAGGAGGGGAAAAGGCCTGGCAGCAAAGGGGTTAATAAAGATGCAGCTTTGTTTTTAAAATCTATAAATAAATATGTGTCAGCACTGCTCTGTAGAAAAATTACCCCCTTGGCAGCCCTGGATGAATTGAGAGTAGGTGTGTAACCTATATGATGCCAAAGTATTTATTCTGTTCTTGATTGTTTTCCATGCATTCACATGTGGCTATGTGACTGTGCGTGTGACATAAGAGTTAACGGATGTCCTAGAGAAGGTGGGAGTGAGAAAAAGTTATAACAAGATGAAAAAGTGGTGTGGGAGGTGGAAACTAAGATTGTAAACATAGAAGTCTGTATGGTAAAGATTTGAGGTATGAAAGAGTACCTCCTCAAAAGGGATATCCGACTCTATAATAGAACAACAGGTGTTTATTGTTACTCAGCTCAGTGGTGACTATGTTATCATCCTTGAGAGGATGAAAGACTGAGTGGGCCTGTCATAATTTGAACCTGTGATCCTGGGGTCAAGCACACACCCCTCCAATGGGTGCACTGGTCCACTGATTCACCAGATCTGGTTCCAGAAGAGCATTCTTTTTGGCTGAAACTGTGAAGCTCTCAACAACTTAATTTTGGAATTGAAGCTGTCAGATACATTACCCAAAAGTACTTGATAAAAAGTGTAAATATCATTGTCATGTATTGATTCCACTGGAATTCGTTAGCACGAATAATCATATCGTTTGTATTATTACATTGGTTTTCACCACGGACCTGTAGAACTCACAGTAGAGGCTCCCTCAAAATTCTGAGGGCGAGAGACGCATGCTGGATCACAATTATGGATGTATTTTGCTACCAACCGGTGATTGGGGGAGGGAGTTAAACGAGTCCTTCTTCGTAAAGAGAGAATAGTCCAAGCCACCAAGTTTTCTATCAGTTGTCATTTAGCTAACACATCCTTAGAAAGCCCAGAAACAGGGCATTACAGTAGTCCAGGATTGAAGAAATACCAGCTTGGACCACTCTCTTATAGATGGTGACACATAAAAGTGTGACGATTTTAGCAAGCAGTTTCAAACAACTGGAAGACATGGCTCTACCGATATGCACTCTGAAAAAGAGAGAGTTATTAATATTGACACCCATGTTTTAGCCTCAATGACTGTTGTGGGAAATGCTCCAAGTTGCACTGGCCACCAATCTGCTGATCACACTTTCGGACTAGGGATTGCTGATTTTAATAAGAATTGGCGAATGTATGAGATGTTCCCAACTTTAACAACTTTTGAAATAGTATAATTGAGGAAGAAGGTGCTAACATTTCCCCTGGAAACTGATGGGTACATGGACCCCCAATCTCTGGCAATGCATGGCACTGAAGGATTATGAAGTACTGGTTTGTTAATGGTGTTTCAAACTTGCTGATATGCATGGCCTTAAGTTTGACTCTTGCCACCTTTAAAATTTAGACAGCTTTTCTTTCCCATCCTAAGGGATATTAACAATGGATATACGGTTATAGTTAACATTTCCTTTTCACCAGAGTAGTGGTTCTTAACATTTTGACTTCTGTGTACTCCACTTAATCATTATTGGAATCCATGGCCCCCACTGAGTCATTACTGGAATCTGGGGACCCCAGCCTAAGTGGGCTCAATGATTTGAACCACAAAACAAGTTACAAAAATGCAGACACAAAAAAGCATCCAATAAATACACGCACTATGAAATATTTTATTTAATTCAGAAATATATATATTTTTTAATGATTTTAATGGGAAGATTGGAGGTTTTCTAAGTTCAACTGAGGCCACCCATTGTGCATATTATGTTCTGCCTGATGCCCTTGCACTGCTCCAGTCAAACTGGGGACACCAATTTAATTGTTATCATCCATTTTCACATTCTTTTTCATTTACAAAACGGTTTATATTTTTCAGTTGTACTTCTTTTTTACTAAGCAGTTTATTTATCTGTTGATATTATTCAACATTTTTAAAGAGTTAAGGACTCCCAGAGTAGGCATAGTGGACCCCAGTGGACCTCAGACCACAGGTTAAGAACCACTGCTCTAGAGGATCCTATACACTATGCGTTTTGGTTCTGAAATAGGTCAAGAAAGTCATTCATATTGACCCCCACATCTGCTGTCAGATTCGTAAGTGGTGATTTTACTCACAGGTAGGGGAGATATTTTGTGACCTTCTAGTGGGAATGAAAATTACTAATTTTTGACACCCCTAGGGTTAATGTCAGTTGCAGGGTTTTGTATCGTCGTTTTTGCCATTCCCTGTTAAAGCTGTTAAAAGGAACCTTAATATGAGATGTAGGTGAACAAGGCACTGATTATACCTTCACAAAAGTTGAAGATTGTGGTTTATTTCCCCTTTTGAGATCAGCAGCCCTAGATAGCCAAGTTCCACAACGAATAATAAATAAGATAATTAAGTTATTTGAGTCATTTCCAATATTCTTATTTTAGATCCCTGCAAATTAAGATGTTGAAATAGCTGGACCCATTAGGGCATATATTGATTTGTGATCTATGGTTATCGATTCTGTTTCTCCCGAGGAGCAGATATGAAACCCCTTTAGGGGTTGATCGTGGAGGGTTCTTCTCCAGGAGACCAGTAGGCATTAGGTATTAATACCGGTTAAAATAAACGGGATGAAAATCTCGTACAAATATTAAAAAGAAGCCTGAGCCTATTTTTGCAATTGGGGACTTTCATGGGATAATGTATAATAAGTTGCCTAATTAGCTGAGGGAAATGATGGTTGTGGTAGGGAATTTCTAAGGCAAAATATTGCTAGGTCACAATGTTGTGACCAGAATATTGAGGAACGAAATATTAAAGAGATAAATGCACAGAGGGAGATATGGATTTGCTATTCTGAACCCCATACCTATGTACCTTGAAGATATGTAGATCAAGATTTGTATATATGGAGTTAGGTATAGAAAATTGATACAAAGTTACCTTTTGCTAGCTTGTCCATCAATATTCTGGTCACAGTATTGTTAACTTTCAATATTCTTAATTATTTGTCCTGTTTAGAACACAACAGTCTATAAAGCAGAGTTTCCTTAACCCTTGTAAGTTTCTCTTCTAGTCCCTGCATGTATACACACATTGGCAAAAGCTGAAAGTCTGGCTTTGGGAAGCGTGTAGGATGATTTATTTTTTATTGCAAGCTTATGCAAAAAATTTAAAAGAAAACATGTTGCTACCTATACGTGGTGGCCATATGCTTCCAATAAAACTTTTAAATGTAAAAAACAACAAAAACATACAATGTAATAGAACGGTACTGGTGTTTTCCAACAGGAAGATGTTTTTAGAACAGGTATACAAACACTTTTTTGCTTTCAATTTTAATTCACATCGCAGAAAAATACGATTCTTACTGGCACAAAGGGAAACTACTATTGGCATTGAATAGCTGTAACCTGAAGACACAGTTCAAACAAGGATGGCAACAACAATTTAAAAGGGTATAGAATGGAAATTAAAAAGCTTTGCAAAATAAGGTGTTTGCTCGTTAGTGCTCAGAGAGAGTCATGTTGGTGTCTTGCAACTGGAATAAAATTGTAGAGTGGTGTTTTCTTTATTATGAGTGCCTCGATCACAAGATTAGAACGGAATGGGATATTCGGAACCTATCTAAATTCAACCCAACATGTACACAAAGGTTTCTCACTACTGAAGAGCTCAAGGTGATGCTGAAACATGCCTTCAGATTTGGGTGAGGGATTCGCCTCCTTTTTCTTTGTAAAGTCCACACAAGTACGAGATAAGAGACAAACAAGAAAGGAAATATGCAACTGGATAATGATTCTGTATTCTGTTTTGCATTCTCTACCGGCTGTTGTGATGTTTGTAACACTTTAAACAGCATTTCCTTGTGGGGAGAATTTCTTTGCTATGCAGTGCTCAGGACATTTACAAGTGCATAAACACTGAATAATCCATAACGGGCTTGCTAAGGATGTTGCATACAACCTCTCTTTTCTGGCTTCATTAAGGGCACTTGTAGCCCTGCACGCCAGTTATCATACCAATGAAGATACATTATACTGCCTAATAACACACACAACCAAAATAAAGTTCTACAATTTAGACGACATTTCCTTGCTCTGTTGGCTATACTAATACTTGTAGAATAGCAATACACAATGCTTTATTTGTAAATAAAAATGTGCCGGTGCCAAAAGCCCTCCTATTAAACACGCGGCTGCTGCAATTAAGAAATGTGCGAACATGGAATACTGAGACAGCGTAGACCTGAAGCCATCTCGGGCCTCATCAATCCATTTAAAGCCCCTCCCTGCCCCTTCCGCTCACCCCTGCAGCTTTCTGCTCTCTCCCATTGTGACGCTTTTTCGTTTTTCTTTTTCTCCCTCTTCTCATGTATCTTTTCTCGCAGTAAATGGTTGATGTAGAAAAATAAGTACCTGTTCTCAAAAATAAAAATAAGTGCCGATGCTCCGCACCGGAAACAACAAGCACAAATTAAGCAATAGCAATACAACAAAAACGGCTGGCATCACTCACTGCTACGCACATAAAATAACCATCACCACTGAAAAGAGCTTGTGCTTACAGGCATTTATGCAGCACTCTTAGGGTTGCTAAAAGGTCACCCACTAGAGGAGAACCTAGCTCAAGTATCCACGCCACATACATTCTACGAAATTATCAATGCCACGACAAGAGCCTCATTAACATCGCCACCAGAGACATTGTAACTTTTGAAAACGCTGTCTTGCTGGAAAGAGATGCGTTATTCAAAAAGCCACCGTTTTTCAGACACAATCTTATTAAACAGTAACAGGTTGCTCTACAGCAATTACCATCTGCTCAGGACATTGTCATCAAACCCCCTGATGCGGGGGGGGGGGGGGGTTTGTATAGTTGCAATGGACAGAAAACATATACTTATTACATTCATAGACAGTTGAATATAGCCAGTCACTACGAAGGATTGCGCAAAGATTCTACTGCTGATATCTGAGCATCCATAGTGCTTTATTAACCAAACAAAGCATTGATGGTGGTTGGCATAATTGCATTTTTGAACAAGTCCAATTCCACTACACCTGCAATATATGTCCTACCTAAGATACATAAGAATCCACTTCATCCACTTGGGTGCTTCATAGTATCAGGTTGCAATTACATCCTAAAACCACTGGCACAGAACGTTGATTTCTTCATTAAACCCTTTGTCCATAAAAGTCCGTTACTGATATGCAACACCACTCCGGTAATTGTTATCATTGAAGATTTTCCATTTGATCCAACTAGTGACATTCGGGAAACAGCCATTACGATGCAATGTGTTACCATGTGTTACCATCATAACGCAGCCGGTACAACGCAGGTAACGTTACCACGCATAACCTTTACCATGCATGATTTTTGTTGTAAAGGCATCAGTGGTAAAGGCAGATGTATTTTATGTATTTTTGTACTTTGCAGGTAAGTATTAAGGGTATATATATATATATAGGTTTTTTTCTATTACCTACTGGCGGTCACTAGTAGATAGTTATAGTTAGGACCATGTTTCCATATAAAAAGTGTTTTTTGACTTTCCTACATCTTTGGCACCGTTTAACGAATCTAAACTAAATTTGACAAAATAAATGTGCCGATGATTCTTGTTGCACACTGAAAGTTTCAGGGTGATCTGTCAAGCGAGGGGGCGAGTAAAAGGGGGGGGTTAAAAAAACCTGTGCTTCCCATGTTAATTCCCTTAGGAGTTTTGAACACAGCTATAGCCTGAACAGCTAGACGGAACTACACCAAATGTGGCGGAAAGGTAGCTTTTGGTATGCAGATTTGTTATTTGGCGTAAATCCACTTAGAAGTTTAAGAAAAATTAAAGGAAATCCAAATTTGTGTATCTGGCACTGCAGTTCCTCCCTGATGACTTCGTGAATAAGAAGAGCTTGTGCAGAGATCTGCAGAGCTCTGATTGGCTGCCAACACTTCAACCAGGATGTCTTACCAGCCACTCCCTGAAAAAAGTGAATAAAAATGAAAATAGGCCAGGGTAAGGACACCCTGACCCCTTAGCTCTGGTGTTGGGGTCTCAGAGGAACACAGCCAGGGCAAAAAACTTAAACAAAACAAAATTGCCTCAAGATTGTGACAATGTTGCAAATGCGCTGCAAAAATAAAAAAAAAACAAGAGTGGGGTCTCAGTGCTTGTTTTAAAAAAACATGTTTTAAAAAAGGTCCCAGGGACATGTAAAAACGAAAGGAGGGGGGGCACATGGGGTCCCCCTCTGGGGCTCATTTATGCCCTGGGGACTGCCACCTCCCTGGGGCTTTGATTCAGTTATTTCGGGGGGGGGCACATACCCCCACTGCAGCCCCAGGGACCATCACTACCCCGGGGTAAAAGACTGAATTAGCTCAGGGGCCCGCATGTTCCCCCGTGCAGCCCCTAGAACCACCACCTCCAAAAGGCTTACATTCAATTATATGAGGGGGGTTGTGTGGCCCTCTAGCAGCCCTGGGGACTGCCACCTCCCCGGGGCAAAAGATTAAATTAACACAGGGGATCTGAGCGCCCTCCTCCCCACAGCCCTGGGGACCGCCACCTCCCCGGGGCAATTCATGTCACATTAAGATTATGAAGAACTCCTAAGGTTTGTAAAAGGTCACCCACTAGAGAAGAACCCGGCTCAATTACCCACACCACAGAACTTCTACGAAATTATCAATGCCACAATAAGAGCCTCATTTAACATGGTCACCAAAGACATAGTAACTTTTGAAAATGTTGTCTTGACGGAAAGAAATGCGTTATTCAAAAAGCCATCTTGATAAAGAGAAATAGGTTGCTCTACTGCAATTACAATCTGCTCAGGACATTGACATCAGCCTAACAATTAATGAGGGAGAGCCACGTGGCCTTCCGAGCCTCCTGAAGCCCAGGAGACTGCCACATCCCCGGGGCAAAAGATTAAATTAACACAGGGGGCCTGATCACCCCTCCCCCACTGCCACCTCCAAAGGGCAATTAATTTACATTAGTAGGGGCCATATGCAGACCCCCCCACAGCCCCAGGGACCGCAACCACCCCAGGGCTAAAAAAAAAAGATAAGGAACGGGGGTCCATTGTGGACTCCCAGGGACCACCTCTTCCCTGGTGCAAATGTCAAATGCTGTAGTGGGGCCATGCAGCCCCCTTCGAGAAGGCAATAATGGCCTTGGGGACTACTACACCCAGGGCTGGCTCCTTCTATGTCCCAGGGTGCACAACTCAGGACATAGCTGTTTGTTCTGACTTGGTGGGAGCTGTTACAGCTCCCACCAAGTCAGAGCAAGCACTCTGGTTCCAGCAAGTGAGGGCTGTCAACCAACTCTTGCTTGCTGGAGAGGTTTTTTCTGTTTCCTTACTCTCAGAGATGCGGGCAGGAAAACAGATTAAACTGTTACTTTTGCAGACAGTGAGTTGCATGTTTAGCACCTTCTTGTCTGCAAAAGCAATACTGGCTCCTGCAGGAGGCCTTCAGGCTCCCCCCGCAGTCTCACTGCATACTGGGTGCCCAGCTGGCACACAGGACAGATGACCAGGCTCAGTGGGATAGAGTCCCTGGGGCCAAGATCAGCTGGGGGAGGGTAACTGTGTGGCACCCCTACCCCAAAAACTAAAAATATACTATGGCAGGGCCCCAGGGGATAGGGTCCCAAGGGTTGAAATGGGCCAGGGGAGGGACGCTGCGCAGCCCCCTCCTCCATTTTTTAATGCTGGGCCGTGGGGATGGGGTCCCTGGGGCCGAGATTGGCCCGGGGAGATGGTCTGCGTGTCCCCCCCCCACATGAAATTGTAGTGGGCCCTGGAGAATAGGGTCCCCAGGATGGAAAAGAGCCAGGGGAGGGGGCCCCCGTCCCCAAACTGGACATTTATCCAACGAAGTAGCACTTACTAACTAACCTGTAGAAAGTGCTTCAGTTGGATGGACATTTTGTCCAAAACTGTGGACTCTTGTTGGATAAATGAGCAGGTGACCTTCTGTTCTGGACATGATGCTCATTTCACAGAAATGAAACCTCAACAGAAAGCACTTAGTTGAAGCTCCCAGTTGAAGCTCAACTTCTGGAAAGGACGAATGATTCAAACTCCTGAGCTTGTCGAAGGCAAAGCAAGTGTGTTTACTCTGTGATTCCATATTGAAAAATGATCTGAAACCCTTTGTGGAGGTGAATGCACATCTTATCTATTGAAGCACAATCAGAGACTCACACCCACTATCACACCCACAGAGACCCTCACACACCCACCTTCATACCCAGACAGACACTCTCACAGCCACTCTCTTACTCAGAGACATCCTCTCACACCTGTTACAATGCCCAGAGAGACAGGCCCTGTGGCCAACTCCCGCTGCGCATGGCCAAAGGCAGTGCACAGCACAGGGTTGGGGGGTTGGCTGCAGGAACTGGCTGCAGGCTGTGGCCTACCCCCGCCACACATGGCCAAGGCCGAGCGCTGTGTGGGGTTGGGTGATTATATGGGGTTGGCAGCACGGCCAGGTCACATATATATGTATATATATATGTATATATATATATATTTCACCCTGCGGGTGAAAGAGGGCCTCGAACTCAGTTCAACAGACATGGGCTGCACTTACTGGAGGAGCTACACGGGGCAGAGCAGTTCACTGACCAGGTCAGTGGGGTTGCTCTGCCTACCGTGCAGCGGTTGCCATTAAGTAGGGAGAGGGGGGAGGAGAGGACAGCTGGGAGGCAGGAGCAGGAAAAACAGTGCAAAAAAGGGGGGCGGGCCCACGGGGGCAGCAGCGGTGGGGAGAGGGAAGAGTGACAGTTGGGGAAAAGCGTGAAAGAGAGAAATGAGAGAGAATGCGAGAAAGATAGGAAAATGAGAGTAAAAAGCACATAAAAAGAGGAATAAGATAGAAAAAAGCACAGAAAATGCAAGGGCACAGTCCAGAAAGCAGAAAAGCATGAAAGGGAGAAGACAGAGAAAAAGAGGCTGAGGGTCAGTGGGCAGCCTAGCAGAAGAGCAAAGCTCTCCCACTACACACCAGGGATGAGGTGCAGGTAGGAGCCTGCGGGTGAAGGAGCGCCTCTAACTTCAGACTGGGGTCAGAGTTCAACAGACACGGGCTGCACTTACTGGAGGAGCTACACGGAGGCAGAGCAATTCACTGACCAGGTCAGTGGGTTTCTCTTCCTACCGTGGAGCGGCTGCCATTAAGTAGGGAGAGGGGGGAGGAGAGGACAGCTGTGAGGCGGAAGTGGGAGCGGGAAGAATGGCGTGAAAAATGGGGCCACTGGGGCAGCAGCAGCGGGGAGAGGAAAGAGTGAAAGTTGGGAAAAAGCGTGAAAGAGAGAAATTAGATAGAATGCAAGAAAAATCAGAAAATGAAAGTAAAAAGCACAGAAAAAGAGGAATAAGATAGAAAAAAGCACAGAAAGCGCAAGGGCACAATCCAGCAACCAGAAAAGCATGAAAGGGAGAAGCCACAGAGAAATAGGCTGAGGGCCAGTGGGCAGCCTAGCAGAAGAGCAAAGCCCTCCCATGAGACACCGGGGATGAGGCGCAGGCAGGAGCCTGTGGGTGGAGGAGGGCCTCGAATTTCTGACCAGGGTCAGAGTTCAACAGACACAGGCTGCACTTACTGGAGGAGCTATACGGAGGCAGAGCAGTTCACTGACCCGGTCAGTGGGGTTGCTCCTGCACCAGTTATGCCTTTACAACAAATTTCATTGTAACGGCATGCATGGTAAAGGTATAGTCATTTTAAAATCATGTGTTGTACTGGCTGCATTGTAAAAACATGTGTGGTGATGGCATGCATGGCTCCATCATACAATAGTAACATTCTTATAACAATGGAAATTAAAAGTCTAAATACGAATATCCCTCAGACAGATAGTCTCTCAGTGATACGAGACCTACGTGAGACTCGGAGTCATCCACACCTGTTCCTACCTCTTTTATTGTTGAATGCACAGAACGTGCTCTATACCAAAATTACTTTAAGCTTGATGGCCAGTATTATGACCAAACTAATGGAATTGCGATGGAATCTGTTTTTGCTCTCAACATACTTAGGGCCTCATTCTGACCCTGGCGGTCTATGACCGCCAGGGTGGAGGCCGGCTGAAGCACCGCCAACAGGCTGGCGGTGCTTCATTTTGTATTCCGACCGCGGCTGTGAAGCCGCAGTCGCCCAGCCGGGTCCGGCGGTTTTCCGCCGGATTTCCCCCGGCTGGGGGAATCCTCCATGGCGGCGCTGCTTGCAGCGCCGCCATGGGGATTCCGACCCCCTTCCCGCCAGCCTGTTTCTGGCGGTTTTCACCACCAGAAACAGGATGGCGGGAACGGGTGTCGTGGGGCCCCTGGGGGCCCCTGCACTGCCCATGCCACTGGCATGGGCAGTGCAGGGGCCCCCTAACAGGGCCCCATAAAGATTTTCACTGTCTGCTTAGCAGACAGTGAAAATCGCGACGGGTGCAACTGCACCCGTCGCACCTCTGCAACTCCGCCGGCTCCATTCGGAGCCGGCTTCCTTGTTGCAGGGCCTTTCCCGCTGGGCCGGCGGGCGCTCTTTTGGCGGTCGCCCGCCGGCCCAGCGGGAAAGCCAGAATGGCATCCGCGACTTCTGACCGCGGAGCGGCCATTAGGCGGTTCCCGCCGCCCGCCAGGGTCAGAATGACCCTCTTAATCTTTATGTGGCTGACTTTGAGAACTAAATGATTTTTGACAGTACTAACTCATTCTGTTCCAATATCACCAACTGGATTTGATACATCGATTTCGTCTATCTGGCATGGTGACGTTAGGACCTTAAATTATGTTCATGATTGGCTAAATTCATTGAATCCCAACCTCAAGTTTACTCTTGAATATAAGTCCTCCTGTCTTAACCTTTAAGACATAAAACTCTAAATAGACAATAAGAAACTTTACACAATACTCTACACATGACCTACTGCTAGGAGCCCTCTATTAAAGTTTGACAGCCATCATTCAAAAGCCCTAAAAGCCAACTTCCCTTTTGGTCACTTTTTAAGCTTTTGTCGTAATTTTGCTAAAAAGAATGATTATTTTCCTTTGAAGCTATAAGAATGATGATGAAACACAAAGCTAGAAGTTACCCACACAGATTAGTGAAAAGGGTGTTAAAGGGTGCATGGTATAACGACCGAGAGTCCCTTCTTAAAATTAAAACCAAACCCAAGGAAGCCTGATTGGTGTGTATATCCACCTTCTGAATGTTATCGAATAAAATCAAAAATATCATTCACAACCACTGAAAGCTATTGAACAAGTGTACCATTTTTCAGAAAAAAACAATGTTTGTGTTTAAACGCAGCACAAACATTAGAGACAGATTGGTGAAACCCTATGGGGAACCAACTATAGCCAAGTTACAACAGAATGTTAATCTTTCTCCAGTAGTAGGACACTTTTGGTGTGGCCGGTGTATGGCCTGTGACATGTAGAGGACTTAAGCATTTTACTTTGAATAGAGGCCATTTTTCCATTAAGCAATTTTTTTATTGTAACACCACAAATGTTATCTATTGTATTGTGTGCCCGTGTGTCTTGCCATAGATTAGCAATACAGCACAGCAAATAGGTAAACACATTGTCCAATGCCAGTAAAAAATCAGATGCAAATCTGCACATGTA
Organism: Pleurodeles waltl; assembly: GCF_031143425.1. NCBI lineage: Eukaryota > Metazoa > Chordata > Amphibia > Caudata > Salamandridae > Pleurodeles > Pleurodeles waltl. Next base: position 327,811,074 of record NC_090447.1, on the reverse strand, counting down.
CCATTGGTAGACCACTATATTCAACACAATCATTCCCCAAGAGACATGAAATGGTGGATATTACAAACAAAAATACAGTGAGGCTGCTAACATTCTCTAAAAAACAAATCGACATGGAAAGTTAACAGTGTTGCTAAAGGCTTAAATATAGCTGTTGAGTAGTCTACACTAGTTACTATGTGGCCTTAATGATGCAGACCTGTGATGTCTATCATATCTGCTAAAAACAAATTTTTCTTTTCTTCTTATTTTATCATGTCATTAATCATGTATATATTAGGGTCACCAGGAAACCCTACCTGTATAGTTGTTCCTGAAGATGGTCTCGCGTACTGATGACTTAAGAGACCAATATGTCTACTTTTCAAGTGTGAGCTCCTCTAACTTTGAACTTAGGACTATATGCATCAAATGGATCCCAGAGCTTGAGAGAATGGATATTCATGCATTAATCTATGGGACTCTCATATGAACTTTAAACCACTGCACAGGATTAATGTATGCTGGGTTTATCGTTTGCTGTACCACACAAATAATGTACATATAGCAACAATACAAATGATTGATAACATATAATCCAGTGTACGCCTGCTTCTTTCTTTAGTCTTGATTGATATCTGTTCTTTGAATTTCTTTCATTTGACTGATTATTCGTCCTTACATTTTGATTTATTCTTTTTACCAAGCAATTTTATGAACAAATAGTTTCCTAAGTGATCTCCTTGTTAGCACCTTACCTTGTAGTTAAAGATACCCTGGCTTCAGATGAGTTAGAGGGTTGTCCACCCTGTCTATATTTCATTTCACATGACGTAATTCTCAGAAATAAGCCATATAATTCATATCAATTTTACACTGATCTTAAACAGTCTGACTTAATAAAAATTACATATTACCAGGAGATAGCCTTTTCGTACTCTACTCAATGATCCACTTTATCCTATGCTATAGCAAAAATGTACTCAATGATTTGTTTATGGGCAGTTCATATGGCTGAGAAGGAAAGTGATAAATAAACAGTCATTAAAATCCTTGCTTGGCTTACCATGACTAGTCAAGAAGAAGGGGGCTTTCCCAGCAGTCTTGCATCTGAAGGCACACCACCTTCTTTTCCCACACGAGAACGCGTTTGTCAAAAATGATCCTGGAGATGTGACTCTCATAATAAATGATTTGAGGAATAACAAATTGATGGTTGAAAATGCAAACTTATTGTATTTATGTTGATCTGCCTTCCATACCAAGGAGTTGCAGAGGACACACTCTTTACAAAGGTAAATTGAGACCTGAAGTCTAAGTTTTGTATTCACAAAGGTACTTACAAATAGTATCTTTACGACTTCAGATGTCTCATCCCGATTTTGGAACCTCTGCAGGTGTAAAGATGCTACTTGTATGTCCCTTTGTGAATACGGAACTTAGGGGCATATTTACAAGCCCCTTGCTCCTCCGGTGTGTCATTTTTTTTTACGCTCGGGGATTGCATAGTGAAGACCCATATCTATGGGGCCACGCAAAATCACTTTGTGGTGCTTTTCATGACCTCTTAGATATTGTGTAAGGGAATGCAGCACAAGTTACTGCATTGCCTTACACTGTGTCAGGTTGGCATTGTGGTGGGTTTCCAACACAACATCTAAGGGTTTTGACTCATTCCCAGATTTACAAGGGTTTGTAAAGCTGGGAATGCATCAAGACCTGGGGAGGCGTAACAAGGAGAAATATCTTTATATTGCCTCCTTTCTTTCTCTTTCGATGTGTGCTGCATTCTGCAGCATACATAGAAAGAGGAAAAAGCCTCCATGTGTTGTTTTTGTGCAGGAAGGTGTCCCACAGAAGAAAATCCTGTCAACAACGCAGACACCCTTGCACCATGGTGCAAGGGTGCCTGTGTTGGCGATAGGTGCCAAATTGCGTGCCAGTGCAGGCTGAAAGGGCAGGAATGCACTGTACCTCGTCAGTACAGTGCAATTTTTCTGTAAAATATGTCCTTTAGACTTCAGGACTAAGTTTGCCTTTGTGAATTGTCCCTATGTGTTTATAGGATATGCAAGTTGAAACAATACATGAAGACAATTGTATATCAATGCATGTGCATAGTTTGAGAGGTATGTTAGCATGGTAGTGACATTCTTTGACTATATTTGGCTGTTAGCCAATGTAGAGAAAACAGGAACATGGGCAGTGCCAGCACCTCACCTGGAATGATGTCGGACTATGACTGAGCGTTGGGGAGCAGGGATGGGCATGGTTTTGATACAGTAAACCTGAGTGATCTATTTGTGTCTTGGGTGTCATGGACCTAGCAGTGGTTTACTGTCTAATGTTATAATATTTAACAGGTTGATAACAGCTGCTTGCATGGTATTGGACAGCAACTTCTGTTAAGAAGATTTACAGTAAAAATCGTGTGGTCAGCTTATTTAAGATATCGGTTTCTTTCCTTCTTCTTTACTCTGATGATTTTCTTTTTAGCAGTAGTCTTCGGCCAATGGGCCTGTGTTTGGAATAGTGCCACTATGCAGGGTCTGAGTAGTAGTGTACATTTCAAGTAATCTCATTCATTTGATGGAAACATCCTTTATGTTTTAATTATCATTCGTAACCATGCCTAAGCAGAAATTGTATAGTATTGTCTTTTCATGTATATAGCCCTTATTACCCCAGATAAGGCACTGAAGCACTTTATGTTGAGTAGAATGCCACTCTGGAACCCAAGGTTAGTGGATAATTCAGTGGTTTTCGTCTGGTTACTAGGACATTGTATTCTCAGAAGAAACTCTCCATGTTTTTACCCAATTTATTTGTGATGGGATCGGAGGGAATTAAATGTGATTGTTTACAGGGGTACTTCAGTTCATACTAATGATTATTGGGTTCAATATATAGGGAAGACAAGGATCAGGGTATTGATAAATTGCAGGCTAGTATTTCCAGTTTGTAAAAAGGCAGAGGGGTCGCCTGTGGGTGGGAATGTGAGCAGCTCACACAAGCACATATGGAAAGTAGGTCAGAGGCATACAGTTTTGTGTAGAAATTGAAGAAGGACACGTAGTTTTGACTAGCAGTCAAATTAAGGAAGCAGGGCATGCAGAGGATGGTACAAATTCCAGAACCAAAATCAATTGTGTTTTCTGCACTGTTTATCCTACACAGTGGATGATACTGTGTGGAGCTTCATGCAGTCTTGAACCAGTAGTGGTAAAAGAAATGATGGTAAGTGGGAGTTCTAAAGAGAAGATGTTGGTGGATAAGATTGATTGCGATCTTGCATGTATGTTACTAAGTTTCCCAGAGCTTCTATCCATAGGTTTGACAAAGGCCTTGGTAGGAGCAATATACATTGGTTGTGCTGTTTACTTGTTCAGGCTGCATGTTTTCTTTGTGCATAATTGAAGGGAGACGTTCTTTGCGTGATGCCAGCATGATGCACGTTCATACTTTGTGCATGGCGTAAAAAATATCTTAGGCCCCATAATTTGGGGCGGTGTCAGAAGCGGTCATAGTTACGACGTGCAGCATCATGAGTAGCCGAGTGAAAGACTTTCAACCTAACAAATGCTAACCCCAAAGGCATTCCCTGGGAGGATAGCTCAAGGAGCTGAGCATTCTCTAATTGGGCAAAGCTAATCAAGTTTGAATCCCAGCAAGGCCAATTCAGGTTTATCAACCTCTTGAAGATATGTAAGGTGAGTACTGTGATTGAGTAATAGTTACATCTGTTAATTACAGCGCTTAGCAAGGGCAGAAGTGCAGTGTGAAGCGCTATATGAAACATGTTAGAATTACCATGATAGTAAAAGGACGTGGTTGTAACGTTGTTCCCCTTACCGAATCGGTCACAGACTGTTTGTTACTTAAACTGCCTGGGGGGTGGGGAGGGGAGCTAACGCAACTGGCGAAGAGATCTATATGTATCGAGGATGTTGGACATTACTCGTCTCAGCCACAAATGAGCATTGTTTAAGAAACACAGCTGCTCTCGACCAGGAGGGAACACTGAGAAAGTCATCGGAAAGTTCAAAGTCTTAACGTGGGCACGTTTTAAAAAAAATACAAAATAGGAGACAGTGGATGGTTCAACTATCCGGTGTAAGTAGTTTTATTCATCGCAGCATCATTTTAAATGACGATTTTCTCAGCCCTTGCAAGAGAAGGCGCTGCTGCGTGATACAGTGCTGAACTTGCGAAAGAAATTGAAAGTCGGCGCGCCAAATTCCAAGGCCTCATAGTCCTAAATCCACCGCAGGCCTCTTTAATCTACTGCCAGAGATTTCCGGCTCGTTTATCTCACTTTTGCACATCCTACTTTCTGCCTCTGAGACGGTTTTTTACCGCCTTTCTCTTCCTCTGTCTTTCCGCTTTGAATGTTTTCCCCTCTCTTCCTCTCGGGGAAACGTCTGATGAGGAAAAATAAAAGCCGGTCCCCAAAAATGAGTGCAGGTAAAAAACGTGCCGGTGGCCTCCACTTGCAACCACCGGCTCAATTGAAGTACTAGCGTGCACGTCACGCTGACCTCTTTATTTATCCTCGGAGCCTTCTGGCCAGGTACACCAGGGGTAAGAGACCTGATGCAGAGGAGGTGGCAGCAGCGCCAGACACCAGCAAGAAAGAAAAGCTGACCCACAGGCAAGAGCTGGAAAGGTGCGATGTACTAGCACGGTTCGGACACACGGGAAAGAAGATGGGGGAGACCCACGTACCCATTTAGTGAAACAGCACAGAAACATGCAAGAGGAAAATAGTTCTTTGGTGTTAGCAAATCAAAGGATGCATTCATCCAGTCAATTGAAAGGGTGAAACCTAAATGCTCTAGCGGCTGGACAACTACAAATATACGAAGGAAAGCCATCCAACCAGGAGCAGGGAAATGAACATGACAAGACAGCGAACCAATCGTGTTTGGCGCAGGCCCAAAGCTTATTATAAGTACATATAGTAGCACTAGTTACCAGCTGCCGTCTGAAGTGAAGCATCTATTGTGTTCAACGTACCTGCACCAGTCAGTGCTCTTTTGACTTGAACGACGCAGAAACTGATTCAAAATGGAATGGAGTATCTGTTAAATTGAATTAACAGTCTTTAGACTAAACCTCAAATTATTTCTCATACTTAAACTGCACAGCAGTAGCAAATAACATAACTGCCAGGCAAGCAACATACTTTCCTACAAGTTCAAAGATCCACGTGCGAGGTGTCCACTGCTGGCACACATTATGGCACACAGCCTACAGTCCAGCCCTTTCATCCCAGTGTCATATCTGGTCTCCATAATATACAGGCTATGCCATAACATGTAAGAGGTCAGAGGCATGCCAAAAGCTAGCCTATCCCACAGCACCAAATAGGAGATCGCTGAGGCACTGGAGGACTAGGCAAGGGTTGGGTGTTCCCAGCCCTTACGCCACCCTCTCAACATCCTCATTTTTGCTGCTAAGGGGCTCGGGATACAACAATGGATGGGACAAACATAAGTTATAGATATCTTTTGGAATCTTATTTATACACTGTTTGTGTGGTATGCCTTCACTGGTGGAGCCAGTCTCCATTTTTAGGGGGATGGTGCTTACAGGACAGCTTAGGAAGGATGTTAAGTGATCAAAAACAAATCCCCAATCGGCCTTCTTCTTACAAAATTAAGTAAAGATATGCATTTTTAAACACCTTCTAATCCAGCATTTTTTTTTAAAACACAGGGGCCTATTCACAAACAACATTAGGTAGTATGTAAGTAGTACTAAAGTATTGTATTGTATTGTAATAGTATTTATATAGCGCTTACTACCCCTGACGAGGCGTTGAAGCGCTTTTCGGCGAGTAGCATGCTACTCCGAAACCCGAAAGGAATTAGTGGTGGATTAGTATAGGGAAATATGAGTACAGTTTTAGTATTGTTATGAGTTAATTTGAACCGCGGATATGTGAGTTTGTTAGTTAGATTAACTGGACTAATGGAGGGGTGGAGGAGGGAAGAATCCAGAAGTGTTAATTGGGAGTTTATGGTAATAAGATTTAGGCTTGGGATGAGTAAAGGGGGGATGGAAGAGGGAAGAGTCTGTGGAAAGGGTTAGGGAGATCATAGTAGCAGGGTGAGATAAATGAGGGAGAATATAGTAGGGTTGTTTGTAGTAAAGTGAGGTTTGGGTGAGTTAGATGTCGAAGCGGAGGGAAGAGCTTAGGCAGAGTTATTTAGGAGATGAAAGTAGATTGATAGAGACATGACATATGGTGATGGGTAGATAAGTGTGATATAAGATGAGAGCAGAGATTCATAAATATCTAGTATAACAACTTATCTAGGAGTTCTGCAATGACCTATGGACATGTTAAGCATAGAATAACAAACACACACATATATATACACACACACACACACACGCACACACACATACACACATGAATACACACTCATCTGTACACATATATGTACATACATATACATATTTAAACAATGAGTAAATATACATTAGTTAAACAGGTTTAAAGAGTGTGTGTGTAGTTTATTGTTATGACATAGTAGCAATACATATTTTTTAAAGAACTATATATAACTAGAATATACACATAATCAGAAAAAAATTATTTATCAACACAGGCATATGCATTCCATAGTTGTTTCAATATGATGGTTATGAAGGAAAGAGCCAACTCTTGAGTAGTTTTCTGAAGACAAGATAGTTATCTGTGGCTTTTATAGTTGGGGGTAATGAATTCCATAGTTTGGCTGCTTGAACGGAGAAGGATGTACCTCCTATAGTCTTTTTCTTGTATAGTGGTGTTCTAAGGCGGGGTGCCAATCTTGAGCGGAGGTTTCTTTGTTGAATGTATTTGGTTATTTTGTTTCTGATAAAAAGTGGTCCTGTTCCATGTATAGCTTTGTGGGTGATACAAAGCAGCTTGAAAGTGCATCTTCTGGCAATGGGTAACCAATGGGTAACCAGTGTAGTGCTCTCAAGGTAGGGGAGATGTGGGTTTGTGGCTTTACATGTAATAGTAGCCTGCCTGCGGAGTTTTTAATACGTTGTAGTTTTTTCATAATAGATAGAGATGATCCATGGTAGAGGCCATAGGCATAATCCATTATGGATAGTACAAGCGAGATAGTAGCTTGCACCTTGTGTGGAAATCTGAGGTGGGGGAAGATGCGTCGTAGAGTCTTCAAGGTGATGAAGCTTGTTCTTGCTAATTTGTCCACTTGGGCATTCATTGTTAACTTGGAGACCATGGTGATTACAAGGTTTTTAACTTTCTTGGATAACTGATGAGGTGGTCCGAGATCATCAGGCCAGGCACACAATGGGTCATAACTTTTCCAGCCACCACATCTGAGTATTTCTGTTTTGGAGGCATGTAGTTTGAGAATACTCCAGGTCATCCACTGATCAATGGCTCTGAGGCAACTGAAGATTTCTGAGTTTTCAATGTTTTTGGGGCATTGTAATTTAAGTAATATTTGTGTGTCATCTGCATAGTTGTAGCATGTGAGATGAAAAACATTGATCGGTTCTGGTAATGATATCATGTAGATGTTGAAAAGCAAAGGTAAGATGATTGATCCTTCGGGGGACCTATGCTTTTGTGAGGTACTACTCACACACTACATAATACTATTCACTAACCTTCTGTTGGAGAACTCTGTCTCTACCTCTTCTATCTTTTTTGTGCAGAGATTTGAGCCACAGGGCAGGGATTTCTGCACTCTGAACTCTATGATTTAGTAGCAAATGTTTGAGGGACAATTGGAGTGGCTGGAAAATGGGGAATGCTTATTCCAAAATGGGAGGGGTTGAGGAAAAAGTATGAAAGGGGTTTAGGGAGAAACATGCTAATACAAATGTTCACTTACAAAATAGTGAGCCCATTGCTTTTCCCACAGTACACTTCTAAAGTTACTACAGCCCCATGACAAAACAGTAGTAAATGTTTCCCAACCTTGCTTTATAGTACGTCAGCATCACATATGGCCACTCACGTGTACTGCAATACACTCCTTTAGAAATAATGGAGTGATGGACCTCAAATAATATCCCAATTGAAATAATGTTAAGTGAATGATATATAGTAAGCACACAGATCAACAACAAGAATTAAATAAACAAGCTTACAGCACATACAATTTAAGAGTACAATATTTTGAATTTTTATTAACATTAGATGATTCGCAAAATGAAGCAAATTAGAAGAGGCCTTTGATACCTGGGAAAAACCTCCACAAAAACTTGACTTAATCAGAAAGGGACAGGATGAAGTGGTCTGAAGAAGAAATCAAAATTCTGTCCGCCGTTTCCACTGGTAACAAAATTGACACTTTCCCTGAATTAGTAAGGCAAGTAATGAAGAAAATCAAGAGAAAATTTACTAGTGGAAACTATCAAGAGAAGAAAAAGCAGCATTTAAAGAAAAAGGAAAGGGCAGAAATATGGAAAATAAACTAGCGGACAAAGGTGGTAACATTGTAATTATAACCAAGTTTGACTAGGTTTGTGAAGTCCATATGCATCTACAGGAAAAAGAATGCTATTAGAAAATAAAAGGGAATCTAATGGATAAGTTGCAACAAATGCAGGAAGAACAAACGTGAACATTGGGAGGGTCCAGGAATTTTTGATGCAGATGAGATGAGGTTCATGCAAGTTAAACATCCAATCATCCTGTGATGTATTTTCTTCCCAAGATTCATGAAAATATAAGCAAACCTCCAGGAACACCAATCATATCATCAAATGGGGATATCTTTGAAACACCTTAGTATACATTGATCATTTTCTGTCATCATTGGTCAAAGATATTCTGTCATATCCTCAGGACACCAGTCACTTGCTCAAATGCTTGCAAAATCTTCAGTGGAATACAAATTACATGTTTAATCACAATGGGGGTGACATCCCTGTACACCAGGCTAAATTACCAAGATGGTTTACATGCTTGTATTGCCTTCAAAATATATGTTACAATTTTATGAACATAATCACATGATTTTAGGAATAATTGGTTTGTGCCTTGCAGACAACATATTTCTCTTCCAGGAGATGTTTTACAGTCAGAAACACAGGACAGTGTGGCAATCTCCTTCCCCCTCAGCTCATTGAATTTTTTGATGTGCTGGTGGGAGAAGGAGATAGCTTGGAGAAATGAAAATTCACAATTTGTGGACAAAATCATTTAGCGGCTAAAATTCTACGACAATAATTTCATCAAATGGAACAGAATCCACATGAAGTTTACAGAATGTCATAAGAAACTCAATTGTAACACTGAACATGGACATAAATTATGAGATAAGTACAAAGAGGATAATCCTTCTTCATTCAGAAATCTTCAAAGAACAGATAATTGAGCCCACGCTACACAGAAAGCTGACAGTAGGAAACAATATACTAGACATTTCCACCAGCCTAGATAGAAGTGGAGCATTGCCTATGAAGAATTTCTGAGAAAAACAGATAATTGTTCCACCGAAGAAGAATGTGAAAGACACAGCAAGGAAATCATAAGAAGGTTTAAATACAGAAATTACTGCCAGGAGGTCAGCAATAGAGGATGTACCAAAGTGATGCTACAGAAAAGCACTTTTCAGTGAATGTAGATGTGATGAGTCCCAAAGAAATGCAGAAAAAACAGGATCAATTAGAATGTTAAATTAACTACCTACTCGTGTATCATGTCGAATCAGAAATATGCTACCCAAATTCTGGCCAATCCTGAATAGTGTTGAACACAAAAGTGAGACAGTTGGACAAACACCAATTATAACATTCTTTAGAGCCAGATGGATCAAAGACATTCTGTCACACAGGCAGTTCATCAAAACACAAGGAACATCACACTCATGGTTGCAGCAACCAGTATTCTGGAAAAATGTGCAAGGCATGCAAAATTGCACAAAACATGAAATAATTCAACATTCCGTTATGACAAACCAGACAAACCAGGTCAAGATAGACCTGCATGAGCACATTTGTATTATATATGTTATCAAATGCCCTTTTGGAATTGTGTAGATTGGCAGTACAATTTGTGAACCTAAAAAATGGATAGTGGAACACATCCGAGCAGTGACCAATAACAACAGATGCTATCGCATGGCAAAACAAATGGAAAATTCATGTAATGGGAAATGAAAAGCCATGAAATAATATGTGATCAATCGAGTTAAGCAAAACTATGTGGGAGGGATCAAGAGAGACAATTACGTTAATTAGAGTAAAAAAACATTATCTTGATGAAAAGTATGAGCCCAACTGGGCTCAATAACAATGAAGAGCTGTATGTATACATGAATGAAAAACATAATTACCAACCACAACAAAAGTCATTGTACATCACTTAATTACAGATTACAACTCACAGATTGTGAAATACAATGATTAGAACAAATAATCAGATCATTCTAATAATTATGTAATCAACACCAATTGGAGGATTTTAACACATACATAAAAACTCAACAAACCTGATTATATAAATAAATGTAAATGAAGAACAATGTTTATTATAAGAACCCATAATAGGCTTGGCAAGCAACAAGAAAACAGTCATGGGTCTTGGAAATCATATAAATGTGCTAATGTAGCAAAACAGTGACAAAGCCTGGCTCACTGATATGGATCAACTTTCATTACCTCTTTCCTTGAATCAAAATGATGTGTGTAATTAAATATGAAAGATGGGAATCAGAAAAACATACCATGGGCATTCGATAATAATAAGCATTTTATTCTTATGTTTAAAGGAAACTACAGAGCCCATCCAGCAATGAACAAGTTGAATTAAAACAACGAATCACATATGACTTTGAATGTTATAAGGGAAGATAATTTTATATACGTACTCATATACATATGTAGGCAAGAACACTCACTCGCTAACATCTCAGCAGTGTTTGTCTGGAATTATCTATAAAAACCAGAACACAATAACAGAGAAGAGACTCTTTTACTAAAACAAGAGATATGTTTGCAGATAGTGTGTCTTAAATATGTAATTCTGCTTAAAGGAACATCCTTCATGTGATGCTTGAATATTGTTCTAACAATGTGTTTTTATTATTCAGTTTTGTGTGTTACAAACAAAGGGACTCAAATGTGAGATAATTTTAACTACCAGTCCTAGAACTCAACAGTACTTGAAATGACATTGCAGTCGAAACCAATCAGGTTCTTTTCTTTGGACATCTTTTTGCCATTATTAAAAGGATCACCCACTGGGTGCGGACTGCGTTCTTTGAGGGCTTTTTTTCAAATGTAAACCCAGAATGCTTTCCTCCTGCATAGGACTCATTAGGAGGGTGCAGCTTGGGTTATATGGCACAGCGAGCATGGGACCCATGTCTGTGCACACTTACAGCATCAACTACAACAACAAATAGGTGATGAATGGCATGCTTTAATTAATGTCAGCCACTGGCAATCATTTGGATGTGGAAACCAGGCTTCCTGTGCAATAGGACTCAAGCTACAAATTACTGATGAGCCCCAAAAAGGGAGAAAACATTCTGAGTTGCTTGTGGTCCCTTCTGGAGGGGTCCCTGTCTGGCAGTTCGGGACAGACTGTTCCTATGAGGAGTAGGCTCAATACTGATTTGCATAATGCGGGCCTTTGTCTAGAGGGGCGTGGTGGGCAAAAACGATAGACTAGAATGGTGCAGAGGGATTGCCAGTGGCTAACATTAATTCAAGCATTCCAGATGTAATTAAAATGTTGCAGATGAGTCCTGTTGTGGCAGTTCAAACCAAATTTGAATATGAGACCAGTCCACTCCAGATTAATGGTATGTTCAAGTTACTGGACTAACATTTCAGTGCTATAGGTGTTTGTTAGCAACCTCAGCTGTGACAAGTTGAGCTAGTGTATAGGAATTTAGGTAGCCTTGGTGAGAGAAGCATGATAAGTCAATTTTAGGATTGGGAAAAGTGTAAGATCAACGAATAGTTATTCAATTTAGTACAGTATAAAACCCTATTCTTAGGGCTTCCTCCCCATATGGGGCTCAGTTTTTTGTCTGGACATGTTACAATGTGACTAGTCCTGAAAATGTAAACATAATCCTCTTCTTCCTGTAGGAAAAGCAAACCAGTTGCAGTCATTTGTGACCATAGTCTGCGCCTAAACGAGTTAGGCATTTACTTTAAATTGGCTTATGGAGCATCCAGGGGCTAGCTTATTTCTCACCAGTATGTTGTGCTTCTTGGCTTCCGCTGATAAAGCCTGGATGGACTGTGTGCCTTGAGTAACACATAGGACCTCTTATTCATATTTTTGATATTGGCTGATAGTAGTACTCATTTTACACCTTTTTCTATGTCCTGTTTTAGATAAAAAACACCTCCCTCAGTCCCTCAGGAGCTACAGCACATTGGGGGGTTTAAAGCCACCTTGGTGATATTCTTGCCTCCTTAGCACCGGAAAACAGCAATTATTAGGTGAAAGATTACTAGCTGATTTTTTCAAATTCTAAGGAAATGCTTCAAACTGATACACATTTTTAATACATTTTAATCTACTTGAGCAAGAAGCTCATTCATATGTTGCAATCTGAGAATTATACAACTGATGATGACTCTAAGAAATATCCATAATATTTTTAAAACCACATAGCCATTGAATTGCATGGCTCTGTTCCCCACCTCTGCGTAACAGGATTTTTGCCTCATAACAATTCTCTTACACTTATAGCGGAAAGTGAAATCAAACAAACAAAATAGACTGAAATATAATGAGTTATTAAAGAGCACTAACCTGAACTAAGTCTGGGGTGAGGCGCTTTGCTAAGGACCACTTCCGGAACCGCTCTGTCTTCATCAGGACTTGCTCGATGCTGCAGGATTTTATTTTGGAAATTGAAGCACATATTCTCTTGTCTGACAGATCATGCTGGTGTTTGCTCATAAGTCTGGAAATCTCCACCTGCCTCCAGCTCTCTGAATCATCAGTGTAGTTACCAGAGTAACTTTGAAGGTAGTCAGAAGGAAGCTTTAAACGAGGGCACAGCCAATTTTCAAACCTACAAAGTGAAACATAATGTCATTTATAGAGCTCTCAACTTCCCCAGGTCCATGCATGACACGCACCTCCAGTCCAGGCTTGGGCGTTGGATTCTGCTGTTTTTAGTCACAGAACTACAAGTCCCAGAATGCAAATCAAAACCTGGACTGCATGAGCTGCTCACACATGAACCTGAGAATATTGAACGTGTCACATTTAACGTCATATATATAAATGCAATTATGTAAATTTTCTGCTGACATAAACCGCATGGCCCAAATGCTCGAGTGTTGATGATAATACAGAATACTGTGGCTAAAACATTTCCTAGGGTGGGGTACACTTCAACATATATTATCTGAAGAAAAAAAACACAATACTTGAAAGAAAAAAAGAAAATAACTGTGATTTCTTATTACACATATGATCAAAGTGATTTAGGAATAACAAGGGTTTTCCAAAGCACCATAATTAACCACATAAATACAATACAATGTAATGCAATTGGGACGTATCTTAAGATGGCCACTTGTGTGACACTATAGTACAGCTAACATATCTTGGTTAGTATGGAAAACGGAATGATTTAAACGTTTTCTCTTTGGCCACTTTCGACACGATGAAAAAGGTTGTGGAGGAGTGGTAGAGTGACCACCTGTCCTATATATACAAGGATTGTGTGTGATTTTGAATGAATGTCAGTTGCCAGTACATGGGTCCTATTATGGACAACATTCCCCCGTAATTTAAAAGTTGCTGAAATGAGAGGTGCTTGCTGACAGCTAATCTGTGCAAAAAATGAACTTGGTCCAACCGGTCCAAGTGAAATATGCTGAAAACATTCAGCAGCGTTGGCAAGTTGCCTGCTTTCCTTTGGAGCAGCAACCTCATGTGGGACAGGGCTTATTTGCACTTCCAGCTGTGTCCAATGCAAGTTCCTCACTTTAAGGACCATCACGCATTCTTTTTTGGAGTCTCATATTGGTTGGGAGCTATCTAGAGCATAATACCTTGATCCTAGTGTTGTTGGCTGGGCGGGGGGCAAAGGCACTCAGCCTGTTGTCTACTTTACAAGTACATAAGAGACATCATAATCTGGAGACAGGTTTTTGACTTTGGTCAACTCCTTTATGTAAATGTATGTTCTGCAAGAAAGTCAGCCGTATCAGTCTGCACGAGTAGCTACATTAATAATGATTTAAATAACACTTACTAATTCTTTATGTTTTTAATAGTGGTACTCATCCCACTGTAGCGTGTCAGAGTGCATTACACCACACACACACACACACACACACACACACACACTATGCAGATTCAATGAATAATACATCAAAAGCAATGTACTTGAATTGTTAAATGAGACAACGAGGGTTACAAGGTGTAGGAGTGACATGTCGTCCACAAAGATAGGCATGATATGTTACGAGTGCTTGCCCTGGAGGAACACAAAGTTAGAATTTAAAACTTAATGCATTGGTTGCAATTTTCTATGCTAATAAGACTTTATTATCACACTTTTATCATCCTTAGAAAAATGAAACATTGGGAAAAAACAATAAGATTTTAAACCTATGCCTTGCAGTTTGCATGCAGCTCCTTGATGTTGGTTCACAGGTCACTGAGCTATAATAGAAGGAATATAATGTATGCAATGCAAGCAATAAAAGGATCACTGTGACAAAGGTAGTAGTCCTCGACAAAAAATACAAAACCTTGAACTGCATGTTGCACATTGTGTTTTGCAGCAGGTGCACTAACGTTATATACTACCTTATGCTGTGTAAAAACTATGCCTAGACACGACACAGATATTTCCAGTATGAGCATTAACTATCCCAGTTATCTTACCATTTTTGTTATTACCCCCTAAACTTTGCTGGGCCCACTAAAATGCTCCCATACCTTTGGGTCCAATTCACACTATAAAAACTGTATAAAGCATCCAGTTGCCATGCTGGACTGACGTCTCAGTTTGTTAGATGACCTATGATTGGCTTATAAGTTGCTCAGCCAATCCTGGCGCTCTCCACACAACTTGCCCTGCTTTCATTTGATGGCATGCTTAGGCTTGGGGTTACCTTTGCTGGAGCAGGGATTCAGTTAATTATCGGTTTACGAAGTAAAGCTTACCAACTTATCTGGGAGAGATCCCAGAATCTTAGGCCAATGGATCTTTATTGTTAGCTGAGATTAACCAGGAGCTGTACTCAATTATATAATCACCACAATTTCAATTAGCATTTCTCAGATAATAGTGAGAGTTGGTGTGAGTTTTAATGCTTTATTTGTCAGTCTTTTTTAACACACATTTTATAAATTTTTGACATACTCGATCAAGAATTACTAACAATGCACACTGCTGAGCGATGAATAATATCATTCGACCCTTCATAGCACTGTACAGAATTACCACTGTTTTAGTTATACAGTTTAGGTAAGCAAAATATCAACAGTGAGATTAGTCTTGGTAGCACTGCAAAAGTACAGGTAACTCACTGTTAGGCCGTTAGTTGTCAAGTGTATTCAGTTTCAAATTCCCTCCCTCCCCCAAACTAGACATTACCCTTCAACATTGTCTGATTTTGATGTAACACATAAACAGTATACTTGATGGCATGCAATGTTGTCTCCTATAGTCCATGACAGTGCGTTCTGTGTAGTGCAACATTATCATACCATAACAGAAGTGATACTTTTCAGGAAGTACTCGTCTGTGCCTTCAATCTGGTACGGAGTAATTGTTGATTTAGGAATAGTGCTATGCTACTCAGTCCAGAAATTCCTGCTTAGACTGATTCTAATCACCTTCCTCATCCTGGGCCTTCAAAGATTATAGTAATACATCTCACACCATCGCTATAGGTCGTTTCTGTAGTCCCCTTTATTCCTCTTTGCGTAGGGTAGTGCTCTGTGCTAGTCCCCATCTGCACACTTCTTCCATTCCTTGTGTTATTGTGGGCTACATCATGGATTTCCAGCTACTGGCCAGAAGGCATTTCGCCAATTGTAATGGCAAATCTGCAAATCTGGCCGTCACCCTATCTCCTTGGGGTCGTGGAAATGACCCCAGGACACCAGCATCATAAGTGTGCCAAATCTGTGCCCAATAGGAGGCCAAAGCAAGGGAGGCCCACAATATAGGCTTCAGATCAGCGTCCTTGATATGATTGTGGGGTACGGTGCTGATATGTCAGGATATATTACATTAAGTCTGTGTGGAGGGAGATAAGCTCTGTGTAGTATTGACTACTGTATAAATTTAAATCAGGAGTTGTGGGATAATTTCTTAGGATATTTAAGTAGGAATGCCCATTATGTATCTCGAAGTGCTCAGCCCAGATCAGTCTTCTATTTAGTCAGTAGGAAAGTTAATGATGTCTGTAAGTGTTCTCGGAGCCCCCCATACAACCAGCATATTAGATGCCTACCATGGCCTATGGTGTATATTGCCTGCACAAATTTGTGCGTGGGGGTTCTGTACCGTCAGGGGACCAATGTCACTTGATATATTTTGCAACATTCACATGTGTCAAATATAAGACCTCTAGATCTATTTGTGCATTAACAAAGTCAGTATGGCTCAAAAGGGTGTTGTCGCTAAAGAATGCTCCAAAGGCTGTGACTCCACCCTGCTCCCAGGGACACATCTGACCACTTGTGAGAACACCATCAGTAGTGGGTAGCCCCAACAGGGGCACGTTCAGGCAATAAAGTATTGTTGATGCAGTGTATTGCATAGCTAGCTTCCAATAGGCCAGGGAGATCCGCAGCAGCAAAGGAGTCATAGAGATCTTAGGAGAGTTGGGCCAAATCATACAGTGGAGTCTTCCCTGATTGAACATCTTCACCGTGTAGCCTATCTCTTGCAGGTTTCTGCCTGCCAGCCAATAGGACAGCCACAGCAATTGACCTGCAATGCAGTAGGCTTTAAAGTCCCTAGCTCCCACTCCTACCTGGTAAGAGGGCAGCTACAGTTTAGCAAGACTGATTCTTCTCCTGCCAGAGCCACACCAGCAGGTCTGTAAGTAGAGTGTTCAGAGATTTAAAAACATGGGTCGGGTGCCAACCAACCTGCTATCAATAATGGACGTGTAATCCAGAACTGGATTTGAGATCGAAAGGATGCACTTGCCTTCTGTAAATTCCCTTCTGTTAAATCTAGTGGTGTTCTGTAGACCTGAATCCCTAGGTAGCGAAATGTGTCAGAAGCTATTGGTATTATTTTCTACCCACAGGGTAAAACCGTATTTGTATAAGCTCCCTCAAATGCAAAGGCATATGATTTATTTATATTGACACATAAGCCTGGAAGGGATGCAAAGTCAGAAAATATTTGTGTCAACCTGGTAGGGTCTAGGCGAAGGTCTCTCATATATAATATGATGTCATCAGCGTACAGTGAAATGGCCTGGATTGTCTGTCCTGTCCGTATGCCC
Organism: Pleurodeles waltl; assembly: GCF_031143425.1. Taxonomy (NCBI): domain Eukaryota; kingdom Metazoa; phylum Chordata; class Amphibia; order Caudata; family Salamandridae; genus Pleurodeles; species Pleurodeles waltl. The sequence continues at coordinate 327,793,650 of NC_090447.1, read as the reverse complement.
CAGTTTCCTGCCTCCTGCCTCCTGCATTGCACCCGTAGCTCCAATGCCAATACAAATAGAAATGGAGACAGTGGGCAGCCCTGTCGCGTACCCCGAGAAATGGAATAAGTGTCCGAGCTATGTGCCCTGGTTTGCGCTGTTGCAGTAGGGAAGTAGTATACATGTGTTTTTAATAGCACATCTTTGTTGAAATCAGCATATGATATCATCAATATCATATTAATCATTTGTCAATAAATTAAAATGAACAATCATTATTAAGCGCGTTCCATAAAGGAAAAAAATCCCTATTCCAAGATTAAGGATGGTTTTGGGGGCAACGAGAAGAAGGTGTCAGTCAGAACCCATAAAAACCTCTGAATGGAGAGGTCAAATCATAAAGCTTCGGTTTCAAATATCAGTTATCAATAAAAGCAGAACTTCCCATAAATAAAGGTTCAATAAACACAGTAGAGCAGTGGTTCCCAATATTTTGACTTCTGTGGACCCCCACTTTATCATTACTGGATCCCGGGGACCTCCACTGAATCATTATAGGACTCCGGGGACCCCCCACTGTCATTACTGAAAGCTGGGCCCCATCCTAAACATTGAAGATGATTTAAAACACAAAACAATACACAACAAAAATGCAGAAACAAGCATTCATGAAACACATACACAAATGAAAACACATTTTATTTAATTCCCAAACAAGTATGAATAAAAAAATGAAACATTTAGGCCCTCATGACAACATTGGCGGTAAATGTCGCCTATCGCCGTGCTGACAGCCGCCCACATACCATGACCGCGGCGGTATACTGCTACGGATATTATGACCCACACAGAGAAATCGCCACTATACAGACACCCACACAAGTCCGCCAGACCAAAGGTCAGTGATAAACTGGCGGTAGCAAAACCCACACCGTTACGCCAACAGAAATGCGCCCACAGCATCATGACCCACGAATCACTGCTGCGGTCATTCAACCACGGTAAACCATTGGCGGTACAGACCGCCGCGTTCAAAATACACACACACTAACAAAACAACACCACATTGGACAATTCAAACCACACACACCTGACACACATACACACACCACATCCACACGCCCGCACCACTATAAAACACACATCCACATTACCCACAACCATTAAAAAAAAAAATATTGCCAACTGAGAGAGAGAGACAAGCCAGGAGCACCCACTGAATTAGAGCCACAGAACTCCATCACCCATACACCATCCACGCACCTCACAGGACACACCCCAACACATCACCCCACACACCCTCACACATACCACTCACACTGCACCCAAGGCACCCCAAAGACACCCAGGTTCTCTGAGGAGGAGCTAAGGGTCATGGTGGAGGAAATAATCCGGGTAGAGCCACAGCTATTCGGATCACAGGTGCAGCATAAGTCTATTGCTAGGAAGATGGAGCTATGGCAGAGAGTCGTGGACAGGGTCAACGCTGTGGGACAGCACCCCAGGACAAGGGATGACATCAGGAAGAGGTGGCACGACCTACGGGGAAGGTATGTTTCGTGGTTGCAAGACACTGGGTAGCTGTACAGAGGATTGGCGGTGGACCCCCACCTCCTCCCCCACACCTAACAACATGGGAGGAGGGAGTCTTGGCGATCATGCTTCCTGAGGGCCTCGCAGGAGTATCAGGAGGACTGGACTCTGGTAAGTCAAATCTTTACTACTATATCCCCTACCCTACCTGCATGCCAAAACAAACTCCTACCCCTACCCTCACCCCCATCACTCCACCACGTCACATATACCCCACTATCACAACCCACCCATCCCTTTACCAAGCCCTGCATGCAACACCAATGCATGGACACCCATCACAGACCTGCATGGACACCCATCACCAGAGCATGCACACTAGTGACAATCACTTAGCCAAACCAAGCACAACTCACACAAGCCAAAGCTGCCTTGCTAATTGCAACCATAGAGGGAAACATATCCATGCACAAGATGGCACACGCAGATACAATAACACTGCATTTACATCCCGATAGGACCCCCACTCAATGTCACTGGAGAGAAGGTGCCACCAACATTCAGTCCCCCCCCAGAAGAGGCCCACAGTGATGACAGCAGCTCTGCACGCCTGGATCCCGATGACCAACCAGGCCCATCAGGGACCTCTGAACAGTCGGTTACCCTGCCACAGTCCCAACCCACCACAGAGCCTTCTCTCTCAGGAACCACCACCACAGCACCCACTCAGCGGGCCCATACCTCTGTTCCCAGGACATGTCAATCAGCAGTGTGTCCACCACTACAGGGACCCCAGGCAACTCTCAAACCCAAGACAATCACAGACCTGGGGTCAGTGGCAGTGGGCACATGGTTCAGGGGACAGAGGCACAGGACAACAGGGAAGCTGGGGGGACTGCTGTGCGACAGGGGGAGGACAGGCCCAGGGAACTGACCCTCCAGGAGGCACTCACCAACATCCTGGGAGCATACCACCATTCCCAGGAGATGATGGGCCAGATACTGGCCAAGTTGCAGGAGACCCAGCGGCTGCAGGAGGGACAGTACCTGGGGATCAGAGAGGACCTGAGGGACATCCACACCTCCGTGGTCACCATTGCAGGGGTGCTGGCTGACATGGCCAACACCATGAGGGAGGCAGTGGCACACCAACAGGCCCCTGACACTAGCCATAACGATGAATAGCCGTCCACCTCCACCAACGCTAGTGGACAGGAGGCCTCACCACAGGAACAACAGGCCACCAGCACCCCACCACCTGCAGAAGAAGAACCACCACGCAAATGGTCCCTGCGATCCAGGCAGGAGCCAGAAAACAGTGGGATGACTCCATCTCCTATTCATCCTCAGCAGTTGTACTCTAGGGGTAAAACCGATGAGCATCTAGTTACTTTTCAATATTTTGTCATTGTACAATGCATTGCATGTTGTGACAGAAACAGTATGTTTATATTTTATCCCAAAATGTGCTTATGCCGGCTGTGACGCAGTTAGGTGCCATGGCCTGCCAACCCCTGAAATGGCGGACGCCTGTCCGGTGTGGAGGGACTGGTGGAAATGAGGTAATTCTGCTAACGTTGTGCGCCATTGCGGGAGGCGGTCGAGAACTGCGTGCAACTCCTCATTGGTTATCATTGGGCCCTATGGCCCCTGAAACTAGCCACACCAAAGAACAGCCCTCCACCTCCGCCAACGCTGGTGGACAGGAGGCCCCGCCACAGGAACAACAGGCCACCAGCACCCCACCCCCTGCAGAAGGAGAACTACCACGCAAACCGTCCCTGCGAGCCAGGCAGAAGCCAGAGAACATTGCCAAGACCCCCGCCAGGAAATAAGACTCTCCTGATTGTCATCCTTGTGTCCCACTCTGTCACCCTGTCCCCCTTGAACTGCTATTGCTTCACTTCCTATGCCCCCTTGGACAATGCACCTGTGATACTAATAGACTGGACTCTACCCTGGACTTTCCTCTATCAGCAACCCAGCCCATTTCAATACCCCCTCCACTTATTAGCACCTAAATAAACACCCTTGGGACAAATACAAGTATGGAGTCTGTCAATTGATTGAAATATGTATTCGTTTAACAAGCTGTAAACATTGCATTTCTAATCTACTGTAATATTAACATAGGTATAACCTGTAGTGGGCAGCAGTAAACACACCAGGAGCCAGATTGGGGCACAGAGATCTGAAAATAGAGATGCCAACGGGTACAGTAAGTGGCGGGTACAATAAGTGGCCATAGACATAGGGAAATCAGGCTGTCATGTTCAATGTCAAACACAAAAATGCAATGGAAGATGAAATTACAGTGTCTTACCTGTGTGTCACTGGAAGTACTGTTGAATGAGTGTAGGTCTGTTGTCCACATCTTCTTCCTCTGCCTCCTCTTCATCACTGTCCACAGGCTCCACCACTGCCACAAGACCATCTCCAGGCTCATCCTCCTGTAGAAAAGGTACCTGGCGTCTCAAGGCCAGGTTGTGCAACATGCAATGATGATCTGGCACACCTTCTTGGGTGAGTAGTACATGGATCCACCTTTCAGATGGAGGCACCGGAATCTGGCCTCCAGGAAGCCAAAGGTTCTTACAATTATCCTCCTTGTTTGCCCATGTGCCTCATTGTAACGTTCCTCTGCCCTTGTCCTGGCATTCCGCACTGGGGTTAGTAGCCACGAGAAATTGGGGTAACCAGAGTCACCTGTAAATATCGAGGGATACCTGTTAGCCACACACTCACCCTTAGGGCCAAACCCACACCCATATACCTACATCAACTGGGTGGGGACCATGGGCTCACCTATTAGCCACACCAGGTGCATCTGGAGTTGAGACATCACATATGGAATGATGCTATTCCTCAAGGTAAAGGCATCATGCACAGAGCCGGGATACTTGGCAATCACATGGGAGATGTACTGGTCCGCCAAACACACAATCTGCACATTCAGAGAGTGAAGGCTTTTTCTATTTCTGAACACTTGTTCATTTCTCCGGCGGAATGGGGGACAAATGTTATATGTATACTGTCTATAGCACTAATGATGTTGGGGATATGTCCCAGGTCATAAAAGTCAGCCTTCACTGTGGCCAAATCATTCACCTTGGGGAATACGATGTAGCTGGGCATGTGCTTCAGCAGGGTAGACAAATCCCGGGTCAGCACGTTTGAGAACATTGGCTGAGACATCCCTGATGCCGTGGCCACTGTCGCTTGGAAGGAACCTCTTGCCAGGAAATGGAGCACTGACAGGACCTGCACTAGAGGGGGGATACCCTTGGGCTGGGGTATAGCTCAAATCAGGTCTGGCTCCAATTGGGCACACAGTTCTTGGATTGTGGCCCTATCAAGTCTGTAGGTCAGGATAATGTGCCTGTCCTCCATTGTCGCCAGGTCCACCAGGGGTCTGTACACGCCAGGATGTCTCCATCTCCTATTCATCCTCAGCGGTTGAACTCTAGGGTGAAAAACGGTGAGCAGAGGGTCATATTCACACATATGTTAAAATCAAATGCATTTCTTCCTTTACAGAAACAGTATGTGAATTTGAGAGTAAGTTGATGTGCTAACGTCTGCTGTGACACAGTTAGGTGCCATGGCCTTTGTCCCCTGAAATGGCGGCTGCCTGACCTGTGAGGAGAGACAAGTGGAAATGAGGTAATTCCCCTGGCATTGTGTGCCATTGCGGTCGGCGTTCGATGACCGCTGGGCAACTTTGCATTGGTTATCATTGGGCCCTATGGGTTCCAGGAGCCAATGGCGATGTACGCCGGCGGTGACAGTATGCTCTGCCGTGGGCGTGACTGCCTTTTTCTATCTGTTCACTCACTTGCTACCTGACCTTCAACAGGAGAGGACCTACACTGCAAGTGTTACTGTGACCTGTGTCTGGAAGCGACAATGGCTCGAGTTTCTGGGCAAAGGGCCCCGCCTTCACTTCGGAGGAGTTGGAGAGACTGCTGGATGGGGTCCTACCCCAGTACACTTTACTCTATGGTCCTCCAGACAAACAGGTGAGTACACTGTGAGCATGATGTGTGGGCCATGAATGTAGGGATTGCTGTGTGTGTAAGCCTTGTGTAGGGGGGGCTGAGGGGTCCTGGGCAGAGCGCTGCATGTCTGGTGGTCAATGTCTGTGCGTAAGGGGATGGGAGGGATATTGTGGGTCATGAGTGTAACAGTCCGGATGGTATGAATAATACCTTTTCTGCCGTATTTTTTCTGCAGGTCAGCGCCCATCAGAAAAAGGGTATTTGGCGTGCCATGGCAAAGGAGGTGTGGACCCTGGGGGTCTTTGACAGGCGGAGCACCCACTGCCACAAACATTGGGAGGACCTGCACCGCTGGGCAAGGAAGATGGCGGAGGCTCAGGTGGGGCTGAAGGGGTGCCCGTCGTACCCTGACCCCCCCGATGTTCTGCATCCTGGCGGTGGCGTATCCGGAGTTGGATGGGCACTTGAAGGCATCACAGCAGCCACAAGGGGGGGAGTACAGATTCAGAATAATTACTTGCATGCGTTAATGTTTTACCTGGGTGGGTGATGTGGGCTGTGGGTGCCCCTAGGCCAGGGTGAACTGTTAGGGTAAGTCTCTTGTTGGGCAGGCTCGGAAGCACTCCAACCCCAATAGTGTTAGTGGGCATCTACTACTGGGCAGGGTCCTGTTGGTTTCAGGTGTGCAGCTAATGGCGTTAGGCAATGTACCCCATGGGCTGGTGACTAGCATTGTAACTGGTAGTGCTTGGCCTAGTGCATAGGGTTGATCCCTGTGTGTTGTGCACGCCAACAGTAGTGTTGTTACTGGCACTGACCAAGTGTATCCTCTGCCTGCCCCCCTTTTTATTTTGTCACCCTGTCCTTGTGTGCATTAGCATCACCTGGCGGAGAAGCAGAGGCACTGGCGACGGAGGGAGCTGCATCCCACATGGGCCTGGAGGCCAAATCCACCGACGGTGAGGGCACCAGTGGGACGGATGGCGAGGGGAGCACAATGACAATGACGGAGACAGGAGGGGACACTACCGACAGTGACTCCTCGTCCAAAGGAAGCTCCCTGGCGGTGGCGGACACCTCTGTGCCCATCCCAACACCAGCTACAGCCACCACCCCCATACCAGCACCGCCCTCCGAGCAGCCCCTCAGCTTGTTTCCCGTGTACTATCCCAGGTGGGTGGGCATCTCCTTCGCCCCAGGCACCTCAGGTCCTGCTCCAGTCAGCCCGGCTGCCCTCAGTGAGGAGGCTATTGACCTCCTGAGATCCCTCACTGTTGGGCAGTCAACCATACTGAATGCCATCCAGGGTGTCGAAAGGCATTTGCAACAAACAAATGCATACCTGGAGGGCATTCACTCTGGGGTGGCGGCCCAACAGATGCATTCCAGGCTGCAGGTGAAGGCCTGTAGGATACCACTACAACCACCAGCACCGCCACCTGCACCGCGGATAGCACCACCACCTGCACAGTGGCCAGCACCCCCAACTGCACCGTCGCAAGCAGCATCACTGCCAGCAGCAGCAGCCCCAGTGTGCAGCCATCCGGGGCTGCAGGTGAAGGCCTGGAAGCTACCACCACCACTGCCAACATCGCCACCTGCAGCGCAACTGCGATTCACTGACCAACCGTCACTGCCGGAGAGCAGTGTGTAGTGGTGACTACATGGGCTGCAGTGCGTCCTGGCCCCTGCAAAAGCTGTCGTTGTGACACCCAGGTGGGAGACTGTGACCTTGCACTCCAAAACATCTGCATCACAGGGTGCAAAGCCCCTTCCAAAACCAGTGGAAGAAGGCATCCACTCAGCCCCTCCTTGCCAGGATGAAGCACACTGGGCACAAGGCCCCCTACAGAACCAGTGGAAGAAAGCGTCTACTCAGCCACTCCTTGCCAGGATGAAGCACACTGGGCACAAGGTCCCCTTCAGAACCAGTAGAAGAAGCCATCCGCTCAGCCCCTCCTTGCCAGGATGAAGCACACTGGGCACAAGGCCCCCTCCAGAACCAGTGGAAGAAGGCATCCACTAGAGAGACTGTGGCTTTGCACTCCCCAGGACCAAGCAGTGGACAAACCACCCACTTGAGAGACTGTGGCCTTGCACTTCCCAGGACCAAGCAGTGGGCAAACTACCACTTGAGAGACTGTGGCCTTGCACTCCCCAGGACCAAGCAGTGGGCAAACCACCCACTAGAGAGACTGTGACCGGGACGGTTGGATCTTTTCTAAATTCAACTGAAGCCGCACATTGTCCATACTTTATACTGTTTGATGCACCAGCACTGCTCCTCCAAATTTAAATTTTAGCCTCCAATTTCAAATTCCTTAACATTTACAGTATGTGTTAACATTTTCAACTGTACATTTAGCAGCTTTATTTATATAGACTTTATTAATCTGTTAATGTTATTTAATTTTCTAAGCAATCACGGACCTCTTGAGGAGGCTTCGTGGACCCCCAGGGGTTCCCGGACCACAAGTTGGGAACCACTGCAGTAGAGTATCAGAGCAACATAGATTCAGGCAGGGAAAGTGCAATGGGGAGCAATAAGGGACCTACTCTAGGAACACACATTTATATCGACATCATAATGTGAGTGTTTGCAACAGGTGTATTCTTTCACCAGTCAGCCAATTAGCTTTCTATGTCTTCATGGTAACAGGAACATTTCATTGTTTTTGGCACCAGGAATACAATAGTCCACAGACAGCAATTTTTAAGTAAAACATTTATGTGGACTTCTTTATATAAATTCACAAGGGTTCTCATCATTTACTTTCCTTAAGAAAACTGTAGTTTCAGTTTTATGCTTCTACATTAACTCACTGACACACAAACTATTTATTAATTTGTTCTACAGGGTGACTGTATGATTAGAACATTTTTGCAGAGTTAAACTAATACATTTTGATACAATTATTGTACTGTGTGGAAAATATGCCTTTGAGACGGTCAAAAACGAACCTCTTTTATATTAAGTCACTGCATTCCAAACATGTTAGCTTGTCAGAAATTAAACATTTAACCTACTAACCTAGGTCAGCTTTGTAAGAAAATGTTTCAGGTATTCAAGCCTAAAATGTGGCACGAACTGCATCTCCTTGAATTTCAAAGCATTATTTTTTGTCTAAGGCCTACATATTAATTCTACATGTTATTGTATTAATTGTTTATCTTTTTAAATTGGTCTATCACTCGGAAGCATCTGAGCCCCCTTTTGGCCTCTCTTTGTTTTTCTACTGATGAACTGACTAACACTGGGCCCACATGCTGTGTCGCTACCAGCTCCTTCTAGTTCTCCACAAACACTACTAGTGGTGTGCCACCACTTCACCACAAGCACAGCCACTGGTGAGCCATCCCACTGCTTCAAGGGTAGCCTCATCATCAATTGTCAGCACTGTGCCCAGACCACACAGTGCCAGCACCTGGCTGTGCAACCATAGGACTCTCACTATAGAAAGTCAATAGTGGACTTACTCTGCTGTGCCAGTCCAGTGCCCTCAGGATGAGTGCCAGCCCAGGGTCCTCATCATTCTTGGTAGTGGTTCACTTGGTGCATGTTTCCATGTTGTTTACCTTTTTGTGGATTACCTTGTTTACATTTGATCATAGGTTGAGAAACGGAGCGCCTATCTCCACTGGCCCCACTGGCTGTTACACATCATATGTGCCCCTGGCACTGGGTTTCCTTGCACACATTTCCATCTTGAGTGGTTGACTTGAGTGTTTTTCCCTCTTGTTGGATTAATAGCTCTGTAGGATAGTTCTTTGACATGTCTTGCTATTGGTTGGTCCCTTGGGATGTGTTTCCATTTCAGTGGGATACCTGGGAAGTATTTTCCCATTAATGGTTTCCCGATAGTGACCTCCAACATAGAAGAGGGCCTGGTGAGTATATCCTAGTTGGCTATTTACATAAGTGCATTCATCTGTTGGTGAGGCACCTAATTCACATTTTTCTGTTAGTACATTATCTAACTAAAGCATCCTGGCTGGCATTTCACTGTTGGAGGACATAGATGTCATTAAAGGGTCACCAGGGGTTGCAGTAGTGACCCATGACTTGCCCCTTGTAAGCTTTGGCACTGCCTTTGCAATCCCTGGGCCTTAGAGGTGGCACAATCCGTGCCAGGCACACAGAAGCTCCTCCACATTACTTATTTTTAGCCAGCTTTTCTTTTTACTAATGGTGCAAATTTCTCTACTAATGTTTGTAGAGAGGGACATGCATTGAAATGAATGGAAAGTTTCATTGAAATACCCATGCACCACCCATAGAACAACACTTGATGCAAAATAACGCAAAGCAGATTGCATTACTTTGGGATATTATCCTACAAACTCGGGATTTCGTTGGATAGTAAATACATTCGAACACTTTGCACCTGGTGTCACAAAAGTGATGTGAACATAGTTCAAAGCATTAGTAGACCTGGGTAAAACTTAGTAAGTATGAGTGAGTGATTGTGAGGGAAATTATGAATGAATGAAAGTGACCGGGTGAGAATGAATACAAATGGGATTTGGGCGTGTAAGAGAGTATGATGTTAGAGTCATGTGACATGCCTTCCTGGAAAATATATCTGGGTCAATGGTCATATGATTTCACTTCCTGTGATGTCATTAGAGTTTTTTTTCTTAATGAGCAAAAGACATAAATACTCCTCCACATACATACATCCTTATAGCTAATTAGTCACCAACAATTCATATAGATTCATAAATATATACATGGTTATGTTCTACATCAAGCGAGCTTCCGATTGTTAAGACCCATTCCCCACTTGTTGACATGTGCAATAGAGTTGGATTATCCATTCTACTAATACAATTCATACTAGCCTTTGAGTTTGATTTGTTATAACACTCTGAGCAAATTAAACTGTCCAATCCCCAACACCACCTTTGTTCTCAACCCATTCTACCATTGGCACCCAGATCAGGGTGATGCATTTCCCTGCCCTCTTTCCCTTACAATTATAAAGAGTTTTCTCTAGAATATACAGACACAGCATCCGTGAGAATCATTGCTGCACAGTTGGCGGTTAAGAATACAACCAAGGTGCCTCGAATACTAATATGCACCACTGCCATATCTATGAATACGTCCCCCAGTTACCCAAAAAACCTCGATCTATTCCAAATAACATCAAAAAAGGGACGCTCTCCACTTTGGGGGTCATTCTGACCTTGGCGGTCCATGACCGCCATGGCGGAGTGCGGCGGAAGCACCGCCAACAGGCTGGGGAGCTTCCTGGGCGATTCTGACCGCGGCGGTAAAGCTGCGGTCGGAAAAGGGGAGCCGGCGGTTTCCCGCCGGTTTCCCGCTGGCCCAGGGAACCCGCCATGGCAGCGCTGCTTGCAGCACCGCCATGGGGATTCCGACCACCCTTACTGCCAGCCTGTTCCTGGCGGTGTCCACCGCCGGAACCAGGATGGCGGGAATGGGTGCCATGGGGCCCCTGGGGGCCCCTGCACTGCCCATGCCACTGGCATGGGCAGTGCAGGGGCCCCCGAATAGGGCCCCACAAAGATTTTCACTGTCTGCTTAGCAGACAGTGAAAATCGCGACGGGTGCCACTGCACCCGTCGCACCCCTTCAACTCCGCCGGCTCCATTCCGAGCCGGCATCATTGTTGAAGGGGCTGTCCCGCTGGGCCGGCCGGCGGTCTTCTGGCGGTCGCCCGCCGGCCCAGCGGGAAAGCCGGAATGACCGCTGCGGTCTTTTGACCGCGGTGCGGTCTTTCGGCGGGAACCGCTTGGCGGGCGGCGACAGCCGACCCCGGCGGTCAGAATGACCGCCTTTGTCTTTCGGTGCCACCTTTAGGAAGACTCTAATTCCATCTTTTAACACCTGTAGTTTTGTACATGAACAAAACATATGTGCCCTGTCTGCTGGGCCCTCCCCACAATGAAGACATGGGGCCTGATTACAACTTTGGAGGAGGTGTTAATCCGTCCCAAATGTGGCAGATATACCACCAGCCGTATTACGAGTTCCATAGGATATAATAGACTCATAATACGGCTGGGGGTATATCCGTCACTTTACCGTCACTTTTAGGACGGATTAACACCTCCTCCAAAGTTGTAATCAGGCCCATGGTCTTATAATGCTGACTCCTCAGGCCTGCTGTAAGAAGCACTTCCATTCCCACCTGGAGTGACTTCTGCAGGTCTACACCCTTTACCCCCAGTCTTTCCTCCCATTTTCCTGCATGGTACTATATATCATCCAGTGTCACATTAGTCAGTACTTTATAGATTTTCCCTATCCCGCCTCTCTCAGTAATAAGTTAAAAAGCTGAATTTTGTCAACAGAGAGTAGACTGCTGCCGAGCTTAAGTATAATATCCCCAATCTGGAAATACTTGAAAAACGTTTGTCATACGAGGCCGTACTTTTGCTGAAGATCACTAAGCGAGTATAATTTAACTTTTTTGTAGTAACTATATTCAACGTTCCTAGCAAAACATCCCTTGGCTTCCACTCCCAAGGTCAATTCATAGACGGACGGTAACTCTGGCTGTGGTGGACCTACTTTATTTCTCTCTGCAATGAGAATCCCCATGTGTTGCAACAATGATGACCAGTAATAATACTCAAAATTGGGGACTGCCCATCCACCCCTGTTTCTAGGGAGCACCATATTTCCTTAAGCCCACCGACCTTTTTTGTACTGCCTTTTGAAGGTGGTACAGATAGCGTCTAGCTTTTTCAGCCGTTGTACTTCTAGTTCTAATGGTATTGCTCTAAGTAAGTACAGTACCTTAGGCAATATAATCATTTTTACCACATTGCATCTGCCTGCTAAAGTTAAGTGCAAGCTATTAATCCTCCTCCAATCTTGCCCGATTTTAGCCAATATTGCTGTAAAATTTATTTCAGTGATTTTCTCTACTGTAGCAGTGATCTTGTTCCCTGGCTAAGTCATACTATCCACACTTTGGCTATCAGTCACTTCTATATTAGCTAGTGAAAACTATCTGCTTTCCCTTTATTCAGATGATGGCCTAAAATTGCACCAAACAGTTCGGCCTACATTTCTATGTCAGTTAACACACTTCCAGGTTCTGGGCTAAGCAAGCCAATATCATCTGCATATGACAGAATTTTTGGTGTCAAACCCATTTGGTGTCAAACCCACTAATTGGCCTTTTAACACGATTTTTTGCAAGTCGGATGATGAAATGGTCAATATAAAGCGCAATTAGGAGGGGTGAACAATAGCACTTGTCCCTCTAGTAATCAAGATCGTTCCAGATTCCACCCCATTATCTGAAGTGTGGGAGTTGGATTATAATATAGCTTTGATTAGACCCTGCCCAAACCCCTTTTGCCTGAGTATTTCCCATAAATACTCCCAGGAAGCCAGGTCAAAAGCTTTCTCAGCGTCGAGCAGGATCATAGCCATAGGATTTTCCATCACTTCTGCAATATAAAACAAAATAATTACTCGCCTGCTATGTTCTTCTGCCACTAGACAGGAATAAATCTGTGCTGCCAAGGTGAAACCAGTTTGCCAAGGTGAAACCAGTTTCTACCCATATGTGAGGCGAGAATCTTTGAATAGAGTTTAGCATGAATATTTATTAGTGAAATAGGTCTATACGACCCAGGATTTGTTGATGTTTTCCCCTACTTTATAGAAACAAGAATTCTGGGACAGCCCCATGACCCCCTCCTGCTGGACACCAAGAAATGTATCTATCATATTCTTGGCCAATTCCGTAAAAAAAAACAGGTAAAATTCTATTGGTATCTTATCAGGCTATGCCCCTTTGCCAGACGCTAGGGATTTTAAACCCACTCTAATTTTATTAGGGGTTATGGACAACTGTAGAAATTCCAGTTCTTCTTTCTCTAAAGCCTCTTTATGTGTTCCACCTAGAAAATGCTTCTAGCTGACCCAGTGAGGGAGTTATGCCTTCTTGGTATAGTTCCTCATAATACGCCTTGAAGACTCCAGTTATAGCCTCAGGAGTGCTTACCAAGCCATCTTCTTTATGCTTTATAGCCTCTATTTGCCTCTTTCTGTCATGTATGGAGGGCCAAAAATATTCCCACTATTCTTTGCTGCATCTCCTGGTCACGCTGCCCATCCGTCATCAATCTCATATGTTGCACTTCCAATTCTAAGAGCTCTTCGTGAAACCCCCTGATCTTTTTCACCTGCTGCTTTTGGTTATGTAAGCCTAAACTAATAGACTTGTCCCTAATTCCAGCTTTTAATGAGTCCCACACCGCCCTTCCCAGGTGCTATTTCTATTGAGTTCCCTAAAATCTACTAGCCATCTTCTCATATGTTCAATATAACTAGTATTTAGGAGTAATTTCCTCTAAAATGTCCAATTTTGCAACATCCTGGCTGCCCTCATATCAGATATTTCCAGGATCAGAGGTTTATGGTCAGAAACCCCCCCTAGGAGTCTCTTAATATCAGAATTGCCTACTATGGCAGGTGAGATAAAAAAAATCCAACCGAGCAGATTTCTTGTGTGAGTGAGAAATGTACGTATATCCTGGGTCAGGGGATTTTAGTCTGTCTCATGATTCAGCCAGACCATGATCACTCATAAGCTAGCACACTGCTCTATACACTGACAGCTTCTCCCGACATACTGCTCTGGCTGAATCAAGCTGCTTTTGATTTCCATCTCTACATTTAGATTGCCACACAAAACCAGGGGGGTTGGCCACAATGCCAGCTGCACATCTAAATCATCCATAGCTGCAGTTTCATCCACATTAGGACCATATATAGAGCATATGTTAACACTTGACCCCCCCCTCCTCCACCTGACATTTCACTTTTGCCCATCTTCCAAGCTTGTCCGTGAGACTCTGTTTCACCATGCACTGGTTTCTTCTGGCTATGGGCCTGATTTAGGTCTTGGCGAAGAGAAATACTCTATTACAAATGTGACGGATATCCCATCCACCATATTACAATCCCATTATCTCCTATGGGGAAAATAATATGGCAGACAACATATCTGTCACATTTGTGACGATGTATTCCCTCCACCAAGAACTAAATCAGGCTGTAAGATTGCCACCCCCTCACAGAGGAGCCTGGGGAAGTGCTCACTTGATAGTGTAGCCCATGGTCTGCAACCAATCTCTCTTATCTCTGGTATATGTGTATCTTGCTTGCAAATAATGCCTGGCCCTGTAGTTCTAAACACCTCAGCAACACCTTAGCAACATTCTGCCTTTTTGTTCTATCATTTAATCCGCATACATTGGCATTTCAAATGCAAAGTTTCTTATCTTGCATCACTGAATTAAAGTATTGAAGTGAAACCCCAGGACATGCTATAATCTGCACCCTGGCACCGGGGGAATGTCCTGCACACTTCACTCACCCTTACTTGCTCTCCTGTGTCTTAACATGTCTAGTCTAAAGGTCCTTCCAATGCCTATTGTTTTTGCTCCTTTTTTTTAAGTGATGCCACCCTTACTAACCTACAGTCCTCTGCCCCACGGCCCAACCTCCATCCTCTCTGCCTACTCCCCTTTCCACCCTAGAAAATCATACATAACCATCAATGGTCTGCCGATGGTTTGTGCACTCTCTGCGCCCCAACCACAGCCTATTGTTCCTAAATCATTGATTTCCAATAACATTGTAAGTCATGGAGCAAATATAAAAAAACCTCACCAAGACCAGCCACTGATAAATGTTATACCCAACATTGCTCCAGATCATTCTCCACAACCTTCAACAATCTGAGATCAATAATCAATAGGTATATCAGATTATGCCTGGCCCTATTAGTGCATTAGTCCATATTCTCTAAAAACTCTTTGGCTTTGATTTCTGATGTAAGTTATGGGTTTTGTTGTTCGTAATAATCTTTAGCCTGGCCTGGTTCATCAGAAAGGCTTGCACAACCTTGTCTTGAAAAAGCCTAATCAGCTGCCTGAGCCTTCAGTGGCTCTCGACTGTCACATGATAAAAATCCAGTCTCATGAAGAAGGAACAACCATCCACATAGTGCTTGGAGTGTGGTCGAGCTTTCTCAAACATCACCTGTCTTAAGAGAAAATTCCCAAAAAAGACCAGTATGGCTCTTGTTTTCTCTATCCCATGATTCAGGTGTTTCCTCATTGACTAGGGTCTGTGTGCAATTTGAATTTCATGGTCCCAATTCCAACTCATGAGGTCAGGGAAGGCCTTCTGAACCAAGTTAACTACAAACATCCTTGCATTATTACCCTCCAAGCCCTCGTCCAGCCCCAGGACTCTCAGATTGTTACGGTGTTGCCTGTTCTCAAAATCTTCCAGCTTTCATTGAGTATCCATCAGCTGAGCCTCATGTGCCTCTGTTTGTCCCCTGATGACGACAACATCCATCTCCGGTGCTGTGGCCCTACTTCCTAGCACAGACATCCTCTCTGATATCTCTGAGCATGTTTTAGCTACCTTTCGTATTGCAGCTTGTAGCTTCCTAGTCACACCCTGAGCTCTGTGGCTATCAGCCCCAGTCTCATCTCTATACACCATTATTATACCTTGATAAAAGGCCTCAAGGGTTGGCACTTACACTAGAGGGCCCTGGGTTAGCTGATCTTGGGGCTCTGTTGTGCCTTCCCCCGGATACCATGAGATTGGATAATCCCTCTTCAAATCTACCATGTTCCATTCACCTTTCCCAAGGATCTTTCTAGGTGTCAGGTGGATATTGCCATCAGGGGTATCACCTATGCTACTCAATATACTGTCTTTGGATTCCCCTTCCAATGAATCCATATTGTCACCTGATCGGTCTGACCTTTCTAACAATGAAAAAAAGCACTCCACTGTGTTCTGATATGACCCCGATTTTCTTACATCAGCACTCCTCCTCTTACTGCTGTCCTTATCTCCTTTTGCCCAGTGGCTATCACATAGTCGAGAGAGGTAGCTTTCTTCCGGGATATTCCCTGCCTACTGCATTCACCTCCCTCGAAATTGTGGTACTCTTGTAACCCCTCCATAGTTCACCCAGAATCTCCTGGCAGGTTTTCACTATCCTGTTTAATTACCATCAGTGAGTCAAGGCCCAGTGCTGACAGGATGGTGGGGACTGGTACCTTTCCCTTCCTGGGGTTTTGTGAGTGGAGACAATGATAGTGCTTCTCCCTGCTCCATACTATCCCTTGCAGTTTGGTCCCATACTCTCTCTTGCTGTTTGGTCATCTCTGCAAGGTGATGGCTGCTTTTTTTCCCTGAGTAGCACCCACAGCTCTCACAAGAGTCATTTGTCTCTGGTCCTAAACTGTTGTTTTAAGGAAATCAACAATAGAGGGCCCTAGGGGGCTAGGCAGGGAAGGCTCACCGAATCAATCTTCTCCTTTTTGTCTATTTTGTCACATTTGTCACTTTTAGCACTTGCCAAAGCTCTGCACCGAGCACTCACATCTGGCTTCCCACAACCAGTGCTAATGCTGGTTCTTCATCCAACAGCTGGGTTTGCAGCGCCCCTGGCCTTCAAGGCGCCTGTACTTGTGGCCACACACTTCAGTCCCTTGAGGCTCTCCGGACATAATTCCCCCTGCTGCTGACTGCAAGGCGTCCCAGGGCCCACAGCAGGCGTCTCTCTGCCACTATGGTAGATCAACTCCACCTGCCTGTTTCTCCAAGCTGCCACAATACTCACCAGAAGCTGTGAACAGTTCCGGGGCACATGACCTGAAAAAAGGGAATGACCTCTGCTGGTTTGCCACCGTTGGCTCTGATGAGGTGAAGAACTGCTCCCGGTCATCTCACATGGCCGCCATCTTGCTTTGATTCAATCGATGCCATTAAGGTTAAAGGGTATGTGATTCCACTTCTGCTACCCCTGGCATTTTGGTGAATTGATGCCCATGCTTGAGGGTCTACCTGATCATTTCCCTGATGGCATTTAGTATGTGTGTGTTCACTATTACAAGCTACCATGGCAAAACAGACTCTTCTAAACCATTGCCCTCAGGGCTCCCCAAGGTGAGTGTTGTCTAGTGTTATAGCTGTACATGCCCATAAAAGAGATAAGAAAGGTGAAAACAGGATAAGGGATATGTATATATGTATACTATGTTTTTAATCTTTAAGTAAGCACAGTTATAATTTGCTCAGTACTGGAACGTAATGTACAGTGGCAGCTGGCAATTTTAGGAGGGAGGGGGGCGGGAAGCACACTCACTCTTTCATTCACACAGGCACGCACATCCATTCACAACACTCATGAACATTCAAACATACACGCATGCACCAACCATTCATTTAAAAAAAAAAAAAAAAAACACACCCACACTTACCTTCAGATCGGAGGTCCCAGGAGGGTTGGGACTGCTGCCTCTCCTCACTAGCTGACCCAGCCAGTGAGGAGAGGCAGCAGTCCCAACTTCGACACAGAGTGGGATGGGATCAGAGAGACTTCTGACCCGACCCCACTCAGTGACGAGGTGTCACTGATTGACACTCGCCCTGGGCGAGCTTCAGGGCTTAAACCTAAAGCACCTAGGTCGGAGGCGATGGGTGATGGTTCCCCTTGTCACTGACTATGAGGGCCTCGAGGCAGGTGGTCTTGCCCATAGGAGCTGTGACCTCTTCAGCCCAGCAAAGTTCAGCTCAGGCAGCCAGGAGTCTACTCAAATCGTGCATGTCTTGCTCCTGGCTGCCTTAGCTGAACATGAAGAGTGTCTGTCAGGCTGATCTTTGCTCAGCCTGACAAGCACTCTTCATGAGGGGCAAAAGGTGGGAGGGTGTGGCCCCTCGCCCTAAAGGGCAGGCAGCGCCTGGTAATGTACAAACTAAAGTGCATAAACCAATATTGACTTGTACAGATCTCAGTGATCTATTTAATTGCTTTTAAATTATTGTTGACTTTCTCAGCTGTGTCCTTAAAACGGCCTTTTTATCCTGACAGTTTGTCTTGAATGTTACTTTTTTGTCCTCTATTTTGACAATCACTTTCCAGATTTTGCCTCCTTACTAGGTGGTCATCTTAAGAAGTGGATTCAATGCTGAGAGACAGTCATGAACCAAAGTAGCTTTTGATGGCTCGAGCAGGAAGTCGGACTGTTCCCTTAAAACTGTGGTAGGTGGGGAGGGCGGCAGCAAAAATTACGATTACTAGTATGGTTCTTTGAGGCCTGGTAGTAAGCAAAGGAAGACACGGAGAGTAATAGAGTTCAAGACAAGACGTTTAGTGCAGTGGCGTAACGAAACTGGAGTGGGCCACCCTACAAAGAACCCGGAAGGGGGCCCCTTCCGGACGCACTCAGGCCAGGTGCTGTGCTGAGGAGGGCCCCTGGAGCTCGCCTCACCCTTCCCGCACCGCGGGGTGTGCGGGGACCTTTGTTACGCCAGTGGTTCAGTGGAAACGCCCTGCGAGGTCGTAAAAAGAGTGGGCTTCACTGGGGGATTGCGGTGTAAAAGCAAAAAGCTTTCCATAATGCATGTGCGGGCCTGGAATAAAATGTAAGGTGTCTCTAGATTTCTCAGAAGCGGTGTTTATAAACTGGGGGAACAGTTTACATCCGCAATTTAATAAGAACGAGAAGTGCATTATCTGGTCGGAAAAGTGACACTCGGGAAGAATGCTGGCAAAATAGCGTTTCTAGCGATGCAAGTCTCGAGCTTGTGGTTTCCGGTCTTGCTCAAAGAGTTGGCATTTGAATAACAAATGATGAAGTGTTTTCTAACCTGTCTTTCTAAAGATGTTTTAAGCTGTGATATTGATGTTGAAACATTGTATCGATGGCATCAGCACCTTTACATTTAACTAAGTAATCTGAAGGTTTAAGATACCATGCCCATACACGAGTTATTTTGAAAATATTTTTGATTTGTAGCAGTGAACACAAACAAGCATCCTTCTTGAAATATCTTTGAACCCAAGTCAAGATGATTGGAAGCAGCCAAAGCACCATAGCAGAAAGTTAACATGCATTATCATTGCGTTGTACAGATCATACCAGACGAGTGGTAGGCATAATGATTGTATCTACAATTGTTTTGTAAAAGTGTTTATGATACTTTATGTGTTGGCTGTGGATTTAGAAAACATGCATTAGCCAAGGCAAAGCAGACTTCATGCAGTAAATATTGGCATGCATTATATATTTATTTATTTAAATATGGCATTTTGTATAACATCATGCAAAATCATATGGCAAAATTAGGCAATTTTATAAATGTTGCAAATTATTTTGTGTTGGAAGCTACAGCATGAAAATTGTCACCCTCATGACAATTTATGTTGCATATAGCCTTGGTTAATGTTAACAAAATGATTTTGCATCAGATTAGATTTACAGAAACCAGGTATTGGTTATGACAGGGAGGGTTAATTCTGCACAAAAGGAGAGTTCGCCGGAGTGATCATAGCTACAAGTTCTGCAATAGTTATCTCACCTCCATTATCAGGTTTTGCCAGAAACAAAAAAGGGGGAAAGGCAGTTATAAAGGCAAAACATTATTTTTATTTTAATAAGAATATTGTGATATGTTTGCAGTTTACTTCAGACCTGTCAGAAATGCTGCTGTATTTGCAGCTAGAGGCAGCACATGCCTTTACATTTAATGTGACATGCACACATTTACAAGTGCCTAATGTGGAAAAATAGCACTGCTCTAGCTCTTCAACTATTTAAAGCACCAGTCAGCCCAAAACAATGGCAGAGACCATGGTCCGAATAACACATCATTTTTGACTGGTAGTATTTCAAGTCTTTTTTGCCAAATGAAGGCAGTGTTTCTTCCAAACACCTTTCACCACCATATTATGAAAGCATGATGCTTGAGGTGGTAAGGTGTGGCAAGAACGTTTGTGAACATTTGTTTTGTTGCCTTTTGCTGTGTGTTTGATGTGTTCTGCTGTTTTAGCGCAGTTGTGTTGTTGTGATCTGTTACTGCAATGTGATTTTGTTTGTTGTCCTGCAGTTGTATTGGTTCTTTTTAGACTTTCTTGTTGTGATGTGCACTGTTATGATTTAATTGTGTAGTTATGTTGCTTTGTGTATGTTATGGCATTATGCTCAGTTGCTCACTATAGCTATGTCAGCAAATGTTGCTTATTTCTAGCTGAAGCAACACATGCCTTAAAAGTTCCTTTCACTAGCAAGCACTTTACCATTGTTTACAATGGTAAAAGGCACTTTCAGCTACATGAGATTACTGTCATGACAAACTTGGGGCAGAGACTGTGCCTTAACCTACCCCCCACCCAGGTGTTTGTCCCATCTCTTAAATTAGCATGTACAGTTCTCACTTTATGTGATTCGGCCCAGAGCACCTAACCAACTTAGTCAAGTCATCATCTACTGACTACATTCCTATCGAGTCAGCAGATTTGAGGCAGGTAAAACACTTTTTAAATACATAATAGTCAATAACATACAGCAGTACACAGGTCAGGCAAAGACATCCAATGCACAGTAGAAGGTCTGAATGTTTACATAGGATTTAAACCATGGTGTTAATCCCACCTTTTACCCTGGACCTTGTGGTATTTTTTGAGGGCAGCCTCTGGAGACATATACATACTCTTATGGTCTTGCACAGGAGCCAATGCCTTAAGCTCATTCCTCTAGAGAAGAGGTCATTTCTGACCTCCATCATCAAGCGATGTCTCGTTTAGAAATCAACAAGCCAACCGCCACAGTGAGTCTAGACTATCACAGGCATCAGTATTCACCCATCAAGCCAGGTAAACTCATTTTGGGATCTGGTGTAACAGGTCTACCAATAACCATGGATAATATATTGTGTATTTGTCACCAATAATTGCAAGGTAATGGACAGATCTGAATTGTGTGGTACAAAGTCCCCAATTCATCTCTACGGCTTGGGCAGTGTGGATCTATACCCTCTGTCATTTTACTCAGGTTAGTGGGGGGGTAATTAACTTCGTCCAAATAGCTCATCTGAATTAATCTAAGTTGCATAAACACAACCAGGTCTCGGGATCCATCTTCACTTCAGTCCAGTAAGTATCGTCTATGGGGCCCACATCTCATACCCTACAATCATGCAGCTGCTTAAGCATTTCAGGAGTACTCTTCACTAACATTCTGTAAAGTTTAGATGTTACTTTCTTCCTGACTGCTAACATTAAGTAGGTCACATAAGGATCATGTTCTGGGGGCTCACCTAGCTATCCGATGTGACGTAACTGAAGAAAGCCACAGAATTGGAATGTTTGCATGCCATAGATTTTGACTGTTTGTGAAAATATCTAATTTGGCTGCTAAATATCTCCAAACCTAGAGACATCTATAGTGTTTCAGTGACATGCACCAGAAAGACCCGCTGTATGCTAAATTCATGTGTCCTATCACAGTAGAGTTTTTGCAGTCGAGATTACATGGTACCTGCATGTCAGGATTGTATTTATGGCACGTAGAAGATTTCAATGCTTGTACAGGTTATAGAGCAAGTCAAGTAGCTACAGAATTTTTTTCCTTTTGCAAATAAAAAACACACTCAAGTAAAAAGTGCAAAAGTCTATGTTAAATAACATGTACTATGAGTAAATAATTTTATAAGGTAATTATACTTAGGTAATGTAGGTATATAAAAGAAACAATAATGTGCTATTTTAAGTAAGCCTAACTGTCGATGCCATATTAACCGCAACTTATACATTAGCATTGAAAAGGTCTGTTCCACAATGAGCTGTTTTGGTTGTTTTGCATATTTGCATAAGATATTTTTCTCTTTACTGCAGCTGCTGCAACTTTCCGGAAGCCTTCTGTTTGTTAGTGAATAGCCATTTGTTTTTTATTAGACAACTGATTGTGAGGTTCTCACCAGAGGAGAGGAGACAACATGAAGGATGATTCATGGGAAGAACTCTCCGAACCGCAAAATGTGGAAAAAGTATCATTTCAAGGACTTGTGTCTGTGGCCTATTGGGAAGACATGAGAAACTGGGGAGTTTACCTACTCCCAAGGGTTTACTGAAATCCTATTGGATGCTATGAATAAATAAATTGTGTATTTATATTAGTGCGTGTTTCTAGAGTAGGGAAGGATTCTGTCGCTCACTTTTTCTGGAGATCCACCTCAGCGTTTATTGAGGCCATATCTCTTTTCATGAGAGATTACTTATGAGATTATTCCCTGTTTTATTAGATGTCTGCTGATTTATAGCTAACAAGACTTTCCAGCTTCACCCTTTCTTTTATTTGAACAGCAAAGGCTTTATGCTTATGCATTTATTCTCTCATCGGAACGCTTTATTGGGTTTCTAAACTGACCCCTTATTCTATTCCATACTAATTTAATTTATATTAGGGAAATTCCTGTATCAAACATGCTTGCTGTATAATTAAAATTTTAACTGTCATATTTACCAATATTGTATTTTACGTTAAATTGAAATAGTGATTACTGGATTATATTAATGATGATGCTTAAAAGACTATTACTTATTGAATAAACAATGAAAACTTAAGAACTACTTGATAAAACCATTTTGTCACACAAATTACCTTTACTGACTGTACCAAAATCCTTAAATAATGTTATCATTCAAACGGATTTGATGTAGACAATAACTCATTGTAACTCCTCCTTGTCCACAAAGAACCATACAGCCAATGGTGTTTTTTTTAACTGATTACACCCAAAGATTAAGATATAGAAAACGCTGCTCAATCAATGGTAAATTATGTGTCTCAATACATTCCAGCTCAGAGGATATATAGGAGACATTCTCGATCCACAAACAGCCTGTCATTTATGGGTGTCAGTTGGCAAGCCAGATAATATAATTTAATTTAATATCTGTCAGTCTCAATCCTCCATGGCTGGTCGAGAGAACGCATTTAGGGAAAATTATTCAGGCCTTGCCGCCATCCTTTCCATAAGAAGGATGGTATGGAGGATTGTAAAGATTGAAATGTCGTGGTTGGAACTATATATAGGTAATTCTGCCTCATGTTGAGCAGATGGGAAATTAACATCATTTTAAAGAATGCTACCCTGACAGCAACACTGAGTAGCAGGGACCCACACACCAACATGTTCTGCTTGATGCTGGATAATAAAGGTTCTACATTGAGCTCTCATGACAGCAAAGCACACTTGCACCAAAAGTAACAGAGATTAGCTGGGTCTAGTGGCTCAGTGGACTACTGCATAGTCGGTGTCTTATTCCATGATAACAAGTTCAAACCCTACAAAACCACTCAGCCTTTGGTCATTGTGAGGTCTGTAGAATGGATACCTTTGAGCAGGGTAACAGTAAGCATCAGTGATCTGATGTGCTCTACAAATATGTCTGTCACGACTCATCACACTTCCATGGTTCAGAATCAATCTACTTGACAAAACCTTTAATTACATCTCTAATACCAGCACAGAGCTACAGTTGGGAAAATATAATTTTATGTGATCATCAATTCAGTTTTCAACCAAGCCAGAAAACAAGAAATCAATCTGATGAAAAGAAAAGGCCAGGGGAATAATCCTGATATTATGACCTACCTAACCCATGATCAAGAATGTTTGAGCCAAAGCAGTCTGCTTCAGATCCATTTGAAAATATGACTGCTTTTTGTGAAAGTGAGCCCCGGCTGTGTAATGTTGAAATGGTCTGCCCCAGTGGGGAACACCTCTGAAACCTAAAACCATCAAGCAGAGAATAGAACCTGGCCATTATATGGGCTCTAGACTATGGTTCTGGCTAAAAAATCAAGGTTGTGAGAAACAATGTAGAAAGTACATGTTTGATTTCACATATTCAACAAAATTGTGTCTATGATTAGCTTTACCTCAAGGTGTAAAGTGTAAAGAATTGGCATCCTGTTACTGTCTCACAGGGACTATTGCAACAGAAAGCCTACCGACCTTCCCTAAATTGATTTCAGACTATTGCAGTTAATCCAAAACCTAGCAGCAAGACTAGTCTAAGGCCAATAGAGAACAAACTGTTCACATTACTCGTGTGTTGGAGTCTCTACACAGGATAACTGCTATGAAGTTGCACAGGACTCACAGAGCATTGGTCATGATGTCCCAGGCCCCTGAATTACTGGATCTGGCTCTGGCATTCATCACAGGACAAGAACCCTGCTTTTGATTTCAACTGTAAATGTCACAAGGGCAGGACGATGGGAGCTCTAGAATCAACTGCCTGGTACAAACAGTTCACTGCTGACAAGATAACAAGAAGTCTACATTTTGAAAAGAAATTGAAAGCTTCCTTCTTTCACCAAGCCTTCATTGATGAGTTGCAACTTTGTATTTTGATGCATACCTCGACCTCGTTTATGCAGTTTTCACCACCGTCTTGTCCTTTCCCCTACACCCTAGCAAATGTAGACACCCTGAAGCAGCTGACAAACTGCAGGTGACACTTAAGAAAGCATCAAAACACACGCAAAACAACCAAAATAAATGTCCCTCTTAAACCGAACGAAGAAAAATAGTGTGAGAAAATAAGATAGCTACTGTATCTTTTGTCATCAGGGCAGATTAAAGCAACATAAAACTGTCCCTGAATAGTGACAATATTTTGCTAGAGAGTGGTGCCATTTGACACTCCTTCCCCTTCCCCTAGCTTAAAAAGCAACCTGCTTTACATTACTTTCCACAGAATCCATTTCCTAAGGAATCGACCTCTCTTTTTCCAAAGAGCCCGGTCATGAACATCTGTAGTTTCATCTGGCTCGCTCTCATGAGCGCTTTAGAGTGTTGGCCTGTCACTGTGAGGTCAGCTTTCTAGACAAGTAGCTCAGATGGAACTAAGGAGTGGAGGCGGTTGGGAAGAGTGCAGCGGTTGGGAGTGACTGCTCTTTTTTTTTTACATCAATCTATCTAATACATGTTTTTGTTCCACACCACTCTCGCGCCTCGCCTCACAATAACATCCAATTTTAGTTCTGGCATTTCCAACCAGCATGCAGTCCTGCAATATGGACAGTCAAGATATGTTTATCTCTAATTTTCTCTGTTTATGTGCCCCTCCCTATCTCTAGTCACTTTCTCCTTCTTATACCCCTTATCTTCCTTGCCATACTCCTCCACCATGCACCCACTGCGTCCCTTCCTCGTTCTAATTTCTTCTCTTTATTTCTACCTCTGGTTATTTTTTCTGTTCCGTTCTTTCTTTCCTTCTACTTCGCTCACTCTTGCGTTCGCTGTTTCTCCCCACTCTGATTCTTTCATTCTCGCCATCTCTCCACATCTCTCCCTTTCGCTCTGTCTCCCACTTTGTTTCTCTCTCACACTATTTGTCACTTTATTTGTCACTCTACGGCGGGATTCATTTTAGTTCCTCCAGATTCTCAGTCACGAAGTTTAAACTTCACAGCACCCATTGTACAGTCTAATGTGCAACTGGATGATATAGAACGGCTCAGTGCAGCATAACGTGACACAACATAAAGTGAGGTGCAGGCTATAGCATGCTATTGCATGTCAATGAAGGTACAGTATGACAGGACATGACACAATTTGACATAACATGGCACAGGACAACATGCTATGCTTGGCACAGTACGGCGTGTCGTGACACGATATATATCGTAACATGGCATAGCACACCTTGGCATGCTATATGGAATGCCATATTATGATACGGCATAACATGGCACAGCATAACTTGGTATTGTGTGCTACGGAGAGGTACACTATGAGACTGTAAGGACATGCCTCGACTTGATTTGACATGGAATCACATAGTACATTATATCTCACGATGCTTATCAATTGAAAGGATTCATATAGGCAGTTTACGACTCCTTAATTTGTCATTTCCAGTTCTGTTGTGGAGGTTACCACTGGAAAGGATACGACTTTCCATTAAGCCATAAGTGAGCTCAACACACGTCCTGGTGATGTTTATCCCATATTCATTGCTTGTGTTGTTAAGTTGCGTTTGCATCTTGAGAGTTCACTGACGCATTATACACGTGGTTAGTAAAATAATACTATGAACTGCTCGCCACCCCTTAAACACCACATGCACTTCAATTAACCAACAAACTGGACTTCTAACCTTATCTCGTCCTTAAAGAACTTCTTGCACATGGATGTGCCGATACAGGCGTTGCACTTATCCAGACCCAGGAATGTTTTGCCAAAACTGTAGCTGGATTTGATCCGGGGTTCGGGCGGAGGATCTGAAGCATCTGAGAAGGGCTTGCAGGCCAGCAGCCATATCTGGAGCGGAAACAACACAAACCACACAACTGTGGAGATACACCACATCTTCAACCACATCTCGGGGAGCCCCAGCGATATTTTTGCGAGGAACCAACCCAAAGTCAATGCGCTTCAAAGCATCGGTATGTGTTTCCATCCTCAGCAGAAGGCTGGTGGTGTGTAATTGTTCTGCTCCTCTTTTGTGGGAAGTAGAGTGGTCGGAGAGGGAGGAGGCGAGGAAGCAGCATGGAGGATGCAGATAAGTTGCATTGCTATGGTTACCTTTCCTCTCCTAGCTGTGGTGGCCTCGCACCGGGTTGTCCCACCCTTCACCAAACATAGAAACTTTCACATGCAGTGCTCATCTGGAGACCTTCAGATAAAAGGAGGAAATCCTGCAATGACCGCCACCAGGCCCGAGGCACAGGCCGCAAGAGGCTCCAGCCTTGATGCGCACAGGACAGACAGCAGAGACGTTTAAAGGCATGTGTAAAGTGGCCTCTATCCCAGGGCCCCTACATTTTCAGCCCCCCACCCTATAGAGCCAGCTCTATTCTGCAGAGAGTCATGCTCTGATGACCTTAAATAATTGTTTCACAGATTGTTTTAAATATAGTTTTCTTTCGTTTGTTTTAGTGCCAAAGTGTGAGAGTCTATTACAGACATTTTGCAGAGAAAGTTTGATTATGTTTCATGCAACATACATAAAACATTTTTTACATCATAACAGCACATATTATATGAGAAATGCCAGGGTGTCACATAGATTATTTTCAGTACTATTAATGAGCTGCTGCTGTGTTACAACATTGAAAACACGTCACAGTCCTTGAATATTAGATGTAAACATATTTGGAATGTGGACAAGTGCGCCTGTGCACTGTGAGTGACCTCGCCAAAGAGGGAATGAAAGAACTGACATTGAATCATAAATTTAAAGCTGTTCCAAAAGGGCCCCCCAAAATAAGTTTTTACCTGCAGGACAGCAGCAGTTGAAGAACCAACCTCGTTAGTTTTTCACCTTTCGTGAGCCTGACCAGGTTTCTCCCAAGAAAGCATAACGGTGTTTGATGCCATTCGATTCACTTCAATCAATATATATGATTTTCCATTAACTTTTTTCCATTCACATTTTTGAACGTTTCCCCATGTATGTGTTAGCTCTGTTTCTGCTCACGTGTTTTCGAATATTTTAATACATAAACTATCCCTGAATCACTCTTCTAGCAAATGCATCATAAGGTCACGATGCTTTTAAAAGTTGCATCGCCTATTCCATTCTATTCTTAATATAACGGAAATAACTTTTTTGTAAAGACAATTGTACCACAAAAACACAACTCTGTGTGTATTAACATTGATATAGTGCGAACCTACCTTGCTCGGAAGCAACAGTGTGCAGTACATTACTTGGGGAAATGAGAGACTGTAGACGTCAATTCACCAAAATGCCAGGGGTAGCTGAAGTGACATTACGCGCCCTTTGGCCATCACTTTCACTCATAAACAAATACTTACAGATACACACAAATTCAGCACGCACACAACATACATTTAAAATCATTTTTGCTTACCTCAGCTACCATGGAAGGGCATATTCACATTTGTATTACACTAATAGTGAATAATATATTATGATTCACTATCAGTGTATTAAAAAATTGACAAAAAAGTGGAGCCCCAACAGACGTCCATAAGGACGAGTTGACACTGTGTTCCTGGGACTGAATTTGGCACCTCTGAAGCCAGGGATGGATTCACCAAAGGTCTAACTTTACCTTTGTGAATCTGGCCCCTCCTCTCTAGCTCTAGGTCACACCTCCCCTGTGTTTAAATGAAAGACAAAGCTACGAAAACATTGCAATTACGTTCTGAATACTGTGTAAATGTAAACCCGTTTCCAATTGAACATACATGTGCACATGTAAATCTATGTGTATGAAATGAAGTCCGCAAACACATGTTATGGTTCAATACGTTTAATTAAAGATTTCAAGAAGACAAAGATACAGTGAGTGACACGTATAAAGATGATCCAGCAATCTATCACCTCAGTCCCTGATAATTCACGGCTAAAATGGTAGCTATGGGAAAGAAGAAAGGATCTCAGCTTTAGATAGGTATGGAGTAACATGCTTCTTTCTATTTGATCCCCCATGTTAAAGAGACCGGTGAGAACTGCAATTTTCTTAAAGATCTTGGATAAGTTATTTCTCTACATTCTTTCAAAAAGTTCACAATAAAGGGATCACACAATGACAAAGCATATTTTCTAACCTAAAATATGCCCTAATTCAGAGGTCTTCAAACTGGGGGCGGGCCCCTTTGGGGGGCCTCAAGTGATCCCAGGGGGGGCGCCAACATCTGGCCAAAAGAAATATTATACAGATAACATGCCTTTGTTTTAAGCAGAAGCATGTTATTGCAGTTTTAAAAAGGTAACAGTACTTAACTGCAATGTTTAAATAGGGTTAGACCTATTTAAACATTGCCATCTTTCTAAAATAATTGTGAAAAATTCTGAGGGGGCCAATGACTTTTATTTTTCAACTGGGGGGGGCGCGGCATTAAAAAGTTTGAAAACCACTGCCCTAATTTATGATGCTATTCATGTATGTGTGGGACATGCTTCAAATCCCACCTTCAGTGAAGGGTGTCTTTTGCTCTCAATAGGATAGACTAAAGGGGGTGTACCCTGTGTGTGCAGTTTTAAACTGCCATTTCAACCTGCAAAGTAAACCTTTTGTCAGGCCTAAACCTTCCCTTGTAATACGTATAAGTCAACCCAGGTATGCCCCAAATAGCTCATAGGGCAGGATGCCTTGCATTTAAAAAGATGGACCTGTACATTTAAGTTTTATGTGCCCTGAATGTGAAAAACTCTCAAATTTGTTTTTTACTACTTTGAGGCGTACCTCTTCCGTAGGATACCATTGGGTTACCTTATTACACTTAATATGTGACAGCTTTTGATTGGGAGCAAGTGGGAATGCCATCTTTGGCATCTGAGTAATTGTAACTTAAAACCCTCTTCCTGTCCAAAAAGTCAGATTTTAAGTCACAGTTCTGGAAATGCCACTTTTAGAAAGTTGCCATTTTCTTGTCCTAACCATTTGGTGCCTGCAGCCTGTTTCATGTGTCACATGACTAGGTGGTCTTTGTGTATTCCTCTCAGACAGCCACATAGTAGAGTGTTTGGGTGTTGGCAGGATTGGCCATTCTGACTTGATGAGGGGGCAGAGCTATCAGGTGTCACACTTACAAAGGCACTGCCTCAGCTCACACACAAGGGATGTCATACTACCCTATTGTGACTGCAGACACAGGGAGGCAGAAAATTACAAATACCTCCATGAGGGAAAACTCCAGAAGCTTCACCCATTTCAGAGCTAGCACCTGGCATAAAAGTCGAACCCTCAGACCCACTCTTCAATATACTCCTGGATCCGTGGATACTACAGAAGAAGGAATGCCCTGCCGCCAGAGAAATACCCTCCTGTTTGAAGCCTGCCCTGCTCTCTGAGAAGGAAGACTGTACCTGCCCCCTTCATCCCAGGCTGAAGTGGCTCTAAGGGTCAGCTGACTGACCTCCTGTTCTGAGCTACAGGGACACATTAAGCTCCAGCAATCTTTCTGCAACTACCCAGCTGGCCTGCTGTACTGGACCTGCCTGAGCCCTGCTGGTCTCTGTTGGAGTGAGTTCCGGATCTCTTAATAAGTACTTTTCCAGTCCTCGAACCCCTTGGTGTAGCATCAGTGGAGCTCCTGTTAGAAGAAAAGGAGAAGTCCTGAAAGTTTTGGGTTCTTAGCAACTGGACCTTTTGTGCCAAGATTGCTGCTCACGAAGACTGCCAATGTGAAGCTCCCGTGAAACCCACTCTTCAGGCTACAGCAATAACCAGCAACTCCCTACAGGATCTTTGTGCTACGGCAATGACCATCCTTGACACTCGGCCTGCCCTCCATGCTACAGCGACAGCGACAACCATCTGTGACAATCTCTCTGCTCCATACAGCCTCCTCCACCATGAATGAAGCTATTTGAGCTGGGCTTTAGGAGGTAACTTTTTTAGAGGGACTAACCTGATCCCTGTAACTGGCCCGCACTCCAACATGGTCGGCCTGAACTTATAATTTTCACTTGCTCTTGCACTACACAAATGGGTCTTTGTGGTTTTAGGCTCTTTACTTATATTCCCTAAAATCTATTAAATTGAATATCTCTTGTTGTTTGAGTGCTGCATCAATAAGTTACACATGCCTCTAAGGTAAGCCTGACTGCTTTTGTACCAAGGTGCCAGAGGGTTAAGTACAGATTAGGTTAGTGACTTATTGTGGTTTACCCTAAAAAGGATTGTGGTTTCTTCATGAGAAGGGCTTACACCCCGTCAGCCAGCAACTCAATTTCTGACAATATCCAACCAAATAAAATGCTTCTAGGAGTTTCTAACACCACTATACCCATTATCTTCTTTATCAACTCAAGGACCTGTGTCCAAAATGTCTGAATCTGACAACAATTCCACAACACAAGTTAAATAGCCCTCAGCAGGTATCAGAATTTGTGTCACCTATCATCTGTAAGGATCGGGGGGTCCAGTGTCAATGCAGTACAGTTTTCCCTCCTCATTCTCTCCCCTGCGCATGTGATATTTCCATATAAGTATTAGCAAGACTAGAATCTCACTGTGCATCTGTGAACTGCTTGCCTTACTACTACTTCCAAGTGAACTGGTATTTTCTCTCGATTCGGTGTCTTTTTCTAGCAGAAGTCTACATATCCTTGAAATAAGATGATCTTCTGATACTTTCATGATCATATTCTTGAGTTGGGTAAGGGGCAAGTACTCAGCTCACCTCAGTAAGGTCCATTTGAAAGGGTCCAGGAACTTAATTAACATGAAAGGCACAAAGGTGAGGCATGCATATTTACAGGTAAGTGATAAATGAGACCTGGGGAAGAGGGTTTCTTATACCAAGGTACACTACAACCATCCTGACTCCATTCACAGTAGTGAGAAGCTGATCCCAGAAAAGGTCTGTTGTAGAGAAGTAGGAGGTGACTGCTCGATAACGTGGACACACCCATGTGTGGGCCATCAGCCTGAGAGTCCTGACAATTTACCCTAATCTGGGCACTCGGTGTTGCATACCCCGCTAACACCATGTTCAGAAATCTCTGTCCAAACTCAACTCACAGTGATTCTTTAGGAAATCTCTAATACAACCTCTTGAATGGTTTCTCAGCATCACACATCTCACAAAGCACTCATACGTTCATCTACAGTCCAATTGAACCTTCATGAATAATCCTGCTGTTTCCCTTTGGGGTGTAAGATTTGCCCCACACAGCTGTTTGACTACTGCTTTGCACTCATTGTCTAGTTCATCTGGGTTTGACTTTGAGGGTCTTCATTTCTTTGATGGTTCCTCCAATTTTCTCTGTTTGCTGTCTGGTTCTGGGTTCCCAATGGAACATTCATCTTTCCCTCTTTATCTTGAGGGGTTTCCTTTTGTTTGGATGATTGTTTTGTCTTCAACAGAGATCTAGTCAGGTATTGACAGCTCCACCAGTTGGAAATGAAAAACTGCCACCAGAGCAGAGAAAATGACTTAGGCCTTTTGGTTGGAGGGGCTGGGTATGAGGTGTGCTACTCAGCTTAACTAAGGAAGTCCATTTGGGAGGGCCCAGGAACTTCATTAACATGAAAGGGACCATTGTGAGGCATGCCCATTCACAGGTAAGTGAAAAATGAGACCTAAGGAGGAGGGCTTTTTATAGCAGGGCACACTACAACCATCCTAACTCCAGTCACAGTGGAGGGAAGCTGATCCCAGAACAGGTTTTCTGTGGTGAGGTAGGAGGTGACTGCTCGCTACCGTGGACACACCCATGAGTGGGCCTCCAGCCTCCTCCAGAGGCAGAAAGGTTCTGCTATGGTGCATTTCACTGAGAATAGTAATCTGTTGGATAGTTTGAAGTAAGACAAACTAGGGGCCGTATTTATACTCTGGTTGCGCCGAATTTGCGTCGTTTTTTTCGACGCAAATTAGACGCTAAACTAACGCCAACTAACGCCATATTTATACTATGGCGTTAGACGGTTCGGGCGCCAAAGTGCCCGGAGTGTGCGTCATTTTTTAGCGTGAACCCCTTCCTTGCGTTAATGATATGCAAGGGAGGCGTTCCCGTCTTAAAAAATGACTCCCAGGCCTTTACGTGGTATTTATACTCCCGGGCAAAAGAGACGCCCGGGAGTGGGCGTGGCTAAAAACGGCGCATTTGCGCCGCTTTTTAACGCCTGGGTCAGGCATGGCGTTAAGGGACAAGTGGGCTCAAAATGAGCCCAGAGTGCCCTCCCCTGCCCCCAGGGACCCCCCCTGCCACCCTTGCCCACCCCAGGAGGACACCCAAGGACGGAGGGACCCACCCCAGGGACATTGAGGTAAGTTCAGGTAAGTATTTTTTTTTTTTTTTTAAATAATTTTTTTTGGCATAGGGGGGCCTGATTTGTGCCCCCCTACATGCCACTATGCCCAATGACCATGCCCAGGGGACAGAAGTCCCCTGGGCATGGCCATTGGGCAAGGGGGCATGACTCCTATCTTTACAATGATAGGAGTCATGTTGATGGGGGATGGGCGTCGAAAAAAAATGGCGCAAGTCGGGTTACGACGATTTTTTAGCGTCAACCTGACTTGCGCCATTTTAAGACGCCCTAACGTCATTTTTTCCCAACGCCGGAGCTGCCTGGTCTACGTGGTTTTTTGCCACGCACACCAGGCAGCGCCGGTCTGATTGCGCCGTCTAACGCCATTCCATAAATACGGCGCCCGCATGGCGCTTCAGAATGGCGTTAGACGGCGCAAATTTTTTTGCCGCTAAACTGCGTTAGCGCAGTTTAGCGTCAAAAAGTATAAATATGGGCCTAGATGTGCTGAAAAGGGGGAAGGTTTGCCTTTGAGAACGTTTTATCCATTGGCCTGGGAATGCCCAGGAGTCACCCTCACTCAATGACTACTATTAAGAACAGAAGTAGCACCTCTCCCTCAACTTCTCCGAACACAGCCAGACCAGTGGAAGAACTGGAAAAAGCATGTGCTCTGTGACCTGTGTGGACACATGAAGGAATTGTACTTGTTCTCATTTGTACTCAAGAATAAGAATTTGACTTCTTGGGTCAGTTGGCTTGCCTATTGTGTGATTACAGGGATGGCAAAAGCTGCAAAAAATGTTTTCTGTACTGACCATTTGACCTGTGGCAAGTGGATCCTGACTGGATTGTGCTGGTGGCTTCTGCTGGAGTGGATCTTGGTGTATAAATGCTGCCCCTAAAGTCCTAGGAACCTTAGAAGTAACCAAGAGTTACAAAAAAGCAGAAAAAATGGACATTGAAACTTTTGACCTCTAAAGTTCTGGGACTAACCACCCAAGGCACAACCTCGACAGGCAAGAAAACCACATTAGTCCCACTCAGAGCTTTTTTCCACCCAAAAGAAGGCTGCAATGGATTCTTGGGGATAAGGCATCTGGCCTCGATGCACTCACCCTGGCTATTTCTTCCAGGTTTGTCCCCCTGGAGAGTTTCAAGCTCTAAGAAAGTTACTAAGCCCCAACCTAGAATTCTTGACTGGGTGAAGGCATGGAACATATCTGGCAGATGAGAGCATTTCAGTGGGTACGAGATGTGAATTTTCCTACTTGGAGCTTTTCCCCAAAAAACCAATGCTTCAGCTACCTGATTTTGAGAGGACTTAGGGGGATATATATGAGCCCCTAGTGCCACCGGAGCGTAACCTTATGTGACGCTCCAGTGGCACTATGCCCTGCAGTGTATTTATAAGGTGACATTAAGCCACTTTTTGTGGCTTAAGGCTACCTTGTAAATACGGCCCTATCACAAGCAGCACTTTGCATAGAATGGGCATGCAATGAGTGTTGCAACACCCATTGCGTTTTAATGCTGCCCCAGATTTACGTGTTTTCGTAAACCTGAGGCAGCGCCAAAATCTAATGGCACCCCTCATGCATAGATAGAGCAAAATGACTGATATGATTGTTTATGTGCAGGAAGGTGTCCCTTCCTGCACGTAAACAATCATTCAAAATGACGCTTTGGCAGTTCTGTGTGTGCTGCATTCTGCAGAACACACAGAAGTACCAAATCGCCATTAGTGATTGTTTATCTGCAGGAAGGGACACCTTCCCGCTCATAAACAATCAAACACCTCAATGCAGACATCCTTGCACGATGGTGCAAGGATACCTGCGTTGGTGCTGGCAGCTCAATTTAGGACCAGAGCAGGGGGAAACACAGGGGTGTGTTGTATTCTAATAAATACAGTGCATCCCTACATTCCTAAAGTGACGCAGCACGGCACTGCACCAGTTTCTGTTAAATATGGTCCTTGATCGGACACAGTCTTCAACCTTAACCCTTTGAGAATTTCTA
The DNA here is from genome assembly GCF_031143425.1 of Pleurodeles waltl. Taxonomy (NCBI): domain Eukaryota; kingdom Metazoa; phylum Chordata; class Amphibia; order Caudata; family Salamandridae; genus Pleurodeles; species Pleurodeles waltl. The sequence continues at coordinate 327,758,563 of NC_090447.1, read as the reverse complement.
CTTCCATAAAAAAGTCTAAGTCAGAAGGTAAAATCATTGACTTTGTCGCCCCACTAGTCTTAGATGGCTTCTGGTGCATTTCAATCAGCACTTGTACATAGGTCCCAGCCATCCGCACCCATAAATGCTATGCTCTTTCATGGTGCTTTTTTACCTTAAGACCTAAAAAACATATCTCCAGTTCCCCTTTTTGAATTTGATTAATCTTTGTCTCCTATTTCTTATTAAAATATTATTGATTTTTAGCAATTGATTGTGAGACTTTTATTGTCTTGTGTTTTGGCTTTGATTTCCTTTGGTAATGTTGGATACTTAATACATTTTTCATAAGCTAAGCCTGTTTGCTCTGTGCCTTAGGAATCTGGGGTTGACCCAGGTTTATACATTGGAACTGTGTGTTCGGCCTGACAGGAACTGGAGCTCATTACTTGGAAAGGACTCACATCCTCCACAACTAATAACCCATTTTCTTAACACTTGCCTAATATGCTCAAACAATTAAATTATCCTTTCATTACTCAGGTCAGCAACCTTGCAATAGCATGCTTTTTTCCAAGTAATAAATAGCTCCCTGTCGTTTCTTCTAGGACTGAGTCTGGCCAGTAGCAGTGTGGACGGTGAATGGTAGCTTTTTAGGCCAAATCTTCTGTTCACTTGATCCCAGACATCTATAGTGACCATAGTAATTAGATATTTTCACATGTTCCCTGATCTTTCTTTTACTTCTAGTTAGGGCACTCCCAGAGCAGTCTACCAGTCAGAGTGTGGTCCACAAAGCGCCAGTGTCTTTCTGATTCTGCTTTAGACAACTCCAGCAAATACCTCAGGTACATCATCGGATAGTATAGTTATGCATGAAATGGCTAGATCACTCCTGTAGTTTGATTTACAGCCCACCCCAAATGGAATTCTGGGCATATTGCCTCTTTGCACAAATGCTGTGCAGATTTGTTGGAAGGGGTTGAAAGTATTCATGTTCATCCTGGACTGGGAGTGTCTGGAAGAGAAACAAAAGCTTTGTGAGCAAGGCTATGTTAATAGTGACAATACATCCCAGCCAGAGTAATGGTTGGAAGTGTGGAAGCTGAACATCTTTATGTCACATAGTTGAAGAGGAAAATTAACAGAGTATATTGTGTGGATCATTGCTGGAAGCCAAATACCGAATGGAAGTTCCCTGCTTGAAAGGTGAATGGTCCCATACCCATGCCATATAATTCTGGGGGATATTGATCCCTAGGTTGTCAGATGTGTTCATATTGAGTTTCAGACCTGAAACCGAGCACAAGCTCTGCAGTTCCCTTAATAGAGGTGTTAGGGAGTGCTCTAGATCTGACAAAAAATGGATGTTGTCTACAAAAAGAGATAAATTGAACTTGTCAGGACAAAATTTAACACCTACAGTGTTCCTTGCATTCCTGATGCATTCAGAGATTGGTTTCATGTCGGTAGCATGGAGCAGAGAGGAGAATGGGCACCCCTATTGCATGACAGGCTCTACACAAATCCTTTGAGTGTCCTGTCAGTTTGCTCAAGCCTGGACACTCAGAATTGCATACCGCATTGATGCCATGTTCAAAAATCTCTGTCCAAACTCTCTTACTCACAGCAATTCTTTAGGCAATTACCAGTGCAACATTTTAAATAGGTTCTCAGTATAATATACCTCACAAATCACCCATAGCCACTTGTGCCTTCCTGAATAATCCCACTGTTTCCCTTTTGGGTGCAGGATTTGCCCCACACAGCTGTTTGAGGACTGCTCTGCACTCATTGTTCATATCCTCTGGAATTACTTTAAGTTTCTCCCTTTCTTTGATAGTTCCACCATTTTTTTAGGTCGACCGCGCAAGAGCTTTGACCGGTTGTAAGAATTGTGGGTTTTTAACCACGCCCATCACTTTCATTCGTTCCTGGTCTTGCCTTTCAAAAATCACTTGATGTCATTGGTAAATGCTTTCCGTTTGTCTGGACTTGAGGCTCTTGTCTTGCAGCAGGTGTGGCTCGCGGGAGGGAAAAGGGGCAAGGCGGCGCGTGGAGGAGGGAAAACAACAAGAATTTAATAATTAAAAAAAATAAAACGTCTCCGCCACTGCACCGCTCCATCCACTTCTCCATTGCAGGCTGCAGGCACAGGCTCCCTGTGTGGCTGGGCTGGAGAGAGCCTACTGCGCATGTGTGTTTGGCAGGCCCGAGACGGCCGGCCAAACACACATGCGCTCTGAGAGTGAGTGCTGTGCACTCCCCCTCTGTCCCTGTCACTCCTGTGGCCCCATCTCTTTTAGAGTAAAACATAATAAACAGAGTTTATTTTGTTTCTACTAGAAAAGTTTTGCAATGGCTGCTGCTGGCGCGGGGTGGAAGGGAGGCACTCCTCTGCCATAGCAGAGGTGCCGCCCCTGTCTTGCAGACTGCCCCTGTTACATGGATTATTGTACGATTGCGAATATACTTCAGCATGGGCAACCTATTTTTTCTTTTGTCTCTCCCCTTCGTGCTGTATGGCGGCAATAGTGCTCATAGCGCAAATAGGCACAACAGAGTGAACTCGATCTGCGGTATTGGAGTGCTGGCCACATTGTTCACAGTTACCTAATCAGAATAATTTCTTGTGGCTCGCCCCTTAAAACACTTTAAATTGGTAAATGCTTTAGTAAAACAGAAATCCTTAAAGCCAAAGCGTCTCCCCCTCTACAGCGGGAGAGCTGATACTCCAATATTCACTGCACATAAGGGAAACTTGCCCCATAATGCTTTGCAGGGCATTACTTTTCCAAAAGATTTTTGCTTATAACTCTGGGTAGTCCTAAGACAATAGGACCACCAACAAAACATTCAGCACAACACACTCTTTCTGTCTAGGTCATTTTTAGGGTTCCTACGCTAGATTAGTGGGGACCCCAAAATAATCTCTCCCTCCATTCATTGTTTTTCTAAGTGCCCTTATGGCTGTGGCTTTTGTTTTATGGATGGAAATAGCTTGTGTTTTAAGGGCCTTGCTTGTAATATTTTTGTTATAGGTCTGCTACTCCTGAAAATGTGTAACACACCACACTCTTGAGGGACCAAATATTTGGTTACACTGCTTTACTCCCTGCTTTTTCTTTTCTTGTGGTTATGCTCCCTAGGGGCTAACTATGTAGTTATTTGACCACGTTTTTTTGTGAATGCTATTTTCATTGTAGTGTTCTCTAGGGGTTGTTCGAAGCATTACAGTCATTTCAATATACTAAAATATTCATGGAAATGTACCCCATAATGCTTAGTATGGCATTAATTTTACAAAACGTTTTTGCTCATAACTCTGCATTTTTCCTAGGGCAATGGGACCACCTTCAAACCATTAACCGCAATGTGCTCTTTCGGTCTACATCATCACTGGGTCCACACACTATGTTAGTGGGGACTCCAAAATAATAACCCTTACCACCATTCATTCTCTTTTTAAGTTCTCTTATAGTTGGGTCTTTTGTTTTACAGTAAAAAGAAGTTATGTTTTATGTGCCTTGTTTGTAATATCATTGCAATAGGCCTGTTAGCTTTTAAAATGCTCTATGTTCTTTAGGGGTTACTTATATGGTAGTGCTGGATTAATTTCTCCCGTTCTTTTTTCATGTGGTTATGTTCTCTAGAGGCTAAGAGTATGGTTACGTGACCATGTTTCATCCAAATGCTATTGCTATTGTGGCATTCTCTAGGGGCTGTGCTGAGCATTGCAGTCAACATACTATAATATTCGCTTCACGAAATCTCCCCTTATAATGCTTTGCAGGGAATTACTTTTACAAAACATTTTTGTTCATAACAGCATGTGGTGGTCCTAGGACAATGGGACCACCTAGAAAACGCTCTTTCTGTCTACATCATCTCTAGGTCCCCACACTAGGTTAGTGGCGACCCCAAAATAATAACCCCTCCACCTTACGGCGTCTGTTAAGCTTTCTCATGGATAGAACCTTTGTTTTACAGCTAGGGAACGTTTTTTTTTTAAACGCCTTTTTTTGTAATTTCTTTGCAGTAGGCTTGCCTAGTTCTAAAAATGACCTCTATGGGTTAAGTATATTGTTACACTGCATTACTTTGTCCTGTTGTTTTTTCATGGGGTTATTCCGTCTAGGGTCTAACAATATGGTTACATGACCATGCTTTTTACAAATGATATTTTTGTTAGGTTGACCACTAGGGGCTGTTTTGAGCATTACAGTCTAATGCCAAAAGTTTATTTCTGATAAAGGTTGATATGATAATTGTATATGTTTTAATAACACCTTCTTATTACAATTATGACTATGATTTAGGCCAGTTTAACATCCCTGTTACACAATGACTGTTTTAAAACTCTTGATATGTTTGGGTGACCCTTCTAGTTTATTTCTGCACTGTGGCTGTCTTTTGTCTTCCAGCCAGCCAGCAAGTCAGATGGTGGAGTGGTGGTAGTGGTATTCTATTTGAATTAGCAAGGCAGATTTCAATGAGGATTCTAAGTGGCAACATTTACATTTTGTGCTGCAGATAGAGGAAGAAGGTAAATGGAAGTGCTTTAGCTATATGCAGGGCCAATGGAATTATATGGCAGGAAAAGACAAAATTATGAGGCAGGGTTGACGAATTTATGTGGCAAGAAAAGTCCAGTTATGAATTTACAATGCCAATAGCTTTAACTCAAGTAAATGCAAGACCTACTGCATTGCAAATGCTTGTCCTTTTAGCTGTCTGGTGCTAGGTTCTTGATGAGACATATGTCTTTCCCTCTTTATCTTGAGTTCCCTTCATTTGGAAGACCTCTTTTGTCTTCACCAGGGATTTAGTCCGTCACTGATAGTTCTGCCACTTGAAAATAAGGCAAAAACAATCGTCCCATCTGCAATCCACAGCATTTTCCCCAGAGGAAGTCGATAAATCGGCAGAATGCTGTGCATTTCTAGAGAGTGACTGCTGGTAATACCCTTGAGTGACAAAGTCCCCCTTCTTCCTTGCCACTTCCATGGCAATCTCTTTTAGATAAAAATTGTGTACCCTTGTAAGAATGTCCGGTAGCCTAGCTTTTTGGGAAGAGGAGCTCAATGTTCATTTAGTCCAGGGTTTTGAACAATCTCTTTACAAATGACCTTCCTCCCCTTTGGGATGCTCCTGATTTACCTAGGTCACTTTTCTTTTTCTAGTCTTCCACATGTCCTTTTACAATAATATTCAGTTAATTTAAGGAGATGATTTCTTGCCATCAGAATTCCAGCTTCTCTTCTCTACTGCCCCCTGTCTCTTCCGGGCTAAATACCCTCTTCTCCAGGTCATTAAGATCTCTTTTAACTTCTTGCAGCTCTTGCTTTTGCTTCCCTCTCGGTATTCCAAAGTCGTCTCTCAAACCTTTGAATAGGTCTTCCATGAATTGCTTAGTGTCTGGTGCCTGGGGGTTTGTTGTTGTTTTTGTGGTGTCACTTGCCACAGGAATATTGATTTGTTTGTTTTCTCTTTGCAGGTTTGATTTTTGGGTGGTGAGCTTTAGCAAGAGCTCATTGACTGATCACTCCTTCCATCCCCTCATGGTTGCTGTGGCAGAGTGAGTGAGGTATGAAGCCTGTCTACTGGAAGACCTTCTTGAGTAGTTAGATGGCTGCTAGACTGTCACACTCTGATTGTGGCTCTAGGTTCAGAATCCTCTTTCACCAAGCCCCAGATATACCTTTAGATTGGTCCTCTATAATTTGAATGTAGACTGTTATCTCTCTTGACATGGCTTTCCTCTCTGACTCATGCTCATCAGTTATCTCAAACATGCTCAACTCATCCTTGCCCCATGATTACTCCCCTGACTTTCCAGCCTCATTTCCTCCCTTTGATGCTTGCACCCTTTCACCTCTTCCTGCTGTCTTGCCATCATGGCTTTCCTCTCTCTCCTCTCCTATGCCCATTATTTATCTCCCACACCTTAAGCTCGTTCATGCCCAACTCCAAATTTCATTCATTCTGAAGCCCTGATTCATACACTCCATCCTCTACTTGTTTTCTCCCCTACCTTGACTTTCCTGTCTTTGTCTCTGTTAGACCTGGCATCCTTGGTGTGGTCTCCCCGGTCTTTTTTGCCTCTGCTTCCCATGTTTTGACTGTGTGCTAGACTCTGTTTTTGCTGTTTTTTGTACTCTGGGCACTTTACCACTGCTGAGCAGTGCAAGTGCTCCTTTGTAAAGTGTATGTGTAAATGGCTTTTCCATGATTGCCATATTTGATTTACTAGTAAGTCCCTAGTAAAGTGCACTATAGGTGCCTAAGGCCTGTAGATCAAATGCTACTAGCAGGCATGCAGCACTGATTGTGCCACACACATGAATAGCCCTCTAAACATGTCTCAGACCTGCCACTGCAGTGTTTGTGGGTGCATTATTGCACTGACAATTCAACCTGGCAAGTGTACCCACATGCCAGGCCCAAACCTTCCTTTTTTAAACATGTAAGACACCCCTAAGGTAGACCCTAGGTAGCCCCCTGGGCAGAGTGCAGTGTATGTTAAAGGTGGGACATGTACTGATGTGATTTACATGTCCTAATAGTGAAATACTGCTAAATTCCAATTTCACTGTTGCAAGGCCTATCTCTCTCATAGGTTAACACGGGGCTGCCTTTAAATGTTTTTAAAATGTAGATTCCCTTTGAAAGCAGATTGAAATATGGAGTTTGGTGTCTCTGAACTCACAACTTAAAAATACATCTTTTAGTGAAGTTGGTTTTTAGATTATTAGTTTCAAAATGCCACTTTTAGAAAGTAGGCATTTTCTTGCTTAAACCATTCTGTGCCTGTTCGTGGATTCCCTCTCTGGGTCAGACTGTCAGTTGGGCTGTTTGAGAATCTCCTCTAGACAGTGACACAAAGAGAGCTGAGGTGTAGCCTGCGTATCCTGATGAGCCATCTGAGCTAGAGTAGAGGGAGGAGTGGTCACTTACACCTAAATTGGCTGCGCCTGCCCTCACACCCTGCAGTTTCCAACCCCATGGTATGTGTCTGGGGCCTGGCCTGGGCAAGGCAGGATCATGTTAACAACAGAGACTATCCTTTGAAGTTTGCCTACTTCAAAGGCAGAAAGGGGTTTTAGTAGTGGACCCAAAACCCCGACTTTAGATCACTTCTGGGACCAAGAGGAACATCTACCAGGGAAAAGAGCTGAAGAGCTGAGGAGAAGTGCTGCCCCTGCCTGTGACTGTGCATCGTTGGGCTATCCTGCAGTTGCTGTTTCTGCCTGTGAAAGGGGAGAAAGTATGGACTTTGATGTGTATTCCTGCTTGACGAAGAATCTTCAAGGGCTTGAACTGTGCTTGCCTCCTGTTTTGAAGTCTCAAGGCCATCAAAGACTTCCTCTGCCAGCACCTGGACTCTCTGCTGATACTCTAGTCCTGCCAAGTGGTGCCCTATCCAGTCCCTGGGCCCTTGAAAGGTGAAGTTGGCATAACAAGAGCTGAAAGCTATGGACACAACTCCGTGCGGAGAAAAGTTCTATGCACCATCAGCAACGTGCATGATAAATGAAGTGCCACCCGCTTCGCGGCTGAAATCAACACTCCACCTGCATCGCGGCTTGGGGAGATTGACGCATTGTGGCTGCAGAAACAACAAAACACCCGCTTGTGGCTGCTGATAACGAGGCAAACCCCATGTAGCACAGTTTTCTAACACCGTGCGACCGGATTGCTCACACATCGTCCCTGGGCATCAAAGTCAAGTTGAACCTGCTTGGATCCCAGGTGCCCAGTCCAGAAATTGATGCATCGCTCTCTTACGAGGGAGAAAAATTACGCATCACCTACCCGACCTGAGAAGAAAGGGCGCACCCTCTCACTTGCGAGTAAGGAATTGACGCATCGCAGACTTTTCCAACACATGCTCGCCTGTGCAGCTTTAGTTTTGATGCAAGCCAGGTACTTTGTGTAAAATCAGTGTTTCTGTTGTTTTCTATAGAGTAAGACACTGAGGCCCTGATTTATACTTTTTGACATTAAACTGCGCTAATTCAGTTTAGCCTCAAAAAAGTATACCGCCGGATAGCATTATTTCAAGATGCCGGCCGGGCTTCTTATTTATGGAATGGTGCAATCCGATGCAAAGGATGGGCTAATATCATGGAGAATTACTTTAGCCGGGTGGGGGTGGTGGCATGGAAGAAGGTGGTTGTGGACCAAAAATTATGTTAGGCTGGTTAGAGTAAAACATATGACTCTAACCAGCCTAGCGTAATTTCTTGACGCAAAACCTACCATACCAAATGACTCCTGTCTTATAGAAGACAGGAGTCATGCCCACCACCCCAATGGTCAGCACAGGGGACAAGGGTCCACTGGGCATGGTCATTGCACCCAGTGCTATGTCTGAGAACCCATTTCAGGGCCCCCAATGGAACTTTACAAAAAATCAAAAAATACTTTCCTCTACTTACCTATACTTACCTGGGATGGGGTCCCTCATCCTCCGTTGTCCATCTGGTGTGGGTGGAGCTGTTGTTAGGGCCTGGGCAGGGCACCTGTGGACTTATTCCATGGTGTTCCCCCATTGAATAGGCCCACAGGTCCCCTAACGCCTGCCCTGACCCAGGCGTTAAATAATGGTGATAATATTTAGGCCCTCCTCCCTCCCGTGCACCATTTTTGCACAGGAGGATAAATAAGGTGCATGGGCCTTAGAGTCATTTTTTGCCCGGGAACGCCTACCTTGCATCTCATTGACACAAGGTAGTTTTCCACAGGCAAAAAATGACTTTAACTTTAATATTTAGACGGATTAGCGTCAAAATATACATGTGGAGTTAAGTTTGTGCTGAAATAGCGTACAAAAAATGATGCTATTTCAGCATAAACAGAGTATAAATATGCCCCTGATTCTTTTGAAAATTCATATCTTGACTTGTGTATGTTGGATTTGTGACATTTTTGTCTTGTTTGATTTAGATAAATATTACCTATTTTTTTTAAAAATGGTGTGGTGTCCATTTTGTAGTGTTTTCACTGTATTACTGTTAGAAATGAGGTCTTTGGTTGGCAGTCAGGTTACCCCCCTGCCCAAGCAAGGACCCTTACTCTAGTCAGGATAAAAGAGAATCACCCTCAGCTAGCCCCCGCTCACCCACTTGGTAGCTTGGCACGAGCAGCAGGCTTAACTTCAGAGTGATAGGTGTAAAGTATTTGTACCAACACACACAGTAACTTAATGAGAACACTACAAAATGACACAACACAGGTTTAGAAAAATAGAAAATATTTATCTAAACAAAACAAGACCAAAATGACAAAAATCCACAATACACAAGTCAAGTAATCAATCAAAAAACAAAAAGAGTCTTCATGTAATTTTACACACACTAACACTGTTAGCGTGAAAATGTACCTTGGGAGCGTCAAAAATAACCCCACACGGGCGAGTGTGTGTCAAAAAAGGGCTTGCGATGCGTCTATATCACTCACGAGCGAGACCTTGCGTCATTTCTCCTTTAGTCGGGTCGGTGTGCATTATTTCTTCTCTCCGCAGGAGAGCGATGCGTCGGTCTGGTCAGCACTCTTGGGTCCAGCAGGCCTTACATCGTTTTTTTTACATGCTCAGCAGTGTTTGCGTCGGAAATCCAGCCGCACAATGATCCAAAAACCTCGCAGCGCAGGTTGCGATCTCACCAGCCTCCATCAACTATTCTGTGCATCGTTTCTCCAGCCCAGGCGTCGATCTTCGGGTTGCATTGCAGGCGAGCATCGATTTTCAGCCTTGAAGCCAGCGGCGGGTCAGTTTTTCAGCCGCAGATTAGAGTCTAGTCGATCTTTTCCCCGCACAGCCTTCTGTGCATTGATTTCTTACTCTTGGGCTGCCAGCTTCTCCTTTCAGGGACCCAGGAACTGGATGGGCACCCCTTGGCAGAGGAGGAGTCTCCCCAGAGACTCCAGGTGCTGGCAGAGAGAAGTCTTTGCTGTCCCTGAGACTTCAAATAACAGGAGGCAAGCTCTAAATCAAGCCCTTGGAGATTTTCACAAGAAGGAAGGCAACACTAAGTCCAGTCTTTGTCCTCTAGCACAAGCAGAAGCAGCAACTGCAGGAAAGCTCCACAAAGCACAGTAACAGGAAGGGCAGCTCTTCTCCCTCAGCTCTTCAGCTCTTCTCCAGGCAGAGGTTCCTCTTGGTTTCCAGAAGTGCTCTCCAGTCTGTGGTTTTGGGTGTCCTTCTCATACCCATTTTCTCCTTTGAAGTAGGCCTACTTCAAAGCAAAGTCTCTCTTCATTATGAAATCCTGCCTTGCCCAGGCCAGGCCCCAGACACTCACCAGAGGGTTGCAGACTGCATTGTGTGAAGGTAGGCACAGCCCTTTCAGGTGTAAGTGACCACTCCTCCCATCCCTCCTAGCACAGATGGCTCATCAGGATATGCAGGCTACACCCCAGCTCCCTTTGTGTCACTGTCTAGTGAGAGGTGCAACCAGCCCAACTGTCAAACTGACCCAGACAGGGATTCACAAACAGGCAGAGTCACAGAAATGGTTTAAGCAAGAAAATGCTCACTTTCTAAAAGTGGCATTTTCAAACACACAATCTTAAAATCGACTTTACTAAAAGATGTATTTTTAAATTGTGAGCTCAGAGACCCCAAACTCCACGTCTATCTGCTCCCAAAGGGAATCTACACTTTAATCATATTTAAAGGTATTTGTACCAACACACACAGTAACTTAATGAAAACACTACAAGATGACACAACACAGGTTTAGAAAAATAGAAAATATTTATCTGAACAAAACAAGACCAATACGACAAAAATCCACAATGCACAAGTCAAGTTATCAAACAGAACCCAAAAAGAGTCTTCATGTAATTTTAAACACACACTAACACTGTTAGCGTGAAAATGTACCTTGGGTGCATCAAAAATAACCCTGCACGTGTGAGTGTGCAGCAAAAAGGGCTTGCGATGCGTCAATATCACTCACAAGCGAGACCTAGCGTTGTTTCTCCTTTAGTCCGGTCGGCATGCATAGTTTCTTCTCTTCGCAGGAGAGTGATACGTAAATCGGTCAGCACTCTCGGGACCGGGCAGGCCTTGTGTCATTTTTACATCTCTAGTAGTGTTTGTGTCAACAATCCAGCCACACGATGATCCGGAAAACATCCTGCGCGGGTTGCGATCTCACCAGCCTCCGTCAGCGATGCTGTGCGTTGTTTCTCCAGCCCCGGGCGGCGATCTTCAGGACGCGTTGCAGATGAGCGTCGATTTTCAGTTGTGAAGCCGGCAGTGCGTCAATTTTTCAGCCGCAGATCGGAGTCGCGTCGATCTTTTCCCCGCACGGCGTTCTGTGCGTGGATTTCTTACTCTTGGGCTGCCAGCTTCTCCTGTCAGGGTCCAAAGAACTGGATGGGCACCCCTTGGCAGAGGAGGAGTCTCTCCAGAGACTCCAGGTGCTGGCAGAGAGAAGTCTTTGCTGTTCCTGAGACTTCAAATAACAGGAAGCAAGCTCTAAATCAAGCCCTTGGAGATCTTCACAAGAAGGAAGGCAACACTAAGTCCAGTCTCCGTCCTCTAGCACAGGCAGAAGCAGCAACTGCAGGATAGCTCCACAAAGCACAGTCACAGGCAGGGCAGCTCTTCTTCCTCAGCTCTTCAGCTCTTCTCCAGGCAGAGGTTCCTCTTGATTTCTAGAAGTGTTCTCCAGTCTGTGGTTTTAAGTAGGCCTACTTCAAAGCAAAATCTCTCTTGATTGTGAAATCCTGCTTTGCCCAGTCCAGGACCCAGACACTCACCAGGGGGTTGGAGATTGCATTGTGTGAGGGTAGGCATAGCCCTTTCAGGTGTAAGCGACCACTCCTCCCCTCCCTCCTAGCACAGGTGGCTCATCAGGCTATGCAGGCTACACCCCAGCTCCCTTTGTGTCACTGTCTAGTGAGAGGGGCAACTAGCCCAACTGTCAAACTGACCCAGACAGGGAATCCACAAACAGGCAGAGTCACAGAAATGGTTTAAGCAAGAAAATGCAAACTTTCTAAAAGTGGCATTTTCAAAAACACAATCTTAAAATCAACTTTACTAAAATATGTATTTTTAAATTGTGAGCTCGAGACCCGAAACTCCACGTCTATCCGCTCCCAAAGGGAATCTACACTTGAATCATATTTAAAGGTAGGCCCCCATGTTACCCTATGAGAGGGAGAGGCCTTGCAACAGTGAACAACAAATGTAGCAGTATTTCACTGTCAGGACATATAAAACACATTACTATATGTCCTACCTTAACCATACACTGCACCCTGCCCTTGGGGCTACCTAGGGCCTACCTTAGAGGTGTCTTACATGTAAGAAAATAGAAGGTTTAGGCCTGGCAAGTGGGTACACTTCCCAAGTCGAATTTACAGTTAAAAACTGTAGATACATGATCACATAATTACTTATATGGGTGGCACAACCAGTGCTGCAGGCCCACTAGTAGCATTTGATTTATAGGCCCTGGGCACTTCTAGTGCACTTTACTGGGGACTTACTAGTAAATCAAATATGCCAATCATGGATAAGCCAATTTCATACACATTTTGTAATGGAGCACTTGCACTTTAGCACTGGTTAGCAGTGGTAAAGTGCCCAGAGTAACAAAAACAGAGTCCAGCACACATCAACAACCTGGGAACAGAGGCAAAAAGTTAAGGGAGACCACACCAAGGATGAAAAGTATAACAATTACTGTCTGTGTTGATACAGATACTTTACATATTGCTTCTGCCAAGCTACCAAGGGGGTAAGCAGGGTTTATCTAAGTGTGTTTCTCCATTGCCCTGACTAGAGTAAGGGTCCCTGCTTGGACAGAGTGCAAACTGACTGCCAATCAGATACCCCATTTCTAACAGTCTCACTTATTTCTTCTCATCCAATGCTTGCTCACATTCAGCCTGCTCTCTGCCCATCAGTCTCTGCAGCACATGTAGAAAGGCAAAATGCCTTTAATGGCGGTTTTTATGCAGGAATGTGTCTCTTACTGCACAAAACCAATTCTACCTGTACCACAGGCACCCTTGCACTATGGCGCAAGTGTGCCTGCTTGGGCGCTCGGTAGCCACAAGGGCACCAGAGCAGGAATGCACCCTATCTGACTAATTATGGTGCATTCCTCCTCTCTCCATTTAATGCAGTGCAGCAAGTTGTCTTGCTGCACTGCATTGCACCAAATCTTAGTAAATATGGCCCCCAATTTACATCAATATCTGCTTGATGCTGTGTGTTCATATTAACCCCTTCTGTGCCCAGGACGTAATGGTTACGTCCTGAGGCACAGTGCTGCTGTGCCCAGGACGTAACCATTACGTCCTGTGCACAGAGCCCAGAGGGAGTGCTAGCGCTCCCTCTGTGGGCTTCCCCTCCCACCCCTGACCCCCCCAAACCCCCCTGTGACGTCAGCGCGCGATCGCGCGCTGATTAGTCACAGGGTCTCCGCCATCGCTTCCAGCGCGATTGAAAGAGAAATGCTTTGCATTTCTCTTTCAATCCCATGGGGGAGGCCCCGAGAGGCTTCAAAGGGAAGGAAATGTATTTCCTTCCCTTTGAAGTCTCTCACAGGATTTCAAAAGCCGGATTGCTTGCAATCCGGCTTTTGAAACCCCACTAGACACCAGGGATTTTTTTTTTTTTCAATGAAACTGTCAAAAGGGAGCGACCCCTTGGGCAAGGGTCGCTCCCAGGGGGGGCATTTTTTTAGGAAGGCCTTTTCTGCCCCCCCTGGGGGCAGATTGGCCTATTATTAGGCCGATCTGCCCCCAGGGGGGGCAGAAACCTCTAGGCACCAGGGAGCTTTTTTTTTTTTTTTTGTGATGTTTTCTTTTTTTTTAGGTGGGGAGCGATCCCTTAGGCAAGGGTCGCTCCCCTACGGGGCAATATATATTTAGGCCATTTCTGCCCCCCTTGGGGGCAGATTGGCCTATTTTGATGAGGCCAATCTGCCCCCAAGGGGGGCAGAAACCATTAGACACCAGGGAGTTTTTTTTTTGGCGCAAATTTCAAGCAACGGGAGCGACCCCTTGGGCAAGGGTCGCTCCCAGGGGGGGCATTTTTTTGGGAAGGCCTTTTCTGCCCCCCCTGGGGGCAGATCGGCCTATTATTAGGCCTATCTGCCCCCAGGGGGGGCAGAAACCTCTAGGCACCAGGGATCATTTCTTTTTTTTTTTTTTTTGTTATTTTTTTTTTTTTTTTAGGTGGGGAGCGACCCCACCTTGATGAGGCCAATCTGCCCCCCTTGGGGGCAGAAACCATTAGACACCAGGGAGTTTTTTTTTTTGCATGAATTTCATGCAAGGGGAGCAACCCCTTAGGCAAGGGTCGCTCCCTGGGGGGGGGGGGATTATTTTAGGCCATTTCTGCCCCCCTGGGGGGTAGATCAGCCTATTTTGATTCGGCTGATCTGCCCCCAAGGGGGGCAGAAACCACTAGGCACCAGGGATTTTTTTGTTTTACAGATAGGGAGCGACCCCTTGGACAAGGGTCGCTCCCCTGGAGGGGCAAAATGTATTTAGGCCATTTCTGCCCACTTTGGGGGCAGATCGGCCGATTTTAGGTCAATCTGCCCCCAAGGGGGGCAGAAACCACTAGGCACCAGGGATCTTTTTTTGCGCCGTCACGCAGGGGGAGCGACCTTGTAGGCAAGGGTCGCTCCGGGGGGGGGGGGGGCAAAATTATTTTAGGCCATCTCTGCACCCCCCTGGGGGCAGATCGGCCTATTGGTATTAGGCCGATCTACCCCCAGGGGGGGCAGAAACCTCTAGGCGCCAGGGCAAATTGTTTTTTTGTGTTTTTTTTTGTTGTTTGTTTTTTTTTTTTTAGAGATGGGGAGCGACCCATCAGGCAAGGGTCGCTCCCCTGGGGGGCAAATTGTATTTAGACCATTTCTGCCCCCCTTGGTGGCAGATTGGTCGATTTTAGGTCAATCTTCCCCAAGGGGGCAGAAACCACTAGGCACCGCGGATTTGTTTTTTGGCGCCAATGTCACGCAGGGGGAGCGACCCCGTAGGCAAGGGTCGCTCCCGGGGGGGATGGGGGTTCGGGGGGCAAATTTATTTTAGGGCATTTCCCCCCCCCCCGTGGCCGGCTGAGCTAGAGGCCAAAATCCACAGGTAGGCACTTTGCAAAAAACACCTCTGTTTTCTGTGAAATAATATGTTGTGTCCACGTTGTGTTGTGGGCCATTTCCTTTCGTGGGCGCTAGGCCTACCCACACAAGTGAGGTACCATTTTTATGGAGAGACTTAGGGGAACGCTGGCTGGAAGGAAATTTGTGGCTCCTCTCAGATTCCAGAACTTTCTGTCACCAAAATGAGAGGAAAAAGTGTTTTTTGGCCAAATTTTGATGTTTGCAAAGGATTCTGGGTAACAGAACCTGGTCAGAGCCCCGCAAATCACCCCATCTTGGATTCCCCTAGGTCTCTAGTTTTCAAAAATGCGCTGGTTTGCTAGGTTTCCCAAGGTGCCGGCTGAGCTAGAGGCCAAAATCCACAGGTAGGCACTGTTTTCTATGAAAAAATGTGATGTGTCCACGTTGTGTTTTGGGCCGTTTCCTGTCGCGGGCGCTAGGCCTACCCACACAAGTGAGGTATCATTTTTATCGGGAGACGTGGGGGAACGCTGGGTGGAAGGAAATTTGTGGCTCCTCTCAGATTCCAGAACTTTCTGCCACAGAAATGTGAGGAACATGTGTTTTTTTAGCCAAATTTTGAGGTTTGCAAAGGATTCTGGGTAACAGAACCTGGTCCGAGCCACACAAGTCACCCCATCTTGGATTCCCCTAGGTCTCTAGTTTTCAGAAATGCACAGGTTTGGTAGGTTTCCCTAGGTGGCGGCTGAGCTACAGGCCAAAATCTACAGGTAGGCACTTTGCAAAAAACACCTCTGTTTTCCTTCAAAAATTTGGCTGTGTCCACGTTGCGCTTTGGGGTGTTACCTGTCGCGGGCGCTAGACCTACCCACACAAGTGAGGTATCATTTTTATCGGGAGATGTGGGGGAACGCTGGGTGGAAGGAAATTTGTGGCTCCTCTCAGATTCCAGAACTTTCTGCCACAGAAATGTGAGGAACATGTGTTTTTGTAGCCAAATTTTGAGGTTTGCAAAGGATTCTGGGTAACAGAACCTGGTCCGAGCCACACAAGTCACCCCATCTTGGATTCCCCTAGGTCTCTCGTTTTCAGAAATGCACAGGTTTGGTAGGTTTCCCTAGGTGGCGGCTGAGCTACAGGCCAAAATATACAGGTAGGCACTTTGCAAAAAACACCTCTGTTTTCCTT
This sequence comes from Pleurodeles waltl, assembly GCF_031143425.1. Taxonomy (NCBI): domain Eukaryota; kingdom Metazoa; phylum Chordata; class Amphibia; order Caudata; family Salamandridae; genus Pleurodeles; species Pleurodeles waltl. Next base: position 327,742,298 of record NC_090447.1, on the reverse strand, counting down.
CAAAAATTTGGCTGTGTCCACGTTGCGCTTTGGGGCGTTTCCTGTCGCGGGCGCTAGGCCTACCCACACAAGTGAGGTATCATTTTTATCGGGAGACGTGGGGGAACGCTGGGTGGAAGGAAATTTGTGGCTCCTCTCAGATTCCCGAACTTTCTGCCACAGAAATGTGAGGAACATGTGTTTTTTTAGCCAAATTTTGAGGTTTGCAAAGGATTCTGGGTAACAGAACCTGGTCCGAGCCACACAAGTCACCCCATCTTGGATTCCCCTAGGTCTCTAGTTTTCATAGATGCACAGGTTTGGTAGGTTTCCCTAGGTGGCGGCTGAGCTACAGGCCAAAATCTACAGGTAGGCACTTTGCAAAAAACACCTCTGTTTTCGTTCAAAAATTTGGCTGTGTCCACGTTGTGCTTTGGGGCGTTTCCTGTCGCGGGCGCTAGGCCTACCCACACAAGTGAGGTATCATTTTTATCGGGAGACGTGGGGGAACGCTGGGTGGAAGGAAATTTGTGGCTCCTCTCAGATTCCAGAACTTTCTGCTACAGAAATGTGAGGAACATGTGTTTTTTTAGCCAAATTTTGAGGTTTGCAATGGATTCTGGGTAACAGAACCTGGTCCGAGCCACACAAGTCACCCCATCTTGGATTCCCCTAGGTCTCTAGTTTTCAGAAATGCACAGGTTTGGTAGGTTTCCCTAGGTGGCGGCTGAGCTACAGGCCAAAATCTACAGGTAGGCACTTTGCAAAAAACACCTCTGTTTTCCTTCAAAAATTTGGCTGTGTCCACGTTGCGCTTTGGGGCGTTTCCTGTCGCGGGCGCTAGGCCTACCCACACAAGTGAGGTATCATTTGTATCGGGAGACGTGGGGGAACGCTGGGTGGAAGGAAATTTGTGGCTCCTCTCAGATTCCAGAACTTTCTGCCACAGAAATGTGAGGAACATGTGTTTTTTTAGCCAAATTTTGAGGTTTGCAATGGATTCTGGGTAACAGAACCTGGTCCGAGCCACACAAGTCACCCCATCTTGGATTCCCCTAGGTCTCTAGTTTTCAGAAATGCACAGGTTTGGTAGGTTTCCCTAGGTGGCGGCTGAGCTACAGGCCAAAATCTACAGGTAGGCACTTTGCAAAAAACACCTCTGTTTTCCTTCAAAAATTTGGCTGTGACCACGTTGCGCTTTGGGGCGTTTCCTGTCGCGGGCGCTAGGCCTACCCACACAAGTGAGGTATCATTTTTATTGGGAGACGTGGGGGAACGCTGGGTGGAAGGAAATGTGTGGCTCCTCTCAGATTCCAGAACTTTCTGCCACAGAAATGTGAGGAACATGTGTTTTTTTAGCCAAAGTTTGAGGTTTGCAAAGGATTCTGGGTAACAGAACCTGGTCCGAGCCACACAAGTCACCCCAACTTGGATTCCCCTAAGTCTCTAGTTTTCATAAATACACAGGTTTGGTAGGTTTCCCTAAGTGGCGGCTGAGCTAGAGGCCAAAATCTACAGTTAGTCACTTTGCTAAAAACAGCTCTGTTTTCTGTGATGTGTCCACGTTGTGTTTTGGGGCATATCCTGTCGCGGGCGCTAGGCCTACCCACACAAGTGAGGTATCATTTTTATCGGGAGACTTGGGGGAACATAGAATAGCAAAACAAGTGTTATTGCCCCTTGTCTTTCTCTACATTTTTCCCTTCCAAATGTAAGACAGTGTGTAAAAAAGACGTCTATTTGAGAAATGCCCTGTAATTCACATGCTAGTATGGGCACCCCGGAATTCAGAGATGTGCAAATAACCACTGCTTCTCAACACCTTATCTTGTGCCCATTTTGGAAATACAAAGGTTTTCGTGATAGCTATTTTTTACTCTTTATATTTCAGCAAATGAATTGCTGTATACCCGGCATAGAATGAAAACCCACTGCAGGGTGCAGGTCATTTATTGGCTCTGGGTACCTAAAGTTCTTGATGAACCTACAAGCCCTATATATCCCCGCAACCAGAAGAGTCCAGCAGACGTAATGGTATATTGCTTTCAAAAATCTGACATTGCAGGAAAAAGTTACAGAGTAAAACAAACTTAGAGAAAAAGTGATGTTTTTTTCACCTCAATTTCAATATTTTTCTTTTTCAGTTGTTATTTTCTGTAGGAAACCCTTGTAGGATCTACACAAATTACCCCTTGCTGAATTCAGAATTTTGTCTACTTTTCAGAAATGTTGCGGTTTCTGGGATCCAGCGTTGGTTTCATGCCCATTTCTGTCACTGACTGGAAGGAGGCTGAAAGCACACAAAAAACGTAAAAATGGGGTATGTCCCAGTAAAATGCCAAAATTGTGTTGAAAAATTGGGTTTTCTGATTCAAGTCTGCCTGTTCCTGAAAGCTAGGAAGCTGGTGATTTTATCACCGCAAACCCTTTGTTGATGCCGTTTTCAGGGAAAAAACCACAAGCCTTCTTCTGCAGCCCATTTTCCCCATTTTTAAAAAAAAAACGAAATTTTCACTGTTTTTTGGCAAATTTCTTGGCCTCCTTCTGGGGAACCCACAAAGTCTGGGTACCTCTAGAATCCCTAGGATGTTGGAAAAAAAGGACACAAATTTGGCGTGGGTAGCTTATGTGAACAAAAAGTTATGAGGGCCTAAGTGCAAACTGCTCCAAATAGCCAAAAAAAGGCTCGGCACAGGAGGGGGAAAAGGCCTGGCAGCGAAGGAGTTAAGGAATATGCATGTTTGCACATTCTAGGGCACCTGCAATGCCAGGATGCAGACAATTCAGCACTAAACTCACCGCCCACATTAGTGTGGTGAAGCCTATGTGTGTTTATGATGTACACACATGCACCCACACACAAACATTGTGGTGTCACATTTCTCATTGTGACCTGTGAGGGAAGAAACCACCCAAGGATTTCAGGAGCAGCAGTTGTGTGTGTTTGTTGACGGCCCCCTGCCCCAACAAGCTTTTTTTTATGTTCAATTCTATCGTTTCTCAACCTCATATTAAAAATATATATGATGAATTAGGAATATATAAAGGAATCTGGAGAGCTTCATATTAGAGAACATCTATAAAAAATGTTTGCACTGGGTACAGTCTGATTGCACTTTACTATATTTTGAAAGCACTTTCGTATCCTTAAAACTAAATGCTTCCCTAAAGTCCTGGGAGCCTTAGAAGTAACCAAGAGATACAAAAAAGCAGAAAAAGTTGAGATGTTGAAAAATTTGACCTCTGGAGTTCTGGGACTAATCACCCAAGGCACAACCTTGACAGGCAAGAAAATCACATTAGTCCCACTCAGAGCTTTTTTCTACCCAAAATAAGGTTTCAGCGGATCCTTGGGGCTAATGCACCTGGCCTTGATGCACTCATCCTGGCTATGTCTTCCTGGAGCGTTTCAAGCTCCAACAAAGTTATTAAACCCCAACCTTGAATTGTTGACTGTGTGAAGGCATGGATAATATCCTACTGATGAGAGCACTTCAGTGGGTACGAAATGTGAATTTTCCTGCTTGGAGCTTTTCCCACGAAAATCAGTGCTTCAGCTATCTGATTTCAAGAAGACTTAATCAGATACAGGCTTCAACCTTAACTCTTGGAGGATTTCTACTTCCATAAAAATGTTTAAGTCAGAAGGTAAAATCATTGACTTGGTCACCCCACTAGTCTTAGATGGCTTCTGGTGCATTTCAGTCAGGACTTGTACATAGATCCCAGTCAACAGCACCCATAGATGCTATGCTCTTTCTTGGTGCTTTTTTATCTTAAACATTTAAAATAATATAGCTCCCGTTCCCCTTTTTGAATTTTATTAATGTTTGTGTCCTATGTCTCATTAACATTTTCTTGGTTTTTAGAAATGTGTTGGATGTATTGTCTTATGTTTTGACTTTGATTTCCTTTTTTACTGTTGGATACTTAGGCCCTCATTACAACCCTGGCGGTAAATCCCATTTACCGCCGCACTGATGGGCGTCAAGATACCAAGGCTGCGGCGGAAATCTGCTACAGGTATTACGACCCACATCTCATAATCCGCCACAGTACAGACAATACAGACACCCACACAAGTCCGCCACACCAAAGGTCAGTGATAAACTGGCGATAGCAAAACCTACACCGTCACGCCAACAGGAATACGGCCACACTCTCACGACCCATGAATCAACGCAGCAGTCATTCAACTGTGGTAATCCATTGGTGGTACACACCGCCGCGCTCAAAATACACACACGCTTACAAAACACAACCACATTGGACAATTCAAAATACACACACCTGATACACATACACACACCACACCCACATTACCCACAAACCCTTACAATGATTTTTTTGGAAGAAGCACAGAGAGATAGAATAGCAAACACAACACCAGCATCCACAGGCACACAACACCATCACTCATACAACATCCACACACCTCTAACAACACACACCAAGACAACACGTCATACATCACAACAAACAGCACCTCACACATCACCCACACCACATTATGGCACCTCAAAGACACCCCAGGTTTTCTGAGGAGGAGCTCAGGGTCATGGTGGAGGAAATCATCCGGGTAGAGCCAAAGCTATTTGGATCACAGGTGCAGCAGACATCCATTGCAAGAAAGATGGAGCTATGGCGGAGAATTGTCGACATTGTCAACGCAGTGGGACAGCACCCCAGAACACGGGATGTACTCAGGAAGAGTTGGAACGACATACGGGGAAGGTGCATTCCGTGGTATCAAGACACCAGGTAGCAGTACATAGGACTGGCAGTGGACCCCAACCTCCTCCCCCACAACTCACAACATGGGAGGAGCAAGTCTTGGCAATAATGCATCCTAAGGGCCTCTCAGGAGTAGCAGGAGGACTGGACTCTGGTAAGTCATATCTTTACTACTATATCCCCCACCCTACCTGCATGTTATCACAAACTCGTAGCCCAACCCTCACACCCATCACCCCAACACCCCACAGATACCCCACTATAACAATCCACACATCCCAAAACCAAGCCCTGCATGTCACACCAATGCATGGACACCCATCACCAAAGCATGTCCAGTACAGATACTCACCCAGGCCCCAAAATCACACAAGGGCAAAGACAATAAGCCAAGCACAGGAGTAGAGGGTAACTCACACATTGCACAAGATGGCACACACAGATACAATAACTATGTATTACATCCCAACAGGACCCTCACAGAAGAGGCCCACAGTGATGACAGCAGCTCTGCACGCCTGGATCAAGAGGACCAGCCTGGCCCATCAGGGACCTCTGGACAGTTGGTTCCCCTGCCACAGTCACAAACCACCACTGAACCTCCCCCCTCAGGAAACACCACCACAGCACCCACCCAGCGGGCCCATCCCTCTGTCCCCAGGACATGTCAATCAGCAGTGTGTCCACCACTACAGGGACCCCAGGCAAAACCACCAACCCAAGACAATCAGGGACCTGGGGTCAGTGGCAGTGGGCACACGGTTCAGGGGACAGAGGCACAGGATAACAGGGAAACTGGGAGGACTGCTGTGTGACAGGGGGAGGACAGGCCCAGGGCACTCTCCAACATCATGGGAGCATACCATAATTCCCAGGAGACCATGGACACAGTACTGGCCACGTTTCAGGAGACCCAACGGCTGCAGGAGGAGCAGTACCTGGGGATCAGTGAAGTCCATTAACACCACCGTGGTCACCATTGCAGGGGTGATGGCAGACATAGCCAACACCATGAGGGACACAGTGGCACAGCAACGGGCCCCTGACACTAGCCTGAACGATGAACAGCCTCCCACCTCCGCCGGCGCTAGTGGACAGGAGGCCCCGCCACAGGAACAACAGGCGAGCAGCACCTCACCCCCTGCAGAAGGAGAACCAGCACGCAAACGGACCCTGAGATCCAGGAACAAGACAGAGAACATTGCCAAGACCCCCACCAGGAAATAAGACTCTCCTGATTGTCACCCTTCTGTCCCACTATGTCACCCTGACAACCTTGACCTGCCATTCCTCCACTTCCTATGCCCCCTTTGACAATACACTTGTGATACCAATAGATTGGACTCTACCATGGACATTCCTCCACTATCACCCCAGCCCATTGCACAGCCCCCTCCACTTATTAGCACATAAATAAACACCCTCGAATCACAAATCAATCTGGAGTCAGTCTGTAATTTCACAAATGTGTAATTGCAACCTCTCAGAAAAATAGCAATGTCAATGTTCATATTCACATACCAATGTTTGACATTTGTTGGGCATCAGTAAACATAGCAGAGGGCAGAAAGTGGTACCCAGATCTGTGAAATGGAAAGCCAAAGTGAAATATCAGGGTCCATACACAGAGGTAAAAAGGCAGAATCATGCAATGTCCTACAGTAGTATGATATGAGAGGAGCAGTGCCAGTCTCTTACCTGTGTATCACTGGAAGTATTGCATGATGATGTTGTTTCAGTTGTCTATATCTTCTTCTTCTGCCTCCTCTTCTTCACTGTCCACAGGCTCCACAGCTGCCACAAGACCAACATCAGGCCCATCCTACTGCAGTAAAGGCACCTGGCGTCGCAAAGCCAGGTTGTGCAACATACAGCATGCCATGATGATCTGGCACCCCTTCTTCGGTGAGTAGTATAGGGAGCCACCTGTCAGGTAGATGCACCGGAACCTGGCCTTCAGGAGGCCGAAAGTGCGCTCAATTATCCTCCTAGTTCACCCATGTGCCCTTGTCCTGGGATTCCTCACTGGGGTCAGTAGCCATGACAGGTTGGGGTAACCAGAGTCACCTGCAAATATCGAGGGACAACTGTTAGACAGACACTAACCCTTAGGGACAACCCCATACCCAGACACCTATGTCAACTGTGTTGGGACCTTGGGCTCACCTTTCAGCCACACACAGTGCCTCTGGAGTTGCCCCATCACATAAGGAATGCTGCTGTTTCTCAAAATGTAAGCATTATGCACTGTGCCAGGATACTTGGCATTCACATGGGAGATCTACTGGTCTGCCAAACACACCATCTGCACATTCATGGAATGGTAGCTTTGCGGTTTCTGTACACCTGTTCATTCCTGCGGGGGGGACAAATGCCACATGTGTACCATCAATGGCTCCAATGATGTTGGGGATATGTCCCAGGGCATAGAAGTCACCTTTCACTGTGGGCAAATCCTCCACCTGAGGGAAAACGATATAGCTGCGCATGTGTTTCAGCAGGGCAGACAACAATCTGGACAACACGTTAGAGAACATTGGCTGTGACATCCCTGATGCCATGGCCACTGTTGTCTGAAAGGACCCACTGGCCAGGAAATGGAGTACTGACAGGACCTGCACTAGAGGAGGGATTCCTGTGGGATGGTAGATAGGTGACATCAGGTCCGGCTCCAACTGTGCACACAGTTCTTGGATTGTGGCTCTATCAAGTCTGTAGATGATAATGACGTGTCTGTCTTCCATTGTCGACAGGTCCACCAGGGGTCTGTATACCAGAGGATGATGCCATCTCATCATCTGCCCCAGCGGACGTGCCCTATGGAGGAGAAGGGTGAGCAGAGGGTCATACACCATATAGCTTGCCCAAGGGTGTTTAGAACAATCGTGATGTAATAGTTGTGTTGCGCTGCCTGTCCGTATTCCTGTCCAAAAGTGCTGTGACGCAGTTTGTTGCCCTGCCATGTGCCCCCCTGAAATGGCGGCTGCCTGACCTGTAAGGAGGGACAAGGGGAAATGAGGTAACTGCGATTTGCGTTGTGCAGCATCGCGGTAGGCGGACGAAGATCGCAGCGCAAATCAGTATTGGTTATCATTGGGCCCTATGGATTCCAGGAGCCAATGACAATGTACGCCAGTGGTGACTGTATGCACCGCCGCGGACGTGACTGCCATTTTCTGTCTGTTCACTCACTTGATACCTGACCTTCAACAGGAGAGGACCTACACTGCAAGTGCTGCTGTGACCTGAGTCTGGAAGAGACAATGGCTACAGTGTCTGGGGAAAGGGCCCCTGCCTTCACCGCGGAGGAGTTGGACAACCTGGTGGCTGGGGTCCTCCCCCAGTACACGCTACACTACGGTCCTCCAGACAAACAGGTGAGTACACTGTGAGCATAATGGATGGGAAATGAATGTATGGAGTGGCGTGGATGGAAGATACGGGGGGCAGATGCCAGCATGTGAGGATGGTCAGTGTATGTGTTTCTGGGCCAGGGTGAGAGGTTTGGGGCCAATGAGTAAGAAGAACCGGACGGGGGAGTAAAATCCATTCTTACTTAACTTTTCCTCTAGGTCAGCGCCCACAAGAAGAAGGGTATTTGGCGTGCAATCGCTAAAGAAGTGCGGACCATGGAGATCTATCATAAATGGAGCACCCACTGCTGTAAAAGATGGGAGGACCTGCGCCGCTGGAGCAAGAAGACGGCGGAGGCCCAGCTGGGGATGGCCTCCCAACATGGAAGGGGTGCCTGTCACACCATGACCCCCCTGATGTACCGGATCCTGTCAGTGGCATATCTTGAGTTGGATGGGCGCTTGAGGGCATCACAGCAGCCACAAGGGGGTGAGTACAGTCTCATTCAGCTGACTCTGCGCGCTTTATGAGGTTTCTGGGTGGGGGAAGTGGCTGTAGGTTCCCCAGGGCCAGGGCAGACATGTTAGGCAGGCTCAGTGGCACTCCAACCCCAAAAGTGGAAGTGGCCCTCTGGGTTCCATGTGTGCATCAAATGAGTCTAGGCACCGTCCCCCATGGGCATATGATTTTCCCCTGAACTGTTAGTGCATGGCCTAGTGCATACGGCTGCTCCCTGTGTGTTGTGTCCGCCAACGGTGGTGTTGTTGCAGCCATTGACCATGTGTCTCTTCTGTCTTTCCTCCCCTCTTAATTTTGTCACCCTGTCCTTGTGTGCATTAGCATCATCTGGCGGAGGAGCATTGGCACCGGAGCAAGAGGGAGCTGCAACCCACATGGCCCAGGAGGGTGAATGTATGGAGTCTGAAGGCACCAGTGGGACGGAGGGTGATGGGAGCTCCACGACGGGGACAGGAGGAGACACTAATGACAGCGACTCCTCCTCTGATGGGAGCTCCCTTGCGGTCGCGGGCACATCTGTGCCCACCACATCAACAGGTACAGCCACCACCACCCCCACCAGCACCACCCTCCCAGCAGCCCCTCAGCGTGTTTACCGTGCCCACTCACCCAGGAGGGTGGGCATCTCCTTCGCCCCAGGCACCTCAGGCCCTGCCCCAGTCAGCCCTGCTGCCCTCAGTGAGGAGGCTATTGATCTCCTGAGATCCCTTACTGTTGGGCAGTCAACCATTCTGAATGCCATCCAGGGTGTTGAGAGGCATTGGCAACAAACAGCATACCTGGAGGGCATTCATTCTGGCGTGGCAGCCCAACATAGAGCATTTCAGGCTCTGGCCTCAGCACTGATGGCAGCCATTGTCCTTGTGTCCAGCCTCCCCCCTCCAACTTCTACTACCCAGACCCAATCCCCTCTATCTCAGCCTATCCCAAGCACACTATCAGACCAGCATGCACACTCATCAACACACAAGAGTGGACATGGCAAACATAATCACCACATATCCCACAGGCACTCACACAAGCACCATCCCCATGCAGACACACCAACATCCACTGCCTCCGCTGTGTCCCCCTCCTCCACGTCCTCTTCCTCCCTCCCAGTCTCGTCTCCACTCAGACCTGCATGCACTACATCCTCAGCCACTACCTCCATCACCAGCACGCCCATCACCACACACCGCTAACGTGCAATCACCACCCCCACTACCATGCACACTTCCCCTGTGACCTCTCCCAGTGTGTCTGTGAGCCCTCCTCCCAAAGTACACAAACGCCAGCACACACTTACTCAACAGCCATCCACCTCACAACAGCCTCCAGCCCATGCACCCTCACCCAAACTCAGCAGACGTACACCTCCTACAACCACTACCTCTTCCTCCACTCCCTGACCCCCTCCATCTTCCCGTCCCAGTGTGTCTATAAAGCTTTTCCTGGCTAACATTGACCTCTTCCCTACACCCCCCGTCCTTCCCCTAGGGCCAGGATATCCAGATCCCAGCTCAGCACCTCAGCCACGAAATCCTCGAGCACTGTGGTCCTGCAAGTCCAGTAACATAGAAGGCGGCACCCATCAGGGCTGCCAGTGTGCCACCTAGTGAGGCCAAGGATCAGCCTATTCCGCCACCTGCCAAGGTGAAGAAGGGGCCCGCATGCCATAGGAAAAAGCTGCACCAACCACCCAGCAAGCCATCATCCAAGACAAAAGAGGACAGTGCCAAGGTCCCAGCAGTGTCTTCCAAGGTGGGGAAGGGACACAAGGGTAATGGGAAGTCAGCTCAGGGCACAGAGCCTCCGGGTGAGGGACTGGTGTCACCCCTTCTGCAAGACAGAACAGCAACCTGTACGGCGTTGGCCAAAGCCGCAAACACCTCTACCTGCACCGCCACCTGCATGTCTGCTGCCTCTGCAACAGTCCCCAGCATCATCCCCAGTAGGCAGCTGTCCGAGGCTGCAGGAGACATCCTGCTGTCTCCCACCACAGGTGCTGACACATGCACCACCACCAGCATCTCTGCCATAGACACCGCCGCAACCACCGCCATCTGCCCCGTGACGTGCTCAGACAGTGCCACCACAGCCGACATGAACATCATTCCCAGTGGGCAGCCAGCCGAGGCTGCAGGAGATGTCCTGGACCCTGCACAGACTACATGAGGCACCACAACCAGCACTGGCATTCCAGCAGTTTGTAGGCAAAGTTGCCGCAGGGTGGAGTGTGTCTCTGCCTCCATGGAATATCATGCTACCTGTTCCCAGAAGATCTCGTGACTCACACACCCAGGTGAGGGAATGGGAACTGCCACATACCATGTGCAGCACTCTAGGCACCAAGCCCCCTCCAGAACCAGTGGAGAAAAGCATCCATAACCCCAGTCCTTGGCAGGATGAAGCACTCTGGGCACCAAGCCCCCTCCAGAACCAGTGGAGAAAAGCATCCACTACCCCAGTCCTTGGCAGGATGAAGCACTCTGGGCACCAATCCCCCTCCAGAACCAGTGGAGAAAAGCATCCACTACCCCAGTCCTTGGTAGGATGAAGCACTCTGGGCACCAAGCCCCCTCCAGAACCAGTGGAGAAAAGCATCCACTACCCCAGTCCTTGGCAGGACGAAGCACTCTGGACACCAAGCCCCCTCCAGAACCAGTGGAGAAAGGGATCCACTAGAGAGACTGTGGCTTTGCACTTCCCAGGACCAAACAGCGGGCAACCCACCCACTTGAGAGACTTGTGAGACTGTGGCTTTGCACTCCCCAGGACCAAACAGTGGGCAACCCACCCACTTGAGAGACCTGTGAGACTGTGGCTTTGCACTCCCAAGGACCAAACAGTGGGCAACCCATCCACTTGAGAGACTTGTGAGACTGTGGCTTTGTACTCCCCAGGACCAGGCAGTGGGCATGGAGCCCCCTCGTGGCGCAGTGGCATCATCCCATCATCCGGCTGAGGTGCCCCCACTCCCCGTCCTCCTGAGGTGCCTGTTTATTTTCGACCTGATGCCCCTACAGTGTTCTCTCAGTTTTGAGGCAGGTGTCATGTGTGGGTCTCGCCCATGGATTTTGGGACCACTGGTCCACGGACAATGAATGGAACACTATCCAGACTTGTGTAGTTGCTGTACATTTTTTATATATTACTCTTTTACAGACCTGTTTCCCTTTCTGGATTTTCGATGATTACACTTGTTAAAATCATTTAATTTGGTCCTTGCGTTCTTCTAGGGGGTTACAGGGTGTAACTGTAATGTTGCTGCAAGTATTTATGTGTATGGTGTTGTGGGTGGGGGTCGGGGTGTTGTGTGTTGCATGTGTGTGTCACTCTCTTTTTCCTCCCCCCTCCCCTGTGTGCCGGGTGCAGTACTCACTGTGGTTGTTACCACCATCTTTGATGTTCCTAGTAGAAGAGGAGGTAAACCAATATTGGTAACACCTGTAGTTCGGGCTCCATGGTGTCCTGGTTCCTCGTTGGGTGTCGAGAGGTGAGTGGTTTCCCTTCTGTGTACTGTTTCTGCTGTGCTTTTGATGCCGTTGGTACCACCCCGTAAAAGCTGGCGGATTGGTGCCTTGTAATACAGTGGGTGGTACATTGTCTTCTGCCTCTCTGGTGGCGGTTACTTCCGCGGTGTTTGTTTCTACCACCGTGGCGGTCGGAGTGTTAAAGTGGCTGTCTATGTTGGCGGTTTCCGCCATGGTCGTGATCCCATTTTTTTTACTGCCGGCCTGTTGGTGGTATTACCGCCACTTTAACACCGACCACCAGGGTTGTAATGAGGGCCTTAATAAATTTTTCTTAAGCTAAGCCTATTTTCTCTGTGCCTTAGCAATCTGGGGTTGACCCAGGTTTATTTATTGGAACTGTATGTTCGATGTGGCAGTGATTGGAGCTTATTACTTGGAAAGGACTCAAATCCTCCACAACTAATAACCTGTTTTCTGCCTAATAGGCTCAAACTATTTAATGATCCTTTCATTAATCAGGTCAGCAACCTGGCAACAGAATGCTTTTTGGCAAGCAAAAAATAGTTTTCTGTTGTTCCTTCTAGGACTGAACCTCAGATTGCCCAATGGCAGTGTGGCCAGTGAATGGTAGCTTGTTAGGCCAAATCTTCTGTTCACTTGATCCTAGACATCTATAATGCCCATAGTAATTAGATATTTTCACATGTTCCCTGATCTTTCTTTTACTTCTATTTATGGCACTCCCACAGCAGCCTACCAGTCAGAGGCCCATATTTAAGAGGGCCTAGAGCCTCCTTGCTCCACACTAGCGTAATATTTTATGGTGCTAATGTGGCTCAAGGAGGCCAAATTCGTTGGTGCACGATTTACAAAGTGGCCCAATGCATGCATAGCACCAATTTTGTAACCCCTTGTGCCACATTATGCCTATGACAGGCATAATGTATGCAAAGGGCACGTTCCCCTATCAGGGGGGCCTCAAACATGGCGCAGTACAAACTATGAGATTCCACTGTGCCATATTTAGCATCATACATCACACCTACACAGAGCAGGTGTTAAAAGGGGGCACACCATTATTCTCAATGGGCCCCTATGTCCCTTGAAGGATTAGCACTAACAATATTTTGCGCTAATCATGCAATGTACTTCAATAGCGGCAAAAATGTTGACGCTATTGTCCCTAACCTGTGCCATGGTGTGCTGTATTCTTAATTCAGCGCACACATGGTGGTGTTAGGGGGCACTGATAGGTGCAAGAAAAGTGGCACTGCATGTAATGCAGCACCACTTTTCTTAGATTTGGGCCAGAGTGTGGTCCATAAAGTACCAGTCTCTTTCTGTTTCTGCTTTAGACAACTTCAGCAAATACCTCAGGTACACCATCTGATAACATAGTTATGCGTGAAATGGCTAAATCACCCCTGTGGGCTGTTTTACCGCCCACCCCAAATGGAATTCTGGGCCTATTGCCTCATTGCGCAAAGTTTGTGCAAATGTGTTGGAGGTGCTGAAAACATTCACGTTCATTTTGTACTGTGAGTGTCTGGAAGAGTAACAAAAGCTTTGTGAGCAAGGTTATCTAAATAGTGACAATATATCCCGGCCAGAATAATGGTTGGGAGTGCCATAGCTGAAAATATTTATGTCACATAGTTGAAGAGGACAGTTGTCAGAGTATATTGTGGGGATCATTGCTGGAAGCTAAATACCGATTGGAAGTTTCCTTACTTGAATAGTGAATGGTCCAAAAACGATGCCATATTATTCTGGGGGATACTTATCACTAGGGTTTCAGATATGTTCATATTGAGTTTCCGACCTGAAACTGAGCACAAGCTCTGCAGCTCCCTTAATAGAGGTGTTAGGGAGTGCTCTAGATCTGACAAAAAATGGATTTTGTCTACAAAAAAAGGATACATTCAACCTTCCAGGATGGAGTTTAACCCCTACAGTGTTCCTTGTGTTCCTGATGCAGGCAGAGAATGGTTTCATGTTGATAGCATGATGCATAGAAGAGGATGGGCATTCCAATTGCATGACAGGCTCTATACAAATCCTTTGAGTGTCCTGACAGTTTAATCTATTCTGCGCACTCAGTGTTGAATACCACGTTGACACCGTGTTCAGAAATCTCTGTCCAAATCCTCTAGCTCACAGCAATTCTTTAAGAAAGCTTCAATGCAGCCTCTTGAATGGGTTCTCTGTATAACAAATCTCTCATACTCAGTCACAGTCCACTTGCACCTTCCTGAATAATCCTGCTGTTTCTCTTTTTGGTGCAAGATTTGCCCCACTCAGCTGTTTGAGGACTTCTCTGCAATCATTGTCTATGTCCTCTGGAATTGACTTTGAGATTCTTTCTTTCTTTGATGGTTCCACCTTTATTTGAGGTCGAGCACTCAAGCACTTTGACCTGTTGTAAGTATTGTGGGCTTTTAATGCACCCATCTGACGCCCATCACTTTCATTTGTTCCTGGACTTGCCTTCCAAAAATCACTTGATGTCATTGGTAAATGCTTTACGTTTGTCCCATCTTGAGGCTGTTTTTGTCATGCCTTGCAGACTGCTCATGTTACTTGGATCATTCCACGATTCCTGATATACTTCAGTGTGTGTGAATTTTTCTTTTGTCTCTCCTCTTCGTGCTGCATGGCGGCCATGGTGCTCACAGCGCGAACAGGCCCAACAGTGTGAACTCGATCAGTGGGATTGGAGCACTGGTCACATTGTTCACAGTTACCTAATCAGAGTCATTTCTTGTGGCTCTCCCCTTAAAACACCTTGAATTGGTAAATGCTTCAGTAAAGTAAGTTGGGGAGCCCAAAATAATAACCCCTCTGACGATTTTTTAAGTGCTCTTATGACTGGAGCTTTTGTTTGTTTTTGTGATTTAAGGGCTTTGCTTGGGATATTATTGTGATACGTCTGCTACCCATGAAAATGTGTAATGCACTATGGCCTCTAGGGATTAATTGTATGGTTACCCTGCATTACTCTTTGCCATTTTCTTTTTGTGTGGTTATGTCCTCTAAGGGCTAACCATGCAGTTACATGACCTTGTTTCTTATAAATGCTATTTCCGTTATTGTGTCCGCTAGAGGTTGTTCTAGAAATACAGCCATATCAACATACAAAAATATTCATGGCACGGAAACATGCCCCATAATGCATTCCAGGGCATTACTTTTACAAAACATTTTAGCTCATAACTCAGCATGTAGTGGTCCTAAGGCAATTAAACACAATGGGGCATATTTATGAAAAGTGGCACTGCACCTAGTGCCGCGCCACTTTTCTTGCACCCCTTGGCGCCGCCCCTAATGCCACCATGTGTGTGCTATATTTAAAATATGACGCACCATGGCAGTAGTCAGGGGTACCAGCGTCATAATTATTTACGCTAGTCCGGTGCTTTGCAGGATTAGTATAAAAAATGTTGACTAATCCTGAAAAGCACCCAGAGGCTCATTGAAAACGAGAGGCTCCTTTTAATGCCTGCTCTTTCATTTTACAGCAGATTAAAGTTATGTTTTTTGGGCCTTGTTTGTAATATTGTTGCAATAGGCCTGCAAGTCTTTAAAATGTGTAATGTGTTATGTTCCCGAGGGGTTACACTACATTACCATGTTTCTTCCAAATGCTATTTCTATTGTGGTGTTCTCTAGGGGCTATTCTGAGCATTGCAGTCAACGTACTGTAATATTCGTGGCACAAAAACTGACCTTATAATGCTTTGCAGGGCATTACATTTACAAAACCTTTTTGCTCATAACTCCGCCTGTGGTAGTTCTAGGACAATGGGACCACCTTCAAATGCTCTTTCTGTCCACATCATCTCTGGGTCCCAACACTAGGTTAGTGGGGGACTCCAAAATATTAACCCCTCCCGCCATTCAGTGTCTTTTAACCTTTCTCATGGCTAAGATGTTTGTTTTACAGCTAGGAGAAGTTTTGTTCTAAAGGGCTTGTTTGTAATATCATTGCAATAGGCCTTCTAGACCTACAAATGCCCTCTAGAGGCTAAGTATATAATTACACTGCACTACTTTCTCCTGTTGTTTTCTTACATGAGGTGATGCCCTCTAGGGTCTAACAATATGGTTACATGACCATGTTTCTTACAAATGATATTTTTGTTAGGGTGCTCTGTAGGGACTGTTTTGAGCATTACAGTCTAATGCCAAAAGTTTATTTCTGATAAAGGTTTATGTGATAATTGTATATGTTGTAACAATCTCTCCTTGTTACAATTATGACCATGATTTAGGCCAACTTAACATCCTTATTACACTTATTACACTATGGCCCTTATTATGACATTGGCAGTGGCAGTACCGCTTACTACCATGCTGACTGCTGCCAACATACCGCCACCGCAGCGGATTACTACCACCCGTATTATGACTCACACATAGCAATCTGTCACTATGCAGCCACACACACCAGTCCGCAAGACCAAAGGTCAGTGATAAACTGGCGGTAGCAAAACCTACACCGTTACGCCAACAGAACTATGCCCACAGCATTATGACCCACGAATCACCACAGCGGACATTCAATGGCGCTAAACCATTGGCAGTACATTCTGCCGCGCTCAAAATACACACAACCTAACAAAACAACACTGCATTGGACAGTTTAAACTACACACACCTTACACACACACACACACAGACCACACACACACATACACCACAATAAAACACCCACCCACATTACCCACAACCCTTTACCAAAACCACAAGAGAGATAGCAAGACCACAGACAAGACCACAGACACACACTACCATCACCTATACACCATCCACGCACCCTACATCATACACTCCAACACAGCACCCCACACACCCTCATCCACACCACTCACACTACACCCATGGGACCGCAACAACACGCCAGGTTCTCTGAGGAGGAGCTAAGGGTCATGGTGGAGGAAATCATCCGGGTAGAGCCACAGCTATTCGGATCACAGGTGCAGCAGACATCCATTTCTAGGAAGATGGAGCTATGGCGGAGAATCGTAGATAGGGTCAACACCGTGGGACAGCACCCAAGAACAAGGGATGGCCTACGGAGGAAGGTATGTTCCGCAGCAGCAAGACACCAACTAGCTGTACAGAGGACTGGTGGTGGACCCCCCGCCTCCTCCCCCACAACTAACAACATGGGAGGAGCAAGTCTTGGCAATCATGCATCCTGGGGGCCTGGCAGGAGTAGGAGGAGGACTGGACTCTGGTAAGTCAAATCTCTATTACTATCACCCCCCTACATGCATGCCATCATAAAGCCTCGCCCTTACCCTCACTCAGGGCAATAACAACCATACAGGGCAACACACCCATGCAGAAGATGACACACACAGAAACAATAACACTGCATTTACATCCCCACAGGTCCCCCATCAAATGTCACTGGAAAGGAAATGCCAGGAACTTCCAGTCCACCCCCAGAAGAGGGCCACAGTGATGACAGCAGCTCTGGACGCCTGGATCTGGATGACCAACCTGGCCCATCAGGGATCCCCAGACAGTCGGTAGCCCAGGCACAGTCCCATACCACCACAGAGCCTCCCCTCTCAGGAAAGCCCAGCACAATACCCACCCAGCGGGCCCATACCTCTGTTCCCAGGACACGTCAATCAGCAGTGTGTCCACCACTACAGGGACCCCACAAACACACGACAATCAGGGACCTGGGGTCTGTGGCAGTGGGCACACGGTTCAAGGGACAGAGGCACAGGACAACAGGAAAGCTGGGAGAACTGCTGTGCGACAGGGGAAGGAAAGGCCCATGGAACTGACTTTCCAGGAGGCAATCACCAACATCCTGGGAGCATACCACCATTCCCAGGAGACGATGGGCCAGATACTGGACAAGTTGCAGGAGATACTGCAGCTGCAGGAGGGACAGTACTTGGGCATCAGAGAGGACTTGAAGTCCATTAACACCATCCTGGTCTCCCTTGCAAGGGTAGTGGCATACATGGCCAAAACCATGAGGAAGGCAGTGGCACACCACCGGGCCCCTGACACTAGCCAAACCGATGAACAGCCTTCAATCTCTGCTGCCGCTAGTGGACAGGAGGCCCCGCCACAGGAACAACAGGCCACTAGCACCCCACCCACTGCAGAAGGAGAACCACCCCGCAAACGGTCCCTGAGATCCAGGCAGAAGCCAGAGAACATTGCCAAGACCCCCACCAGGAAATAAGACTCTCCTGAATGTCACCCTTGTGTCCCACTCGGTCACCCTGTCCACCTTGAACTGCCATTGCTCCCCTTTCTATGCCCCCTTGGACAATGCACCTGTGATACAAATAGACTGGACTCTATCCTGGACTTTCCTCCATTATCACCCCAGCCATTGCACATCCCGTCTAATCACTAGCACTTAAATAAACACCATTTGAATAAATACAAGTATGCAGTCTGTCAAATAATTTAAGCATGTATTCGTTTAACAAGCTTTAAACACTGCAATATAACTGTACAGCAATGTATACATAGGAATGACCTGTAGTTGGCTGCAGTCAACACACCAGGAGCGATAGTGGGGTACAAATATCTGAAAATAGAGATGCCAAAGGGTACAGTACGTGGTCGTAGAAGTGGGAAAATCTGCCTGCCAGTGACAATGTCAAAGACAAAACTGTCAATGTAAAGTGTAATTACAGTGTCTTACCTGTGTGTCATTGCAAGTACTGTCGTATTATTGCACTTTTGTTGTCCTCATCCTCATCCTCTGCCTCCTCATCTTCACTGTCCACAGGGTCCACTGCTGCCACACGCCCATCTCCAGCCTCATCCTCCTGCAGAAAAGGCACCTGGCGATGTAAGGCAAGGTTGTGTAACATACAGTATGCCATGATGATCTGGCACACCTACTTGGTGAGTAGTACAGGGATCCACCTGTTAGATGGAGGCTACGAAACCTGGCCTCCAGGAGGCCGAATGTCCTTTCAATTATTCTTCTTGTTCGCCCATGTGCCTCATTGTAACGTTCCTCTGCCCTTGCCTGGGATTCCTCACAGGGATCAGTAGCCAGGAGAGTTTGGGATAACCAGAGTCACCTGAAAATATCAAGGGACAAATGTAAGACACACACTAACCCTTGGTGCCCACACCATACCCATACACCAACAAACCCTGGGTGGGAACCAGGGCTCACCTATTAGCCACACCCGTTGCCTATGTAGTTGAGCCATCACCGATGGGATGCTGCTATTCCTCAGGATAAAGGCATTATGCACAGACCCAGGATACTTTGCATTGACATGGGAGATGTACTGGTCCGCCAGGCACACTATCTGCACATTCATGGAGTGAAAGCTCTTTCAATTTCTGAGCACCTGTTCATTTCTCCAGTGGGGGTCAAATGCTATATGTGTACCATCAATAGCCCCAATAATGTTGGGGATATGTCCCATTGCATAGAAATCAGCTTTCGCTGTGGCCAAATACTCCACCTGGGGGAAAACGATGTAGCTGCTCATGTGTTTAATCAGGGCAGACAATACTCTGGTCAGCACTATTGAGAACATTGGCTGAGACATTCCTGCTGCCAAGTCCACTGTCACTTGGAAGGAGCCAGTTGCCAGGAAGTGAAGCACAGATAGGACTTGCACAAGAGGGGGATCCCAGTGGGCTGACGAATAGCAGATATCAGGTCAGGTTCCAACTGGGCACACAGCTCTGTGATTGTGGCCTTGTCCAGTCTATAGGTGAGGATAATGTGCCTGTCCTCCATTGTTGCCAAGTCCACCAGAGGCCTGTACACGGGGGGATGTCGCCATCTCGTATTCATCTGCAGCGGTTGCAACCTAGGGGGCAAACGGTGAGTAGCTGGTCAGTATTCCATATTTCCAAACACTGCACTGCATTGCATGTTGTGACTGTAACACAATATTGTTGTATAGGCCCAAATGGTGCCTATGTGTAGTGTGACGCAGTTAGGTGCAATGGCCTGCCCCCCCCGCCTGAAATGGCGTCAAGCTGTCCTGTATGGAGGAACATGTGGAAATGAGGTAATTCCGCTGACGTTGTGCGCCGCTGCGGGAGGTGGTCGAAAACCGCTGTGCAAATCCTCATTGGATCAAATTGGGCCCTATGGTTTACAGTGGCCAATGGTGATGTACGCCGGCGGTGACGGTACACACCGCCGCAGACGTGACCACCATTTTCTATCTGTTCACCCACTTGCTACCTGACATCCAACAGGAGAGGACCCACACTGCAAGTGCTGCTGTGACCTGTGTCTGGAATCGACCATGGCTCGTGTCACTGGGGAAAGGGTCCGTGCCTTCAGCACTGCGGAGTTGGAGAGACTGGTGGATGGGGTCCTACCCCAGTACCGAATGCTGTATGGGCCTCCAGACCAACAGGTGAGTACACTGTGAGCACAATGAATAGGGCATGAATGCATGAAGTGCTGTGAGTGAGGGCCTTGTGTAGGAAGGGGTTGGGGATAAGGGCCCTGGGCAGCGAGCTGCATGTATGGGGGGCAATGTCTGTGCGTAAGGGGATATGAGGCCTATGGTGGGCCTTGAGTGTAACAGGCAGGACAGTCTGACTGATACCTTTTCCTATGTGTATTTCTCTGCAGGTCAGTGCCCATCAAAAAAAGGTTATATGACGTGCCATCGTCAAGGATGTGTGGGCCCTGGGTGTCTATGGCAGACGCAGCACCCACTGTTGCAAGCGGTGGGAGGACCTGAGACGCTGGGCATGGAAGCTGGCGGAGGAAGGGGTGCCCGTCGAACCCTGACCCCCCTGATGGCCCTCATACTGGTGGTGGCCTATCCGGAGCTGAATGAGCATTTGGGGGCATCAAAGCAGCCACAAGGGGGTGAGTACAGTGCTCCAATATACCACCTGTACATGATGGGATGGCATCTGAGTGGGGGACGTGGGCCTGAGGGTGCCCCTAGGCCAGGCCAGTCAGTGCAAGGAAGGGCCCATGTTGGGCAGGGTCTGATGTCAACCTCCTCCAAACAAGCTAGTAGGCCTCCACTACTGGGCAGGGGTCTGTGGGTCTGGGGTATGCTGCAATTGGTGTTAGGAATCCCTGTCAATGGGCTGGTGACTAGCATTGTGACTGGTAGTGCATTGCCTAGTCCGTAGGGCTGGTCCCTGTGAGTGTGTTGTGTATGCCAATGGTGGTGTTGCCACCATTGACCAAGGGTATCCTTTGTCTCATTTCCCCCTTTTTGTTTTGTCACCCTGTCCTTACGTGCATTAGCATCATTTGGAGGAGGAGCAGAGGCAACGGCGATGGGGAGAGCTGCATCCCACAGGGCCCAGGAGGCCAAATCCACCAACGGTGAGGGCACCAGTGGGACGGAGGGCGAGGGGAGCACCACGGCGGAGACTGGAGGGGAGAGTACTGACAGGGATACCTCCTCTGATGGAACCTCCGTGGTGGTGGTGGACACCTTTGTGCCCGCCCCAACTACAGGTACAGCGCCACCCCTTGTACCAGCACCAACCTCCCAGCAGCCTATCAGCGTGTTTCCCGTGCCCGCTCACCCAGGAAGGTGGGCATCTCCTACGCCCCAGGCACCTCAGGTCCGGCCCCAGTTAGCCCTGCTGCCCTGAGTGAGGAGGCTTTTGACCTCCTGCGATCCATCTCTGTTGGGCAGTCAACCATTGTGAATGCCATCCAGGGGCTGACAGCCCATTGGCAACAAACTAATGCATTCCTGGAGGGCATTCACTCTGGCATGGCATGGCGGCCCAACAGAGATCAATCCAGGCCCTGGCCTCCTCCCTGATGGCAGTCATTGTCCCTGTTTCTAGCCTCCCCCCTCCAACCTCCTCTGCCCAACCCCATTCCCCTCAACCACAACCTATCCCAAGCACACATGCAGACCAGCATGCGCCCAGGACAACACACAGGAGTGGTTCAGGCAAACACAAGCACCACACATCATCACACAGGCACTCACACAAACACCATCCAGATCCAGATATACCAACACCCACTGCCTCCACTGTGTCCCCCTCCTCCTTGTCGTCCACCTCCCTCCCATTAGCGACTACACTCACACCTGCATGCACTACATCCTCATTCACTACCACCATCACGCCCCTCACTGGCAGACACCACCCCCACTTCCATGCACACGTCCCCTGTGTCCTCTCCCACTGTGTCTGTGCCCTCTCCTCCCAAGGTACACAAACGCAAGCACTCAGACACCCAACAGCCATCCACCTCACAACAGCATCCAGCCCAAGCACCTGTACCGAAACACAGCAAACAGACACCTCCTACAACCACTTCCTCTTCCTCTTCCTCCACTCCCAAACCTTCACCCTCTTCCCACCCAATGTCCCAAAGAAGCTTTTCCTCTCCACCATTGACCTCTTCCTTACCCCTCCTCCCCCGTCCTTCACGTCAAGCCATGGTACAGAAAACCCAGGCAAGCACCTCAGCCACTCAGTCCAGGGGCGCAGTAGTGTCAACAGCTACTGCAGGTGGGAGAGGATCCTGGGCATCAGGCAGCAACACTGACAGGGTGCCTGCACATGGTGCATCAAGGAAGGGCAAGGAGGTACCACCAGCTGCGACTAGGAAGCGCAAGGAGGCACCACCAGCTGCAGGTGTGAACGGCAAGGAGCAATCCCCGGCTGCTGACAGGAAGGGCAAGGGGCCTGCACCATCAGGCAGGAAGGACATTCGGAGCCCCCACCACCAACCAAGGTGGTTCAGCCATCTGAGACTGCAGGGGATGGGCTGGATCCTCCCCCCACCACTGCCACCACTGCCACCACCACCGCCACCACCACCACCAGCACCACCACCACCACCAGCACCGCCACCAGCACCACTGCAAGCAACAGCAGCCCCAGTGGGCAGCCGTCCGAGGCTGCAGGAGATGGGCTGGAGCCTCCCCCCACTACTGCCAGCACTGTACCAGCACCGCCACCAGCACCACCACGAGCACCACTGCCGGCAGCCCCAGTGGGCAGCCGTCCGAGGCACTGAAACACCAGCCACGCCACTGCCACCACTAAGCAGCCGACACCGCCGGTGGAGAGAGTGTAGTCCTGCCTCCATGGGCTGTTTTGCATCCTGGCCCTTGCAAATCCAGTGGGTCTGACACCCAGGTGAGAGACTGTGACCTTACACTCCCCAAGATCTGCATCACAGGGCACAATGCCCCCTCCAGAACAAGTGGAAGAAGCCATCCACTCACTGCATCCTTCCCTGGATAAGCACACTGGGCATAATGCCCCCTCCATCCACTCACTGCATCATTTCCAGGATGAAGCACACTGGGCACAATGCCCCCTCCAAAACCAGTGGAGAAGCCATCCAGTCACCGCATCCTTCCCAGGAAGAAGCACACTGGGCACAATGCCCCCTCCAGAACCAGTGGAGAAGCCATCCACTCACCCATCCTTCCCAGGATGAAGCACAATGTAAGTAATAATTTACTGTACAGATAATAAAATCCAATATAAATAATCAAGACAAAAGGAAAAGGAAAAAAAGAAAAACAAACAATCAAAAACAAATGCCCTCAAGAACTGAGTTCAAACTAAAAGCACACCATAAATTGCGCATGCAGCATATTAAAAACATTATGAAACAATACAGTACAATACCGGCCACCTGACCCAATAGACACAGGCTAATACACATAGGCACAGCCCTAAAGTGCATGGTGCATAAAATAATAATTTCACTGAACATCATCAAATACCAATAAAATTCCTCATCCTAACCAATAACTGGCAAAATGGCAAGAGCATGGAAAATATCAACTAGGCGTGTTCATTGCTCGCAGTGCCATTAAATTTAGATCGTGCAAATTTAAAAGCTTTGGTCAGTAACACATTTAACATTGGATTGCTTGGGTCCAGAGACTGAATGATTGCTTGTCGGCAAGAGCGGATTCCTAATTCGTTCCATTTACTCCGGAGTAAAAGTCTACGCTCCTTTGATAAGGCTGGACATAGGCAGACCACATGATCAATGGTTTCCTCCACATCGCTACCACCTCTGTATATCACACTGTCCCCAGGGGATAGCTGCCATTGAGGCAAATGTTTTTTAAAAAACCAATCACCCATCCTTGGGGCCAAGAAGGCCTTTTTCAACCAGAACCCATATGAGCAGGAGAAGAAACTGGAGGACATACCTGGTTTAAAAAGCCAATTACTGCCCAGGCATGCTTCCGATAAGCAAGAAGAGAGCAATCTGAGTGATAAGAGTACAACTGAATAAGCCTTTTAATCTCTGATTTAAACAAGGAATAGGGGGGATTGCTTTCTCAGAGATCGCCGGCATCCAATCGCCGTTTACAGTCAACCAAAAATTGGGAGTAAGTGCACTTCGATTTCAGCTCACTAATTTCTTGCCACAGGACTGCCTCCAGATGGCCAACTGAGGCCTGACGCAGTTTATGACACAGCTTCAGGAAAGCACCAGCATCAACTGCCACCAGATCTGGAAGCCCAAACTCCAACCGTACCTGCGCCGGTGAAGCCAGGTGCGGAACATGAAAAACTCTCTTATAGATCTTATTAACCAACCTATTTAATAGACAGGAGCCTTTGCCCAACAGAATTTCTTGACCATAGACCAACGTGGGGGTGATCTTTGCTTTCATGACTTTCATTAAAGGCCCCTTTAACACTTTTGCTAATTTGGATAAGGCCACCTGCAAAGCCACTGCTTTAAGTTCAATTCCCTTCTTGTGATTAACAAAGCTGACCCTCGAATCAAAATGTACCCCTAAATATTTGTAAGACTGGTCGGAAACTAGTTTGTGGTTCTTGTAGTACCAGCTGAAGCCCAAATGTTTTTTCCTCCCAAAGGGAACCACTTTTGTTTTACACAAGTTAACTTCTAATTGGTTAGCGGCAGTATACGGTGCAAGTTGAGTAAGCAACCGTTGAAGGCCAATCTTAGTACAACTGAACAAAGCAAGATCGTCGGCATAAAGCAAGCGACTAAGCCTAAGGCCACCGATCTTAGGGGGATGAGAATTGACGGCGTCAAGAGATGTTGACATAACCACATCAAACAAATTGAAAAGAAGAGGAGCGAGTACACAGCCCTGTTTCACACCACGAGTGGTCAACATTTTCCTAGAAAGGGAGCACCCATCGCCAAGCTTAATACGGACCCAGGTGTTAGTGTGGAGTTCTATACAGTAATAGCAACCAAAAGTAATGGAGGGATTCCCCAGCTTTGTAATTTGGCCGATAGAGCACTCTGGGGGATCCGATCGAATGCTGCCTTGAAGTCCACAAAACAGCAATTCAGCGTCAAGCCAGATGAAACCGCCCTATCAATCAAAATAGAAAGGGCTAATAAATTGGTTGAAGTACCTGAGCCAGCTGAGAACCCCGTTTGAACTATGGGGATTAAGGCCTTCTGTTCAGCCCAAGCTCGAAGACCCTGCAACAAAAGGCTGGAATAAAACTTAGCCTCATTGTCCAGCAGGACTATCATCCTAAAATTAGCAGGATCAGACCTTGGACCATTTTTTATATACAGGGTGGAGGATGGCACCATGCCAGGACTCAGGTATTGTTGAGGTTAGGAAACAATGTTCGAACAAATGTGCGAAATGATTAGCCCAAAGGAGAGGATCCTGTTTAAATAATTCCTGTGGAAGACCACTGGATCCGGGGGCTCCAATTTGCTTAGCCCTCAAGATGATGTGGGGAAGGCGTGATTGGAAGGACTTCCTTACTCCCTACATGGGAATTAGAGACCCTATAGATGAAGAAGATGTTTTAAACAAAGCAGGAGTAAATCTGTGGGCCCCCTCATCCAATGGTTCCCCATCCTACTCACTATCAGAAAAATGGTTGGTCAAATAAGACGCCCCTGCTCCTTCTGAAATGTCAACAACGCCCGTGCCCCTTTGATTACTAGTTAGATTGTTAATAAGGGACCAAACTTTCGTGGAGTTTGAATCTTTACTTGTGCTTAGACGTTTAGCCCAAAACTGACCGAGATAGGTCTGATGGTCGTCATAAACAGCCTTCCTATAATCTTTCCTTAATTGATTATATTCCATGAATAAACGTTCTGAATTGGGATTTTTCCTGATTGCCCTTGTCAGCCTATTCCGTGCTCTCTTTAAATTCTTAGTTTTCCTGGAGACAACAAAGGACTGGGGTAGAGCACAATTGCGCGTGGGTTGGTGAAACTTTAACAATAGGAGGCAAGAAAGTTTAACCCATGACTCAATAGGGAGCACACAACCCAAACTCTCAGAGTTAAAAAAAAATGATGCATTCAGTCATTATTGTGCCACCAATAGAAGCATTCCATTTTATGCGCTTTAGTGATTCGAAACAAACGCCACTACCCACAACCAGCATGACATCATGAACAGGAAATCTTGATTTAATAAATACAATTTGTGGACAATGATCGCTCTCACTCCGAGGGGAAATCTGAAACTTTTCAATGAGAGGAAACAGTTCAATATTACAGATGGTATAATCTAAATAGGAGCAAGTTCGACCATCGAACCTTGTCTACCGTGGAGAGGGCACCATCACATAAGCGACCATACAAAACTTTAAAGCCCATGCTAATAAGATGCATGACTAAGTACTCTCCCAAAGGGCAGTGCAGACAACCTTGGGGCCTTAATTGTTCATGAATTAGCTGGCGATTAACACAGTCTGGACCCTCAAGAGCCTCCATTGTATCCTGAAACATGTTTGTGTTAAAATCACCTGTTATAAGATAACTAGCACATGGGTAAACCCCGACTAGATTGGCTACAATCTGCATCAATCGCAACAACCTACCCCTCCTTTCCTTGGTTCCAGGGGCAATGTAAACATTAATTATTATAATGGACTGCTGCGCGCATGCCCATTCCATATAACAATTCCCTGGATCCAATTATCCTCCCAAGCCAGAGGTAGTATACTCCCGTCTAATTTAACGGTCACATAAATGGCCGGGCCACCCTTAGCACGGCCATTCTTGCTCGTTCTGTAAGCAGTATTCCATATTTCTGAATACCCTGGCAGTGGACAACTATGCTCAGCCCAGGTTTCCTGAAGGGCAATTACATCATGACTGTTAAAAAATGTTAAAAGGTCGGCCGAAGCAAACTTATGCGCAACCCCATTGATGTTCCATGAACATAGGGACAGAAGTCAAAAAATTGGAACAGAAGCGCCCACCCATAGAGGTCAATGGAGGTGACCGTGCAAGAGAGTGGATGGCAGCCAGTCCCAGTTAGAAGACCCCTTGAAACCAGAGCCAGTAGGGAGAATGCCATTAAAAGTAGAGGAGCCACCTAGGGCATTTTTCAAGATTGATAATGGTTTCAAAACTTTAGGAGCCGTCAAACATGGAGATTCTGATAATAACGCCGGGTATCCAGACTCCTTCAAGGGAGTTATTATAATACCCCATGAGAAAAATAACTCTCTCCTATGGAGAATAGCCTGAGCTATTGTAGCAGAAATTAGTGTAACCAGAGTAGAGTCACTCGAGTAAGGCCCCCTAGAGTCTAAAAATTCAATGGAAACAATGTCCTTAGAACCAATATGGTTAAGATCCGAAATGGCATTAAGAAGTCTTAAAATATTCCCCCTATTCAATATATCATGGAGACCCCTGGAGTGATATTCTGGAGTAAATACAGGTTTTGAAGTTAAACGATCCACTGGGGTCATGGAGGGATACATGGAAACTGGAGGCTGTAACTGTTCATCTGCATTCAATAAACCTGTAAGAACCACCGGGACCTGATTTTCAGCAGAAGCGGTCCGAGGGCTTGATGGCAGGATTACAGAAGAACTGCTTCTATTAACAGGCGGCAAAAAAGAGTTAGAGGAACCAAGATCCAGAGCATCGCCGTTCATATTCCCATGGGCGTTTTTGGATACAAACAGTGTGGTAGCAGGACAAGCAGAACCTCTGCTACCCCACTGTGGGGCTGCCGAAACCAACGCACTGCCAGGATTGCCTTTCTCACACGAAATCAAGTAATCCTTAAGGGAAGAGTCAGTCTCCTGTACAGTTGTTCCCACCAAGGGGGCGTTAATGAGCACACGCTGGAGGGAATTAGGAGTTAAAGCCTCCCTAGGTGCACCTTGAAACTGCAAAGGCAGCTGCACCTCAGGATGCGCCGACAATCGGACGTCAATCAAGGGTCTTTGAGATAGTTGACTCCGCTTACTGTTCCGTTGTTTGCGGAGTCTTTTTTTTCCCTCTTGCTCAACGGAGGTTGAGCCACAGGGTCGACTCCTGAGGACATTGGTTGAACTAAAACAGGTTGTACAAGGGTGCAAGATGGATGAGAAGAAGCAGGCACCACTAGCTCAGGTGCAGAGGATGGAGGAGACGTAGAGGCGCCCTTGGCCTCGATGACCAGCTCCAAAGCTCCGGTAGCAGCTGACCGGGGAGGGTTAATCGAATTTACACTCATAACTCTGGGCACAATGTCCCCTCCAGAACCAGTGGAGAAGCCATCCACTAGAGAAACTGTGGCTTTGCACTCCCCAGGACCAAGCAGTGGGCACACACCCCCACCCACTAGAGAGACTGTGGCTTTGCTCTCCCCAGGACCAAGCAGTGTGCAAACCACCCACTAGGGAGACTGTGGCCTTGCACTTCTCAGGAACAAGCAGTGGGCAAACCACCCACTGGAGAGACTGTGGCCTTGCACTCCCCAGGACCAAGCAGTGTGCAAACCACCCACTAGGGAGACTGTGGCTTTGCACTCCCCAGGACCAAGCAGTGGGCAAACCACCCACTTGAGAGACTTTGGCCCTGCACTCCCAGGACCAAGCAGTGGGCAAACCACCCACTAGAGAGACTGTGGCCTTGCACTCCCCAGGACCAAGCAGTGGGCATACCATCCACTAGAGAGACTGTGGCTTTGCACTCCCCAGGACCAAGCAGTGGGCAAACCACCCACTTGAGAGACCTACGGCCCTGCACTCCACAGGACCAAGCAGTGGGCAAACCACCCACTAGAGAGACTGTGGCTTTGCACTCCCCAAGACTAAGCAGTGGGCAAACCACCCACTAGAGAGACTGTGGCTTTGCATTCTCCAGGACCAAGCAGTGGGCAAATCACCCACTAGAGAGACTGTGGCTGTGCACTCCCCAGGACCAAGTGGTGGGCAAACCACCCACTAGAGAGACTGTGGCCTTGCAGTTCCCAGGACCAAGCGGTGAGCAAACCACCCACTAGAGAGACTGTGGCTTTGCACTCCCCAGGACAAAGCGGTGGGCAAACCTCCCACTTGAGAGACTGTGGCCTTGCACTCCCCAGGACCAAGTGGTGGGCAAACCACCCACTAGAGAGACTGTGGCTGTGCATTCCCCAGGACCAAGCGGTGGGCAAACCACACACTAGTGAGACTGTGGCTTTGCACTCCCCAGGACCAAGCGGTGGGCAAACCACCCACTTGAGAGACTGTCGTCTTGCACTCCCCAGGACCAAGTGGTGGGCAAACCACCCACTAGAGAGACTGTGGCTTTGCATTCCCCAGGACCAAGCAGTGGGCAAACGACCCACTAGAGAGACTGGCTTTGCACTCCCCAGGACCAAGCAGTGGGCAAACCACCCACTTGAGAGACTGTGGCTTTGCATTCCCCAGGACCAAGCAACTGGCAAACCACCCACTATTGAGACTGTGGCCTTGCACTCCCCAGGACCAAGCAGTGGGCAAACCACCCACTCGAGAGACCTACGGCCCTGCACTCCCCAGGACCAAGCAGTGGGCAGACCACCCACTAGAGAGACTGTGGCTTTGCACTCCCCAGGACCAAGCAGTGGGCAAACCACCCACTAGAGAGACTGTGGGTTTGCACTCACCAGGACCAAGCAGTGGGCACACCACCCACTTGAGAGACCAATGGCCCTGCACTCCCCAGGACCAAGTAGTGGGCAAACCACCCACTAGAGAGACTGTGGCTTTGCACTCCCCAGGACCAAGCAGTGGGCAAACCACCCACTTGAGAGACTGTGGCTTTGCACTCCCCGGGACATCGCACAGGGCATGTAGCCCCCTCCAGGACCAGTGGTGTTGTACCATCTTCCTGGTGAGGTGCCCCCCCATTTCCCGACCCCCTGAGGTGCCCGTGTTTTATCGATCTGATGCCCCTGCAGTGTTCTCTCTGCGTTGTTGCAGGAGTGAGGTGGGACCTTGGCCTATATGTTGTGGCCCTGTGGCCCACGGACATTGAGGACTGGGCAGTGTCCCTACATTTCTAAATATGTATATACGTTTGCATTTTGATGCACTTATTACTAGTATTTTTTCATATTACACTCTCTTTCTTGAAATCATTTTGTCCTTGTATTATTCCTGAGGCGTACGGGGAGAATATGTAATGTTACTGCATCTGTTTGTGTGTATGGTGTTGGGGGTGAGGGTGTTGCGTGTGTGTGTCCCTCTCTTTTTCCTCCCCCTCCCTTGTGTGCTAGGTGGCAGTACTCACCGTGGTCGTCTTCATCAGCGTTGGTGTTTGGAATGCAGGAAAAGGTAGACGAGCATGGGAAATATGTGCAACTCGGGCTCCATGGCGTCTTGGTTGTTCCCTGTGTCTCCAGAGGTGAGTCCTTTGACTTCTGTGTTCTGTTTCGGCCGTGCTTTTGATGTCGTTGGTACCGCCCCAGAAAAGCTGGTGGACAGGCTGGTCATAATGCAGTGGGTGGTACATTGTCTTCCGTCTGGCTGTTGTCAGTTACCGCTGTGGTGCTTGTTGCTACCCCCGTGGCGGTCGGTGTGTTAAAGTGACTCTGTCTGAGGGGTTTCCGCCGTGGTCATAATTCCATTTTTGTTACGGCCGGCCTGTTGGCAGTATTACTGCCGCTTTATCACCAACCGCCAGGGTTGTAATGAGGGACTATGACTGTTTGAACACTCTTGGTATGTTTGGGTGACCCTTCTAGTTTATTTCTCCTCTGTGGCTATCTTGTTTTTTTTGGGGGGGGGTGGAATTGTGTTAGCTAGGCATGCTGGGTTGGTGAAAGTGGTATTCTATTAAAATTAGCATGGCAGATTTAAATTAGGATGCAAAATTGCAATATTTAATTTTTTTCCTGCACATAGAGGAAGAAGGTAAATGGAAGTGCTTCAGTTATATGTAAAGCCACTGAAATTATATGTCAGGAAAAGATGCAATTATGGTTCTGGGTTGACCAATTTATGTGGCAAGAAATGTCCAGTTATGAGTTTATAATGCCACTAGCTCTAACTCAAGCAAATGTGAGTCCTATTGCAATGCAAATGCTTGTTCTGTTAGCTGTCTGGTGCTAGGTTCCTGATGAGAAATGTGTCTTTCCCTCTTTATATTAGGGCGCTCCCTTAATTTGAAAGATCTCTTTTGTCTTCAGCAGTGATTTAGTTAATCACTGACAGTTCTGCCACTCGAACATAAGGCATAAACAATGGTCCTATCTGTAATCCATAACATTTGCCCTAGAGGAAGTAGATCAATGGGCAGAATGCAGTGCTTTACTAGAGGGTGACTTCTGGTAATACCTCTTGGTGACGAAGTTGACCTTCTTCCTTGCTACTTACATGACAATCTCTTTTTTGGTAAAAATAGTGTACCCTTGTAAGAATGTCCAGCAGCCTGGCTTTTTGGGAAGAAGAGGTAGATGTTCGTTCACTCCGTCCAATCCTGTAATATGTTCTCTGAATCTGCAGACCTTAGCAGGGTTTTGAACAATATCCTTATGAATGACACTTCCTTTTCTTTTGTGTTGCTCCTGATTCACCTAGAGCACTTTTCTAGGTCTTCCATATGTCCTTGTAGAATAATATTCTGTTCAATTAAAGAGATGATTTCTTGCCATAGAGATGATTCCTGCTTCACTTCTCCAATGTCCCTTGTCTCCTCCAGGCTAAATACCCTCTCCTCCAGATCATTAAGATCTCTTTTCCCTTCCTGCAGCTTTGGATTCTGCTTCCCTCTCGGTATTCCAAAGTCGTCTCTTGTCTCTTAAACCTTTAAATAGGTCTTCCATGAATCGCTTAGTGACTGGTGCCCGGAAGTTTGGTGTTGTTTCTGTGGTGTCACTAGTCATGGGAGTATTGATTTGTTTGCTTTCTGGTCTTAATTTTGGGTGGTAAGCTTTAGCAAGAGCTCATTTACTGATTGCTCCTCCCATCCCCTGATGGTTGCCATGGCAGAGTGAGTGAGGAATGAAGCCTGTCAACCGAAAGACTTTCTAGAGTAGTTAGATGGCTGCTAGACTGTCACACTATGATTGTGGCTCTAGCTTCAGACTGTTCTGTCACCGGGGCCCAGATACAGCTTTAGATTGGTCCTCTATGATCATAATGTAGACTGTTATCTTTCTTGACATGCCTTTCCTCTCTGGGTCATGCTCATCACTTATCTCAAACATGCTCAACTCATCCTTGCCCCCATGATTACTCCCCTTACTCCCCACCCCCATTTCTTCCCTTTGATTCTTACACCCTTTCACCTCTTCCTGCTGTCTCGCCATCTGGTCTTTCCTCTCTCTCCTATGCCCATTATTTATCTCCAACACCTTTAGCTCATCTATGCCCAACTCCAAATTACTTCTGTTCATTCATTCTGAAGCCCTGCTTCGTACCCTTCGTCCTCTACTTGTTATCTCCCTCATCTTGACTTTCCTGTCTTTGAATCACTTATTGCTTCTCACCCAATGATTGCTCACATTTGTGGGTGTGTTAGACCTTATTCTATCTTATATTATTACGATAAGGTGATACATAAAGGGTAAGTCATCTATTACCCTGAGAGGTTGACTCGGATCTTTTGACTCAGACAGGAGTGTGAAATCATCCAATCAGACAATATGAACCAATAATCATCAAACATAACATCAAGTAATTAATATTATCAATTGGAGTCAGTAATTTAAACACACCATGACCTATGTTGCAATGAATCACCACACCAGTTTAGAAAGTTTAAACAATTATTGCCCTTTAGATTAACAATGCTAAAATCACATTAATCATGCGTCAGACCAAATGAGAGAAGTACAAAAACATGAAAGACTGTCCAAAACGACTGAAGAATGTTAATCTAACGAAAGCATTTAACAGTAGACACTCCAAAAGAATAATGTAGAATAACAACAGA
This sequence comes from Pleurodeles waltl, assembly GCF_031143425.1. NCBI lineage: Eukaryota > Metazoa > Chordata > Amphibia > Caudata > Salamandridae > Pleurodeles > Pleurodeles waltl. The sequence continues at coordinate 327,709,163 of NC_090447.1, read as the reverse complement.
ATCAAGTGAAAAATAGAAATGGCATACATTTAGTTTGTGTAGTTGAAATAATTCGAATCAATTAATAAACTGTCAAATTTAGACGTTAGGTCAGGCATCCCTAACTATTACTTGGAAAGCATGTGTGAACTTCAGGCAAAAATAAAATAAGACAAATATTAGTTTGGAAAATATCTAACTATGGTGCTAACCAAAATAAGAGGTTGGATTATCTAAGGAAGAAAAACCTACATGAAAGACAAATGCACATTGGTAATACCTCTCCTAAATGAATCAGCAATCAGTAATGGAGACTAGAAGACGTTATAAGGAGGCCTGGAGGAGCTGGAAGAATGCACTTAAACATGAGGCACAGGAACAGCTAATGGCTGCATGTGAGGCTGGAGACAGTTTTGCTTTTGGGAAAATGGTGAATCAGTCCCTTTTTAATGAGGTTGTGACACTAGACATGGTCCAAACTAGTCCAGCACAGGATTTGGTCAACCATTTTGAATCCATCTTCTCAATGGTATGTCCTTCTCTCTCTCTGACAGTTAAAATTATCTTTGTTAGAGGGGGTGAGCTACTGTTTGATGTGACTGAAGTCATAGAAGCCATAATGGCCCTCCTGTCTAAAAAAGCTCCAGGCCCGGACGAAGTCCCAGGGAGCTATTTAAGTCATGTGTAGATATCTGGGGTCCCCTAATCATGCAACATTTAAGCCTGGATGCATGAGGGCACATCCCCTCCTCTTGGCAAAAGTTAGTAATTGTTTTTTTTTTTTTTTAAAGGAATTGTGCTGATCCATCCTGCTACTGGCCCATTTCTTTCATGGAAACCGAAGTGAAGACCATTGGGAGAGTACTGTTGAAGCATTTGATGGACTGGGTTGATAATTTGAATATCATATCAGATATCCAATATGATTTCAGACCAGGCAGAGGGACAATCAAACAGAATTTTAAACTTTTATCTTTACCTTTTGATTGCCAAGTATACATTAGTGAGGAAAGAGTCAATTAATCTGGTTTTCATGGACCTCCTCACACCCTCTGATACAGTTGACAGAATGAAGTTATGGGCTGTGCTGGTGGCTATGGGATAGCTAGAGCTCTTGTAACCTTTCTGTATGATTTCCATGCAGAGCTGGATGCATCATTGAAATGTAACACAAAAGGGGAAAGTACTACTCACTTTCAGTTAGGAAGAGGAGCCCACCAGGGCTGTATTTTACCCCCCTTGCTTTTTAATTTATATATTAATCAGTTAGAACAGTTCTTAATAGCCCAGTGTAAGGACGTCCCAAGCGTTGGTAAAAGGCAGGTCTCAGTATTACTGTATGTGGATGAAACTGTTCTTATAGTGCAGTGGTTCCCAACCTGTGGTCCGAAGACCCCTGGGCGTCCACAAAGCCTCCTCAGGGGGTCCACGACTGCTTAGAAAATTAAATCATCTTAATAGATTAGGTCACCAGCTTTAAGTAATGACTCCGTAAGGGGGTCCCCAGATTCTAATAATGATTCAGTGGGGGTCCCCAGGTTCCAGTAATGATAAAGTGGGGGTCCACAGGAGTCAAAAGGTTGGGAACCACTGTTATAGTGCGTAGAGCTAATGGTCTGCAACATTTGATCGATTGTTTTGTTGATTTTTTGGACAGTTTGGGTCGGCAATCAAATTTGTCTAAAACATGGACAATGGTGCTAGGGCCGAAAAATGCCCAAAACAAAACCCACTCAATTATAGGTCAGCCTATTAGTAACAATGAGAAGTTCTCCAAGTTACTGAAAACACATTTTTAGGAAGAATCCTGAGGATACCACAGACACTACCTGCAGAGATTGTGAATGAAGAACGGGCTGTAGGGTTCATATCTGATTATATACAAACCTAACCTGTAGTATTATGGCTCTCTGGCCAAATAATTATGTTGAATTCAATAGAATGATTCTGAAAGGTTGTTTGGGGCTGGATTGTGGCCATCAAATTCCCTGGTTGCAATACACAAAAGGCATATTGGGTGATCTTGGCAGAACCAAACGGTTTACTACTCCAGAACTAATCTCTAAAGCTGATGTCTTGTGGGCAAAGGAGGTATTTTGTGATTTTGTGTATGGGAAAATGGTTGAAAGTTCTTGGTCTAATCATGTGTGGAGACAATCTGCTATTGTTAAAACTCCAGGCAAAATAGAAGTGTATTTAACATTGGATATGCCTGTTTTACATAGAAGTCTTGTTTGTTATTCTCATTTAAACCTGTTCCCTCAGCACTTAGGGGCAGATTTATGGAAAGTGGTGCTGCACCGAGTGCAGCGCTACATTCCCTGTGCCCCTTAGCGCCCTCCTACCGCCACCACGTGTGCATCGTATTTAAAATACGGCGCACCATGGCGCAGGGTAGGGGGCAATAGCGTAATTCTAAGTGAAGTTATTGATGTACTCTGCAGGAGTAGCACCAAAATGTTGGCACTGCTCCTACAGAGTACATCGGGGCCCATTCTAAATAATGGAAGCCCCCTTTTAACGCCTGCACAGAGCAGGCATTAAAAGTGCCGAAACAAATGGTGCAAGGAAATCTCATAGATTTCCTTGTGCCATTTTTTCAGCACCCCTAATGGGGCAATGACCCCCTTGCATACATTATTCCTGGTGCAGGCATAATGGGGCACAAAGGGTTTACAAAGTGGTGCAATGCAGGCATTGCACCACTTTTTAAATATGGCACGTGCGAAATGTCACATTAACGCCACATTTGCGTCAAAATAAATGGCGCAAATGTGGCACAAGGTGACGCTAGGGGTTCACAAATATGTCCCTTAGTCCAATGGCACCAATCATTGAAACCTGCAATTTGCACGTGATATGGCTGCTGCACTAAACACTTGATACATTGGCCAATATTTATGGAAAGTTAACATTGCTTAAACGTAATTGTTTTACGCTAAAGCAGCGTTAACTTAACTTCATATTTATATTTTTATGCTAGACCCTTCTAGCGTCAAAATATGAGTTAGGGCCATTTTTAGGAAGCGCAAACTGACTTTGCATCGAATTGCGACAATGATATGCAAGGTAGGCGTTCCCTTCTTAAAAATGACGCTAGCCCCCGCAGCACCATATTTACCTCCTGATGCTAACACGATGTACACTAAGGGGGTGGACCTAAAGAATGACACTAAGGCTGATTAGTGTCAAATTTTTATGCCCAGCCAGACCAGGCATTAAAGTGCTGTTGGACACATTCACAAAGGGAGACACCATGGAATGGGCACATAGATGCCCACCTCAACCCCCAGCATCACCACCACTCACATCACAGGGTCACTACTGGAGGAGGGAGCCCATCCCAGGTAAGTTGATGTGTTTGTGTGTCGTGTGCCACTGGGGGCCCCTTACATGGAGCCCCCTGGCTGGCAGTGGGTCTGTTGGGGTTGTCGTGGGGACCCTGGCCCCTTGTGGTGGGCATTGGGGTTGTGGTAATAACTCCTCTCTACACTTAGACAGAAGTCATTTTTTGTCTGCTTGTGTGTCCGAAAATGATGCTGAGTACTAACAGATTTTTTGCTGTTAATCAGTCCAGCATCATTTTTGGCCCACTAGCGCCATTTTCCCAAGCACCATTCCTCACCAACTAGCATCTTTCTTGCAGATGCTAGGCAGTCCTTGGCGCCAATGTGTGTCTTTTTTAAAATATGGTGCACGGATGGTGATAGGAAATGGCGTGAGCTTGCACTATATTTTTTGAAGGACAACTGCGTTGTTTTTCATAAATATGGGCCATTGTTTTTATCTGCCCTAAATTTGCTAAACTGCGCCACATGTTTATACATCCACTCCTTTTGCCACTAAATTTTAAACAAGGGAGGCCCACTTTACTGTGCTTTCAATTTTTTGGTAATTATACTGTCTGCTTTTATGTGTATTGCTTCTCAACAGGGATGTTCCATTTCATTTGGCGAAAACCGTAGTATTTTTTTTAGATGCTTTTATGAAATGTCTATTTTATGTGCTTTTATGATTTGCTGTGTTAAGTCGAATAAAGTGAATTTTGACATTGACAAATAAACAACTTTACTCATACGAACAAACATCTAGAAGGACCTCAGTCTCTCTCTGTAGTACTCCTGAAACATCGTTTTTTTTTATCTCATAAGAGCTGTTGACAAGCCAGACCTAAAAGGCAATCTTTTTTCAACATTTAAGGCCCTCTGCCCATCCCTAGTACTCCTACATTTCTCGTATTAATTCACATGACGGTATCATCATAACTTGGCCACACGGTTAATGGTGAGAAACGTTGTTAAATGCATATCTTCATACGTTCCTAATTTCAGTCGTTTTAATTTAAAAACGCATACATAGATGTATTTTTGAGGTGTATTAGGCACCACGTTTTGAATGAAGGGGGATTAATGAATATTGTTGTGAAGTGCTCCCTTTCCGGCGACCTCGGCCTTTTTATACTCAGTTAAAACACTGATAATAATTCTGTTTTATGTTTATTGAAGTATGTTTCTATTCCACTTTTTTTGCGACGGATGCCACAGTTACAAATTGTTGCCAATGTGAGAAAATTGTGCGCATATGGTCCCAATATTTTTTCACAGTGATTTTAACACTAAAATAAAAAACCGTGTAGCGTGGAAACATTATGACCTCGAGATGGCGCTCTTGAGACATATAATTCCCAGCTATTATTATTATTCATTCTCGCAGACCTATGTTAGAAGTTTACTGCATTGACAAGTGCTGTAAATGTCAAGGCCGAAGTGAAAAAACTGAAAATATGTAATTACTCAACTACAACGATTTATGGATTGCCATTTTGTTGCAGATTATTCAAACAAACGAATTTGTTAGTAACCATCATCTTGTGACGTTGATATTTCACAAAAGATTTTAGGTTAGCAGAGTCTGAATATTGGATGTTGGAAGGCCATTTTGTAAAATATGGAGCAACTGTGACCAGTAAATATATTTTATGGTAGTTTGTGAGACACAATAAAATGGGTTCAACTATCCTTAGTATTCGCTTTGAGCTCCCTTTATGAACTATTGAGGTTTGTCAGAAGTTCTCGAGAGGTTCGGCTAAAAAGATATTTACGGGCTTCACTTCTGTTTATGCTACACTGAATAAAGTATAAAAAAAGTATCAATGTACAAAAAAAATGTTCTACAGAGAAAGATAGCAACTATTAGTATTTTATACATCTGGCGCCATCTAGTGGTTTTTCTTTGTAAACTGACTCATTATTAATTAGAACAAATACGACAGTGTTGAGATAAAATCTAAAAATAGATTTTGAAGCAGAGGCACGGGTATAGTCGGACTGGAACAAAAAATAGTCTCGGGTACCAAAGAGAGTGAGCCGCATTAGTGAAGCAAATAGCTAAAAAGGGGTAGTAACATCAGGGAAGTCAACAGGACCCTAAAACTGGACCACAACTGCTTAAAAAAACAGCCCATACACTGATCTGTCAGACCAGCTCATAAGGCACTGGCTGATTGCCCTGTAGGCCAGTCTGACCCTGGGTGTAGGACCCTACAACAGCGTGGGCCTCGGCAGCATGGTCCCTCCCCCAACCCGGGATTACGACGGTTTGTCATTTTATGTTAACTGTCTGCTGGGCACTTTCACTAAGGGAACAAACCATTTCCACTGGATTTTTCTCCTCTGTCAGAATTACCACAGCCACGCAGTAGCATTTTAATGGTAATTCCTAGGCTTTAATTCTTTCCGCAGAAAGGCCCAGATTTACAAACGCTTTGTATCTGGTGTGCATTACATTTCTAATAGAAACTGGAGCAAAGTGTTCAGGTGGGATTTACTTTACAGGATTTGCATTAGATAGCAACCCAATGTCGTAAAGTTGTGTAACAAACTGCCTTGCCTTACTTTGCATCACAGGAGAGTTCCGTAGGTGGTGCATGACAGCAGTGGGGGAAACATGCATAGAAGTCTTGTTGAGTCTAAACCATAACTTGTCTAGTTTTTAATATAAACATTCAAAACTCAGCAGGTTGATAACACAAGTATATATAAAGGTGGCCCCTCTGTTATGGCGGAGGAGCGTCGCCTCTCTTCTGAAAGCAGAAAAATAAAATGATAATAAAACTATTTTTTTATCATTTCATTCTTTGCTTCCTCAGATAGTCTGCATGCTAAGGGAGGAGTGGAGCCATCCTCTGCATCAGCAGAGGGAGGAGGAGGATTAGTCAGTGCACTCTAAGTGCGCGTGTCATTTTGGCCAGCTGTCTTAGGCCGGCTAAACCAACATGCGCACTTAGAACTCTCCACCTGGGCTGTGATTCACAGCCGGGTGGAGAACCATTGCAGGCTCTGAGCCCCATGCTAAGCGGCATTTGAGCCCACTCAGAGAAACCCCAGCTCTTCTTTCTTGCTGGGTAACAGCATGAGAGAAGCGTCTGTATTGGGTGTGGTTGGGAGCAAGCACAGAAGCACCGAGGTGGTGGGAGCGTCGGGAGCAGAGGAACACAGAGGCAACAGATAAGTGCTTATTTTAAAATTATTATTACCCTCCCCCGCCTGTTGCCTCACCAAGCGTTACTGACAGCAGCCACCAATGTATATAAATGTGAAACATGCAATAGCAGACATCAGCATCAATAAACTTTGCTCAAACTCGCTAATGCCTCACTGAAGAGTATTGGAAAATATCAAATTTTGACCAATCAGATCTTGTATATAGAAAAAAAAATCTAAATCGAGGATTCAAATTGTTTCATCCCTTCCCAATTAAGACAAACGAAACCAAAAACACTCCTTCACATGTGTCAAAATAAACAATGGTGGACCCCTTCCGAGGTTCTCCGATACATACATGGTAATGATTTTCTGAATCTGTTAGTTTTCTAAGACAAGTCCATAATTCCGTGATGTTAAAGCATCCTCCCTATTTTTCCATGATTTTTTTTATTAGAGCCCGTTTTTACAGCAGTGCCCATCAAAATAATAGTGTGCAAACCAGGTGGAAAGCATAACTATCGACGTCCATTCCCAGAATGCTTGTCGACCGAGGAAAATCTATTTGCCTAAAATGTTGGAGATTTCCTTAAATAACAGCAAGCAGAAACCATGCAAGCTAACAAGTAATCACACACTTGTTCCCAACAGCCACTCTCCTTACTGCATCTTGTAAAGTTATAAGTTATAAGTATTAGTCATAATGTTTTTTAAGGGTATATTGGAGCAAAGCACTTCCAGGTAGTTTCATGGCATTTCCAGTTGACCAGTTACAAGCAGTCCATTCAACATAGTTATTGAGATTGAATTTTTCGACGTCTGCAGAACTGGTAAGGAAAAATAAATCAGTTGATTTCAGTTGTGTCATGGAATATGTTTCCAATAGTGTTTTTTTTTTTTATAACAACACTTCATTAGTTTTATTTCAGGCACACAATATACCCAACACAACGCCCTGCAGAGAATGCAATGCAGTACAACCAATTACCCCCATTAAACCCACTTCACTCCTTGGACCACCTACGAATACAGTCTCCAGTCCGTAATGCTTCCCCCATTTCCCCCATATTTTTTGGTGCTTCTTGGGGCGTACGGGGGCTGCATAAATCAGTTCCTCGAATTTTGCAGAGTGTGCCATGCCCGCCCTCCACTTCTTCATTGTTGGGACCTCTGGTGAAGCGCAGTGTGTAGCTACATCTCTCATTGCAATTAATGCACCCAGCCCCACTACAGCCCTCCATTTGGGCCTCTTAACTCATCGACCAGACCCAGCAACACAATCTTCGGTGATGCCTCGAAGCTCTGGCCCAGAATTGCTGATAAGACAAAGATAGACAGCCAGTATTTCTGGATGATGGAACACTTCCAAAATGAGGTGATAAAAATCGCTTATGCCCTTCACACATCTACTACAGCCAGGATTGGGAAGTTTGTGGGTTTGTGTGTTCTTCACAAGTGCTTGGGTGTGTAGTAGGTGCAATCTAATTAATTCAGTTGAACAAGATGCAGTCGGACTGAAATGGCTAAGGTTTGGGGTGCCATGTATGCCTCCCTCCATTCCGCCTCTTCCAGTGACCCTACCACCCCTCTCAACGTTCCCCTAATTGTGTCAGTGCACATGAGGAGTGGTGTACCAGGGTTTTGTAGATCTGAGAGATGCCTGTCTTGGTTCATGGGCTCATAAGTGGTCAAGCCTCCAAGGGGTTAAATTCGAGAGGTTCCGCTAGCATTTCCCTATCAGATGAGAGCACATGACGGAGTTGAAGGTATAGAAAAAATTGTGATTGAAGATCTAGAAAGGACTTCCTGTGGCCACCTGCCCAAATGTCACCCAGCCAGAAGATGCCAATGCTGTACCAACCACTAAACCCTTCAAGATGTGCCATCTGATCCAGCCATCCACCAACCCAGAAGGGGGTTGCCAGCATCCGACAGCACTTCATCAGTGATGTTTGCTCCCAAATGTAGACACAAATGTAGCCACTCACATTAAGCATGTTTGCGGTGCATCTAAATTTGAATGAAAAAAAGATCCCATTTAGCGTGTAGGCCCTTATTTCCTGAAAACGAATACTCATCAGTTTAGGCTGCATCTATTATTGTCTGGACAGTTAACGAGGCCAGAGAGAGGTTAGATCAATGAATCCCTCTTCACCTGGGAAGAAATCGGGTAATTGGCCATTTATGTGTTTTCAGCCCAGGGCTTTTGTGGAAGGGGGTTGGACCACGAGAAATGGACATCATTGATAAGAGCTAAAGGGGCATATTTATTATTTTTGGTGCAAAACTACACAAACGCATTTTTTCATAAAAGGTTTTGCACCGGCTTGCACCATTCTTGAGTGCCAGCCGGGAACCATATTTATGGAATGGTGCAAGGTGGCGCAAAGGGTAGGCTAGCATAAAAAAAATGACATTAGCTGGGTGGGGGTGGCGGTATGAGAGAAGGGGGTTTTGCACCAAAAAATAACGTTAGGCTGGTTAGAGTAAAAATAAATGACTCTAACCAGCCTAGCGTCATTTTCTAATGTAAAACCATCCATACCACATGACTCCCGTCTTAGAAAAAGACAGGAGTCATGCCCACCGCCCCAATGGCCAGCACAGTGGACCAGGGAACCCTGGGCATGGCCACGGCACCCAGTGCCATGTAGGGGGGCCCATTTCAGGTCCCACAATGGCACTTTAAAAACAAATACTTACCTGTACTTACCTATACTGACATGGGATGGGGTCCCCCATCCCCTGCTGTCCCTGTGGTGTGGGTGGGGGAGTCCCTAGGGCCTGGGGAGGCATCCCCCAACGCCTGCCGTGACCCATGCGTTAAAAAATGGTGCAAAGAAAGCTTTGGACCATTATTTGACCCCTCCTCCCGTGCATGATTTTAGCATGGGGCAATAAAAATGGCGCTAAGGCCATAGAGTAATTTTTTGCACGGTAATGCCTACCTTGCATCTCATTGATGCAAGGTAGGTTTCCACAGCCAAAAAATGACTTTAACTCCATAACTTTGGCGCTAGACAGGTCTAGCGCCAAAGTATAGATATAGAGTTAGTTTTGCACCAAATTTGCATTTAAAAAAAGTGACGCAAATTCGGTGCAAAACAAGCATAAACATGCCCCAAAGGGCCTTATTCAGCACATCAACAAAAACAATGTTGGTGCTTTGTCAAGACTGTTTATGGTGTAGAAGATCTCTACCCACTGTAAATAGCGAAGACAGGATTCCCTCCACTGTTTTGCAGATGTTTGCAACTGCCAAACTCTAAATATGGCCGTATGCCAAAATCCACTCGCCCCTTTTCATCGTTACTTTGTCTGCTCAGGAGGGGAGCACCAAAACAGCAAGTACCTTTGATTACTTCAGGAGCCGTTGAATGTATTCAACACAAAACACGGCTTTGCAATGCAATGGGTCTTTCGTTTGCTCGAGTTGGAGCTATTAGCATTGTAAATGTTAAGGACTTTTTTGCCAAATTGAAAATGAAAAGTAAAACAGTTGACATAAGCATGCCGATTCAAAGCACTACGTCCGCCATGAACGTGAGTGTGAAGGAGAGACACGAATGGAAAAATACGTTTGCTACAGTCAAATGAATTGGCAAAAGTGCAATTATCCATGTAACAGGTTCGGTGTCCAAGATGGTAGCAAAACTGACCCAAGGAGGGAGAAACGTAAAGCATTTAACAATGATAACAAAGGATTTTTGAAAGGCAAGCCCATGAATGAGTGATAGTGATGGACTTGCGGTGGGGGTGGTCAAAAGCCCACAACACTTACAACACATCAGATCGCTTTGCATGCTCGACCTAAACAGAGCCGTAGACAAGAGGGGGTGCATTTGAGGGCTGGGCCATCCCATAATTATCTTTGCCCCACCCCCAAATGACCAAGGCACCTGGCACAGTTTTGAGGTGCGGGAGTTTAGACAGTGAATAAGCACTAAAAATGCCTTTAAGTGTTCAGGCAATGCAGCAAGGCACATTGCTGCACTGCATTGCATTTAAAGAAGATAGCAGAAATGCATCATACTTAAAAAAGATGTGGCTCATTTCTGCTGTCTCCTAGCATTGGCACACTGTGTGCTGCGTAGTCCTAAAGCAGGCTTGATGCAAGGGTGCCTGAGGCAGGGTTGTTTTTGTTCAGAAATGGGCAACTTCCTACACATAGAAAGAGGGAGTAACAAGGAGAAAGAAAGATATTTCTCTGTGTTATGCCTCACTCTGGAAGACACAGCATTTTCCCAGGTTTACTAACTTTAGTAAATCTAGGAATGTGCCAAAATCCATAGGTGGATGCATGAAAAAGCCCAGGCTCCAACCAGCGAACGACTTCCCTACGCAAGGCAATGATATCTGCTGCCTGGCGCTAGTTGGTATTCACTACAGCATTCAAAGCCATGCAAGATGAATTTGCATGGCTTAGTAAATACCAAAAATGATTTTGCGCCTCGGCTGTGCCACAAAAGTGACACAACTCTGATGCAAAACCTTTGTAAATCTGCCCCCAGTGTATAGATCTGGGCCATAACTGGCATTGTGATAGGGAGAAAAAAGTGGGGATATCTGCAGATATGTGCATTGCTGCTTTCATCTCATATCTGAAGTCATTGTAAGATGAAAATGAGCAACCATAGTGTCTAAATATTTGGGACCTGAAGTAATGGACTAAATTGAAGTCCTTTGAGTGGCCTGGAGTGTGTGACAGATCTCTTCAGTTATTCCAATGCCTGTTCATTTAGTGATGGCTGGTTCATTTGCTTCACAGTATTGGCAATGGACAACTCTCATAGCATATATGCCTTTATTGAATGTAAGAGGTGTAAGTTACAGTTGGTTGACGGCTGCTGAGCATTTTAGTATTAGTGTGGGCCAGAAATGTTTTTTATGACCTAACAAAACAAAGTAATACCCCAGTAAAGCATAGGTCACCTCTCCTTAACTTACCAGCTTATCGGAAGTAGTTTGCTTGTTGGGTTGTTTCCAATCTGTGGGTTGTAAGCTAAAGACTGAGCTTGAGGGTATGTTAGAAATGGGGTCTTTGGTTGCAGTCAAGTTGCCCCCTGTCCAAGTAAGGACCCTTACTTTAGTCAGGGTAAAGGAGAACCACACTCAGTTAAACCCGCTCACCCCCTTGATATCGTGGCCTGAGCAGGCAGGCTTAACTCAGAGATAATGTGTTAAGTATTTGTATCAATACACACAGTAATACAGTCAACCACTACAAAATGACACAACACAAGTTTAGAAAAATAAGAAATATTTTATACAAATAAATAGGACCAAATACAACAACAATCTACAATACACCATTGAAAATATGATTTTAGCACTTAAAAACTCAAAAATAGTGTCTAGAAGCAAAAATGCTGGAATTTGGTATTAAGTGTCATCGTGACGTAGTCATTTCCTACAATGCGATGCAGCTGGCACCATTTACAGAGTCCTATGACCCCCAGGTACAGTACCTTTGTAACCAAGTAGAAAACAGGTCGGTACACGGAGTCCGGAGTGAGGTGTCACTGGATCCGATGCTGCGTCAGTTCCGGTGCTATGGGGCAGAAGAGCAGAGGCATCGCGCAGCAGTGGCGGGTCCTTATTGCAGAGCGGTGGAGGTGAGGCGGCATCAGTTGCGAGGTGTCGGTCCCTTGGTTCCGGCAGATATGAAGTCCAGCGAAGTCACGATGCTGTGAGGTGACCTCATGGGGTTGCAATGACCCCGCAGTCTCTGCGATGGCATCCGGTGTCACAAACGTTGGACTTACAAAACTCCAATCTCTGTGAATTGTGCATGGTCAGCGGCTGTGGTAACATGAATCCTGTGGAGTCATTGGGGTGATCGCTCTTCTGTGAGGTCCATGGCTTCGGGGCAGGCGGCATCACGGTTTCCGTGCAGCAGCACCTTAGCGAAGACACACGGTGTCGTCCGGTGTCGTTAAACAGGTTTTTTCCAGAAATTCACTTCCAGGTACTGGAATGAAACCCTCTGGAAAGCTAGAGGACACAGCATGCAGACACAGAACTGGATGGTGAAGCTGCCCCTGAGGCTTCAAAACAGGAGGCAAGCTCTCCTCCAAGCCCTTGGACATACCTCTCAAGCAGGAATGCACCATAAAGTCCAGTCTCTGTCCCCTTGCACAGGCAGAAGCAGCAACTGCAGGATAACCCAACAAAGCACAGTCACAGGCCATGGCATCACTTCTCCTCAGCTCTTCAGCTCTTCTCCAGACAGAGTTTCCTCTTGAATCCTTGAAGTAATCTAAAGTCTCGGGTTTTGGGTGCAATACTTATACCCCTTTCTGCGTTTGAAGTTGCCCAACTTCAAAGAAAAGTCTCTATTGTTGACAAGATCCTGCCTTGCTCAGGCCAGGCCCCAGACACTCACCAGGAGGTTGGAGACTGCATTGTGTGAGGGCAGGCACAGCCCTTTCATGTGTGAGTGACCACTCATCCCTCCACTCTAGCACAGATGGCTCAAGAGGATTTGCAGGCTACACCCCAGCACCCTTTTGTCACTGTCTAGAGGAGATGCACAACCAGCCCAACTGTCAAACTGGCCCAGACAGGGAATCTACAAACAGGCAGAGTCACAGAATGGTTTAAGCAAGAAAATGCCGACTTTCTAAAAGTGGCATTTTCAAACTAACAATCTAAAAACCAACTTCAGTAAAAGATGTATTTTTACATTGTGAGTTCATAGCCCCCAAACTTCATATTTCTATCTGCTCTCAAATGGAATCTACACTTAATATTTTTTTAAAGGCAGTCCCCATGTTAACCTATGAGAGAGATAGGCCTTGCACAGTAAAAGCATAATTTGGCAGTACTTCACTGCTAGGACATGCAAAACACATCAGTACATGTACCACCTTTAACATACACTGCAACCTACCCATAGGGTTACCTAGGGCCTACCTTTGGGGTGCCTTGCATGTATAAAAAGAGAAGGTTTAGGCCTGGCAAGTGGGTACACTTGCCAAGTCGAACTGGCAACTTAAAACTGCATACACAGACAATGGCAGGTCTGTGCCGTGTTTACAAGGCAACTTATGTGGGTGGCACAAGAAGTGCTGCAGGCCCACTAGTAGTATTTGATTTATAGGCCCTGGGCAACTCTAGTGCACTTTACTAGGGACTTATTAGTAAATCAAGTTTGCCAATAATGGAAAAGCCAATTGCATATATAATTTCACATAGGGAGCACTTGCACTTTAGCACTGGTCAGCAGAGACAGAGTGCCAAGATTAACAAAAACAGCAAAAGCAGAGTCCAGCACACAGAAACAACCTGGGAAGTAGAGGTAAAAAGTTAGGGAGACCACGCCAATGATGCCAAGTCTAACAGGGTACAACTGTTTTTCCAGGTTCTGTTGCCAGGATGTTTGGTGGTATAGTTGTCTTGAAAATAGATGTGTTTTCAACTGTATTCTAAAGTGTATCGCCTCCTGGATGCTCCGAATGCTGACTAGTAGTGTGATCCAGAGCTTGGTTCGTACTGAGAAAGCAGTGCCTCCGGCGTATTTCTTTGGTAAGGTGCTAAATGATAAGTGATGGAAAGCTCTATGAACAATGCAAAGTTCCCTAAAATGGCCCTGCCATGTAACAAAGGGCTACTATAACAGAATATATTAAAACATGGTTTAATATCTAGATAACCCTGCCAGGGTCAACACACTGAGGATTTATCTCCTTGAACAAAATATTGTGGAAGCCATAATCAGGGCATCTGAGGTTGAATGCATTTGGGCTATAATTGACCTCTCTAGACATCTCCACATCGACTAACATTTTCAGATTTTTGTATATTGTAATTTATTATCTGTGTAGTATGTATCTGTTTTTTTAAATGTATTGGCTCCTTTGAAATTCTGCTTTATCTTTATCTCATGTCTTGTAAAAGCAGGTAAATTGCTGTTATGAAGTCCTATGAAATTAATCTACTAAATGCATAATAGTTGGTGAACATTTGGAGCAGTTTTCTTATTGGGAGAAGTGTGGTAACAGTGGGTGTTCGGAATTCTGTGGATCCTCTCAGATTCCAGAGTTTTCCTTCACAGAAATATAAGGGAAATCTGTGATTTAGCCAACGTTTGGTGTTTGCAGAGCATTCTGGCAAAAAAAAAGTATTGGGATCCATGCAAATGATACCAACACAGACGTCTCTAGGTACCTTGCAGAAATGTCTGTGCCTGGAAGATTTCCCTGGTTGCTGACCAAGCCTTGGCCTAAATACCTCAGCTATCCACATTGCCAGGATTAGTCAATTTGTATGGCAAACTCCTGATCTTTCTTTGTGTCTAGGGACCTTTGGAAGACTTTCCTTTTACTGGTTGTAGCCCAGTCACACCAGGAGCATTCTACTGTGATTGGGAGAAGTGTAAACACTTGCAGTTTCCCACAGATTAATTTGTGTGATCTGCTTTCACGTTGTTCTGCTGTGTAAAGTCAGTGCACACAGTGTGTTGTGCAATACAGCAAATCAAAAAATAAAACTTTAGACTATTTGGAAGCATATCCCTCACATACCAACTTTGATTATGCAAAGTAAAATCTTTCTGGTGGTTTTGATAGAAATATTTTATTTTCCAGTACTGTGGGTGATCTGTTGAAGTCCATCACACTGTAAAAGTAGTGTAATGGACATCAGTGGGTCGTCCTCTGCCCCAAAGCAGTAAAAACCTACCAAATCCGTGCTGCCTTATTTTCTGTCCAACAAGAATTGAAAACAAGCTGCAGGGATATGATGGCCACATTGCATTAACTTCTTTGTTCCATGATTGTAGGGGTCCTTTCCAGTTCCAGGAGGTCCCCGGGATGGCAGGATTCCGGGACTGAGGAACAGTGAAAAGCACAGTCATCAAAGAAGGGTGACAGGTGCTGCTAATGGCCGTGCTTATGCAAGAGAAAGTTTCACTTGTCATAAATGGTATATGGAGAAAAGGGCTAGAGGGAAAATACAAATATTGAAAAGTGCAAAGATAGAAGATAGAGAGAAAGGAGTATAGAAAAGGAGACATAAGTAAGAGTAAGAAAAGGGGAGTAAATAGGAAAAGCAACAATAGCAGAAGAGACAGGAATGGGAAGACAGATGCAGCAGCAAACCAAAACGGATAGTAGGGAAAATGTTGAGGGGGGCAGAAGGGGCAGAGTTTGAAGGTTGGAGGTGAATGGAGAAAGTACCAGAAAGCCTAAAAGAGCAAAACGAGAGCCATGCAATGTAGAGAATTGGTAACTGGAGATATTAAGTAGAATCTATAGCTTATCTGGTTTGGTCAATACACCTGGCCCGATGTGATTTCAAAGCATAATTTTGCCTTTTATTTGATAAAAGAGATCTTAGTGTAAGATCCAATAATCACCTTGCCCAGTGGTCTTGAAAATACTAATAAGGTCTAACCATTGTTACTTGATACCCATTGCTTTTTGCACTGGTATCCCCTTGTTATTTGTTGCTATATGCTCTTGGTGAGAAGTGCTGATGCCTACTATTTTATTGCATATCAACCATGTCAACATTTGCTGGAAAGTACAGACTGCTGCTGAGAAGTTAAAGGTCCATTAAGGAATAGATTTGGCTTTCCAGTGTACATTTACATGTGACAGTTTCTTCACTGTTTCATAACAGGAAACTTGACTTTTATCGCGCCTGTAGTAATGCCGAATAATCCATTTGCAAGTAAATGTTTTCCATTTCCAGTACACATGGCAGGCAGCCATGCTTTCTACATTTATCAGTCAGAAATGTGCATTCTTGTCCAGGCAATGTTAGCTACGTATACAATGCCATGCTAGGAGCCTACTGCATGTGGAATAGTAGAGAACGCCCATAATTGTGGAAGTGGAGGACTCTTTAGCATTCAAATATGAGCACCATCAAGGGGAGAGATTACCACAGAACAGGATCCTAGATGCAAACTGTAAAACCATCACTCTGAGCATTAGAGGTAGCGCAACTTCTAGTGACCTCAGCCAAGCCACAGACCTCAAATGGATCAGACCAATCCTGGGCTCACATAATCACCTATATTTTACCATGTCTACCTCTCTTGCTTGTCAGTGTCTAATGAAGGTTTCCTCTTTTACAACACCTTTCACACAACCTGCCTGTAACTATAAGGGTTGTTTGCCAATGTCAGAGTCTGCCCATGCAGTTTTGATTGGTGCTTTTGATGAAATGTAATTGAACTATCCATGGTTTGTCACAACCTTACAGTGAAAATCATTGTGGGATTGTGGTAGGACGCCGTGGGCCGGGCCAAGAGGGAAGTACCCCGGGGGCATTTCGCAGCTTTCGGAGTCCATACAGGAAGGGGCGGGGCACCATCCAACCACTCAAGGCCTGGAAGACGCGACGGGCATCAAAATAATGGAGGAACAGCATGGGAGAGACAAAATCAACGTGGAGGCAAGATGACGAAGTGCGGTCAGGAGACGGCGGGCCGCAGGTTCAAGAGGGAGATGTGCCACTCGGAAACAGCGAGACGCGGCAGGCCAGAAGTGAATCGTCGCCAGTAGACGAAGTTACAGAAGGAGGATGGAGAAGACGCACTGAAGCCGGCCACGATCTAGGAAGAACATGGCCCCGGTCAGGTACGGGGGTGTACTGGGGATAGGGAGGAAATATGAACAACAAACACACACAAAGCATGAAAGCACTTGGTGAATGAAAGGGGGGGTGTACGAACGCAATAAAAGGCACACAATCATTTAGTATACAACCAAGGAAGGCATGTGGTGAGAAGGGGTGGCACTTTACTAACTAATGAAAAGAAAACAGTTAAAAAACTAAACAACAGTATTGAGGCCTGAGAGAAAGAGAGGATGAAAACGAATAATACAAGAAGAAAAGCAGATCTACACTAACCACACCGTCCACAGAAACAGGGTAAATAGGGACAATAAAAAGATAGAAGAGGAAAGAAAGAAGACAGGGGAACAGGGGAGTCAGTTATCATCCAATGTACCTTCTAAATGGCTTCTTCCTTCTCCCTCTTTTCCGGTATCTTCATTCGCGGAATGTCGAGATGACTACCTGAATGGATAAGAAGATCCAGTTACGAACAGCACCATATAACAACAAGACAAAACATGAGAAAGAGAAACAAAAACAAATAATATCGAGAAAACAAAGTGTGAAAGAAACAGAACATAGAAATAAAAGACCACAGCCAAAAGTCTATAATGCCAATAGTATTGGAACAATATCTAGAGGCACTACCTACCTCCACGAGGAACTGGATTCGACAACATCCTGGGCTGAACACCACCACCACCGTGGAATTAGCCTGTGCATATGACCCACCATTTCTCAGAAATCAATATCACCCCAATCCGTTCCAAACAAACCGATAGTAGGATCAAATATAGAAAGACCGTCACTTACTCGTGCTCCCTTAAAAGAACCCCTGACCACTCCTCAGTGTTTCAACTGTGCAGAATGGGGACACATTGCACAATACTGTCCCCAGAAAAAAACTCAAGGTGAACCTATGGAGATCGGGATGACCAAAGGAAGGTTGCTATGGTGAGGCAATACAATAACTCAGTATTCCACCCTGCTTCTGGTAAATCAAGAAAGAAGAAAAACATTAATGGATTCTGGGTGCAGTCAGAGTGTTATCAACCAAAAATATGTCACATCACATCAATAGATCAAGGGTGAACAAGTCATGATCACCTGTGTACATGGGAATAGTAGAAAATACTACTGTTGCTATCATTCAAATGTTACCCTGTTGCTATCATTCAAATGAACTGGAGAGGAAAGGAAGAGTCTGTGGTAGTAGGAGCTATCCCGAATCTGGTCGAAGAACTTATACTAGGCACAGATTATACCTCATTTTCCAAACTCTTGGATAGCCTCCATTCTAAACATCAGACATAATCCAAGTGGAAGGAGGCACCTTTTTCAACATCAGAAATCGAAAAGCAGGTCCCAAGAAAACACTTAACTACATCACAAAAATGAAAGCAAAAGAAGGCATATCGCAGGGTCGACAATAACGATAACGGTCCTAACTCTGGTCGCGCGAAATTGTTTTTTTCCATTGCAGACCAATTCCAACAAGCTCAGCTAGAGGATCCTACTTTAAAAAACGCCTAGCAGGCTGGTCTGACCACAGAGCCTCAGACGGTAGGTCCACATTTTTGCATTAACAATGATTTGTAATATCGCACCCTACCAGGAAATACAAAACCCCAGTTGCTAATTCCCCAAGATTACAGCGACCAAGTCCTTCACCTAGCACACGGCGATACAGGAGATGGTCATCTGGGGAGAGATAAAACAGAGGAATATATAACCAGGAGATTTTTTTGGGCCGGAATATACAGTGATGTAAGAAGACATTGCCAACAATGTTCAAAGTGTCAGTTAGTAAACCCCCCTAGGGACCCTAAGGCTCCTCTCCTTCCATTACTAATCATAGAGACCCCTTTTTCCCGGGTGGGTATGGACTTGGTGGGACCTTTGAAACCCTCCTCTAAAGGTCACCAATACCTTCTAGTCTTGGTAGACTATGCTACCAGATGTCCGGAAGCCATTCCCTTGGCAAGTATGACTACTAAGAGCATGGCTCAAGCCATGATTGAGTTTTTCTCTCAAGTGGTTTTCCCTAAAGAACTCCTGACAGACCAGGGATCTCCTTTTATGTCCAGACTAATGTCTGAGATATACCATACTCCTGGTGTCCAACAAGTATGGACCTCTGCATACCATCCTGAGACCGATGGTCTGGTAGAACGGTACAATAAAACTATTAGAAATCTCTTGTAGAAAGTCATCAGTGAATCTGCTAGAAATTGGGATAGGAAGTTACCAATGGTATTATATGCCATCAGAATACACACACAGTCTTCCACAGGACATAGTCCCTTTGAACTCCTATTTGGAAGACAACCACGAACCATGTTAGAAATGTTAGCTGAACAATGGGAGGAAACCAAGGAAGAAACAAAAGACTTGCTCACATATACTAGTGAACTACAAGACAGCTTACATACCGTATGGGAGGATGTCCATACACAGCTACAAGAGGCCCAGATGAAACAGAAAGCTCATTACGATGTGAATATTAAAGTTTGCGTGTTAACCATAGGACACAAAGGCCCTCATTACAACCCTGGTGGTCGGTGTTAAAGCAGCGGTAATCCCGCCAACAGGCCGGCGGGAAAAAAAATGGAATCACGACCATTGCCAGAAACCGCCAACATAGACAGCCACTTTAACACTCCGACCGCCATGGCGGTAGAAACAAACACAGCGGCGGTCACTGCCAACAGACAGGGAGAACACAAGGTTCCTCCCACTGTATTACAACACACCTATCCGCCACCTTTTCCGGGGCGGTACCGACGCCATCAAAAGCACTGCGGAAACAGTCTTTGGAACGGAAACCACTCACCTTTCGACACTTTACGAACGACCGGGACTCCATGGAGCCCGAACTACAGGTCCTGCTGATGCTGGTCTACCTCCTCTTGTATCAGGAGCAGCAAAGACGCCGGCGACGACCACGGTGAGTACTGCACCTAGCACACAGGTGAGGGGTGAGGGAAAAGAGAGAGAAACACACACGCAACACCCCTACCCCCACCCTCACCCACAACCTCATACACACAAAAACATGCAGCAACATTACATATACACCCCGTCATCCCCTGGAAGAACGCAAGGACAAAAAGAAATGATTGTAACAAGTGTAATCATTGAAATATCAGATAGGCCAAATTCAAATATCCGTATATACAAATATGTACACCAACTACACAAGTCCGGATATTAATGAAATCATTGTCCATGGATCTGTTTCCCAAATTGCAGGGGCGAAGCCCACACAAGATACCTGACTCGAAATGGAGAGAACACTGCAGGGGCATCAGATGGAAAATAAACAGGCACGTCAGGGGGCGGGGGGCACCTCAGCTGGATGAACGTATGATGCCACTGTTCCACGAGGGGGCTCCATGCCCACTGATTGGTCCGGGGGAGTGCAAAGCCAAAGTCTCTCAAGTCTCTCCAGTGGGTGGGTTGCCCACTGCTTTATCCTGGGGAGTGCAAAGCCACAGTCTCTCAAGTCCCTCCAGTGGGTGGGTTGTCCACTGCTTTATCCTGGGTAGTGCAAAGCCACAGTCTCTCAAGTCAATGCCTTTCTCCACTGGATCTGGAGGGGGCTTTGTGTCCAGAGTGCTTCATCCTGCCAAGGACTGAGGTAGTGGATGCCTTTCTCCACTGGTTCTGGAGGGGGCTTTGTGCCTAGAGTGCTTCATCCTGACAAGGACTGAGGTAGTGGATGTGAATCTCCACTGGTTCTGGAGGGGGCTTTGTGCCCAGAGTGCTTCATCCTGCCAAGGACTGAGGTAGTGGATGCCTTTCTCCACTGGTTCTGGAGGGGGCTTTGTGCCCAGAGTGCTTCATCCTGCCAAGGATTGAGGTAGTGGATGCCTTTCTCCACTGGTTCTGGAGGGGGATTTGTGCCCAGAGTGCTTTATCTTGCCAAGGACTGAGGTAGTGGATGTAAATCTCCACTGGTTCTGGAGGGGGCTTTGTGCCCAGAGTGCTTCACATGCAGTGTGGCAGGTACCATTCCCTCACCTGGCTGTGTGTGCCATGATATTGCCTGGGAACAGGTAGCATGATACTCCATGGAGGCAGAGACACACTCCACCCTGCTGTGACTTCGTCTGCCACCTGCAGGTACAAACAGTGCTGGGAGTCATGGCTCATGTACGCTGGGCAGGATCCAGGACATCTCCTGCAGCCTCAGACAGCTGGCCACTGGGGATGATTGCCATGTCAGCTATGGTGGCACTGTCTGAGCACGCCGCTGGGCTGGTGGCGGTGCTTGCGGCGGTGTCTGTGGCGGAGGTGCTGGCGGTGGTGCATGTGTCTGTACCTGTGGAGGGGCACAGCAGGACGTCTCCTGCAGCCTCGGACGGCTGCCCACTGGGGATGATGCTGGGGACTGTTGCTGAGGCAGCAGACTTGCAGATGGCGGTGTCCACCGCCGTACAGAGCGATGTTGTGGTTGAAAGAAGGTGTGACTATGGTCCTTCAGCTGGAGCCTCCGTGCCCTGTCCTGCTCTTCGGCTTGAGTTCCTTCCCCACCTTTGATGTCACTGCTGGTGCCTTGCCACCGTCCCCTTTTGGCTTGGAGGAGCCCTTGCTTGCTGGTAGGTGCGGCTTCTCCCTCCGGCATGTGGGCACCTTCTTCACCTTGGCAGTTGGTGGAATGGCCTGCTTGTTGGCCTCGCTAGTTGGCACACTGGCAGCCCTGATGAGTGCCGCCCGCAATGTGACCGGACTTGCTGAGACCACCGTGCTGGAGGATTTGGTGGCTGAGGTGCTGGGCTGGGATCTGGACAGCCTGGCCCTAGGGGAAGGACGGGGGGCGGGGAGGTGTAGGGAAGAGGTCAAAGTTTGCGAGGAAGAGTTTCTTAGACACACTGGGACGGGAAGATGGAGGGGGTTTGGGAGTGGAGGAAGAGGTAGTGATTGTAGGAGATGTACGTCCACTGAATTTTGGTGAAGGTGCATGGGCTGGAGGCTGTTGTGAGGTGGATGGCTGTTGGGTGGGTGTGTGCCTGCGTTAGTGTACTTTGAGAGGAGGGCTCACAGAGACACTGGGAGAGGACACAGGGGATGTGTGAATGGTAGTGGGGGTGGTGAGTGCACGTGAGCAGTGTGTGGTGATGGGCGTGCTGGTGAGGGAGGTAGTGGATGAAGATGTAGTGCAAGCAGGTGTGAGTGGAGACGAGACAGGGAGGGAGGAGGAGGACATGGAGGAGGGGGACACAGTGGAGACAGTGGATGTTGGTGCGTCTGCATGGGGATGGTGCTTGTGTGAGTGCCTGTGGGATGTGTGGTGCTTATGTTTGCCATGTCCACTCTTGTGTGTTGATGTGTGTGCATGTTGGTCTGATGGTGTGCTTGGGATAGGCTGAGTGACAGGGGATTGGGTCTGGGTAGAGGAAGTTGGAGGGGGGAGGCTGGACACAGGGACAATGGCTGCCATCAGTGCTGAGGCCAGAGCCTGAAATGCTCTCTGGTGGGCCACCACGCCAGAATGAATGCCCTCCAGGTATACATTTGTTTGCTGCAAATGCCTCTGAACACCATGGATGGCATTCAAAATGGTTGATTGCCCAACAGTGAGGGATCTCAGGAGGTCAATAGCCTCCTCACTGAGGGCAGCAGGGCTGTCTGGGGCAGGGGCTGAGGTGCCTGGGGCAAAAGAGATGCCCACCCTCCTGGGTGAGCGGGCACGGGAAACTCGATGAGGGGCTGCTGGGAGGGTGGTGCTGGTAGGGGGGTGGCGGCTGTACCTGTTGATGCGGTGGGCACAGAGGTGCCTGCCACCGCAAGGAAGCTCCCATCAGAGGAGGAGTCGCTGGTGTCTGCACCTGTCCCCGTTGTGGAGCTCCCCTCGCCCTCCGTCCCACTGGTGCCTTCGGACTCTGTTACTTCACCCTCCAGGGCCATGTGGGATGCAGCTCCCTCCTGCTCCGGTGCCACTGGTCCTCTGCCAGATGATGCCAATGCACATAAGGACAGGGTGACAAAACAAAAAGGGGGGTAAGACAGAAGAGACACATGGTCAATGCCTGCAACACCACTACCGTTGGCGGACACAACACACAGGGAGCAGCCCCATGCACTAAGCCATGCACTGACAAGGCAGGGGAAAAGCACATGCCCATAGGGGACTCTGTCGAGAGCCATTTTATGCACAGATGGAAGCCCTAGGAGCCTGACTAGGTGTAGAAGGCAAATACCACCTTTGAGGTTGGACTGGAAATGATGCTGCAAATCAATGGATCTACTTTGCGCGTCTGCCCTGGCCTAGGGGAACCCACAGCCCACCTCCCCCACCCAGACACCTCGTAAAGCGTGCAGAGTCAGCTGAATGAGAGTGTACTCACCCCCTTGTGGCTGCTGTGATACCCTCAAGTGCCCATCCAACTCAGGATATGTCGCTGCCAGGATCCGGAACATCATGGGGGTCATGGTGTGACGGGCACCCCTTCCGCGTTGGGAGGCCATCCCCAGATGGGCCTCCGCTGCCTTCTTGCTCCAGCGGCACAGGTCCTCCCATCTTTTCTGGCAGTGGGTGCTCCGTCTATGGTAGACCCCCAGGGTCCGCACGTCCTTGGCGATGGTACGCCAAATACCCTTCTTCTGGTGGGCGCTGACCTAGAGGAAAAGTGAAGTAAAAATGGATGTTACTCCCCCGTAGATTTCTTCTCACACATTGGCCACAAACCTCCTACCCTGGCCCAGAAATACATACACACTCCATCCTCACATGCTGGCCTGTCCCCGTCTCTTCCATCCACAACACACCATAAATCATGTGCCATCCACCATGCACACTGTTTACTCACCTGTCTGTCTGGAGGACCGTACAGTTGCGTGTACTGGGGGAGGACCCCATCCACTAGTCTGTCCAACTCCTCCGAAGTGAAGGCAGGGGCCCTTTCCCCAGACACTGTAGCCATTGTCGCTTCCAGACTCAGGTCACAGCAGCACTTGCAGTGTAGGTCCTCTCCTGTTGAAGGTCAGGTATCAAGTGAGTGAACAGATAGAAAATGGCGGTCACGTCTGCGGCGGTGCGTACCGTCACCGCCGGCGTACATCACCATTGGCTCTTGGAACCCATAGGGCCCAATGATAACCAATGCTGTCTTGCGCCGCTGTCTTCAACCGCCTACCACGACGGTGTACAACGCCAGCACAGTTATCTCATTTCCCCTTGTCCCACCTTACAGGTCAGGCAGCCGCCATTTCAGGGGGCTACATGGCAGGCCAAATAACTGCGTCACACCTATTTAGGCCAGGAATACGGACAGACAAAGGCACATCGAGAAAATTTTACATTTGTGCTAAACAGCCTTGTGAAACCTATGTTTTGTATGACCCTCTGCTCACCGTTCTCCATAGGGCGCTGGGGCAAGCGATGAGATGGCGGCATCCTCCGGTGTACAGACCCCTGGTGGACCTGTCGACAATGGAAGACATACACATAATTATCACTTACAGACTTGATCGTGCAACAATCCAGGAACTGTGTGCCCAGTTGGAGCCTGCCCTGATGTCAGCTCTCGGCCATTCCACAGGAATCCCCCCTCTAGTGCAGGTCCTGTCAGTACTCCATTTCCTGGCCAGTGGGTCTTTTCAAACAACAGTAGCCATGGCATCAGGGATGTCCCAGCCAATGTTCTCTAACGTGTTGTCCAGAGTTTTATCTGCCCTGCTGAAAAACATACGCAGCTACATCGTTTTCTCTCAGGTGGAGGATCTGCCCACAGTGAAAGGTGACTTTTATGCCCTGGGACATATCCCCAACATCATTGGTGCCATTGATGGTACACATGTGGCATTTGTCCCCCCGCAGGAATGAACAGGTGTACAGAAACCGGAAAAGCTACCATTCAAAGAATGTGCAGATGGTGTGTTTGGCAGACCAGTACATCTCCCATGTGAATGCCAAGTATCCTGGCTCAGTGCATGACGCTTACATTTTGAGGAATAGCAGCATCCCTTATGTGATGGGGCAACTCCAGAGGCACCGTGTGTGGCTAATAGGTGAGCCTAAAGTCCCCACACGGTTTCATTTGCTGTCTGGGTATGGGAGATTCCCAAATGTTTGGAGTATGTCTAACAGTTGTCCCTCGATATTTGGCAGGTGACTCTGGTTACCCCAACCTGTCATGGCTACTAAACCCAGTGCGGAATCCCAGGACAAGGGCAGAAGAACGCTACAATGAGGCACATGGGCAAACTAGAAAGATAATAGAGCGCACCTTTGGCCTCCTGATGGCCAGATTCTGGTGCCTCCATCTGACAGGTGGCTCCCTATACTACTCACCGAAGAAGGTGTGCCAGATCATTGTGGCCTGCTGTATGTTGCACAACCTGGCTTTGCGATGCCAGGTGCCTTTTCTGCCGGAGGATGGGCCTGATGTTGGTCTTGTGGGAGCTGTGGAGCCTGTGGACAGTGAAGAAGAGGAGGCAGAAGAAGAAGATGTAGACAACCGAAACAACATCATCATGCAATACTTCCAGTGAGACACAGGTAAGAGGATGGAACTGCTTCCCACATCTCATACTATTGTAGGACCTAGCATAAATCTACCTTTTTACCTCTGTGTATGGACCCTGACTTGTCACTTTGGCTTTCCATTTCAAACATCTGGGTCCCACTTTGGGCCTTCTGCTATGTTTACTGCTGGCCTACAGCTGTGTAACATTGGTATGTGAACAAGTACATTGACATTGCTATATTTCAGAGATGTTGCAATTACACATTTGTGAAAGCTCAGACTGACTCCAGATTGTTTTATGATTCAAGGGTGTTTAGTTCTGTGCTAATAAGTGGAGGGGTGTGTGCAATGGGCTGGGGTGATGGTGGAGGATTGTTCATGGCAGAGTCCAGTCTCTTGGTCTCACAAGTGCAATGTCCAATGAGGAATAGGAAGGGGAGCAATGGCAGTTTAAGGTGGACAGGGTGACAAAGTGGGACAGAAGGGTGACATTCAGGAGGGTCTTATTTCCTGGCGGGGGTCTTGGCAATGTTCTCTGTCTTGTTCCTGGATCTCAGAGACCGTTTGCGGGGTGGTTCTCCTTCTGCAGGGAGTGGGGTGCTGGTGGCCTGTTGGTCCTGTGGCAGTGCCTCCTGTCCACTAGTGCTGGCGGAGGTGGGGGGCTGTTCATCGTCCAGGCTAGTATCAGGGGCCTGTTTGTGTCCCACTGTGTCCCTCATGGTGTTGACAAGGTCTGCTAGCACCCCTGCAATGGTGACCAGGGTGTTGTTGATGGACTTCAAGTCCTCCCTGATCTCAAGGTAGTGTTCCTTCTGCAGCCGCTGAGTCTCCTGAAACTTGGCCAGTACCGTGCCCATGGTCTCCTGGGAATGGTGATGTGCTCCCATGATGTTGGAGAGGTCCTCATGGAGAGTGGGTTACCTGGGCCGGTTCTCCCCCTGTCGCACAGCAGTCCTCCCAGCTTCCCTGTTATCATGTTCCTCTGTCCCCTGAAGCGTGTGCCCACTGCCACGGACCCCAGGTCCCTGATTTTCTTTGGTTTGGTGGGTTTGCCTGGGTTCCCTGTAGTGATGGACACACTGCTGGTTGACATGTCCTGGGGACAGAGGGATGGGCCCGCTGGGTGGGTGCTGTAGTGGTGTTTCTTGAAGGGGGAGGCTCTGTGGTGGCTTGTGACAGTGGCAGGGGAACCAACTGTCCAGAGGTCCCTGATGGGCCGGGCTGGTCATCTTGATCCAGGCGTGCAGAGCTGCTGTCATCACTGTGGGCTGCTTCTGTGGGGGGACTGGATATGTCTGGCACCTCCTGTTCGGTGATGTTGGATATGGGACCTGTTGGGGTGTAAATGCATAGGTTTAGTATCTGTGTGTGAATGTTTGACAATGTTCAGCATTCCGTCCATCACTTGTTGTTTTTGCTTTGTCGCCCTAAGTGGGAAGGGTATGCCCAGACGTGGGTCCCGTGCTTCCCATGCCACTGGATTCAAGCTAGCCTGGCTGATGAGGGGTGAAACCCCGAAACCGGTCCTAGGATGCTTGTTTCCAGTCCAGGGAAGACCTGGCCTAGCAGTTCGGGCTGGACTGTTCCCATAGGGAACAGGGTCAAGACTGATTTGCATATGGCTGGGTCCAAACTGGAATGGCATGGGCAGCAAAAAAACGATGGATTTAGGCCCAGATCACTGTACTGGGGGTGAATGTTTGACAATGTTCAGCATTCCGTCCATCACTTGTTTTTGCTTAGTATCTGTGTGTGCCATTCTGTTCATTGGGTGAGGTACCCTCTACTCCTGTGCTTGCATCATTGTGTTTGCCCTTTTGTGATAGTTGGTTTGGGGTCTGTGTGGGTATCGGTACTGGACATGCTTTGGTGATAGGTGTCCATGCATAGGTGTTGCAAGAAGGGCCTTGGCATATGGATGTGTGGGTTGTGATAGTGGGACATATGTGACATGATGGAGTGATGGGAGTGAGGGTGAGGGTGGGGGTATGTGATGGCATGCAGGTGGGGTGGGGGATATAGTAGTAAAGATATGACTTACCAGAGTCCAGTCCTTCTGCTACTCCTGTGAGGCCCTCAGGATGCAGTATTGCCAAGACTTGCTCCTCCCATGTTGTTAGTTGGGGGTCCACTGCCAGTACTCTGTACAGCAATCTTGAAACCACTGAATGCACCTTCCCCCGTAGGTCGTTGCACCTCTTCCTGATATCATCCAGTGTTCTTGGATGCTGTCCCACTGCGCTGACCCTGTCGACGATTCCCCGCCATAGCTCCATCTTCCTTGCAATGGAGGTGTGCTGCACCTGTGATCCGAAAAGCTGTGGCTCTACCCGGATGATTTCCTCCACCATGACCCTGAGCTCCTCCTCAGAAAACCTGGGGTGTCTTTGAGGTGCCATGATGAGGTGTGGGTGATGTGTGAGGTGCTGTCTGTTGTGATGTGTGGGGGGATGTGTTGCTGTGTGTTGTTTGAGGTGCGTGGATGTTGTATGAGTGATGGTGTTGTGTGCCTGTGGATGCTGGTGTTGTGTTTTCTATTCTCTCTCTGGGCTTCTTCCAAAATTGTTCTTTGGAAGGGTTTGTGGGTAATGTGGGTGGGTGTTTTATAGTGTTGTGGGTGTGTGGGTGTGGTGTGTGTATGTTTGTCAGGTGTGTGTATTTTGAATTGTCCAATTTGGTTGTGTTTTGTAAATGTGTGTGTATTTTGAGCGCAGCTGTGTGTATCGCCAATGGATTACCGCGGTTGAATGACCACCGCGTTCATTCGTGGGTTGTGATAGTGTGGGTGTATTCTTGTTGGCGTGACGGTGTAGGTTTTGATATCGCCAGTTTATCATTGACCCTTAGCGTGGCGGACTTGTGTGGGTGTCTGTATTGTGGTGGATTCCGAGATGTGGGTCGTAATACCTGTAGTGAAATTCTGCCGACGCAATGGAATGTTGGCGGTCTTCATCACGGCGGAATGCGGGATTTACCGCCAGGGTTGTAATGAGGACCAAAGTCTTAATCCTTCTACCAGCTACAGAGAATAAATTACTTGCCCGTTGGCAAGGACCTTATACAGTACTTGAACAATTAACCCCAGTAACATACAGAATAAAAATACCTGAGGGATCAGGCAAAAGACAGATATATCACATTAATCTTCTAAAAGAGTGGCATGAAAAAAATTATCAGAATAGAAACCTATATATTTCTACCTGTTCTGAGCCTGATATACCTATGTTTCCTATATGTTCTGATTCTGAGCAAGAAAATATGCCCCATTTTGGTACTAATCTTAATCCTTCTCAATGTTCTCAATTAAAAGATATAGGGGGTCATTCCAACTTCGGCGGGTGGCGGAGGCCGCCCGCCAAAGTTCCCCCGCCAGAAGACCGCACCGCAGTCAAATGACCACCGCGGTCATTCTGACTTTCCCGCTGGGCGGGCGGGCGACCGCCAAAAGGCCGCCCGCCCGCCCAGCGGGAAAGACCCAGCAACGATGAAGCCGGCTCCGAATGGAGCCGGCGGAGTTGCTTGGGTGCGACGGGTGCAGTGGCACCTGTCGCGATTTTCAGTGTCTGCTAAGCAGACACTGAAAATCATTATGGGGCCCTGTGAGGGGGCCCCTGCACTGCCCATGTCAGTGGCATGGGCAGTGCAGGGGCCCCCAGGGGCCCCATGACACCCGTTCCCGCCATCCTGTTCCTGGTGGTAAGAACAGCCAGGAACAGGATGGCAGGAAGGGGGTCGGAATCCCTATGGTGGTGCTGCTTGCAGCGCCGCCATGGAGGATTCCTATGGCCAGGGGAAAACCGGCGGGAAACCGCCGGTTTCCCTTTTCTGACCGCGGCTTTACCGCCGCGGTCAGAGTTGGCCAGGAAGCACCGCCGGCCTGTTGGCGGTGCTTCCGCGGTCGCTGGCCCTGGCGGTCCATGACCGCCAGGGTCAGAATGACCCCCATAGTCAGACAGCATCAGATGGTATTCTCAAAAACACCCGGCAGGACCCATCTCATAAATCATCATATACGTACCCAAGACGGAAGGATTTCCTGACAAAGGCCCTACTGCATACCCGAAGCCAGAAAGCAGATAGTAGAAAAGGAAGTTGCGGAGATGTTAAAAGCAGGGATCATTGAACCATTATCTAGTCACTGGTGTTCCCTTATAGTCCTAGTCCCCAGACCAGACAGCTCTATCCGATTCTGTATAGACTTCCAACAAGTGAACTCCCTTTTCTACTTCGATATCTATCCCATGTGTCGGATAGATGACCTTCTAGAACGATTAGGACGGGCAAAATACCTAACTAGTCTTGATCAAACAAAGGGCTACTGGCAAAGTCCCCTAGAAACAAGTAATAGAGAAAAAACAGCCTTTGCGACTTCCTCCGGGTTATACCAATTCACTGTACTGCCGTTTGGACTTCATGGAGCTCCCGCCACTTTCCAGAGGTTGATCGATATTGTATTGCAACCCTTTCAGGCCTACTCAGCAGCCTGACTAGATGATATCGTCATATACAGTGAGACTTGGGAAGATCATATAACACACTTGTCGCACATACTAGAAGCCCTTCGACAGGCAGGTTTGACCGCCAACCCGGAGAAGTGGAACTTCGCACAGAGTACAATTAATTATTTAGGGTATGTGATAGAACACGGAACCCTTAGGCCGCAGATAGAGAAGGTAGAAGACATTACTCACATTCCAGTCCCAAAGATTAAAAAAGATGTTAGAGCCATCTTGGGGATGGTGGGTTACTAGTGGCG
Organism: Pleurodeles waltl; assembly: GCF_031143425.1. Classification (NCBI taxonomy): domain Eukaryota; kingdom Metazoa; phylum Chordata; class Amphibia; order Caudata; family Salamandridae; genus Pleurodeles; species Pleurodeles waltl. Next base: position 327,678,906 of record NC_090447.1, on the reverse strand, counting down.
GTTTATTCCCCATTTGTCGGACCATGCTGTCCCTCTTACTGCTCTACTGGAAAAGAAACTGCCCAATCATAGATCCCAGTTAACTGACTTAGAGAGACAGCATTTCCATCACCTAAAATCTTTATTGACTACTGAACCCATTTTACACTGCCCAGACTTCCACAAACCCTTCCAGGTACAAACTGATGCTTAGCATCAGGGAATAGGAGCGGTGTTGTCCCAAGAGGGGGACAACGGACATTATCATTCCACTGTCTATATCAGTAGAAAACTCTTACCCCAAGAACAACATTATGTAACTGTTGAGAACGAATGTCTTGCCATTAAATGGGCTGTGGATTCCCTTCGCTATTACCTCCTGGGAAGAGCTTTCACCCTTCTTCTGGACCACGCCCCTTTGACTTGGCTTTCTAAGCATAAGGATTCAAACCCTTGCATCCTTTGATGGTTTTTATCACTTAAATCTTTTTTATTTCAGATCCACCACTCCCCTGGTTCACTTCTGACCAATGTGGATTTTTTATCTCGCTATCCATCCAATGGGTGGCTCGAAAAGCCACTCTCTAGGGGGAGTGAATGTAGTAGGACGCCGTGTGCCGGACTGAGAGGGAAGTACCCCGGGTAAACTTTGCGGCTTTCGGAGTCCCTCCAGGAAGAAGCAGGGCACCTTCAAACTGCCCAAAGCCAGGAAGACACGACGGGCATCAAAACAAAGGAGGAACAGCATAACAATAGAGGAGGAGAGAAGAGCATGGGAGAGACAAAATCAACAGGAGACGGAGGAACGTGGAGGCAAGAAGACAAAGTGCTGTCAGGAGACGGCGGGCCGCCGGTTCAATAGGGAGAAGTGCCCCTCGGAAACAGCGAGACAAGGCAGGCCAGAAGGGAATCGCCGCCAGGAGACAAAGTTACAGTAACCTGGGGAATGGAGGAGGGAGAAGATGCGCTGGAGTCGGCCACGTTCTAGGAAGAAGTGGCCCGATCAGGTACAGGGGGTGTACTGGGGATGTGGAGGTAATATGAAGCACAACACACACAAAGCATGAAAGCACTTGGTGAATGAAAGGGGGGTGTACGAACGCAATAAAAGGCACACAGTCATTGAGTATACAACCAAGGAAGGCACGTGGTGAGAAGGAGTGGCACTTTACTAACTAATGAAAAGAAAACAGTTAGAAAACTAAACGACAGTATTGAGGCCAGAGAGAAAGAGAGAAAGAAAACCGAATAATAAAAGAATAAAAGCAAATCTTCATTAACAACACCAGCCACAGAAACAGGGGAAATAGGGACCATAAAAAGATAGAAGAGGAAAGAAAGAAGACAGGGGAACAGGGGAGTCAGTTATTGTCCAGCGTACCTTCTAAATGTCTTCTTCTTTCTCTCTCTTCCGGTATCTTCATTCGCAGAATGTTGAGATGACTACCTGAATGGATAAGAAGGCCCAGTTACGAAGAACCTGAAGGAACAACACGAAGACCATTTAACAACAAGACAAGACCTGAGAAAGAGAAACAAAAACAAATAATACCGAGAAGGAAAGTGTGAAAGAAACAGAACATAGAAATAAAAGACCACAACCAAAAGTCTATAACACCTTCTGGTATCCATTATTACTTACCTGTCACAGGGACCTTCCCAACTTTCCCTGTAAAATAGCATTTCAATTGTACTAAGTTGTTCCTATTGTTGCATCCCTAAAAGCTTTAAAACACACTGTTCACCACTCATTTTCCAAAATGCTCCTGACTGATATTGTGCAAGTTCTCTGTAAAGTTATTTTAAATTAGTGGCAAGTTAAATATAAACATCACTCACAAAGCTGGTCAGAATGAGGAAACTCCATACTTTATGAAGCAGATGCAGTTTGTCACCTCCAGCTACATCATTCCCTCACAAGACCTTTCGAAACAAGATCTCATAATTCTTCAGTAACAAAATCACCTATATATACAACAACTTTGACCCCCAACTGGAGTCCGTTACATTTGAAACTCAGCGCCCAATCACGGCTGATAACCTTGACCTTATAACCTGCTGTCATCACTGTCAAAATCTCTGTCATAAAGACCATCCATTCAGATACTCCTTCTGACCACAACACCTTCGCCTAAGGATTGCTACCAATCAGGGAAGCACAAACACCGATCCTCAATGCCTCCATCGACTCAACCAAATCCCCGGACACTTGGAAACCCATCACCATCATGCCCCTGCTCAAGAAGCCATCCGCTTACCCAGCCACACTTTCCAACTACAGACCTGTCTCCCTCTTCCCATCCCAGCATAGGTATTAGAGAAAGTAGTCAACCGATGCCTCACAGACCACCTCAGCAACCACTGGCTCCTCAATGTCAGGCAGTCTGTATTCAGTCCACAGAGCAGAAACTAATTGCCGCCACAGATGAGATCAAATGTTCCTTGACAGAGGAGGCACAGCAGCCCTCATTCTGCTGGACCTCTCTGCAGCATTTGACACAGCCTCACACCCCGTCCTCATTAAGAGACTGCAGAAGATTGGCATCCAGGGTTCCACTCTCTGCTGGACCTGCTCATTCTTTTTTTTTAATAAACAATTTTATTGTTTTATGTGACAACAAACTTTTCACCACTCTCTGCTGTCCTTGATTAATGGTAAAGAAGTATAACAACATTGTTACAGACCCCATAAACATATTGGGGGAAATTTCCAAAGCACTCATCACAGAGTCCAGTCCAAAGTTATTCCACCACTTTCCCCAGATCTTTGTGTGTTTCTTAGTGCAACCTCTGGCCTCGTACACCGTTTTTTATTGCTGAGCACACCAATCTACCCCACTATGCCACTGAGATACCGAGGGCGGGTTGAGAGATTTCGACCTACCAGCTATATCTCTTTTTGTCACCATGGTAGCCTCTCCCAACAACACTTGGTCAGCCCTCATGCCTCCCATTATCTCAAAGATGTTTAGGAGGAATGGTGACTTTGTAGAGAGTTCCATCTCTCATCCAAGCACCTCTCACAGTTCTCCAGTGTTAAAAATGGGGTCTTTGGTTGGAAGTCAGGTTACCCCCTGACCAAGCAAGGACCCTCACTCTAGTCAGGGTAAGTCACACACAATCCAAATTATCCTCTGCCCACCCTCTGGTAGCTTGGCACTGAGCAGTCAGGCTTAACTTAGAAGGCAATCTGTAAAGTATTTGTGCAATAAATCATGCAATAACAAGGTAGAACACCACAAAAATACACCACATATTGTTTAGAAAAATATATAATATTTATCTGGTAAGATGCAGGTCAAAACGATTAAGATGCAATAAGTATATTTTGAAATATCATTGTAGAAATTATGTAAAGTGTCTTTAGTCTCTTAAAAGCAACAAATATCTCTTGCAAGCACAAAGTACCTGGTTTGCGTTCAAATTCTCCGCAAGGAACTGCAGAGGAGGAGGTGCGTGGAAAACTGGGAGGTGTGCGTAGATTTTTCCAGTGAACACAGGTGATGCAATGTCAATTTTTCATGCAGGGCAGGCTTTGCGTCGATTTCTGGCATGTAGACTGGAATCCTCTTCGGGTTGTGGGGTTTTTGGACGCCCCGGGGACGATACATTGAAATCCAGTGCTTGCAGGACAAAGTCACAGGGGCTGCATCAATCTGGTGGGCGTTGCGTGGAAATTTGTACTGCACGGCAGATGCTGCGTCGATTCCTCTCAGGGAGTCGGGCTGCGTTGTTCCGGCTTTGCGTTGATCCAGTGGGCCGTGCATTGAATTTCCAGTCACTACGCTGGCTCTCCGTCGATCTTCTCCTTGTGAAGTCGGGCTGCGTCGCTCCGGTTCGGCGTGCAGTGATTTTCTTATCACGATGCAGGCTGTGCGTCGTTTTCTGCAGGCTGTGTGATGATTTTTGCTGCACAGGGAGTTCTTCTTCCAGGAATGAAGTCTTTTTGGTCATGAGACTTCAGTGAACATGAGGCAAGCTCTATCAAAGCCCTTGGAGAGCACTTATCAGCACAGCCAGAGAGCAGCACGGCAGCAGGGCAACAGCAAGGCAGCAGTCCTTCTTAGAAAAGCAGTCAGGTGAGTCCTTTGGGCAGCCAGGCAGTTCTTCTTGGCAGGTTGCAGGTTCTGGTTCAGGTTCTTCTCCAGGAAGTGTCTGTGACAAGAGTGTCTTGTCAAGAAGTGTCTGAGTTGGTAGAGGCAGAGGCCCTGTTTAAATACCCAAATGTGCCTTTGAAGTGGGGGAGACTTCAAACAGTGGCTTAGAAGTGCAAAAGGTCCCATTTCAATTGAATCCTGTCTGCCAGAGCCTCAGTAGAGGGTGTGGCAGTCCTTTGTGTGAGGGCAGGCTACTGTCCTTTGACATGTAAGTGTCAGGCTCTCCACCCTCCCAGTTCAGGAAGACCCATTCAATATGCAGATGTGTGCAAGTGTGGCTGACCATCCTGTGTTTGTCTGAGTAAATGCACATGAGAGCTGTCAACTGAATCTAGCCAGACGTAGATTGTAAGGCACAGAAGGATTTAAGTGCAGAAAAATGCTCACTTTCTAAAAGTGGCATTTCTAAAATAGTAATATTAAATCCAACTTCACCAAACAGCAGGATCTTGTATTACCATTCTGGCCATACTAAATATGACCTTCCTACTCCTTTTAGATCAGCAGCTGCCTCTCAAACATTATATGAGGGTAGCCCTAATGCTAGCCTATGAAAAGAGCAGGCCTCACAGCAGTGCAAAATTAATGTAGGAGTTTTACACAACTAGGACATGTAAACTACACAGGTGCCTGTCCTGTCTTTTGTCTACACAGCACCCTGCCCTATGGATTACCTAGGGCCTACCTTAGGGGTGACGTATATGTAGAAAAAGGGGAGTTTTAGGCTTGACAAGTACTTCTAAATGCCAAGTCGAATTGGCAGTGAAACTGCACACACAGGCCTTGCAATGGCAGGCCTGAGACATGTTTAAGGGGCTACTTATGTTGGTGGCACAAGCAGTGCTGCAGGCCCACTAGTAGCATTTAATCTAGAGGTCCTGGGCACATATAGTGCACTTTACTAGGGACTTACAAGTAAATTAAATAAGCCAATTGGGTATGATTCAATGTCATCATGTTTAAGGGAGAGAGCATATGCACTTTAGCACTGGTTAGCAGTGGTAAAGTGTGCAGAGTCCTAAAACCAGCAAAAACAGTATCCAAAAAGTGGAGGGAGGCAGGCAAAAAGTTAGGGGTGACCACCCTAAGGCTGTAAGGTCTATCATTCAGCAATTGTAGTCCAGTAGCTCACGATGCTAGGACAAGTCCAGACCATGTGATGGAAATTTGCTGGAGCATAGAAACAACTGAAGCATGTCGTACTTGAAAGGAGGTGTGCTATGTGGAGGTAGCTGGGGACTTGGTAGGTGCCATGCAGATAATATGTCTGGACTAGCCACAGTCTGGAGGACATCAGAATAGTGCGGGGCATCATAGCATCATGCCAGTCTTCATCTTCCGATTTTCCTACCCACTCCCATTGAGCTCAAAGGTGTACTAACATGTCGGACACATTGAGTTTCAATGAGTGATACATTTGGGAGATGCCACTGCTGGGTGCACGTCCCCATTACTTAGTTAACCTGAGCCCTCAATATGGAGCACTATCTAGGAGTGACTGGAGAATCCTTAGTGTGTAATAATTATCAGTACACTGGTAATATTGGTTGGCCTTCTAATGAAACCCACATGTTATTGTCATCAGTGTCACATCTTGCTTGGATCCAACCTTGCTTTTCCTCAATCAGTGCATTCTCTGGCATTCCCAATCATCTGCTGTTCTTAGAATCATTGCAAAAAGGCTCCCTTCCTGATTTCCAGTCATTTATTATCCGTTGTAAGTGCATGACATAGTTTCAAATAATTTATTGTAGAATTCATATAGTTTTCATTGATCAAATTCTCAAGTTACAGAAACACACTCGAAGGGTGTCCTGAGTCTGTCCCTACTTTATCCATCTTCATCATACAAATGTAATATGTCTGCATAATTCTGTCTTCTCAGTCTGGGAAAGTTTGGAACAGAACGTTCAGTCTGTTATTTTAATGAAGATTCTCAGAGTTATCTGTCTTGTGTGCTTAATACAATCTCTGCAGCGGAATATATTTTCAGTTTTATCTAATAGATCAGCAACTAGGCATTTCTCACAAACCTTTTCTAAGCTCAATCCTACTCCTTTACATTAAAAGCTCAGTATAGTTTCCCTAAAACATCACCCCATGCCCACTATATCATGCAGATAATGCTATCTAGTTACCTATCCTCTCAGTTCCAGGAGCAACAGTGGCAAGAATTAGTGGTCAGTCACAGTGGTCATCTCATCTCTCAGTTCTCTCTCGTCTGGTCTGCTATGCTTACGTGTGTTCTGCTGTTTATGATGCCCCCTACCTTTCCCTAAGACATCGTTTATAAATATTTATAATAGATTGATTGATACAATAGTTATAATTTCTTGATATGTTGCAACAGTGAACAATGCTTTGTCTTGTTAGATGGTGAGGATCCGATACAATTGCTTCCTTTCTCATACGCCTCAAGTTCTGTAAGAACAATTTTGCATACATAAGTATAACGCCAAGTAATTCACATCATTCATGTAATGTTACTGTTTCCACTCTTAAAGCAATGTTACTTTCTAAATACGTCAGCACATTCCAAACAGTTTAGTATGTGGGTAATAGTGTAAGTAATATTGGTTCTATTGTTTTAAAGAAATTTGTCATTTCACAGGTCAGAAAGAAGTTATAGTAGGAAGAATTTAAAAAAAGAATTGTGCTAGCCTAGCAAGTTTCGGAAATCATGCTTCATAGGTTACACAAAGTTCAGAACATGATTTTAAACATTCAAGCAAAGACAGATATTAGGCCTAGCAATTGATTCTCAGGTTAGTGATTAATATTATGATTACTAAGTTTCAATTTTTTTTCTATTGTGGCCGTATCACCACCTTTCAACAAAGCACCCATCAGGATTTTTGCTTCTAAGGGAATAAACTCAGGGAGTATTATTTCTGGAGGAATGTGTGTCCTCAATGAGTGCTGCAACAAACTGTAAGTACTGTTGAAGCAGATATGCTAATTAGAAATTATTAATGAATGTTTATGTATTTTGATTAACAAAAAGTTCATAGAGAAATTAATTGTAGAGAAAATAATGTGCCCACGGGGAATGGTAACCACTTATACGAATTTGTACTAAATGATAAAAAATGTGTGAAATAATGAAAATGTGTAATAATAATGTAGTAATGTGCCATAATGAGATGTATAACCTGTGTTTTGTATTATATTGCAGAGTTAACTTAGCCGAAGTTGTGGCCTAGTTTTTTTGCCAGGCCTCATGCAGAAACTGAATTAATAAACGCACGGTGTAGAAGTTGCTGGTGAATTGAACTGACCGTGAACTGTATGCTTAGCTAGAATTTTCTGCAACGTACAGACGGATGGGAGATGATGGAATCAAATTGCTACAATTATGTGTAGAGTAGACGAGATGTATTTTCCCAGGACTTAAACAATAGAGACACTGACGAGAGGAAGATGCAACATTTTCGATACCTGATGAGCTGGATGATGAGGACATCGAACAGTGAACCAAGCAATGAACTGAGAACGGAAGAATATTAGAATTCATAGATTTGTAAAATTTACTGTATTGGGTAGCGTCATATATGGTGATTAATTGACCAATTAGGAATTAGAGAGATGGACTGGAAAATCTTAATAAAAAGGCATGACAAAGGGTAAAAATTTCAGATGTGAGGGGTGAATTGCCGCTGCCAGAAGATGCAATCCGAGATACTGTAATTGGGCTCATGCACTGAGAGACTGATGCGTTGCTGATCAATTGATGACCTGAAGACGAAGACTGACTTTGTTGCTGATCCATTCCATGGATAAGTAGCTCTGACAATGTGACTGATTAACTTTTGTGCCTTTCTTCTAGGTACCAACTGCGCTGTTCTATAGTTTTTCTCTTAAGCTAGATGTTTTCCAAATTCATGTTTCCTAAATTGTTTTCACATGAAGTCCCACATGCTAATGCTAATCTGGGTTAGGTAGGATCCTTTGGGTGACGTTGACAGTGACAAATGATTGAAGAACTGATTGCTGAACCCTGCTATTAATGTTGACATATTAATCTTTGTTGGCTTATGCTGAAGCATTAGAGTATATGTTTTCACAAGTTCTGATTAGATTGTGTTATTGGTGGTTGTTAATAAACTAAATTTTGAGCTGATGAATAAAGTTTGAGTTAACCTTATGCACTAGAATTGTAACTAACAGGGAAATAAAAATTGCTAAACGTATACTGAGTTGTGGTTATTCATGAAATGTTGAAATAATTGTCTAATGATTAATTATTCTTTTATGTGGTTATTGATTAGCTATATTGAACACTGATGACATTGGTCACTACATGGCTAGGATACTCCATGCGATCCAAAAGGTTCATCGGCCTATACGCGTCCCCTTGTAAGTTTATTTACTAAGGACCAGGCGCGCTAACAGTACTTATGGAATTGTGTATGTGACAGAACATATGTAGATTAATGTTAATGAAAGGAACACATCCGGTTGCCAGACCAAAGATTCACCACAGGGAGACACCAATCTTATCCCATTAAAAAAATCCCTCCAGGCTAGCAGTTTCATGTAGCCACCTCACCTTCCACAAGGGGGTTCTCTGAGTGAGCTTTAAGTCCTAGCCGGAAGGCTGGAGTGTGGCACGCTAGCTGGGAAAGACCATTTAGGTTACCTCTGGGAGGATCCACGAGTGCCGGGCAGCGTACAACATCCCCAGCGCACCCTCGAACCCCAGAGAGGACAATTTTACTCTATGCACCGGGTCTGATCATCTGCCATTAAGACAATCATTTATAACCAGGGTCTGAAATGCTAGCTTTGGTGTACTCTAGAGGGAACACAAGGGCAGCAACCCCCCCCCCAAACCATCACTCTCACACTGCATGTCATTGCTATCTACGATATTAAAACAAACAATCTCACTGATCACTTGTTTCCATGTAAAAGCTGTAATATCCCCTGGCACCAGAAAAGGCCTCCCCTGGGCTGTATTGGGCATGTTTCAGGCATAGGCTGTTAAAACCCATCCTTTCACAGATGCAATACATTTCTGACATGCTGCACTAATGATTTGGTACCTGTCAGTCATGTGCCCTTATGTCCCATCAGGAGACACAATAATAGAAAAGGACAGACTTCCATCTTATCTGAACCTCTGATTGGGCATAAGGTTATCAGCCTTGCTCGGGCACCCTGTTTGTTGAACCTGGGCAGTTGAGAATAGTGAAGTACATGTTGAGGACATGTGTATGAGTGTAAACATGTCTATATTGTTTATGTGTGCATCTGTGATCCTGAACTAGTATGTGTATGTGACTGTGTGTGTGCATGTATTGTGTGTGTATGCATGAGATTGTACAGTATTTTATCAGTATACATAAAAGGAATGTCCTTTACGGCAATGCTACCTGCATTACTCTCCTCCTCCTTCGCCTCCCTTCATCCTGGCGGTGTAGTCTAGGTCCTTATGAACAGAACTTGCCAGGTAGCTCAAGAAAACATTTCAAATGCTCCACTGCCCTCCCACAAAAATATTCTGCCAATGTATCACAGAGAAAAACAGTACCAGAGATAAGGAGCCTTAGTAGAATCAGGGGGCTCAGTGGAATGCCATGCTAGGGGATGTAGCAATCCAGCTCAACATAAAAAGTACATTTTCATTATACCTTTATTTTAAGGTGGCCAATGGGGATGCAAGTAGAACTAGCCAAGGCCTATGACCAGTAGAAGCATGTGACTATAACATGTGGAAGTGTCCTCGCAGAAGAGGTATTTCCAGGCCATAAAGCTCATGGACCTGCATATACAGGTACTGGCTAGGGTGACTTAAAATATTTGCCAGGGAAGCCACAGGCTTGCCATGGTATGGGTTGCTTTTATGATACTGCAGAAGAAGAGGGCTCAGGAACGCAAGTTTTTCATCCGCAGGATAGTCTATGCACCATGTAGGACCTGGGATAATTAGAGCGCTGAGTGGGATGGGCTGCCATTTTTTCAAGTCTGCATTCACCTTTCAGATCAGCAGGGTAAAGTTAAGATTCCAAGCCAACTCAGGATGGAGTGCAACTTGGATGCCCATATAGCAGAACGCTACTCTGGTTGGGGTGTCTCACCACCTGATGCACTCATAAGAGAGATGAAGAGTAACCAGCACCAACTTTGCATGATCAACCTGCAGACCAGAGGACTCCGCATAAAGCTGAAGGAGACAAAGATAATGTGAGCCATTCTTCTCAGGTTTGTTAACCCTTTGTTAGGAGGGCATCATAGGCATACAATGCGATGCAATCATCGTGTCCTGTGTCCAACTCCCAGCCATGTATCTGCAGATCGCTGCATATAAGTCAGGCTAGGGCCTCTCTGGCAAGGGCAAAAAGGAGAGGGGACAGGCAGCACCCCAGTTAGTACCCTGACAAGTGGGGAGTGGATCAGAAACTCCACCGTTCATCTGCACTCACACAGTTGCGTTGGAGTACATTAATTTGACATAGCCATAAAAAAGAGGTCCCAGACCATTCTTCTGGAGAAACAGAACCAGGTAAGTCCAGTCCACTGTGTCAAAGGCTTTCTAGAAGTCTATTACTAGCAGAGCCAGAGCAGGTGATAGGAGATGTCAGTGGGCTAAGGCAACATACAGGCATCCGGGGTAGTGCCTCCTGCCCACAGTCAACATAAATCCACATTGATCTGGATATATGAAAGTGTTAAGTACCATTTTCAGGCGTGTGACTAAAATCATGGCAAAAATATTTATTTCTCCATTAATACACGAGATGGGCCGATATGCCACATAGTCGGTGGATGGAGGGCATAATTTTATAATGTCCACAATGATAGCCATGTTGAGTAGGAAATGACCAGCTTCGGCAGGCTCATTACAAGGGGCAAGCAAGTGTTGAGAGGAGCTCCCTGTACTTACTGTAGAATTCCATAGGGAATCCTTCAGCGTGGGGTGGCTTTCTGGCTCCCAGGGCAGACACAGTACTGGAGACCTCTTCAAACATTAGTGGTTGTTCCACGGCCTGCCTCTCACTTTACAACACCTAAGGCAGCGAGACATCATTCAGAAGGAGGAAGTCTAGCTCCGCTTGCAGCCGTGGGACTTTGGTTATAGGTGACGATAGTTGTCTGCAAATGCCCAAACTATAGCAATGGCAGTGTGATGGGAGGTGCCAGCAGCTTTCACTGTCTCAGGAATCACTCGAACAGCCATGGGTCAAGTAGTCAGCCAGTACAATAACTTGCCGTTCTTATCACCCCACTTGTATATTCTCAGCATAGAGGCACACCACACCTGTGTCCAGGAATAGAAGACGAATCTCATCCCCGGTTAGCTCAAGCTGTTGGATGATCTCTCCCCGGGGGTCCTTGGGAAGCTGTGCCTTCACATGAAGGGCCTGGGCCTCCAGTCAGGTCTCCTGCTGGATTTTATCCCTCTGTCTCCCGCAAAGAATACTCTTTGAATGTTCCTTGATGGTAGCTTTACAGACTGGCCACAATTTGCTGGCGGATTTCACAGTCCCCTTCTTAGTCTGAAAAAATGCTTGGAGGTCATCGGCTAGAAATCGTGAGCAGGCCTTGCCCTGAAGATGCTATGCATTAAGTCGCCACACTGGCCGCTAGGTGATAGCCCTGGAGCACAGGCAGAGGAGCACGAGCACATGATTGGATATTCCCCCAGGGAGAATCGGTACCTCAGGCATTTGGAGTCAGTCAGCAGCCAGCAGGATGGTGAGGGCTATATGTGCATGGGAATGATGAGCTGTCAAGGTATGAGTGTACTTGTACTGTTGCTGCCTAGTATTCCATAAACGCATTGCATTGTATATGCCAAGATTGTTTGTCCACTTTGAAAGTTGATGGGCCCGCACATATCTATGGCCAGAGGAGACATCAGTGGAGTAAGCAGCAGGATCAAAGACTGCATTATAATCACTACTGTGGTACCATCAGGGAGTGCTAGAATTAGTGTTCTGAGAGACTGAAGAAGGTACTCTGTCGCAGAGATAGGTGTATGGAGAGAGAGGATTCAGCCCATGGCTTTCCACCTCACCCTCAATGGCAAGGTAGTGGCCCTGGGGTAAGGGAGCACACGTCTGACTATCATGGGGAGGAAATGATGTAGGAGAATCACCACCCCTTGAGAGCCCCGCCAATAGCCAGCATGGTAGACTCTATTGTATCCCTGATGGAGCAAGAAGGGGCAATGAGTACCCATCAGGTGCGCCTCCTGGAGCATCAAAATGGCTGAAACGAAGCAATGGGCATAGTGCAGTACCGCTGAGCATTTGATTCGGTCTAGCAGCCCTTTAACATTCCATGAAAATACCTGAAATTCTGGGAAGATTGACATGCAAGGAAAGGGAGGATAGGAAGGGTGGGTGGCTCACTATGAGTATTACAAAACCTAATGGTAGATTGCTTTCTGTTAGTGCTTTGATGTATTAGAAATGTCATGCTTGTGTGATGGGACAAAACTTAAAAACAATCACAAATACAGATGCACAACAAATGAATGAAAACCCCTATTCCGCCCAAAACACCCTGTCCCATACTTCTACCCTGTAAGCATCTATCACCCTTGGAACTAGAACACAACCCCACAGTATTACATACTGAAAGTGGAGTGGTGGACCTCTCTTTTTGGAGGATTGCAATTAGCCAATCACTAGTAAAGAAGAAAAGAACAACATTTGGCAAGTCAGGCTCCCCTCATGTTTCTCTGCTGGTATTCCAGGTCAGATCAAAGGACTCAAGGACAGTCCCTCACCCTCATTGGTGGGGTGATGAATGGCAGAGCCCTCTGGGGGCACTGTTTCCAGAGCAAGCCCAAGAGAGGCAGCATTGGTCCAAAGCATCTGTCCCTGAACCCTCAGCTGCGACCCAGATGTATCTGAGTCTGGTGAGAGTGAACCTGTCACTGTCCAACCGCACCCCTTGTACGAACGGGTCCAGATGCTCCATCCCATCTTGGTAGGTGCAGGTATTTTCACCGAAGGCTGCCTCTCAGCAGGGGAGAAGATCAGTCTGGATGACGGAGCGGCTTCTCCTCAGTGAGCCAATTCCATGCCACCCCGACATATCCAAAAAATGTGTTTTCCCTTCATAGATCACCTTCAGCCATGCAGATAATATGATCCAAAAGTAAAAGAGGTTTGATCCTGTAAAGCTAGATAGGAGAAGGATCAAATAAACAAAATACTGTACACATGGGAACCCCACCTGCTATCAATGCATCAAGAACAATCAATTACACAAATCAGAACCTTAATCCTGTGTGCAAGGATATGTTTCTTTATATTTCATTATTCTGTTTGTATTCACATATTTTCTACACAAAATTGACTATTTTCTGAAACAAACAAAAAGTACATACATTGTGACATTAATATTCACATTTTCCCACCAATAAGAGATATAGAGCCTCAGAACAACTTTAGCAGTAGGACCGCCAGACCGCCATGTTGGGTGTACTGAAAAGACTGCCATGGTCGGGGTCTTTCAGACCAACCTATTATGAGTTACACAGGTAGCACCCCTGACTGGCAAGCAACAATGGCAGACTGCCAGTGGTGGTGCGGTGTGGAAATAGGTGATTTGACCTGACAGCACCGTGACCAACCACAGAGCACAATACAAACACATAGTCACTGTGCCGGACCCTTCATGGCGGTCAGCCAATGGCAGTCTGAACCACAGCAGTTCGCGTTCAGCAAAATAATAGACAAATGCACATTGGATGAATTTGAAAAAACACAGCTGACACACATTGCCACAGTGGACGCACCCACAAAGGAAACTATGACACACCCCTTCACAGACCACAATCCTTTGCATTTTCAAAGCAAAACACAGAAGACGGAGCACCTTATGTCCCAAACACTGCATAGACTAGGCAAACTTTTTTCATCATCCAATAGAACATTCTGCACACACTTTTGAACATTCACACCCTTTTGCACTTCCCCTGTTTAGTAAGTCACTGTCACTTGTTTTTTTTCCCCCACCATGTCATTATCGAAAAATCCACATTTTTCGGAATATGAGTTCAGAGTTATGGTGGATGAAATCAGGAGTAGAGCCACAATTGTTTGGAGCACAAGTCCAGCACACTCCTCTCAGGAGGAAAATAGAAATGTGGGACAGGATAGTCAACAGAGTGAATGCTGTAGGCACCACCCTGCGCACAAAGAAGGACATCAGGAAGAGGTGGAACGACCTCAGGGGCAAGGTCTGTTCCCTGGTTTCCAGGCACTAGAAGCAGGCCAAGAAGACTGGCGATGGCTTTCCCAGTGCCCATTACATCTCTTTCCCTGTGAGGAGAAGGTGTTGGCCATCCTGAATCCTGAGGGCTTGACAGGCATACCTGGGGAAATGGGGTCTGGTAGGTTACAGCACAAACATATATCACCTAAATGCCAAGTCATGCATGCTCACAGCTCACCTTTTGCCACTGTGTGGTCCATGTACCCCACCAAGATTCAACACCCAGAGTATCTGAGGTTAAACACTGTCAATCTGTATTGTTGTACCTAAAGGACTGCTACCAGGGTACCAATGCCAATCAAATGCCATCAGTCGAAATAGGGCCTGTAAGTCTTTCAATATCCAATAATAATAATAGGACTCTTGGTGCCAGATTTATACTTTTAGATGCAAAACGTTTAGCGCTGGCTAGCGTCATTTCTTAACGACACCTGTGAGTCATATTTATACTTTGATGCACGGTGGCCCTAAGAACAGGTTAGAGTCATTTTTTTCTGATGCTAACCATTGCACCTTGTCGTAAGGCAAAATTATGCTAATGCAGGAAAAATGACTCTAATCCGGTTTGCAACATGAAAAAACATTGCAAAACGGATATGCGCCATTTTTCACCGCAATACCGTCAAAAAGAGATGCAAATGCAGCAAACAGTGCTAAGGAGCCACAAAATGGATCCCAGAAGCCAGGAGAGACCCCAGGGATACCCCACACAACCAGGAACCAGCACGAGGACAAAGACAAGACCCAGGGGAGAGACAAGAAGAAGAGGAAGTGTCAGTTCAGCGCAGAGGAGCATGAAATCCTGGTCAGAGAGGTGACAGAGCACCAGAATCAACTATTCATCACCTCTAAATTGCCAATTGGAAGGAAAGAGGCAATTTGGCAACAAATTGTGGACAAGATTAACAGTGTGGCAGAGGTCAGGAGAACTGTCACGGAGTGCAAGAAATGCTGGCATGACTATAAGCACAGGAAAAAGGAAAAAATGGCAAGGAACAGGAAGGCAGCACTGCAGACCGGAGGTGGGAGTCCAGCACCACAAAAGGACCGTGACGAAATGGAGGAGATGGTTGCAGCCGTCATCCCGGAGGACTACCAGGAAACAACACATATGCAGGGTAAGTTGCATGGGGGACCAAAATACCTAAATGTCAAGTGCATCTACATTCATGTTTCCATTTGTAGACAACCATCAACACCTGATCTGCCAACACAATTCCAAAATCAACCACATTGATGCCAGCACACGTCTGGCCCAGACCTGCATGCACGCCTATTACATACCACGTAAGTGTCACGTAAATGGAGTACAACTGATGGTGCTAGATGCTAGGGGTCAGTTACCCATACAGTCCTCCATGTACATTTCAATACAGGGATGTGCAAGTTTGTGTGGAAAACTGATGCATCACTGTCTTGTGAAAATTGTGACAATATTCTGACACTGGAGCACTTCAACAGCAAATGTGGGCCTACATGTGGCTACTAATCACCTTGTTCACATGCTGCGGCCTATTGCGCAGCACAAGACTCCCAAGATATGACTCTCTGCCTGTGAATGTCTAACCCTTGCATGCAACACTATGTCAACATCCAGTCAAGTAATATGTCAGATCAGGTGTCAGTTCATCATATCTTGCAATGAGTGCAACACACAAGAGTCACTCACACAACAGCTGCAATCACTACACAGGACAGACATTATCACACTTACTGGATACGTCTGGGTCCTCAAATCGAGCCACTTTCCCGATGGTATAGGGGGCCGGTCCATCTGTAAGACAAGGAAAGGAAATATATGCTCAGTGTCAGATCACTGTACAAACGTGTGGACAACATATTACAGTGTGTAACATTTTATATGAGTGAGCTGCTGATCCTGCATGTAGACACTCCAACAGAGATACCACTACAAACTTGCATTGACACTGACACTCCAGTGAGTGATAGACACACATATGCACACATGCACTGGACCTAACAATCATGTGGTGCTAAACCTGACTACATAAATTTGTGGGTAATCCATTTCAGATGGTACTCCATGCCATGATTTGTAATTTGGGTGACAATTTCAATGGCACTTCCCTGGTGCACGTTAATACAAGTGGCTCAGATATTGTGGCTTGTGAATCAAGGGACAATGAGTAACTGTGATGGATATGTGGGTAAATTTTCAGTCAGCAATTATCATGCATTCAGTGGTCCATAACTGATGTGGCACAGTTGTATGTAGGCAACAAATGCCCCATTGACAGTGTCCCCTAAGCCGTATATGCCCCCTTCACCAACATGATGGCAGGGATCATGTGTGTGCGATGATGAGAATGTAGCGCTAAACATGGATGGCCCACTTTGCTGTCCCAATACAGTGAAATGTGGAATGCTGACAGTGTCTTAGCTGAACATTATTGACAGAATGCATGGGCACAGGTGTTGTCATTGCACCTGAAATGTGTTACTCAGGGCCACTTGTACGAAGATCAGGTTTTGTGAGTCACACACTGCGAGACTTAGCAACTAGCAATTTTCAAGTATGATGATCTGAGGTACAATACTGTCAATGACACTGTTTACAATTCACAAATAGGGTAAAAAATGACCTATCTCATGAATTTGGATGAGGTAGGTCTCATTTTGCAAACCCCTTAGGAATGGCGGCACTCACAGGGATGCTGACCTGCTGGGCTCAGCAGACCACCATGTCTGTGACTGTTTCAAATAGGGATTATATTTTCGTTTAAATGCAGCCTTACTTCAAAAAACATTATTATGACTTTGCAAACGGGTTAGCACCAACTTCAAACGGATGGTAACTGCAATTGTTTAGTGGCAGAATTTGTGGTCAAGAAAGAATCAATCAGCTGACTGCGACTCGCTTATAGGAAAGGAACGCCCCTTCCTAAATGCCACTAACAAATCCTGTTTTGTGATTGGGCAATGTGATAGCAGAATGGCAAAATTGGGGGTGTGCATTTGAATGAATATTTTTCCTGACGTCACACAAAAAAATCTGAAAACTAGTCCGTTTGTGAGAATTAAAAATAGCTTTGTACATGTGGCCCTAAGTAATAGTTGGTCATGACTCAGAGCTCAGGACTGCATTGTTAACATGTATAGACATGTGGAATACATCTCAGTACTGGGACACTAACAGTTTGTTCTACTTGCATTCAACCACAAATACTGTATGCAGCACGTCAAGAATCTGCTACTGTCACTCAAGAGCATTCTACTGTACACATTTGTCAATGTGATACTCAACAACAGGGCCACCGATCACTACACCCAGGTGGGCCAGCAGGTCCTGTTCTCGGGCCACCAGGTCAGCCCAGTGATGCTTCAGCTGGTGCTCATTACTTGAAACGTTTGAGGTGATAGAGCACCTTGCCCCAACGCAGCTGCCTTGCCTATGTGTGATACCCCTGTATCACCCCCACCCCAACTCCAGCATCATCTGCAGAAAGTGGCACACCAGCCACACAAAGGCCCCAAGCTCATCCTCACCCATGCCGGTCAGCAGCGTCCTTCCCTGCATGTTAGTGCACAACAATTTAAACAGAAAGAGGGAAAACGGAAGGAAAATAAATCTGAAAAAAGGAAACTTACAACCCAAAATACAAACCCCAACTAACCCAACTAATCTAACCCCCAAACAAACACCCGACAGTAGAAAGACAATCCAAAAAACACTAAACTACACAAAAACACTTAAACAGGTACAATATACAAATAGAATTCACAAAAAGACACCACAATATACAATAAACGCAATCCGACATGAGCAAAACCAAGACACAGCCACACAGTCAAGAAAATGCACAGACTGTAAAGTGAAAGTACACCCACAGTACCATGTCGATAAAAAGGATTTCCAATTACATCGCTTCCTGTCCCCTTTGCGGCCCATTTTCCGTCTTGCGTGTATTTGTTTTGACGCATACGATGTTTGCATGAATATATTCGATGCATAGCCTACATGTGAGGCAAAATACCATGCATTACCAGGAAATGTCTATTTTAATGGTTATCCGCATCCGTGGGGTGCGCTGGTCGAATTAACGCTAAGGGCGCCTTTATGTTTATTTAGCGTTTGCATTGTTTTTCAGCGCATTTGCGTCAATTTTTTTTACTCAAACTGTGTTTGCATGAATTTCAATTATTTAACATGCATGCACCCTGTATCAAGATGGAGATAGGATGGTATGGCCTGCAGTGTGTGGTATAGTGGTTGGCCACATGTGGTAGAGTATGCAACTGCGGCCCAAATTTATACTAACTTTGCGCCGCATTTACTTCATTTTCTGTCTCAAAAGCGGCGCAAACTTATAAAATACAGTTGTATTTTGTAAGTTTGCACCTCATTTGTGTCAATAAATTATGGCAATGCAGCGCCACAAAAGTATAAATCATGGCCTGTGTGTTTTGTGTGTGAATAAACTGTAACAACAATATGTGTGCTTCTGAAGGAATGGCATGCAATACATTTGACGTAATGCTCATGTATGAATGTGTTACAGATGAGTATCTCTCATCAGATGGCAATCAGTGATGTACAACAGTCATGATATGTGTTTGTAATATGTGTTGACTCATTTGATGTGTGTAGTTGTTTGACTTTGGGGATATTACATTTCCCCACGACAAACAAAACACTGGGATGATTGAGGATGGCTGATGAGGACTATGTCGGATATGTTACCCCTCATATGTCATTAATTGTTGGCTACGATTTCATGGTGACTCGTGTGTGAACTACCCATATGTCGACCATTTGTACATGTTTGGTAGGTACAGTGATTGCGACACTGTGCCTTAATTCCACTCATAAAATTGTTATGTACACGTTAGTTTGACTCATGAAAATTACCTATGTTACTAATGTTGCAGTGGTGGACTGCTGCCTTGGCTGCATGTGTTCACATATTTTCAGATGTGCATTCCACAGAAGTGTCCAGTTTAAGTGTGTGGGCATGTGTACCCTGTGTCAGTATTGGTCTCCATGGTGTTACAGTTTCGTGCGGGTCTAGTCAGGAGTCTGTTGGGGCAACCCTTGAGTTTACAGAGTATCTTGCAAGGAAGAAGTGTACCAAAGCAGAAGATCAGCTAAAGGCATACAAGGGGATAGGGCAGCTATGGTAAGGCAGATAATACAGAAGAGTGAATACAGAGGAACCTTAGTGTGGTCACATATGGAACGGGTCAGTAATGGACAAACACACAGGGCTTATCACTGAGATTATACACAGGGTAGGGCTCAGAACTTCCCACAGCAACAGGGAACGTAAGTGCCTCTGTGCAGATCAATCTCACCGCTAGTCACTATGCAAGCCCCATAGAAAGGTGGCAGCAGAAGTGAATCTGTGTCTGGACCCTTAGAGCACAAACAAGGATTGTACTTACATACACGAGCCTAGCCCTTGTTGGTCGGGCTGGAGACACAGTAACAGTTCCTGGAATACAGCCATAGCACACTGTCACTTTTAGGCACTAATGAATACATGCAACACTAGACAAAGTATGAGGGCTGGATTAGCCTCCTGGAAACCAGGTGCCAGAACAAATACAAAGTTAAACACTTCTAGACCGGTGCAGACTGATAGTTCACTTACCATACACGATACCCCAAGAGGAAACAGAAAGCAAGGTGTCGCGTGGGCTCTCATTATTCTAAATGAGACTACTGGATTTCTAGGCAGCAGGATTGATAACGGTGTGGGGGACTGAGTCTGACCCACGTGTAAAGAACTCTGTCACCCTAAATCCGTTTTTTGCTCCGGCTAACTAGCAGTGCCTCATTTCTCCCATGTGGAAAGAATGATTCGCCAGCCGAGCGCATGACATCTTTGGAACTTCTCAGGGAAGTCGTGGTTACTCAGATCCAAACCAACTCTCTTATTTCCAATATGATCTCATATACAAATGACAAAAGACAGTATAAGTTTTATATATAATGTTTTAATAAAACAACTGTATTTTAGATATTAAGGTGTGAGCCGCAATAACCAGAACCATACAACACAGTAGGATTGAAATAGTCACCAGGAGAGTAAAACATAAGAACAAAGCTATCATATTGTCTAACAGTTTCTACTCTCCCTCTGCTTGTTCTATTTAGAGCACAGCATGTTAAGCTTCTAGCTTGCCTATTAGAATCACTGTGGAGACATCAGCCCTCATACCTGAGCAAAGACCTGTGATCTTGGTTCAGCATCTGCAACGAGGCAGTCAGCGTCTAGTTGTGGTTCCCTGGTCGGAATCTCCCTCTTGCGTGTATTGGGACAAGGAAGTGATTTTATAACTAACATGTCATCGTGATCACAAAATGTCCCTACGCAGGAATGCCAAGTCTAAACTCCTACCACGTCTATCGGCTATGTACCAGACTGTATCCTTGACTGAAGCACAGAGTAAATATGTCATGGAGAACTCCAGTGCTGAAGTAGGCAAAACAGTGTGATATGAATAAAAAACAACACCGTAGAACTGGCTATTTGAAAAATAACAGTACAAAGCCTAATAAAAAGCATGTAGAGCAAAGTGCACAGAGGCTCTAAGCTGTCAGCAAATGAATAAAATATATTCAGGGCAAAGTGCACAAAGGCATAAAGACTGAAGCTAAAGCGCAATGAATACGTAAAACTAACCACACTACACCCTCCCCTTGTCGGTAGCAAGTGGTTCCAATAATATAAAAGGATGCCCCAAATATAAATAATATCTAACAATTATTTCGACAAGGTGAGAAGACAGCAAAGTCATAAATTTAGGTAACATGTGATTATAAAGCCAAATTCAATATAGTGTCAATTTCGTAAAAATCCAATCGTCAGACAGAAGCAATAGAACGCAGGAGTTCCTCCACTTCCATATATGTCAATATCAGAAGATCCACGCCACAAAGTACCATGGAGCAGGTGTGATCCAAAGCCCCAAAACCATTCAGGGCGGCACCCCGTTCAGGGCCTATGAAAGAGACAATACCATCTTCCTCCAGGAAGGGAATCTCATAAACCGCCTCACGAAGCAAGCGCATCCGTAGTGCACAAGTCTGTGAATGAGCCCTAATCGGGAACACCAACAGATCAGTATCGACCATTGGAGGGCGCTGCAGTGAGAGACAGAGAGCCAGTGCATGTTCAAACGAGCACCAAAGGCATCCAAACACGGGTTGCACACAATCCAAAACCGGTCTGAATGAGAGAGACCAGTCACACTCCAAATGTCCCAGGAGTGTTGCTCCAAAATGCTGCATCATGCGTTCACGACACAGCTGCGCTGACGGGAGCAGCAACACAGGATCTCGTCGTGACGGGACAGCCATTGCGAAAAAATAGCAACAACAGCAAAACTCCAGCCAATAAAGCCAAAGTAATCGGGAAACCCCCAAAAATGCTTCCGAAAATAGAATGTATAGCCGAAGGTATCAAACCGAATATGGAAGAGAAGGTATGAGCAAAACCAACACCAACGGCTTTGAAAAAATGTGCAATACCAGCAGTGCTGGATGCATTAAATATACGTCCCACAAGTTCACCGAAGTGATTTGGAAAGTTAGTATTCAAAAGGGACTGTATCTCCGCCGATGACCTTGCCACCTGAAGTGCGTAGGTCTCGCTAGCAGATGTAAGGGCCACATGTTTTTGAAACAATAAAGCTTTTAGCCGACTCAACTTGTCGAAATCAACCTTGGAAGTAGCAATATGAGGCCAGATGTCCGCTACCTCCCTAAATTGAGTGGGGGGAAACAACACATTCTTGCAGCACGTAACGGCCTTGTTGACAACGACGATGTAAACTATTCCGGCACGCATGCCACAGCAGCGTTCGCTGTTAAGAACAATGGGGGTGATTCTAACATTGGCGGGCGGCCGAGGCCGCCCGCCAATGTTCCCCCGACAAAATACCGCTCCGCGGTCACAAGACTGCTGAGGGTATTTTGAGATTTGCCCTGGGCTGGCGGGCGGCCGCCAAAAGGCAGCCCGCCAGCCCAGGGCAAATCTACCTTCCCACGAGGATGCCGGCTCCGAATGGAGCCGGCGTAGTGGGAAGGTGCGACGGGTGCAGTTGCACCCGTCGTGTATTTCAGTGTCTGCTTTGCAGACACTGAAATACTTTGCGGGGCCCTCTTACGGGGGCCCCGCGGCACCCCCTACCGCCATCCTGTTCCTGGTGGGAGACCCGCCAGGAACAGGATGGCGGTAGGGGGTGTCAGAATCCCCATGGCGGCGGAGCGCGCTCCGCCGCCATGGAGGATTCCCCCGAGCAGCGGAAAGTCGGCGGGAGACCGCCGACTTTCCGTTTCTGACCGCGGCTGAACCGCCGCGGTCAGAATGCTCGAGGGAGCACCGCCAGCCTGTTGGCGGGGCTCCCGTGGTCGGTGACCCTGGCGGTCACCGGCCGCCAGGGTCAGAATGACCCCCAATGTAACTGCCGTTAGAAAGCACCTGGAAAGTGTTTTTAATAACCGGGACTGGAACTCCCTTCAGATAACAAGCTAAGTTAGCAATCGAAGCGTTACACGCCCCGTGCAAGGACAGCTGTTTACAAACCATTGAATGGCTAACAGAAGCTTCGCATTCGCTGCCGCTAAGAAAAACCTCCTTCAACCCATTAACACATCTGTACTGAAAGGGAAGCTCCCACACCTCGTGTATGTAACTGTCTCCCAATAGTTCATATCTACCCACCGGAATGTGCTTCAAACAAGAAGTAAATTGCAAAGTGGAGATAGGCAAATTAATAACCCCATGAATCAACCACTCAGCTGACGGAATCTCAGCTACCGTGAAAGGCAGTTTCTCTAATTTCTCAATATTTAACATAACATATGTCGCTTCCTTTTTAGCCATCAGTTGTTGTTGACGAGTCAAATTAAAAGAGATAAAGATCTCTCTGGCACGAACGTGCTGCCATGGAACGCGACCCGCCTTCAAGGTCTGAAGAGTCCAACCCAGCTACATGATGGACCGCGTCTGACTCTGCCCATGATATAAAGAAGACATGTCCGATTTAATAATGTCAATAGCAGAGGAAACAATGCTGTCAATCGTGTAAACACGGTCAGAAAGGGTATGCATGCCATTATCAACAACAGACAAAGGGGGTCATTCTGACCCCGGCCAGCGGCGGTTGCCGTCGGCCTGGCTGGGACCGCCAGAAGACCGTACCGCGGTCAAAAGACCGCGGCGGTCATTCTGGGTTTCCCACTGGGCTGGCGGGCGACCGCCAAAAGGCCGCCCGCCAGCCTAGCGGGAAACACCCTTCCACGATGAAGCCGGCTCCGAATGAGCAGACACTGAAATTCAAAGTGGGGCCCTCTTATGGGGGCCCCACGACACCCCTCACCGCCATCCTGTTCCTGGCGGTCGAAACCGCCAGGAACAGGATGGCGGTGAGGGGGTCGGAATCCGTACCGCCGCGGTCAGAATGCCAGGTGGAGCACCGCCAGCCTGTTGGCGGTGCTCCCGCTGACCCCGGCCCCGGCGGTCCTTGACCGCCGGGGTCGGAATGACCCCCAAAGTCTGTATCAGATTTTCCTGATCAATCTGCCTCAACCGGGCTGCTGCCTCTTGTTGTGAAAGCTTCCAAATCTCATTATAAACTTCGTATAAGAACCTTTTCTTCCGTGGTACTTTGGGACCTGACAAAAAATCTTGCAAATAAGTATCATTAGACAGTAACTTGAGATGTGACTTAACTGCATCCAGCGTGGATGACTTCAACCATTGCTGACAAAGCTTCCCCACACTGTATGTAGTAATAATATCAGCATGTTCTGGTGATACGTAACGAGGGTCTGCCCTACTAGTCCTGAACCCTCCTGAAGAGGTGACAAAACGTTGATGACACACATTAGTGTCTACAGGCCATAATAACCACCCACCTGGATGTAACGATGAAATGTTAAGCGTACCATTCTGGACCCAATGTGTAAAGTCACTAAAAGTAGCATTCACATAGTGCTGCCAATTTTTTAATTTAGAAGGGACAGGTATACTAGGCAAAGTCAACTCCCTAATTGTTGCTAAGCCCAAACAGCTAGTCTGTTGTACTGTGTCATTGAGGAAAATCATCTGCACAGGGATAATACATGCTCTAAATAACATGTCCCTGCCTTGCATTTGCCAATTTTTCGAACCCCAAACACTTTTCAAGTCAACAGTTTTAAACCAGTATTCATACCCCTCGACCGAAAGTTTAGATACAAACAAATTTGAATACAGTAATTTAGTATCGGTCAACAACATTTGCTTGTTAGAATACGGGGCAACTTTAAAATAGTAAGACTTAGCATTTCGTTGATCATACCCAGAAAAATATGCAAATTTATCATAATACGTTTTCTAACTCCCATGTGGAGGAGTCGAGCAATGTTCCCATTGCACATAATTAAACATGGACTTAGGGCTACTAGCTTTATGAATAAAGTGGTGTCCATAATAGTTGTAGCAAAACATGTCACCATGATTATCTCTAAATTGGTAAGCATCTTCATCGTCATAGACAGTATAATATTGCAAATCTGTTAGCATAGAATCTACTGTCTTCACATCCCAATCATCAGAAACAATGCCAGATATAACAATATCATTCATTGATAACTTGAGGACATACGGTATTTGAATCAATTCAGTGGGACCATATATATCAAACATTACTTTATCCCACACAATCCCATCCGGAATTGGTATTGCAGAAATGTTTACAGTGGACAAGTCTCTTCGAACCATATGAGACGAAAAATGCGGTTTTAACACAGTCTTCACGTGCTCAATGTCAGATCGATCAGGAAGAAGATGACCATGTATTATCAGAAAAAAAGTAACCACAAATCCCAACCATAATAAAAGAGTCATCACGGCCAAAAACAGCCAAAAATAGTTCCAAGGAAAAACAAAATATGTGCGTTTAAGCCAACCCAGCAGCCGTCGTGGACCGTGGACAGAAGACATCGAGGACGAGGAGCCGGACACATCATTATCAGCGTCGTTGAAGCAGCCAGAAGCAGTTCTAGCAAAAGGTGCAACCGTGAACAAAGAAGCAGATGGAGGCTCTCGCCGTGGCACGCTATAAACCACATGTTCAGAAACATCAGTAGAACGTACAGCAAGTTGATCAAAAGATTCCATATTAATCGCCGTCGGTGGAACAATCGCAAGATCATCATCCACCCTCCCCAAGCTCGGAGAGGAAACAGTGTCGGTGAAAATCACCTGCAGCGGGACTTCCTCCCCAGTAGTGAGAGGGATTCCGGAACTACTGGGTGTCCCTCTTGGTCTGCTGTGCAGAATTGGCCACATGTTGTAACTTGACATTATCAATGGAAACAAAGCTATTTCCTTTGGCCCCTCGCAGCGGCGGTAAAATCACAGTTCTCGTGCCGCTTACCCCCAACACAGGGACAGGTGCTCGATAAGAAGGACCAAATTATTTTTTAACTGTGACCTTTTCACGCACTAGATCCCCAATCCTGGGTATCCAACCAGTAGATGTTACTGGCTCATACTTAATTCCTGAGGAGGCAGCACTGGCAGAAGAGTTATCTTCACGGAATTGTTGTAAATCCTGCAGAACAGTGACACGATCATTTATGTCAAAGGGCGTATCTGCCGCCTCCACACCAGGACCATCTAGATCAGGAACATACATTCGTGTTCCAAACAGGCACTCATATGAAGTACGACCCCCCAGTGACCTTCTAGGCAAGTTATTAAGTGCTCTCTGTACTCCATATAGGTGGGCTAGCCAACCACGACCCGTACCTATAACTGGCCGTTAAGGACTGCTTTAAATCACGATTTAAACGCTCCACGACAGAATTTCCCTCGGGATGAAATGGAGACGAGAATTGGAGTTGGACCCCCAACGAAGCCATGGTGTCCCTGAATGCCTTAGAGGCAAAAGCAGGGCCCTGGTCCAAATGAAAAGCCGCAACTGCAAATGTATCGACAAAGATGCGCAAATCTTTAATAACAGTTCGAGCGTCAGCCGAGCGTTGTGGCCATACCCACACAAATCTGGAGCACGAATCTACAGCAACCAATATATATTTGTATGCATTATCTGGTGTCAGCGGACCACAATGATCCAAGTACACACACTGTAATGGTTTATTTGAAATCAGAAGGGGCGTCTGCTGCGGGCGTCTAGCCGACGACGCTTTAATTTGTTGACAAACGTCACAACAAAGGACATATTGCTTCGTCTCTTTATAGAGACCAGGCCACCAGTAACAAGCCTGTAAAAGTGAAATCGTGGCAGCCACACCAGCATGTGCAGAAGCCACTCCCTCATGTGCTGCAGAAATTAATCGAGGTCTCTCAATTTTATTGGGAATTTCACGTACACCAATGCCTGGAATTGTAACAGTAGCATTCAGCGCACCATTCAAGCAGTAACTATATTTAGAAGGAAATCCTTTAGGAAAGGGCGTGCCATCAACCGTAGCCTTTATGGCAGCCGAAATTTCTGTGTCTGGTTTGGAACTCGAACGAGTCACTGCGGCCACAGTGGCGACAGCCACTGCCGATTTCGCGGCTTCATCAGCCAAAGTATTCCCAGCAACGTGTATTCCAACGCGCTGGTGTCCAAGTGTATGCACAACATGGACTTTATGAATCGTTTCCTTCAGATCCGCAACCTTACCCCACAACATTTTATGTTTAATGGTGTTACCTTTAGAATCTCTGAACCCATTCATCTTCCAATAGTGTAGATATTCGTTGAAAGACTGTACCCAGTAGTAGGAGTCACAGACCAGCAAGGTTAAAATCGCCGGATCCGCGTGCTTCAACGCTAACAATAGAGCTTTGAGCTCAGCCTGCTGTGCCGTGCAATCTCCCAAGGTTTTAGTATAAGTATGTCGGGGGCAGAACACTTCCCCCTCCATAGTGCCGCTCACCACCGCACATGCAGCAGAATACTGTTGTTTAGTCCCAACCGCCGGTTGCGCAGAGCCATCGGTATACATGACCACTTGATATTGGTCAATAGGCAACGTACCAGCAGGAACAGGGTATTCCATCTCATATTGAAGAAATTCTTGAGTCTGCAGTTTAGGGTCAAATACGTAATCTACATCAGTGGCTGTCAAAGACGTAGACCATTGTATCCATCGCGGGTGCAAAGCTTTCGAATTTGGAACACTCGCTTTTGTAACTGCCTCTAAGGCCGGAATTGGGGAAATGACAACAATGCGTTGGCCCTGGGCTAGCGGTCTTTCTTTAATAACAGCCATCTGTACTGCAGTGAGAATTTTCTCAGTCTGTGCAAATCGTTGTTCTGCAGCAGAATACAAGTGAGACTTGTATGCAATCGGGACTGTCTCCCCCTCATTAAAGGTGACATAAGTAAACCCAACAGCCCCAGGTATCACCCTGATGACTAAATGTATCTTATTGTCCCGTGTGTGTAAGTGTTTAACTGCTAAGAGATCACTCTGTAACTCTCGTAGTATATGTGTATGTTCAATCGTCCAAAATCTACTCAAAAAATTCGGCGAATCAACTCGTATAAGGGTTTTATACGCGTCGCATAATCAGGAATGTAAATTCTGCCAAAATTCAGAAACCCCAACAATGACTGGAGCTTCTGAACCGTATTAGGAGGCTGCAATAAAGCACATTTCTCCAAAAAATGTGGCGCTAAGCTCTTGCCTTCACTCGACAACTCATATCCCAGGAAAATGACGCTGAGGAAGGCAATCTTTGATTTCTTAAAATTAAACTTATAGCCAATATCAGCAAACCCCACAACAATGCGCGATACACGCCTTAGATGTTGCAGAATCTCATCGTCCGTCAGATATATGTCATCAACATATGATAACGCTTCAGGGTCGAACTCATGCAGCATTTCAGTTACACGAGCCGAAAACAGTCCTGGGCTATTCTTATACCCCTGAGGCAAACGACAAAAAATTTCTGAGAGCCAAACGCACTGAAACTGGTATAGTCCCGACTCTCGGGCGCTATATTCTGGCAGAAAAATCCATTCGAGATATCTAATGTTGTTTTGTACTTCTTACGTACAATATTATTCATAAGTGCTGCACTATGTGAAT
This sequence comes from Pleurodeles waltl, assembly GCF_031143425.1. NCBI lineage: Eukaryota > Metazoa > Chordata > Amphibia > Caudata > Salamandridae > Pleurodeles > Pleurodeles waltl. Next base: position 327,650,472 of record NC_090447.1, on the reverse strand, counting down.
TCTGTATTGCATATGTGCGTGTATGACTATTCAAATGTCGGTAATCCACCACTATCCTATATGAATGGTCCGGTTTAGCAACCGGAAATAAGGGATTATTCATCGGCGAGACACAAGGCTCAATTACACCCTGATACTCCAATTGTGTAAGAATTTTCCTAACCGATGCCCTTGCTTCAAATTTGATAGGATACTGCGGTTGTGGCTGAGGTTCGCCCTTTATCGGAATTACATGATAAGGTGATTGTCTATCCCACCCCACGTTATTTCTATACAGGGCGGAAACCTGTGCTAGAGCCCATGATGTACTATAGGACTCCGCTAGTTCTCTCGGAACAAGTGGTGAGAAGGAAGGTGTAATAACCTCCTCCCCAACCGGACAGTCACGAACAAAGTTAGGTGGCCAATCCTGTTCGGCCAGCAGAACATCATATGATTTTACCACATGGTCCCAAAAAATGGCGTTTATAATACGGTCAATGTCCCCTTCCAATCGCAGAGTCACTTCATATACTCTATCAGGATCAGAGACTCGCATGTCCGCCGTCTCGACTTGTATGAAGTCATCAGTTGCTTTCACCTCCAGATGCTCTAGAAGACTCCGGCGAACTATTGTGACCTCTGCCGCGCTGTCTAACAGTGCTAACGCCCATGTCTTGTTCGTCAAGAGAACTCTCTTCTTGAGCGGCATGTCTAACTGAGACTGCTGCCACTTTCTTCTTTTTAAATTGCTGTTTTTGTTGCAGCGGTTTCTCTTCTTGTTTAATAGAAACCTCCGCTGAGCGTTGTGAATCCTGTCTCGGTTTCACGTACTCCGTCCTCCGCTCTGACCGCCCACCTCTCTCACTTCTCTTTTCCGAGGAGTCCTGAAAGGAACGAGATTGGCGTGTATCAGTATATTGATATCTATCAGGCGTCTTCAAAGTTTCCCTATTCCTGAGATTATACTTATTCTGTGGGGTCTCCGGTTGCGGAGACTGCCCACCATCTTTCTTAGGTGTTTGCTGTTTCTTTTCCCAGCGCTTTTTCGAACCCTCAGGTTGTTGCTGTTTAGCATTATCTTTATTATTTTTACCCTGTAACTGGGGTTTTTGTGGTCTAGCCCCTAGGCTATCACGACCAATACTAGAATATGTTTCTGCTATTATTCTCCGAAGCTCCCGCTCCTGATTAAGCAGCGGAACATCCCGAAGACGCATTCGCACTGCTAGTGCTACTGCCTCTCCTTTGAGATTACTCAAAATAATAGAAGAAACTGTGGCAAAATTGCCCAGCAACTGCATGCCCAAATCTAAGGCAGGGGCAGCCCCATATTCATCTTGAATCTGTTTAAGCACGTCCGGTAAATTAGCTAATGTCGGTGTACCGTGTGCCGTAGTGTAGAGCGCGGCAAACACCGTGCCCCAGGTATTACAAAGGTCCACCGGAGGAACCATCCCATACGGCAAACACATCGTCAAAATTCTATGTTTATCCTGAGGTCCAGTATGGGGAAATACTGCTTCCAGCGTGTTAATTTTTTGCGCCAGCCAAAATGGAGTCTCCTCTCATTTAGCCGGTACTTTACCCATAACTGAATGTACAGTGGCCGGATTAATACCCGGAAACACTGCCTGTGGGTGCGCTGAAGCAGCACGCACCGCATTCGTATTTAGTGTCTGCATGACAAACTGAACTAATCGTCTATATGTAGCCGTTAAGTCTGTATATAAACGACAAACATCAACCACTGCCAATTGAGCAACCGCAGGATGAGGTGTATATGTAGCCAATAAAGGCCAGGTAGGACCATCATTACTCAGCGGACCTAACCTAACTTGTGCTACTGTGTGTGGGAGGGCGCCATCAAGCCAATTATGGTGATCTTGATAAGATAGAGGTATTTCTAAATAAGCGTAAGCCCTGTATTGTCCAGGGACATTCGCAACAGTGTATTCGTGAAAAGTATTTGTTCCCCCATCCACTGCTGGAAAACCGACCCAAGAATAAAAATGTTCCGTTCTATAGGCTGCATGGGCGTCCACCACAAAAGTGACTGGACCCCCCTGGACCGTCAGTCCATGTGCCAACAGATGTCCTGTGAGCGGGTGACGCATATTAATTGCTATATTCACTACATTAGGATTCGCCATTTATAAAAAATAGCTCCCGGTCAGAGAAGGCACACCAATATCGGGGTTTTCCTTTCAAAGTTCAAGCTTGAACAACCAACCACTAAGCAATAGGAAGCACCTATGCCGTGGCGGCGGAAACCCTCAGCCCCACGGACGTCTCCGTATACGGAACCGAGGAGTCAAAATATATATGAGACCAAGAGAGTCAGTCGGACCTAATCATTAGAGCCAGGCCAAACGTTGGCGGCGCCATGTCGCGTGGGCTCTCATTATTCTAAATGAGACTACTGGATTTCTAGGCAGCAGGATCGATAACGGTGTGGGGGACTGAGTCTGACCCACGTGTAAAGAACTCTGTCACCCTAAATCAGTTTTTTGCTCCGGCTAACTAGCAGTGCCTCATTTCTCCCATGTGGAAAGAATGATTCGGCAGCCGAGCGCATGACATCTTTGGAACTTCTCAGGGAAGTCGTGGTTACTCAGATCCAAACCAACTCTCTTATTTCCAATATGATCTCATATACAAATGACAAAAGACAGTATAAGTTTTATATATAATGTTTTAATAAAACGACTGTATTTTAGATATTAAGGCGTGAGCCGCAATAACCAGAACCATACAACACAGTAGGATTGAAATAGTCACCAGAAGAGTAAAACATAAGAACAAAGCTATCATATTGTCTAACAGTTTCTACTCTCCCTCTGCTTGTTCTATTTAGAGCACAGCATGTTAAGCTTCTAGCTTGCCTATTAGAATCACTGTGGAGACATCAGCCCTCATACCTGAGCAAAGACCTGTGATCTTGGCTCAGCATCTGCAACGAGGCAGTCAGCGTCTAGTTGTGGTTCCCTGGTCGGAATCTCCCTCTTGCGTGTATTGGGACAAGGAAGTGATTTTATAACTAACATGTCATCGTGATCACAAAATGTCCCTACGCAGGAATGCCAAGTCTAAACTCCTACCACGTCTATCGGCTATGTACCAGACTGTATCCTTGACTGAAGCACAGAGTAAATATGTTATGGAGAACTCCAGTGCTGAAGTAGGCAAAACAGTGTGATATGAATAAAAAACAACACCGTAGAACTGGCTATTTGAAAAATAACAGTACGAAGCCTAATAAAAATCATGTAGAGCAAAGTGCACAGAGGCTCTAAGCTGTCAGCAAATGAATAAAATATATTCAGGGCAAAGTGCACAAAGGCCTAAAGCCTGAAGCTAAAGCGCAATGAATACGTAAAACTAACCACACTACAAAGGGAACCAACTAGTAGGTAAAACCAGGCACAGGGAACAGGCTCTGGTTGACACAAAGGCTGAAACAGGTCTGGGTAACAGAAAGCAGGCTCTGGCAGAAACAACAATGAACAAGACTGAGAAACAGGGAGCAGAGTCTGACTGGAACAAACAGGAACAGCACTGGGTTAACGGAGAGCAGGTTCAGGCGTAATCAGGACTGTAACATAATCCAACAATGGGTCTGGAACACAAATGAATCGTACTCTAATGCACAACGAGGACCTTCAGGGAATGGCAGCTTCTAAGCCAGTTCCAGGCAGAAGCAAGGCCAGGGCAGAGCCACATGGAGGGGCTGCACAAGAGAGGTCACAGGTATGTGCAGCTTTAGTCTCTCACAAGTCCTGGAGGAGAGAATCCAGTATAAAGGGACAAACTTACTTTTCCCATAGGAAGCAATGGACAGAAGATTACAGGTCTTACCGACTACCAGGCAGTGCATCATGGGACCTGAAGTCCATGCAGGTGCATGTAGTTCGTCTATAGCATGCCATATGGAAAAGGGAAGCAAACAGGAGTCAGAATGTGAGTCTGGGTGAGTGTTAATGATGATTCCCAGGGTACAGATAGTCCATTTACAGCACCCCCTAGAGATGGAAGGGCAGAGACTTAACACATGGCAGTGGTAGGAATTATTTCCAGGGATGGACTGCGCATGGCAGGTGTTGTGAACATTGCTTGTCATACCTGGGACACTCATGCTATCAATTTTAAAAAATCATGCACCTCTTTTCACACAAGCTACTTGCAGAGATTTCATGTGTCACACTTACTTATGTCAGGGGTCTGTTCATACATTCCCGTTACCACTGATATTTCACATCCACTGCCTAAAGTATGAGGCGCTTATTTACCTTATGATTGGAGATGTCATAGTTCTGTGTCATGTGCTACAGTAGACCAGGTTGACAACGTGGATGTGTGTCATATGCTGTGGTCCTATGATTTTGTCCTTCATATATGACATTAAAAAAAATGACTTTTTTTATATGTGTGTGATGTTTGCTGTACAATCATACGCATCACATGTGATGTTGCATCAGAAGTAGTCAGGTTTGTCTTTGTGACATGCTCCCTGAGGTAATACTCACATTCCTAAAGAACATGTGATGGAGAAATAAGTAACCAGAGCAGGATTGTGTGATAAATATAGATGTTTAATCACATATCCTAACAAGGTGTTTAGAGTGTCTATTGGTGAAAAAAGTTTAGAACAATCTGCTGTCTGCGGCGCATTCCTGCAGCTGTGTTTGGATGTTCCCCCTCATTTTCCCTGGCATCTTCCTCCTCCTCCTCATCCTCAGGCAGTTCTTGCTCGGATTCATATAGGGGGGATGTTCCTCCTCACTCAAATGTTGTGCAGGATGGCACAAGTCAATATGATCTGGGCAGTTGTTTGGACAGTAGTTGTTCAGTACTTAGTTGTAGAGACTTTTTAGTTGTTTGGCAGTAGTGGTTTAGGCTATAGTTGTTTAGGACCTAGTTGTTCTGTCACATACTCAAGGGTTCACAGTGCTAAAATCACCACCTTCACAGCTTTCAAGAACAGGCATATTTGAATCAGAAAACCACATTTTTCGACACACTTTTGGCATTTTACTAGGACATACCCCATTTATACTATTTTTTGTGCTTTTAGCCTCCTTCCAGTTAGTGACAGAAATGGGTGTAAAACCAATGCTGGATCCCGGACAGCTAAACATTTCTCAAAAGTAGACACAATTCTGAATTCAGCAAGGGGTCATTTGTGTAGATCCTACAAGGGTTTCCTACAGAAAATAACAGCTGAAATAAAAAAGTTTGAAATTGAGGTAAAAAACAGCCATTTTTCTCCACGTTTTACTCTGTAACTTTTTCCTGCGATGTCATATTTTCAAAAGTAATATACTGTTATGTCTGCTGGTTGTGGGGATATATAGGGCTTGTAGGTTGATCAAGAAACCTAGTTACCCAGAGCCAATAAAGGAGCTGCACTTTGCAATGGGTTTTCATTGTAGACCGGGTGTACAGCAATTAATTTGGTGAAATATAAAGAGTGAAAAATAGGTTTCAAGGAAACCCTTGTATTTCCAAAATGGGCACAAGATAAGGTGTTGAGAAGCAGTGGTTATTTGAAAATCTCTGTATACCGGGGTACCCATACTAGTATATGAATTACAGGGCATTTCTCAAATAGACGTCTTTTTACACACTGTTTTACATTTGGAAGAAAAAATGTAGAGAAAGACAAGGGGCAATAACACTTGTAAGGGTGGGCCTAATGCCCATGACAGGAAATGCAACATAGACACATCATAATTTTTACATTGAAATCTGACATGTTTTTTGGAAAGTGCCTAGCTTCACATTTTCCTAAAGAAAACAGAGCTGTTTTTTACAAAGTGCCTAGCTGTGGATTTTGGCCTCTAGCTCAGCCGGCACCTAGGGAAACCTACCAAACCTGTGCATTTTTGAAAACTAGACACCTAGGTGAATCCAAGATGGGGTGACTTGTGGGGCTCTCACCAGGTTCCACTACCCAGAATCCTTTGCAAACCTCATAATTTGGCTAAAAAAACAACTTTTCCTCACATTTCGGTGACAGAAAGTTCTGGAATCTGAGAGGAAACAGAAATTTCCTAGCACCCAGGGTTCCCCCAAGTCTCCTGATGAAAATGGTATCTTACTTGTGTGGGTAGGCCTAGTGCCCGCGAAAGGAAATGCCCCAAAACACAACATGGACACATCTCCTTTTCCCAAAGAAAACAGAGCTGTTTTTTGCAAAGTGCCTAGCTGTGGATTTTGGCCTCTAGCTCAGCCGGCACCTAGGGAAGCCTACCAAATCTGCACATTTTTCAAAACTAGACACTTAGGGGAACCCAAGATGGGGTGACTTGTGGGGCCAAAATAACACATTTTCCTCATATTTCAGTTGTAGAAAGTTCTGGAATCTGAGAGGAGCCACAAATTTCCTTCCACTCAGCGTTCACCTAAGTCTCCTGATAAAAATGGTACCTCACTTATGTGGGTAGGCCTAGTGCCCGCGACAGGAAAAGCCCCAAAACACAAAGTGGACACATCACTGTCAAAGAAAACAGAGCTGCTTTTTGCAAAGTGCCTAGCTGAGAATTTTGGCCTCTAGCTCAGCCGGCACCTAGGGAAACCTACCAAACCTGTGCATTTTTTGGGGCTCTCACCAGGGTCTGTTACCCAGAATCCTTTGCAAACCTCAACATTTGGCCAAAAAACAACTTTTCCTCACATTTCGGTGACAAAAAGTTCTGGAATCTGAGAGGAGACACACATTTCCTTCCACCCAGGGTTACCCGAAGTCTCTTGATAAAAATGATACCTCACTTGTGAGGGTGGCCCAGGTGCCTGCAACAGCAAAAGGCCAAAAACTTGTAGAGATTGAGGGGATTGCACAGCTAGTTGATAAGCACGTATTTTTCTTTTATACATCTTCAGGTTGACTCTGCTTTGGGGACCCACACAAGTGAGGTATCATGTTACTCAGGAGACTGAGGGGAACGCTTGGTGGTAGGAACTTTGTGCTGGAGCCGTGATCCTAGAAAGAAAAGTGAGGAAAATATGCTTTTTTGGTTTGCAGAGGAGTCTGGGTAAGAAAAAGTTGGGGGATCCATGTAAGCCACACCTCCCTGAACTTCTTGGGTTGTCTGGTTTTAAAAAAATGTCTGAGTTTGGTAGGTTTCCCTGGGTGAAGGCCACACCCGGGAACAAAAATGTAGGTGCCCCACTCCCAAACACAGGTAGTTTTGTAATAGATAATTTTGATGTGTCCACGTCCTTCTGTGATGTTTAAAACACTAAAATTATGAAAAGAAATGCACTTAGGTTATCTTAAAAAGACCAAGTTGGTGGCATGCTTCATCATCGGGGTCCCACCCGAGACACCTAGCGTGTCACGGGTGTGTTGCGACGCCTGATTACAGCAGAGCAGTTTTTGTCATTTTTACCACACATACTGGTTATACTTGGCACAAGGGTGAGTGATGGTTCAGTAGATGAAATTTTATTAACAAGAGATTTCACAAAAATGAAATGCACTGTTAATAACAGAAAGGCCAAAAACCTGAACCAATGTCACAGCTCGTGAGCTGTAAAGCCGTGTCAAGGCACCAACCACTTTACAGTCCGTTCACACACCCTTCATACATGACATGTACAAGACCATTCACGCCTCCAGCCACGGACCCAACACAGTACAACACTTGCATCGACAGACAGCGCCAATCAAGTGCCCATCACTTACATACGCCCTCATGCCTGATACAGCAATCACACCAGCTGATATGTATGTAGACTAGAGTTTGGCTGGCACTGCCAGCCAAGCTTCACTGCACACACACCTACAGCCAAGCACCACCCCATGCATCCTGCCAGCCAAGCACCACCCCACACTCACAGCCAGCCAAGCGCAACCCCACGCACATTGCCAGCCAAGTGCCACACCATGCACACCGCCAGGCAAGCGCCACCCCACACACACCGCCAGCCAAGCGCCACTCCACACACACCACCAGCCAAGCGGCACTCCACACACACCGCCAGCCAAGCGCCACTCCATGCACACCGCCATCACTTTTTTTTTGTTTTTTAACAACAAAGAAACCACTAACTATTTACAAATAAGTACAAAACTACAAACACAAAAGCTCTAACTGAATACATGACAGTAATGCCAACAGTGAACCTGAACATATGAAAATATAAAATGGAAGTTTACGCTAACTGTAGTTCTCAGTAATTCTTCTGTGTGTGGTAACTCCTGAAACAGCCAGCCACACACAGCCCAGGCTTTGAAGGACAGTCCAGTCAGTACATCCGGCTTTCCCTCCGGATACCTCTTCGGTCACGGACTCTACATTTCTTACCAGGAAAATGCGTTTTTGGGAATGGGAGGGATCTGATTAGGAAAGTGGCAATCTTTCAATCTAGCCACATCCTCCACAACTGCCTTGCCAGGAACTCTTGCATGATCCACCATAAGAAGGGTCTCTATCACTGACTCCTGAAATGTACCTAATTTCATCCTTGACTCAGGCCTTAAACACAATAAAAGCATTAAAAGTTGCTAGATTAAACAAATGAATAGCCAACTTTTTATACCACACGTAAGATTTACGAACAGGAGTGTAGGGTTCCAACCTCTGACCTACTCTCTCAACACCACCCATGTGCTTATTGTAATCTAAAAAGCACTTCAGCAACTTGAGCCCAAACAGTCACAGGTGAAGTATTCTCATCATGGATGGTAGTTAGCATGTACACATCCTTCCTGTCTACAAATTTCAGAGCTAGCAGCTCATCATTTCGCAAGGCACTGCACTGTCCCCTCTCAAGTTTTTATAGACAAGCTATCCCTTGGATAGCCTTTCCGGTTAGAGCGGATTGTGCCACAAGCAACAGTGTCCACTCTGAACAATTCCCTGAACTCCATTGTAGAAGTTATCTACAAAGAAATGGTGACCTTTGTTAAACAGTTGTCTACCAAGTTCCCACACAATTTTCTCACTAACTCCAAAAGTGGGCTCAATACTGGAATCCCTACCTGTGTAGACCTGGAAATTATAAACATATCCTGTACTACTTTCAGACAGCACATACAATTTAATTCCATATCATGCCCTCTTGCTAGGAATGTACTGCCTGGAAAGCAAACGAGCTTTGAACAGGACTGTGCACTGGTTTTGCAGATACCGGGGGCGAACATGGAGTGCCCTGGGGACGCTTCCGGGAGCACCTTCCCGCACTTGCTTCCTGCACCGAATGACATCAGCAGGAGGGACGACATCCAAAACAAGAACATCGAGGAGACGCTGCGGAGGAGAGCATCGGGAGAAAGAAGGATGAGACACAAGAACGAGGAAGGTGTACTCATACTTAAGCTGGAGAGAAAAGGAGGAAGGGTGGATGCTGAGTTGCCGGGCCATGATGAGGAAGAGGAAGGATGTGCTGCGAGAGAGACCGGGAGAGACCGAAGAAGCCAGCCACGGTCCTGGAGGAACGGGGCTTTCTCAGGTATGGGAGCGGGTGGAGGAAGAGAAAACCTCTGTAATGATAATGCTTGTGGGAGGACCAGAGGGTAAAAATGAAGTCTAACTCACAGGACAAATGCGAGTATTTCTTTGTTGTTGTTTTTTTTCTTTTTTTAGTTGGAGAAAAGGTAGTTTTATTTCCTTTTCGGGCACTAGATAATTTGGCAGGAAAGCACAGTAGAGAGAGAGCACAGAGGGAAAAGTATTAACCCACAAGAGAACAAAGGAAACCAAAAGAAAATAGAAAACTAATCACTAATGAATGACGCCAACTAACCAACATTTAAATCGATCACAAAAAAAAATAGAACGCTACTTATAAAGCATGCGAAGTATAGAAACACTTTTGGGTGTGGGAAGAAGGAGTAAGGAATGTACAGACCTTTACACTTACCTAACAAGGCTTCGTATTTCTTTTTTTCTTCTCTCTCTTTGACTTCAAACGAGTTACCTTGGAGCCACCAACACACCTAGGAGGGAAAACAGAAGAAACTTAAACAAGGATGATACAAAAAGGATAAACAAGACACATGAGGGTAGACGTAAAAGACTTTATAGTTGTACTTGGAAATCTTCAATGGAGAGACTTATTTAGATACCTTAATGAGGAGAAAAGTAAAGTCTTAAACTCACTGAGTCTTTGCAAATGGGTGTAATGAACTATTACTAGAATACTTAAAAGGGAACAATTTAGTACTTCATATTACTGTACCTGTCACAAGGACCAAAGACTCGTCCAGTTATTTCTTTGCCTGGAACATAGACCTCTGAAAACCGATTTACAAAATGATCAAGGAAAGGCATAATCTTAAAAAGACGGTCCCAATCAGAGTGATCTCATGGCAAGGCTAAAGCATTGTCAACAAAATTCAGCATCCGAAGAAGAAGCAAATACTGATTATGAGTCATGGTTGCAGGAAATATAGCCTTTGCCATCAAGGGACTAGTATACCAATAAGAAGCCAGTGACGGCTTCCTTATCAACCCCATCAAAAAAGTCAAACCCAAGAGCTTTTTCAACTCTTCCAGATTTGTGGGAATCCACTGGGTAGGTCTGGAATGAGGCCTAAGTCTGGCAGTGTTGTCCCTGAAATACTGCTCTGCATACAAATTAGTCTGCTCACCAAACTCTTCCAAAAATACATCTTCCATAAACAACTCAAAGAAATTGACAAGCAAAAAGTTTTCTGTATTTACTCTACACCCTGGGTGACCAGTATAGGCAAGCAACTGTGGCTGCTCAATGTTTGGGGCAACCCAGGTGTCAGGTCTTCGAATAGGAAGCCTTTCAGCCACTCACTGCTGCACCATTGGCACATCAGTGTCCTCTTTTAAAACAGGCCATTCATCTGCACTGAGAGTGGCTTCCTCATCAGAAGACTCCTCTCGGGCAGAAAACTCACTTCCAGAATCTCTCTCTCTCTCTTCCTCCTCAGACGCAGAGTCAGTCTCATAATCATGATCAGAGATGACTCATAAAGCATACTAACAACCTGCTGAGCGGTCACCCTGCGGCTAGGCATGATCCTTCCTAAGAAATGTAATTTGACAACAACCAGCACTGTCTAAAATAAGTAATAAACAAAGTGTGGCTTTATCACAAAGAGTTATGTATTCAAAAACTATACCACTCTCCAGTATCTACTCTGCACAGAAACAGCAATAACCAATGATATCCCACTAAAAAGAAAAAAGAAAGGCAAATTAGACATAAGACAACACAAATATCATTGTGCACAAATCTAAGGAAAATTTCACACACAATCCTGCATTTAGTACACCACCTACAAACATGTCATTCATGCATGACAACAATACTCCTTTGGAGTAAACCTACGTACCTAAAACATGCGACTACGCAAACCGCAGGTCAACCACTGCCAAAACCGCAATGAGCCACAGAAAAGGAAGCAAAAGCTTTGAACTAGAACAAAAAAGAGAAATAAACTGTTATAATCACAAATGCAAATACTTTGCCAGTTGACAAACACCCCGCCACCAAACATTTAGAAATTTTCCCTGGTGTCTAGTGGTCTCCGGAGGCAGATGGGCCTAAAAAAACGAGGCCGATCTGCCCCCAAGGGGGCAGAAATGGCCACCAGTACTGTGCTGAATCATTTGCCCAAGGGGCCACCCCCACACACAAGATCTCTAGTGCAAAGTGGATTCTGCCCCCCTTGGGCAGATGGGCCTAAAAAAAAAAAATAGGCTGATCTGCTATCAAGGGGGGCAGAAGTGCCCAACACTGTTTTCCCCCTTTGGGGGATGACCCTTGCCCAAGGGACCACCCCCACAAACAAAAAACAAAGCACAAAACATCCCTGGTGTCTTTGTGGCTTCTGCCTCCCCAAGGGGCAGATCGGCTTAAAAATAATGAGCCGATTTGCCCCCAAGATGGGCAGAAACAGCGCAAAACATTATGCCCCCTTAGGGAGGTGACCCTTGCCCAAGGGGCCACCCCCCACACAAAAAATAAAGCATTATTTTGGCTTCTACCCCCTGGGGGCAGATCGACTTAAAAATTAAGAGCTGATCTGCCCCCAAGGGGGGCATAAGTGGCGTAAAACATTATGTCCCATTAAGGAGGTGACCCTAGCCCAAGGTGCCGCCTCTCAAACAAAAAACACACACACAAACAAAATCCCTGGCACCTAGTGGATTCTGCCCCCCTTGGGGGCAGATGGGCCTAAACAAAATAGGCCGATCTGCCCCAGTGGGGGGCAGAACTGCCCAACAGTGTTTTTCCCCCTTTTGGGGGGTGACCCTTGCCCAAGGGGCTGCCCCCCACACAAAACAAACAAACCGCACAACATCATTGGCGTCGACATGGCTTTTACCCCGCCTGGGGCAGATAGGCTTAAAAATAATGAGACGATCTGCCCCCAAAGGGGGCAGAAATGGCGTAAAACATTATGCCCCCTTAGGGAGGCGACCCTTGCCCAAGGGGCCACCCCTCACACAAAAAAATAAACCACACAACATCCCTGGCGTTCTGGTGCCTTCTACCCCACCGGGGCAGTTCGGCTTAAAAATAATGAGCCGATCTGCCCCCAAGGGAGACAGAAATAGCGTAAAACCTTATGCCCCCTTAGGGAGGTGACCCTTGCCCAAGGTGCCTACCCCACACAAAAAACACACACACACATACAAACAAAATCCCAGGTGCCTAGTGGATTCTGCTCTGGCAAAAAAAAATAGGCCGATCTGCCCCCAAGGGGGGCAGAACTGCCTAAAAGTATTTCTTCCCCTTTGGGGTGTGATCCTTGCCCAAGGGGCCGCTCCCCTCCAAAAAAAAAACTGCACAACACCCCTGGCATCTTTGTAGCATCTACCCCCTGGGGGCAGATCGGCTTACAAATAATGAGCCGATCTGCCCACAAGGGCGGCAGAAACAGCATAAAACATTTTGCCCCCTTGGGGAAACAGCCCTTGCCCACAGGACTGTCCCCCACACAAAAAACACACACTCCACAATGAAAAACCCTGGTGCCTGATGCGATCGGGGCAGCATGAATGCTAAAAGAGGCATCGAGTGACAGGAAATCCCTTTCATTTCCCCGATGCCTCTTTTGAAGCAATCCTACCCACGGCCAAAAGAGAAACTCACCTCTTCCTCCCTCCGTGCGCTGGAAGCAAATGGCTTCCAGCACGACGAGTGGCCTCTAATGATGCGCGTGATCACATGCTGACATCATTAGATGGGGGTGGGCGGGCGGGAGTAGAAGGGGAAGCAAATTCCCTTCCAGCACTGCCCTGGGGCGGTGGGAGGGAGGCCTTCAGGGGTAGAACTAGCGCTTCCCTCGAGGGCCGGGTGCAGGACGTAATAGTTACGTCCTGGGCACCCGAGAGGTGTGGACCAGGACGTAACCGTTACGTCCAAGGCACCTGAGGGGTTAAATAAGTGACATTGATAAACAAAGGACTGTGACTAAGGAGAAAAGGAACAATGTCACTTTGTCTCCTTACTACGTGATTTGGGCTACTGATGAATTGACCTTAGCACAACCTGTGATTGCTTCAAAAGTTTAGCACCTCTAGGTCTCTGATCATTGGTTTTAATATGTATGATATTCTCTTCTTTCTTTTTTGGAATGTTGGTGTTATACATTGCTCTGTATCTCTTGTTGGTGGGGAAATGTGATAAATTCATGTGACTGTATTTGATGTTTGTATCATAAAAGAGACTATTTTGTGCAAAATATATGTGGGTACAAATAGAATAGTGAAATACAAAGAAGCATTTTATTGCACACAGGATAAAGCCCCTCATTATGTGTTTGGCGGTCCCACCACAGGACTGCCATACTCGCGGGGAGGACGCCACCGCCATGGAGGCAGCATCCCCCTGAGCATATTACAATTTTCCTGCCGGGCTGACTAGCCAGAACATTGCCATACACCTTCCCGCCGGTCAGTCCGGCACGAACCGTCCTACAACATAGCACTCGACTGCCTTAAAGTAGCTGAGTGCCATATCGCAGCACCGAGGGGGCCATCCAGCACCCTCGGAATGCGCACTGTCTGCAAAGAGGTGCTGGGCAAGGGGAATGCCTGCACTGCTCATGCTCCCTGTCGCCCCCCGCACTTGTTCTCTGACAGCCTTTTCTTGGGGGAAAGCAGGCTGGTGGAACACAAGGTTGTAGTCAGCCAGGCCAGCGCTGAACTCAGTGTTCACGGTACAGACGGTGGTCCCCTGGCAGGTCTGCCCGCCAGGGTTCTAATTTGACAGTTGGACATCTCGGACTGTGGAGGTCCGACCATCCCTTAAGGGAGCAGAGGGCTATATCATAGCAAAGAGGGGGCCATCAAGCACAGCAGACAGTGCACATTCCGATGGTGCTGGACAGAGTGCCCAGCACTGCACATGCCATGGGCATGAGTTGTACAGGGGCCCCCTTGCGGGCCCTGGTACTGGCTTTCCATCAGCCTGGTGGAAATTGGGATTGTAATCAGCCAGGTGGAGCTGAGTTCAGCGCTGCCATGGCTGGTTACAAGCCCCACCGCCGTCAGTCCGTCAGGATCTATGGCAGTCTTTAGGCTGGTCCACCCACCAATGCCACTGCAATGCTGGTCGCCCCAGGACCACCAGCCTCGTAATGAGGTCATTAGAGTCTTTACACTGCAGGTTGGTAAGGTGCCGTGCCTCCCGAGGGATGGTATCCCTCTCCTGAAAGTTAAGGACGGGAGCAATCATAAGTTTAAGTGGGGCTCCAGGTGAGGGGGGCTGGGTACTAGGGCTTTGCGTGCCTGCTCCACTACAAATCAGGTAGATAACTGATCTGCTGGCATCCATGACCTTATTCACTGTTTCAGGAATTCAGTAGGATGCAGCATCTTTAGCTTCTCTGGGAAGCCGATAAATCTCAGATTATTGTGCTGCAACCTATTTTCAGCATTCTCTGCCAGGTTGTGCAGCTCCACAGATTGAGAAATTGAGGTGGGACACATTGGCTTTGAGTTTGGTTATATCATCCTAAACTTCGGAGAGCCATCCCTTAGCTTTAGTAATCCTGCCAGTGACATTTTGTAAGTCTTGGAACAGGAGCGCTACATCCATATGGACTTCCCCTATCTTGGTTTCCATGTCTTCTGTGATGCTTGGATAGACTGAAGGATCTTGGCAAGATCTCTGGTGTCAGCAGGCAAACATGTCTTGAAAGCCTCTCCGAAGGCCGGGGTGGGACATTCCCCAGGTTTGTGGTATATTTATCCATGCAAGTTTTGGAGGAGTGAAGGGGGGAGCTTTTATTTCCCCATAGCTGTGGCAGGGGAAATCACTTGAAAGCTGTAGTTTAGGTGCCCAGCCCCCTTGCTGCAATAAATATGACATCATAAGCAAACTCAAAGAAGGAGGAGGAAGCAGCTGGTGAGTGCAATGTCAGTCAGGGTCTAGGGTAGTGTGATGGGTCCTGGCTCATGCCATGCCAGCAGATCTAAAACCTCAGAAGGCAGTTTACCGTATGTGCCAGGCTATACTTTCAAGATTTTCTTTTTGTTATTTTATAGGAGGCATAGTACACAACTTAGAACTCTGCCAGTGCAGTGACATATTCCCCTTTATGTTACTGAATTATTGTTTCCCTTCTCCGTTTAGAAATGTATTTATGCTTCTGGACTATTCCTTTTATTGTTCTGATGTTGTGTTTTTGCTGTGGTTTTGAACTGCTTGCATTTTTCTTTGTCCAAATGAATACTTGTGCTGTCCCTTGAATACATACATAGGGCCTCATTATCAGTTTGGCGGTCGGAGAGCCAGACCGCCATGTTGGCGGCCCCCCAAAAAAAGCCATGTTGCAGTCTTTTAGACTGCCCTATTACAGGTTACACAGGTAGGAAGGTCGACCGCCAAGCAAAATAGGCAGACTGCCAGCGGCACAGGGGCCTGGAAGTAGGCTTTCCCACCTCCAGCGCTGACAGCACCGTGACCAACCACTGACCGTATTACAAGCACACAGTCACTGTGGCGGACACCTATGGCGGTCAGCCAATAGCAGTACAGACCACAGTGGTCCGTGATTAGCAATCCTATACACAACAGCACATTGGATGAATTTGAAAACAACACAGCTGACACACATTGCCACACTGGACACACCTGAAAAGGACACTATAAAACACACCGCTTCACACAACACAATCCTTTGCATTTGCAATGCAAAGCACAGGAGCCAGATCACATTTTCTGTAGAGTACATAGCTTGGGCACCCCTTGGTTCACCATCCCATTCAACCCCCTGCACACAATTGTGTCTATTCACACCCTATTGCATTTCCCCTGTATAGTAAGTCACTGTCACCCGTTTTTTTGTTTCATCATTTCACATTCCAAAAATCCCTGTTTTTCTGAAGATGAGTTAAGGGTCATGGTGGATGAAATCATAAGAGTAGAACAACAGTTGTTTGGAGCACAAGTCCAACACACTCCTCTCAGTAGGAAAATGGAAATGTGGGACAGGATAGTCAACAGAGTAAATGCTGTAGGCACCACTTTGTGCACAAAGGAGGACATCAGGAAGAGGTGGAACGACCTCAAGTGCAAGGTCCGATCCCTGGTCTCCAGGTACCAGCTGCAGCCCTAGAAGACTGGAGGGTGGCCCTCCCAGTGCCCCATTACATCTCTTTCTCTGGGAGGAGAAGGTCTTGGCCATCCTGCATCCTGAGGGTTTGACAGGAATACCTGGGGAAGTGGAGTCTGGTAAGTCACAAAACAAGAAATGTCACCAAAATGCAATGTATTGCATGCTCACATCTCACCTTTTGCCATTTTTATTGTCACTCCGCTCACCAGCCCAGTGTCAACCAGTCCACAAACCTCTATTTGGCAACTAACATTTGAAGTGTACTCACTTGGGGGAACTCCCAGCAGGCACTGTTTCTATAACTCCAAACACCAGACCAATAGTCACTTCTCCAAATAGTCCTGTTTGGTACCTATCAATTTAAGGGTACACACCTGGGGAGATAACATTTGTTAAGTGTGTATAGGACAGGCACTGACATGACTACAACTCCCAGCAGGCAATATTCCCGTAACTACAAGCACTAGCACAGCAGCATCATGCTACAATACATCTGTTAGTGAATTCTCAATTGAAGTGTACTCACCTGGGGGGAGAACATTGGTCACGTCTGTGTACTAGAGAGAGTGACCTGACTGCAACTCACAGGAGGCACTGTTCTAGCAACTCCAAACACCAGCACAATGTTTACTTGTGTAAAGATCACTGTCTGGCAACTCACAATTTAAGTTTACTCAGTTGGGAGGATAACATTTGTGGAAAGCGGGAAGTAGAGGGAGTGACATGAGTACTAAGGCTAGGAAGGCCTGTGTCTGTAAAACCAACCATCAACCCAGTGTTCTCTTGTCCATATACCATTGTTTGTGAACTCTCAATTGAATTGAACTCACCTAGGAGGTTACCATTTGTATAGTGTGTGTAGTAGAGAGAGTGACCTGACTGCAACTCCCAGCAGGCCCTGTTTCTGTAACTCCAAACACCAGCCCAGTGGTCACTTGCCCAAATACCCCAGTGTCTTAACTCTCAATTGAAGTGTACTCACTTGGGAGGATACCATTTGTTTAGTGTGTATAATACAGGGAAATATATGACTGCAATTTCCTGGAGGCTCCGTTACTGTCACTTAAAACACCAGTCCAGTATTCATGTCTCCAAATACCCTTCTCTGTAACATCACAAATGAGGTGTACTCAGCTGAGGGGGTGACATCTATCAAGTGTAGGAAGTAGAGGGAGTGAAGTGACTGCTAAGGCCAGGAGGCTTTGTTTCTTTAACTCCAAACACAACCCTAGTGTTCACATGCCCAAATACCCTTGTCTGTTAACTCTCAATTTAGGTTTACTCACCTGGTAGGATAACATTTGTATGGTGGTGGGAAGTAGAGAGAGTGACTGGAACGCAAAGCCCAATAGGCCCTGTGTCTCCCACTCCAAACACAAAAACAGTGTGCACTTGCACAAATCCAACTATTTGTGAACTCTCAATTGAAGTGTTCTCATCTGGTAAGATGACATTTGTATAGTGTGTGTAGTACAGGGACTGGCATGACACCAACTTCCAGCAGGCATCACTTCCATACCACCAAAAACCAGACCAGTAGTCACTTGTCCAAATACACTTGTTTGTCAAATAACAATTTATGGATACACACCTGTGGAGATAACATTTATCAAGTGTGTATACTAGAGGCACTGACATTACTACAACTCCCAACAGACACTAGTCAGGGTGGGGAGGGGGGCCCTGCCACCTTTGGGGGGTGGCAGGGGTGGTGGGGGGTGTAGGGGAGGGAGTCGGGGTGGGGGAGACCCCTATCAGTGCCAGGGAAGGAATTTCCCTGGCACTGATAGTGCTTACCGCCATGGATTTCATCCCGGCGGTTGTCTCCGCCCTGGCGGGCGTAACGGAGAACCGGCGGATGACCATGGCGGTAACCGCCATGGTCATAATACAAAAAAAAAGACCAGCGGTCTTACCGCTGCTTCTCCGCATTCCGCCAGGGTCATAATGACCCCCATAGTATAGTGTGTAGTACAGAGACTGGAATGACTAACTCCCAGCAGGTGTTGTTTCTGTTACTCCAAACACCAGACCAGCGCTGTCTTGCCCAAATACCCCTGTGTCTTAAATCTCAACTGACGTTCACTCACCTGAGAGGATAGCATTTGTATGGTGGTGGGTAGCAGAGGGAGTAACTGGAATGCCATGCCCATTAGGCTCTGTGTGTCAAACTCCAAACACAAAGCCAGTGTTCACTTGCACAAATCCATTTATTTGTAAACTCTCAATTGAAGTGTAGCCACCTGGGTAGATAACATTTGTCAAGCGTGTGTAGTATGGAGAGTGGCATGCCTGAAACTCCCAGGAGCTACTGTTTCAGTAACTCCAAAACCCAGAGCAGGGGTCACTTGTCCAAATACCCTTGCTTGCTAACTCTCAATTGAAGTTCACTCACCTAGGAGTGACCAAGATACAGATCATTCTCAACTCATATGTGTCTAGCTACCTAGCTCAATGTTGAGCTGCTAACCCAAGATGAAATTATTGATAACAGAAAGGGCAGCTTGCCCAGTGTGCAAAACTATGATCCCAAAGGCCTCAAGATTCATCACCAGAATGGTATTGGCAGCAGACACATTCACAATGCACTGGCCCATGCTGACTCCAGTCATACGTACAATAAACTCCTAGGTCTGCCTGGATTATAATCAACTAGGCGTCAAAATGGACAAAGAAATATCTTGCATAGCCACTGTTTTGCCTGCACCGGTGGAAAGATGGCATTCTCAGCCCATTCCCACCAAGGGCTAATGATCTGCACATTTCAACTGCTGCTTGACTGAAATAGAATTGGCATGCTTCACAAATGTCAGGTCAATATAACCAATACCATGGGTACCTGCCACAATAGGATTAACTGCAAATTAACTTTGTACAAGGTCTATGCTTAATGTAACACTAAGGCCCATATTTATAGAAAGTTAGCGCCGCCTTAGCGGCATTTTTTTTAACGCTAAAGCGGTGCTAAATTAACTCCATATTTATATTTTGAATCTAGACCGGTTAGCATCATTTTTAGGAAGCACTAACCCACCTTGCGTTGAATTGAGACATTGATATGCAACATAGGCGTTCCCTTCCTAAAAATGACGCTAGCCCCCGTGCCATATTTACCTCCCGACGTTAAAATGACTCACACCTAGGAGGCGGATGTAAAGAATACCGCTAAGGCCTATCAGCATCAAAATTTAACATCTGGTCAGACCAGGTGTTAAAGTGCTGGTAGGCCCATTTCCATGGGGAAACACCATGGTGTCACCATATTGAGCACATAGATGCCGACTCCAACCCGCAGCATCACCACCACGGTTACCACAGGGACACTACAAGATGAGGGAGACCATCCCAGGTAAGTATACGTGCTTGTCTGTTTTGTGCCACTGGGGACCACTTACATGGGGCCCCCTGGCTGGTGCTGGTTGTGTTGGGGTTGTCCTGGGGTCACTTGTTGGGTTGTGGTAATGTGTCTCCTTTCTAAACTTAAACAGGAGCGCTTTTTTGGCTGCTTGTGTGACATAAAATGACGCTAGGCTGACTAGCGGCAGATTTTCTGCCACTAATCAGTCTAGTGTCATTCTTGGCCCACTAGCGCCATTTCTCCAAACACCATCCAGCACCGGCTAGCATTACTTTCAATGATGCTAACCATTCTTTAGCGCCATCATGCATGTTTTTTAAATATGGCGCATGGATGGTGCTAAGGAATGGCGTTAGCTGGCATTAATATTTTTGACGCACAACTGCGCTAGCGCAGTTGTGCATCATTTTCCTTAAACATGGGCCTAAATTGTTAAAGGTAGATGTCAAAATACAACCAGTAACATTGTATCTTTCACATCAACAGGTTGAACTGCCACTGAGCACACAGAGGCCACAGAAGAGACTGCATTACCCCCCTTGGATGAAGCCCTCAGCAAAGGAGACACTCCTGGATATCTGGATGTGGAGGACCGTTCTGGCCCCGCTGGGTAACCTGGTCAGACATCAACAGTGAGTCTCTCTGTGGTCATATCAACACCTCCCATCCCAGTTGCCTATGCATTACAGGCAACCATTTGTCCTTCACCTGTGTACACTTCGGCCAATGAGGTTCCAGGACCCTGTGGGAAAGGGCATCCCTGTGGCAAAGGCACAGGCTTGTGGAGGTAGGGTGCGTGGGAGGGATGCTGTGGGCCACCTGAATCAGGCTACTGGGGCTGGTCCTGGCCAGGACACTATCAGACACATTTTTGGATTTATCAGGAGTCCCAAGGTGTGACAACCCAGGTCATGACCGAACTCCAGGAAATCAAGCAGCTACAGAGGGGCATCCATAGAGACATGCAAGAGCAGTGGGAAGCCCACAATACCAACATGGCTTTCCTAACAGGGGTGATGAGGGACATTAACACCACCCTGAGCAGGGCTCTACAACACCACTCTACCTTTCTTTTGTCTCATCACCATTGGGCAAATCTATATCAGTGCCAGCCACTGGAAGGGAGGCCAGTGGAAGAACCTGCTCCCGACACCTCTGCCTCTGTAGCAGCAGATCTCCCCCTCCCCCACGGAAGCAGGTACATCCAGCAAAGAATCCAAGGGGTGTGAATGGCAAGAGACCCACCTCTGACAGTAAGTGACCTCTTCCTTAAGCAACTCCATTGAGTGCCACATATTCACTTTGTTGACTAATCCTCAGCCACATACCAATTCCAATTGGAGAAGTACTCTGGACTTTGGACTACCAATGGTGTGGCATCTACTCCAATGATTTCGTTCACCATGACTGACACCTTCACTTTATTTTTTCTTTTTTTCTGTCCAAATTCTGTTTCTGCATTAGCATTGTAGTAAATTCACCCACCACAAACTCATTGTCTGTTTCCTTAATTTCCACATTTTGCTGCGTCGCGATGTAAGACTGTGTGAACCATATGATGAAGACAGAACTTATTTGTGCAAGGAGGGATTTGTTACAGGTACACAGTGTTCTGTTCAGGATTACAAACATTTTGCACAAACACATTGGTAGAAGTGTCTGGTCACACCAAACATTTTGTTTCAGTACACAGCACATGGGTTGTCCATATATCTGGACTTTTTGAAGCAAGATTGCGTGGCTTCTAGTGAGTCAAAGTACATATTCCAAGGTACAGCCCCCCCAAGACCATGGATGGAAAGGATTTGTCAGATATTGTCCTGTAGAATAGGCAAGAATTAAAGAGGTGGATGTCAGCAGCTGGAGCCTTATCACATACCAGCCAAAGTAATCCTACATCACATAATCCAAGATACAGACAGATAGCAGTACAATATTCCTTGATCACAGGCTCATCTTAATCCACTGACCATGCATCTGGTGGTATGACACAAACATATGTCAGTGATGTGCCGCAGGCACTGTGGCCTACAATGATGAAACACATCTACAGCTACATACAATCAAATGACTAAGTAGTTCATGTCCACATGATGACACACATGATGCTATCAGCCTACAAGAGCACACAAAACAAGTGCAATCTGCACCTCTGCACCTCTGACCTTCTACCTAAAAATTGTGCAAGCTGCCTTGGGACAGGTCTCATTCACCTTGAATCTGTGACCTCCATCACCTGGAACAATCCAGGTTCACTTCCTATGTCAGAACAGCATCAGATGCCTGCCAATGTCACAACTCTGAAATGCCCACATGAGGATGTCATGGTGAAGGTACCTGTACAAAGACAAAACAAGGAGTATAGGCTTGAAAATACACCTATTATAGGAATCACAAAGCAAGCAACTGGAAATGTCATTACATTGCAAGGAAACTGACACAAACAAAGCAACACCATCAAGGTGGAGATATTTCAAAGGGTACATTTCAAGCAGCTTTTGACTGAATATTGCAGAAAGTAACAGCTCCCTAGTTGTTGCTAATACACCAAACTTCAAACATTCTCACAACTACAGTTCATTCACAGTCACAGTCAATACCTCACATGTGTTAGACCGGTCGGCTCATGCCGTGGTTTCCCCTGTCTTTTTGGCTTCTGACCTTCTGTTTTGATCCTGTGCTGAATTTAGTTTTTGCTGGCTTTTAGGGCTCTGGGCAATTTACCACGGCTGACCAGTGCTAAAGTGAAAGTGCTCTTTGTCTAAATTGTATGGGTGATTGGTTTCTTCATGAATGGCTTATTTGATTTACTAGTAAGTCCCTAGTAAAGTGCACCAGAGGTGCCCAGGGCCTGAAAATCAAATGCTACGAGTGGGCCTCAAGCACTGATTGTGCCATCCACACGAGTAGCCCTATAAACATGTCTCAGACCTGCTATTGCAGTGTCTGTGTGGGCAGTTTGGAACTCACTTACCAGGCCAAAACCTTCCCTTTTACTACTTGTAAGTCACCCTAAAATAGGCCGCAGTCAGCACCATGGACAGGGTGCAGTGTATTTTGATTGTAGGACATGTACCAGTGTGCTGGTGTGTTTTACATGTCCTGACAGTGAAATACTGCTAAATTTGTTTTTCACTATTGCAAGGCCTATCTCTACCATAGGTGAACATGGGGAATGCTTTGAAATATCTTTTACGTGTAATTTCTCATTGTGAGCAGATATAGGTTTAGAGTTTAGGGACTCTGAATTCACAATTTAAAAATACATCTTTTGGTGAAGTTGTTTTTTAGATTGTAAGTTTGTAAATGCCACTTTTAGAAAATGGGCATTTTCTTGCTTAACCATTCTGGGGGTTATTCTAACTTTGGAGGAGTGTTAATCCGTCCCAAAAGTGACGGTAAAGTGACGGATATACCACCAGCCGTATTACGAGTTCCATAGGATATAATGGACTCGTAATACGGCTGGTGGTAAATCCGTCACTTTTCCGTCACTTTTGGGACGGATTAACACCTCCTCCAAAGTTAGAATAACCCCCTCTGTGTCTCTGCCTGTCTGTGGAATACACATCTAGGTCAGTATGACAGTTGGGCTGTTTGTAATTCACTCTAGATAGTCACACAAAGGGAGCTGTGGTGTGCCCTGCATATCCTGATGGGTGTTCCTGGGCTAGAGTGGTGGGAGGAGCTGACACTTGGACCTGTATGGAGCTATGCCTGTCCTTACACAAGGTAGTCTACAACTTCCTGGAGTGTGTGTGGGGCCAGGACAGGAAAGGCAGGGTTTTGTGCACTACAAAGACTTTCCTTTGAAGTTTGTCCACTTTAAATGCAGAAATGTGTATTGAGCCTCTGAGATCACAACTTCAGAACAGTTCTGGACTGAGGACATTCTGCCAGGAAGAAGAGCTGGATGCTGTAGTAGGGACTGTCCTTCTGCCTGTTACTTTGCTGTGCTGGCCTGCTGCTTGCTGCTTCTATCCTGGGAGTGAAAGGACTGGACTTTACTTTCTACATCCTTCTTTCTAACGTTCTTCAAGGGCTTGAACTGAGCTTACCTCCTGTTAGAAGTCTCAGGGTCATCAAGGACTTCATCTGCCAGCAGCTGGACTTTCTTGCTGAGAGTCCTAACTTCCCAAGAGGTGAGAAATCCAGTTGCTGGGCCCTTGGAAGTGAATTCTGGTAAAACGAAGAAGAAACCAAGTGCATTAATTCAGAGCGATATCGGAACGGGTGCCGCTGTCTGACTCTGTGCCGCTGCCTGCACCTGGAGCTGTCGTCCCTGCTGAGTGCAATGACTGAAATGAAAGCTGCAGGCCTCATGCCGCTGCAGTGCCTCCGAAGTCCCTCCACAGCGTGAGCCCTGAGTGCTGTGTCTCCAACGTGTGGGACACTCGAGTCTGACTCTGTCACAGCACCTGTGGCCCAGTGGTTGGTACTCTACTGTTATATGCCATTTGTACTCTGCAACATACTACAATAGTTTTTGAATAGTAGAATCTGCATGACAAGATAGGATAAGGATGTTTGTAAGGTCAAAAATCCTTTTTTGCAGGTGTGTCACAGTTTCAAAAGCACAATACTAGGCTGCCAAATTGGCGGATGCCTGATCTACTCCTCTAGACCCTTGTGAACCGCCCCGACCGCCAGTGGAAGTCATCATGGCGGTAGGCAGTTGCAACCACAACAGACACAGCTATAGGCTAATGTTGTTCCCAGTGGTGGTCGCTGCCCAATGGCTGTGTCTGGTGGCAGTGACGACCGCATACGTGGTGGACGTGACCAACATGTTCTGCAGATTCACTCACTTGACTCCTGACTGTTTCCAGCAACACTTCCATGACCTGAGCCGCTGTGTGTTGCCTCTGTGAGCAGTCATGCCACATCATGCCACATCCTGCAGGTAATAGGGCCCGCCTTCTCTCCAGAGGTGTTGGGATGCTGATGTCTGAACTCCTACCCCTGTATAGACAGCTCTAAGTCTCACCTGGGGAGCAGATAAGTCACTGATGTGCACACATTTCTCTGTATCTCACCATCCTCTCCCTCCTCACAAGCTCGAATGTATCCCTATGTGCCAGTTAGACTTCTTGTGTGCCTGTAGTTGCAGCCTGTGGGACGTAGAATGGGCAGGTATTGGTGGGTATTTCCATATGTTAAGTCCAGTCGCATTGTGTTGTTTGAGGCTTTTGGGGTCCTAGATCATCCTTGTGTTGGCCGCACATAACTAGGTAAGGAGACAATGGTGCCATCCATTGGCATCTCTTTCCTCATGATTGTTGTAAATGTCAGACAACAAGTATGTGTATGACAGCATGAGCTGTGTATGCATGTTGCATGAGTCATTTGAGAGTAATGTGAGCAATGTGTATAGTACCACAGATCTTTCAACCCACATCAGACCTTGCTAAACTGTTCTGTGGAAGGCATTTCATGAGTAACTCTGCTCTTCGGATTGTCACATTCACCACATGCCAAATTGCTCTTGGCTACATGATATGCTGTCATGCATGGAACTGATGGGAATGTAGTGTCATGTAGGTTCTGTCTGCTAAGCCTGCAGAAACCAGGGCCTGTCAAATGTATCTCCCAAAATGGGTCCTAGCCTAGGCTGTGCGACAGTCATTGTGGCTATGCAACTGTAGCACTGTGCCAACTCCCTGTACCCCAGAAGATCATGTTATGTGGCCAGTAAGATGCTCTGGTAGGAAAATCTGCCATGAATACCTCATTCCTTTGACTAGATTAAGAATGGTTACAGAAGTAGATCATTAATCTAGTCCATATGTGCATTTAACATCAATGTCAATGTGTGTCTCAGACCTATGACACGTCCCTTAGTCCCACAGCTCTCTTATCACCTTCACAGGTCATACTTGTCCTGCACAGGCGTATTACATTACTGACAGTCCCACAGTGCAGACTTTGTGTTGGTTCCTGGGAGGCCATGATGTGTGACTTGGTAGCTTGGTAATTTAGCAGAAACTGTACAATGCATGCCTTTGTTTGTTGGATGCCATCTCTGTAGGATTGACACATATATCCAAAGAAATGTTCTGTGGTACAGATACATACCACAGAACTAACCCCTTGAAGTGGCATGAATCTGCATTTGGTAGGCCACATGTCCAGAACTAGACAAATAAGAACCTTTCTGCACCCACCATGCCAGCCCCTTGTTAGTTACTCATGTGTAATGTTGAAGTTTGCACTCTGGCTCATGCCTGTAGGGACTGCATGCACTGAGTCATTCTTCCAGAGTGTGAATGTGTTGGTCCATTCATGCCTAAGGAACTTACCCTTCAAAAACCACATAGCTGTGTAGTGTTTCATAGTGGCTCACAGCACAGTACAGGTTGCTAGTGCATTGGCTACCTGATGTCAGTAAGGTTGCTTAGTCATTGTAGGCCATGAGCAGCGTAGTGGGTTAGTCTTCAGAAGCAAATACACATGTCTGTAGTCATGTTCCTGTCCTTAATGGCTTGTGTGTTTCACACTTGGGGAGTATTGGCAAATAGAAAAGTCCTAGCCTGGTGCATGTATGTGACTCGACCATTTGTGACGAAACTTGGGATAATAATCTCTGGATTTGCCTTTTGCATCCATGCAGGCCAACAACCATCAAAAAAAGGAACTATGGAGAGCCATCGCCAAGTAGGTGTTGATCCTGGGGGTCCACAGCCTGCAGAGTGTCCACTGCAGGGGAAGATGTTAGGACCTGAGATGCTGGGCCCATAGGATTGCAGAGGTCCAGCTTGGATGTCCTCCCACCGTGGGCAGGGTACTCGTTGGACCATGATCCCTCTAATGGAACGCATTCTGACGGTGGCCTACCCAGACATTGATGAGTGTTTGAGGGCAGCACAGCAGCCATAAGGGGTTGAGTACAGGGCATTTCTCTGCCTGTCACATTGCCAAGTGAATGCGTTAGGTTCTGACATCTCCCCCTGATGATTAGGGATGAGCCATGTGTAACACAGTAGATGAGTGATAGTTTGTGCAGAGGTGTCATGTGTTTTCTACTGATGTGCCTCACCTATTTGCCCAGGGACCTCGGACACAACTGTGTACAATCCACAAACAACTTGCTATCCAGGTATGATATATGACTGCCTACAGTGATCAATAAGGTACTTCTTGTTGTTGTAGTGGGTGTAAATACTATGCAACAGACCACTACTCCTCAATGTTACAGGCTAAAGGGGAGAAAGAGATGGATCATTGTCCTCAGCCATGTCTCTGGTCAAATTAGTATTTTAGCATTTGCATCCCAGAGGCTACTTGATTTCAGTGTATGACGGGTGCTGGTGCCTCACTACTGTCTGTAATGTGAAGATAGCCATCATACATGTGACGGAGCATACACAGTACTTTGGGTGCAGCTACCAATCAATGCTTCCCCTTAGAAAGTGGGGAATGTCCATTGACATGATTTACGTGCCATCTTTGTTGGCAACATTCCTTGTGCCTACATGTCAGCATGTGCCCTTTCTCATGAGCAAAACATTGTAAGCTGTTGTTTCATGCATGGTCTACCTGTGTTGATGGGATGATGTCTGTATTCTCTCACATTTATGTGCATGGAAAACTGTGTGTTGAATAAGACATTTACAATGGGAGTACATTTCATGTTGTGCAACATAGAGGAGTGTGTCACCATTGTTTATTGGCTGACACATACCCTCATGCATCATAGCATGACATTTGGCATGTGCAACTGCAGTAGCAATGAGGGACATGACAGGTAGGCCTAGCGTTTTGAGCCACAATGTGCATTCCTATTCCATTGATGTGGCATCATGTAGCAAGGTGCACTGCACATGTGAAATGGGTGCGCTTTGTAACCTGACTGTTGGCATGCATCAGGGAGTGCCTTGCAGTTATGTTAAAATGACATGTGTTTGGGTACAAGCATTCATCCACAGACATCTGGGTCTGCATGACCATAATCGAGACAATGATGTAACTTCCAATTGGGCAACATGTTGAGGGCCTTCAACAAGTACTTTCAAATCTCCGGGCCTCTCCAACATCCAAGGGACTGATGGTGTCTACTGGTGCACTCAGAGTATGTAATTGTAAGGGGTGGCAGACATTAGTGGTGATTTCCCTGGGGCTTACTGATGTATTGTGTTGGGGATTTAAGGGACATCTCTTACTGACATATTGCACATTTTGTCTACAGTGTCTATGTCCATGCCACATGTGTGGCCTATCAGAGCAACATTAGTAATACCTCCATGACTCCATTTGGACAAGTATCACTTGGTGAAGATTGTGTTGTGGAACTGCCTCCAGTGTGACATGAGTATTTCCATGTCACCTTATCCAGCCCATTGTACTTTTGTCAGCAACATGGCAGGATTTTGGAGCATCACTTATTATTGCTGGGTCATTATGTATGTGACAAATAGATGTGCATGAACTCGTGTGGGATCTGTGGGAATGGAGATGACATTGGCCTACTTGTTGTATGATAACAGGTACCTTGTTGTATGCTACATGGAGCAAAGCTTTGAGGGTGATGAGGTCTTCTACTAGTTCAATGGTTACTGTGTTTGCACCACTTCAGCCATGCAATTGTAATTGTCTGAGATCCTGATTTTCCCGTGGGCAGTTGTTGTCAGTTCAAATGACATGCATACATATGGTATCACAAATGTATGGCCACTTAGGTGGAGTTTGTTGCTGGTGCCTGTAGGAGGCTGAGCTGGATTATAGTGGGTACCTTGTGGTACTTACACCTTGTGCCAGGTCCAGTTATCCCTTATTAGTAGAATAGAGGTGTTTCTAGCAGCTTAGGCTGATAGAGGTAGCTATGGCAAAGCTGCTTACGCTGAACTAGGAGACATGCAAAGCTCCTACTATACCACTTATATCATATAGCACAATATCATAAGAAAACACAATACTCAGAGTTACTAAAAATAAAGGTACTTTATTTTAGTGACAATATGCCAAAAGTATCTCAGAGGATACCCTCACTTAGGAGGTAAGTAATATAAACAAATTATATGTACACAAACCCAAAACAGGTATGTAACAGTAAGAAAAGTAGTGCAAACAATGTAGAATCACAATAGGATGCAATAGGTTGGCATAGGCCTAGGGGCAACACAAACCATATACTCCAAAAGTGGAATGCAAATCAAGAATGGACCCCAGGCCTATGGGAGATTGTAGAGGGCTGGTGGGACTGTGAGAAAACAGTAAGGGTGTCCAAAATACCCCACCCCATGACCCTGAAAAGTAGGAGTATAGTTACCCTACTACCCCAGAAAGACAGTTTAGTCGTGATAGGGGATTCTGCAAGAACCACAACTGCTACCAAAGCACTGAAAACGGATTCCTGGACCTGCGGACCTGTAAAAGAAGGGGACTAATTCCAAGAGTCACACAAGTGTCCGGGGGGGCAGGAGCCCATCAAACCCCTGATGAAGGTGCAAAAGGGCTGCCTCCGGGTGGAAGAAGCCAAAGATCCTGCAACAACGGATGGTGCCAGGAACTTCCCCTTTGGTGAGAAGATGTCCCACAGTGTGCTGGAGGTTGCAGAAGTGTTTCCACACAGAAATACTGCAAACAAACCTTGCTAGCTGCAAGAGTCGGGGTTGAGGATTTTGGGTGCTGTTGGGGCCCAGGAAGGACCAGGATGTCACCCTTGGAGGAGGAGACAGAGGGGGCACTCAGCAACTCAGAGAGCCCCCACCCACAGAATCAGGCAGCACCCGCAGAAGTACCGGAACAGGCACTTAGAAGATCTGAGGACAGTGGTCGACTCAGAGTCACAAAGGAGGGTCCCACGACGTCGGAGTCCAACTCAGCGAGTTGGGCATTGCAGGATGGAGTGCTGAGGACCCAGGCTAGGCTGTGCACAAAGGAAGTCCTGGAAAAGTGCACAGAAGCCAGAGCAGCTGCAAATCACTCAGTACACAGGTTTGCTGTCTGGCGTGGGGAGGCAAGGGCTTACCTCCACCAAACTTGGACAGAAGGGCCACTGGACTGTGGGAGACACTTGGACCCAGCTCCTGTGTTCCAGGGACCACGCTCGTCAGGATGAGAGGGGACCCGGAGGACCGGTGATGCAGATGTTTGGTGCCTGCGTTGGCAGAGGGAAGATTCCGTCGACCCACAGGAGATTTCTTCTTGGTTTCCAGTGCAGGGTGAAGGTAGACAGCCCTCAGAGCATGCACCACCAGGAAACAGTCGAGAAAGCCGGCAGGATGAGGCGCTACAATGTTGCTGGTAGTCGTCTTGCTACTTTGTTGCGGTTTTGCAGGCGTCCTGGAGCAGTCAGCGGTCGATCCTTGGCAGAAGTTGAAGAGGGAAGTGCAGAGGAACTCTGGTGAGCTCTTGCATTCGTTATCTCAGGAATAGCCCAGAGGAGAGACCCTAAATATCCAGAAAAGGAGGTTTGGCTACTGAGAAAGGAGGCTTGGCTACTGAAAGAGGTAAGCACCTATCAGGAGGGATCTCTGACGTCACCTGCAGGTACTGGACACTCAGAGCTGTCCATTGTGTCCCAACACCTCTGAATCCAAGATGGCAGAGGTCTGGGACACACTGGAGGAGCTCTGGGCACCTCCCCTGGGAGGTGCAGGTCAGGGGAGTCGTCACTCCCCTTTCCTTTGTCCAGTTTCACGCCAGAGCAGGGCTGGGGGATCCCTGAACTGGTATAGACTGGCTTATGCAGAGATGGGCACCATCTGTGCCCATCAAAGCATTTCCAGAGGCTGGGGGAGGCTACTCCTCCCCAGCCCTTCACACCTATTTCCAAAGGAAGAGGGTGTAACACCCTCTCTCAGAGGAAATCATTTGTTCTGCCTTCCTGGGACCAGGCTGCCCAGGCCCCAGGGGGGGCAGAATCCTGTCTGAGGGGTTGGCAGCAGCAGCAGCTGTAGTGGAGACCCCGGAAAAGCAGTTTGGCAGTACCCGGGTTCTGTGCTAGAGACACGGGGATGCATGGAATTGTCACCCCAATACCAGAATGGTATTGGGGTGACAATTCCATGATCCTAGACATGTTACATGGCCATGTTCGGAGTTACCATTGTGACGCTACATATAGGTAGTGACCTATATGTAGTGCACGTGTGTAATGGTGTCCCTGCACTCACAAAGTCCGGGGAATTTGCCCTGATCAATGTGGGAGCACCTTGGCTAGTGCCTGGGTGCCCACACTCTAAGTAACTTGGCACCTAACCTTCACCAAGTGAGGTTTAGACATATAGGTGACTTATAAGTTACTTATGTGCAGTGAAAAATGGCTGTGAAATAACGTGGACGTTATTTCACTCAGGCTGCAGTGGCAGTCCTGTGTAAGAATTGTCTGAGCTCTCTATGGGTGGCAAAATAAATGCTGCAGCCCATAGGGATCTCCTGGAACCCCAATACCCTGGGTACCTAAGTACCACATACAAGGGAATTCTAAGGGTGTTCCAGTGTGCCAATGAGAATTGGTAAAATTAGTCACTAGCATGCAGTGACAATTTTAAAGCAAAGAGAGAGCATAAACACTGAGGTTCTGGTTAGCAGAGCCTCAGTGATACAGTTAAGCACCACACAGGGAACACATACAGGGCATACATTATGAGCACTGGGGTCCTGCCTTACAGGATGCCAGTGATACATAGGCAAAAACAAACATACATACAGTGAAAATGGGGGTAGCATGCCAGGCAAGATGGTACTTTCCTACAGTGCCTACTTGCCATCATGTTAATATTTGCTAACAGAGCTGTTGTGTGATCATGGACATGTGATGGCCCTATTTCTCTTTATCTTTGCAGCATCAGCACAGGGAAGTGAAGGAGACAGGGCGCCGCAGAGTGCGGCCGCATCTGGCCACTGGACTTCAGGTAAAGACACCACGGACGCAGAGGGTATCATTGGATTCTCCCTCCAGTGGACACTCCCTAGTGGTGACGGATACATAGGGGCATACCGCTGTTCCATCTTTGTCTGCCACCCCCCATTTTATCACCACCCTCCCTGTTGCTCCCCACCCGGTTGGCTGTGCCTGATCACCGAGAGGGTGGGAGTCTCCCTTGCCACAGGCCCCTCTGCCCAACCCCTGTTGCCCTCAGTGAGGAGGCTATTGACCTCCTAAGGATTATCTCTGTGGGTCAGACAGCCATTGTGATCAACATCCAGGGACTGGCAAGCCAACTGCAGCAGAGAAATGCATTCCTGAAAGGCATTCATTGTGCAATGTCTGGCCTACAGAGATCTTTTCAGGCTCTGGCCTCCACACTGATGGCAGCCAGTCACCCCACCTTTCTTCCCCTCTTCACCTTCCTCTTCCCATTCCAAATCCCTCAGTCCCCTACTTACCCCAAGCACAAAGACAAATCCACACACACCCATCTCAACACACAAGCGTAGCACACACAGACACAAGCACCACAAAACACACAAGCACGCAATCAAACAACAGACACCCACAGACACCACATCGGTCACCACTTTCCCAGACACCCCCACCACTCCTGCCGGCCCACACATGACATCAGGCATACCCACAGACACCATCACAACTGTCAGTGACACACCCACCACACCCAGCGTACCTGCAGACACCACCCCAAGAGACACACAGACTTCCACCACAACCACCATACCCACAGATACCACCCAAACAGACACACATGCATCCACAACATCCAGAATTCCTGCAGACACCACCCCAACAGACACACACACACCCACATCCACTACTCCATCCCCATCACCTATACCTCCCAGCCCCATGACACATAAACACATACACTCACCCATGCAACAGACACCACTCAAACATAAGCATACCTCCCACATGCACACACCCACGACATCCATACTGACACAACAGACAACAACTCTCTTAACACCCAAATCCCCACCCCTTCTGCTGACCGTCTGCGTGTACCTGAGAAAGTCTTTTTGTTTGCCCTTTCCACTATTCCCTCCACCCCATCCTAAACCCAAGAGGCCCAGACCCACCTCCCAAACCCTCCCTTCCACCCCCAAGTCATTCTCTGTCACATCTGCCCCCCCTGCAAGCACCCATACTCCTCCCTGGCGAAAAGAAGCCCACCCCTCCCAAGAAGCATTCCACCCCTCCCAAACCCAAACCCACCCCTCCCAAATCCAACCCCTCCGATTATCCCTGAGGTGCCTGTCTGCCCACTTGACGTCCCTTCTTGTGGAGGTTTCCTGACAGTTAGGAGTCAAGTGTCAACACAGTGATGTGCCTCTGCACAGCAAAATGGACTGACCAATTCCATTGGACTTTAAAAAAAATTTACCTTAATAAACCCAAACTGTTTTTTGGGGGGGGTAAAATTTGTCTTGCAGTTCCTTTTCTCCCTCAATGTTGTTCCTGAGTAACTTATGTTGTCTCCATACAGTTAACTGCTTGCTGCTCAATTTGCTGTTGTTTGCAGTATCTGACTTTTTTGGCAGTGCTGGTTTCCCCCAAACAAGAGTTTATGTTGACTCTATGGATATATGGGCCTAAATGCAATGGTGGTGTCATGGCATTGTGCACTGTTTGGTATGTTAATTTTTTTTTATCTTGTGTTCTCCAATGTGTGCATGTATGGTGTTCGACTTGTACCCTTGATATGGGTTGTAGATTCATCTAATGTGTGGCAGACATGGAGTGTGTTGAATTGTGTTACATTTGTCCATTTTGCTGTGTGTACCTTGCAGCTACTTCATGTAGCTGTCTTTCCAATGTCGATGGAGTTGTATTTTCTTTGTTGACTGGCACTTCCACATTGTGCAGATAGCATGTCATTTGGATCAGGTATTGTTTGTCCCTGAAATCCATGTAGGGCCAGTTCCTGTGCAAATGTTGTTTTAGGGGAATATGTCCCTTTGCAGACTCCTTTCCAGAGTGCTCCCGAAGGCCCCCATCTCTATTGTGCAGGTATTGTTTTCATGGGGAACTTTGTATATTTGTCTCTCTGTGTATTGTGCATCCTATTGTCCTTCCATTGCGTTGCAATGTGAGTGATGTGTGTTTCCATTGCAGGACTGTTTCCTGGGAGTGGTGTTTCTGTTCCATGTAACATCCATACATATATGTGTTGAATGTGACAACGTCCATGGCATGTGAGGAATATAAGTCTGTAAGTTGTATTTGTAGATGTGATGTTAGTGTGTTGTTGGTGTTGTGTGAGACAATGTTGTGTACACTTTATTGTTCCTGTGCCTGAGATGGTCAGACGTGTGTTTTTGTGTAGTGTTGCAGTGCAGTGTGAGTGACCTGCCCAAGGGGCATATTTTGACTGTGAATGTGTCCTTCCTTGTGTCTGATTCCGGCATGGGACACAATGAAGCATGTACTTGTTGCCCGTACTGTGACCCCCATATGATGTGGCTTAAGGTGCGATGATCTATTGTTGAGCATACTGACACAGGTAGGTGTGTGCACTTATGGTCGGTTGCATTCATGGCGGCATGGATTATGAGTACCTTTGAGGGTCAACAGCAGTGGAAGGACATGTGTGATGGGCTCCATGGCAGCACCGGACATGTAAGGCTGCCTGGAGGTGAGTGCCTCCCTTTATAGTTTCCGCTTCCACCTGCTGAGACGTGGTGGCTGGACCGCCATGGTCACATTGGCGGTGTGCAATCTCATATTGTGTCTGGTGGAAACAGAAGCCCTGCCAGCCTGTTTGTGCTGCATTGCGGCTGCAGTGGTTTGTGCTGCCTGGCGGTGCTGGCGGGATCACGGTGGTCTTTGTTCCCTAGGCCTGCATGACTCATAATACTGTGGTCTGACCGCCAATCCCACAGCGGTCAGACCGCCAACGCCGTCATGGCGGTCCACGGAGTGCAAAACTTGTAATGATACTTTTCCGTGTTATGTATATGAGAAGGCGACACAAACATTAAATCAATAAATAAATTATACAGCCATTTCAAGTTGTGAAAATCACATAGACTCCTTCAGCTGGCAATCGTGCAATGATTAGACAATACAAATCTGATTTTGATGATCAGTCTACATTTTCTTAAACATGTGAGAAGCATGTATGCTTGCTGTCGGATTAAAAAGCAGGTATAATATTTCAAATGGGAATGGTATGTTGTCTAGTAGTTGGGTGCCTGTCTCATCTTCTCATATCTGTTTTAGTTTTACTCAGTCACATCTCACCAGGGGCGGCTCCTCCATAAGGGCGGAGGAGTGTCGCCCCTGCCAGCAGCGGCAGCTGCAAAGCTTTTCCCCAAAAACGATAATAAACTTTTTTTATTATTGTTTTTGGGGAAAAGGGGTGGGGCCACGGGGTGACGAGCAATGAGGGAGAGTGTTCAGCACTCCCACTCAGAGTGCATGTGTGTTTGACCGGCCGTCTCGGGCGAGCCAAACACACATACGCACAGGGCTCTCTGCAGCCCAGAAACTGTGTTGCTGTGCTGGAAAGAGCCTGCACAGGCTCCCAGTCTGCCTGGGAGTGCCCTGGCTTGGTGCTCCTAGCCAATCCTGGCACTGCTCTGAGCAGGGTCAGGATTGGCGCAGGGCAGGCTGGGAGCCTGTCCCTGCAGAGGAGCGGGAGGAGTAGATGGAATGGCACGCAACGAAGGAGGTAAGTGTTCTTTTTAAATTATTTTGTTATTTTTTTATTTAATCCGAGCCTCCCTGCCTCACCCATTAATCCTCCCCTCCCTCCCCCGCAACCCTACCCACCCCTTCTGCGTTGTGTTGCACGAGCCGCAACTGTATCTCGTAGCAGCCAACTGACCAAACATAGGTTTTCGGTGTGTATAGAATGATGTCTGTAAGAAAGTTTATGTGGAATCATCTTGGTCACTGTGTCCACTATTGCCCTTTTAGGATTAGTTTGTGTAACAATTCCAACAGTTCTTCCATTCTATCTTATCTTTTCAGTTAGTCTAGCTTACTAAACAGGTAGGATTGGTTTTCTGACTGTGTTGATCTATATCCTATAGGGACCTAACACATTTCTAATACTATAAACACCTCATATGCTGGCCAGATCCTGCTAGGAGGGTGCTGATAAAATTTCGAGCAGCGGTTCTTAATCTGTGGTCGGCAGACCCCTGAGGATCCGTGATGCCTAATAATAATATAATAAAGTATATACACAAAACATGCGAAATTGTGTAAATAGAAAGTTTTGAAAATGTGAAGGAATTTGCAATTGGAAACTAAAAATTAAATTGGTATTGTTTTCTTGATTCATGATAGCAATGTAAGCATTGCACACAGAATCTAGTATGGACTATTGAGGCCTCAATGGTGGCAATCTTATGAACTGCAAAAAAGATAGCAAGGATTAGGAGCAAGAAATACAAACTGATATGCTAGAATCCAGAAGAGTAGTTCTTAAACTTTTGTCTGCGGACCCTTGTGGGTCCTTGACGCCTAATCAGGGGGTCTGCGACATTTAGAAAAAGCAATTGTATTGGCGGATTAATAGAGTACATAAAAATAAGAAGCAAAATTGTAAATAGAAAGTTTTAATATGTTCTGTAAATGTGAAGGAACTTGAAATGCTTAAAATTAAGTTGGTATTCTCATCTTGCATCGTAAGTACTTCAAAACAGTATCTAGTATGAACGATTGGAGGCCTCAATGAAGGGAGTCATATGAACTGGCAAAAAGATAGCATGGATTAGGATCAATAAAAACAGTGATATGCTAGAATCTACAATACTGTGTCTTAATTAAAAATAAAACAACATATTGAATGTTCCCTTTACAATTAAAGTTTTGATTTTTCCATAGTTGTTGGTGCA
Source organism: Pleurodeles waltl (assembly GCF_031143425.1). NCBI lineage: Eukaryota > Metazoa > Chordata > Amphibia > Caudata > Salamandridae > Pleurodeles > Pleurodeles waltl. The sequence continues at coordinate 327,613,837 of NC_090447.1, read as the reverse complement.
TTAAATACAATATTTGATAAGTTTTGTATTGTTTGAGTAAAGCTTGCTTCATTAAATTTTGTATTGGTTTGATGTTTAAATCATGACAATTACTGAGACAGTGCCCCTGGCTCCCAGGAGGGATTCACTGGGGTCCACAGATATCAAAAGGCTAAGAATCTCTGATCTAGAATATTGCTTCCTCTTTCAGAAATGAAGCTACATTTTTGTTTGGGAATTAAATACAATGGGCCCGATTCACAAAGGTAAACTTACACTTTTGTTATTGTGTTGATGGGTGAACGTTAGGAGTGTGTGGCGCTAACTGTCAATTATCCACTTATATCTAGTAATCCTGATGGTGCACTTAAAAGAAGATCACCCTTAACTCCTTCTGCTCAGTGATCATAAGTCACTGATGACAATATTAATATATGTGAGGCACACATCCAACGCAAAGTCCATTTGAAGTCAGTTTTCTTGTCTTTTATTCTTTGAATCTTGAGTTTCAGCCATAAGTCCCAATCGTCACTTGCCAATTGCCGCCAACACGTGATTCTTCATGGGTGTACCCCGTGACTTCGTCAGGGCTGTAGATTCCTCTAAGAGACTCTTCCGTATGTTTTTCCTTAACCCCTTAAGTATCTGATTTATGTTAGCTCCTGATTAACGCATCTTGTCATTTACCGTGAGTACGCTCTCTTAATGTTTAGACCAAAAGTGTATGTTTACGATTGTTTGGTATTCACAAAGGTAAGTTAAGAGGAGTATCTTAAAGTCCGCACTCGGGGCAGAGCATTCACACTCGGGCAGGGCATCTGCACTTGGAGCGGAGCATCCACACTCAGAGTGGAGCATCTGACCTGGGGGTGGAGCATCTGACCCAGGGGTGTAATTATTGTAACCACATGCACCTGCTCAGCACGCAAGCAACGCACTGGTTTCACCACAACCACATTGTGCCTTTACTACATATCCTGATGCCTTGCCGCCCACCAGGAAGAATATGAATTACACAGAGGAGGAGGCCACCATGACACTGAAATTTGTTGTGAGGAACTGGAAGAGACTCCATGGTCTCCCACCCTACAGCAGCAGTTCCTCACAGAAGGCAGCCTTATGTCAGCACTTGGCCATAGTGGTCACAACGTTGGTGGAGGACTACTGGACTGTTAATGACATCAAGAAGAAGGGCAGGATGCGAAAAGGATGGTGAAGGAAAAGTACACGAGGATAGAGGTGGATAGAGCTTTCCCTGGTGTACAAACTGGAGCCCACCTCTGACTTACCCCACTTGAGAGGGATGTCCCCTTCACCACAGACCCACACCTGTTCCATGGGCTGCCTATGACTGATGCCCACAATGTGGTGCCAAGTAAAATGCAATGATACTAACAATGACACCAAATGAGTAATGTTTGTAATGCTCAAAAAATGTGACCATGAATGTTGCCCCAAATAAGTGCAATCTGTATGGTGGCGCTCAACCTCATGTGTCTCAGAAAGTCCACAACACTACAAGTACCAGAATCCGTTGTAATGGTAATTGCGTATTACAATACCCCAGTCCCTAGCAGTGGCCCATCACTGTTGCCTCATCCAGTTAACACTGGTGCATGGTAATAGATAATGACCCTCATTCATTTACCACTGCTGTTGGCATGTAGATGCAATTGTATACTAATATGACAAGTTGCACATAGGCAAATATCTTGGTTGTGTCCGATGACCTTTCCCTTTTGTTGCAACATACAGCCAGAGAACAGTCACACACTGGAGCACAGGTCACTGCACCATCAGGGAGGCAATGTCATGGAGCACAAAAACCTATACAATCAGCACAAACTGGTACATAAATATGGCCAGGGGAGGGCATCATCTCCTACATTGTTACCAGTTAAGTCATAGTTGCAGTACAAGGGATTCATGAACTGTGGTAAACCTGTGAAATGAACTAGGTTATGTTGTGTATCACATGTGGCAACTAGTATGTTAACTTAACACACACATTGTAGGCCTTGTGACGCTGTCCAGAAAAAAACAGCCTGCAGTGACCTCTGAAACATGTATGGGTGTGGCATCTGGTAAAGCACCACACGGTGGGTGGATGTCAGACACTGGTAAGGAAATATAAAATGACCTTCACAAATGCTTATGGTCCTAAACTGTGGTGTTAAAGTCAGCAGTATGTGGAGTGTGTCTAATGTCATTGTTGTCACTCATCTCCATATGCTCCATATGCTCCGATATAGATCACAACAGTATACCACAACCTGACATGCTGGCTAATGATTGCTCTATCAATAATACATATATACAGTACTTACCTAAGGGTACATATTGGTACTAATGTAGGTGGATATTGATTTGGTACTGAAGCAAGTCAATATGTGACAAAACTGCATGCCTCACCTAAAAATGTGTAAAGTGTTAATGCTCTCACAGGTTTACATGGTTTTATAACTCTGTGGAAGTGTCACAAGTGACCCCATTGTTCATGGAATGTGACTCAAGTGTATAATAAGCCAACACAGTGACAATTTGCACGAAGAATGACCCTCTGGTGTCTTATGGGGTCATAAATGTGTCTCCAAGTGCATCATGTAGAGGTGGAGGCACAACCTGTTTCTGAGTTCATGACATAGATACTTGCTAAATAAAGCCCAGGTCACAACAGCTAATGCGATGATGTTTGTGAGTGCTGTACTGATACCAACAGGCTCGCAGTTTGGGAGTGTAGTAGTGGCTAGCAAGTTGGGTGTACAGGGGGAGAGCCTACACATCCAGTAGTTGTACTGCACAATGTGAAAACAGTAAATGTGAGGATCAGCCTAGCCTCTCCACTTGACCATTTTGTGGGATCCTAGATCTATGTCTATTTCACTTTTCCACCATGATCACAAATGGGTGCACGCCTGAATAGAGGACTACAGGTTGTGTGTTGTACATGACTGTGTACAGTATCAGGTAAAATAGACCATGATGTTGTACAAATACATTGGAAACACAGGCCAAATGAGAAGTGCACAGTAGAAATGGCTGACTTCACAGTACAAAATTAGCACTGTTGGGGGGAGGGGGTGTATCAAAATAAATGTAACCCATACCTTGTAAGATAATTGTGTGTGTCATACATGTACTGACTAAATCCGATACATTGTAAGATAATTTGGACCAAAAGTGTAAATTTACCTTTGTGAATGGGGTCCAGTATTTTATAATTTGTGTAATTGATTGATGTATACTTGTTTCTGTATTTTTGTGTATTGGTTTGATGTTCAAATTGTAGAAATTGCTTTGGCAAGGGTCCTTGGCTTCCAGTAGTTAACCCAGACCTAATTTCAATATCATGAGAACTAAACGCAGGAGAAGGAAAAACATGTATACATGGCCTTGTAAAAGCACCAGAAGACAAAAGGCCCAGTAAAACATAAGTTGGCAAAGCTTTGGATCTTTTTCAATAAAACTGATATCCAACTAGAAATGGAATCTGAAGGTTTTAAATAACCAACCCGTGAGACTGAAAACTCCAGTTTCCCTTTAATCTGAGGCCGACATGTGAGATGACCAGCAATTCCTGGCTATTACGGTGCAGCGCCCAGGAGACAATGGTGATATGGGAACCAACAGAGCTGGAAGCAGATAGTAGTTGCTTACTCCCATGATTATCCGAATAATCTGTTTAAAAGCAAGGTAGCAATATTTGAGGACAGAGCTCAATGTAAACAAAGAGCTTTCTATCCAAAACTGAACATAATTCTGATAAAATATTCTGTTCAAAATATTGACTATGGCAATATTGTGAAGGGAAGTATACGTAGGTATGTGCTATAGGTAGATATACATTTGTATTCTTAGATCCACATATATGTACATCGATGATATATATTTAAGGTGTGTAGTTGCTGGAATGAGAATAGTAAACCTCCACTTAATTATGTACATTTGCCCTCACAACATGGTGATAGTCAATATCATGGACACAATATTTTGGCAGGTTGATATTTTTGTGGTCTATGCTCTCACATGCAACTGATCGTAAATGTCTCATAGTATTCAGTACAGGTTAATTCATTTGGAGTGACAGAGTTTGATAACCAATGTTACATTTGTAGTGGTCTTTGTTAGCTTAATATTTAATTGTACATTGTTAACAATGTGCAGAATAGTACACTACACTCAAATTCACATATTTACATTTTTATGATGTTGCTTTGTTATGACCTCTTAAAGTGCATTTTCGTTGTTTAGGCTAACCATCCTCAGCTAAGCCTGGAAGTCATCTTGTTGAAAATGGATGTCTCATCCTACTACATATTATTTCTGCTGCACATAATCCACCAAGTCATGTTTGTTTATTTCCCATTGGTGCCGTTCTCGACGAAGACGCTAGCATGAGCTCAGTCACGTAACATTTATTCTGCCACTCGAAGTATTGAATTCATTCACCATTGTTCACTGTTGTTTTCTAACTAGTTTGTTCTGAAATCTTCTGATGACGTTAGCATACAGGGAGCTGAATCAATGATCATGTAAATGAAAAATGAAGGTATTCTTTTGCTCACATCATGATGAAGCTAGTCTTTATGTTATATTCTAAGAGAAGAGACCTCCAAGCCATAACAGGTGCAGTCTGCAGGGCCCCAGTACTCTTTCCAAACGTAACCATCTCAGTAAACTCCATGGGTCTTACTATCATGGAGCCTCCCCAGTTCATATTTGAGGTCAAAGAAACAATCAAGGAAATATAGAATCTGATCTGGAACACAATGCTTGGACCAATACCCACACGAGGGTACCCTGCTCACATCTCACTTGCAACATACGATTTAAAAAAACGCATTTTACTGAAACAATCTAAAAAAGAAGAACCCGACATTCGTCAAGATAATTAGATAGTCCTGTGCAAGCACCATACAAATCCTCAGAATTAGTGTTTGGTGGGACCAAATAACAGAAGTTGTTTCTGATATCAGCAAACAAGCAGTCTGGATTCAGCAGGCTGCACAGTGAGGAGCGCCAACATCAGTAGTGAAGAAGGTGGCAAAGTAGCTTCTGGTTTAAGGATGTAAACCTTTAGACCCCAGCTGCCTTCCACCGGCATTCACTGGGCCACAGTTTCTGGGTCCACTGCAGTCCATACCTAAAATGAAGCAACTGCAGTGAAACCACATCTCCTGCCATTCACTTACCCCTGAAGGGCAGATTTATTAAAAGTCTGTTCCAGAAATGCATCACAAAAGCGATACAAAACAGCACACAGTGTTTTTTGGGGATTTGCTTTTCAGTGCAAATACTGAATTGCCTCAGAAACTGAGGATAAAGTAATGCAAGGAGGTGCTTTATGCTACTTTGCTCTACCTCATATCGTTCACTTCCTCATGGTCACACATCATCACGCTATGTATGTGCCAACCTATCCCGCCAGTGTAACTACATGTTGCACTCACCAAAAAAACATAAACACTTTTTGCACCTAACTTTCTACTTTGCCCTACCTTGTGTACCTACTTCTATATATAGGAGCATTTTATAACCACAATGTAACGTGAGGGCCAATCTTGGTCATCTTCTAAGTTAACTTACCTCCTGTGTATTGGGACAGAGTGGATCAGAGCTAGACTTAGAACCCAAAGCAGCCCTGGCAAATTTGGTCAGACCAGACCCCCCCCGCTTAAACGGTGTATAGCGAGCAAGCCTGACCACTACAAGGGAGGTTTTGGGGGTTCCCCCAAAGAAAATTTGCGACAAATGGCAAAAATGGTGCATTCTTCAACACAGTTTTCATTATATATTCAATACTATTATCTTTTAAAACATAGTACATGATGACCTTACAGTGCACTAAGATATCCAGACATTCCCACAGACATTCTTACAAAGAACACAGAAAATAAGATGGCAAGATTGAATCATGAACTTAAATGTAACATAACAGCACACATTCACTGTTAAGGACAGTCACGAAGCTGAGAACACAATGAAAGACCTTTTTGAGGGATGTTAGTGTCATCCACCCCAATAAGCCTCACAGCCGGGCCGGCTTCAGTGCTGGTGGCACTTGTCGTGACAATATTTTTGGGCGCCTCCCCCCAGTGACCTCCTCCCAACAGATTCCCTCAATATCTCTATCCAACAATGACCCTCATCTCTCCATGGCCAGCCTCACATGTATTTCATTTGTTTTATAGTGCCTCTCAGACCATTGTAGGCTGCGGGAGCATTTTACAACACACATTCAGAAACTTTGAATTACATGTCTGTAAACCAGTGTATTGAAACGTTACATAAGACAAAGGAGACAACAAGGTGTAGGATGCAACTGTCATCCATACTGGTAGGCATGTTTTAAGAGTGCTTGGTCTTGAGAAGCACAAACTCGGAATTTAAAACGTAGCACGGGGGTTAGGATTGGCTTTACTTTATTTCTACCCAAACAAACCCTTGTTTTACCGATGCTAGGATTATTAAAGACTGGGGAAAAGCATAACTTTCTAACCTATATCATACAATTTGCACACAGCTCCTTGATGGCCGTTTATAGCTCACTGTGCCATATTACGATTGTAACTCATGGACTGCAAGTAAAACTATGATCTATATAACAAAAGCAGTAACCCACTGAGCTGTCCATATAAAATACAGTTCTGTGATCTGTATGGTACAAGTTCTTAGCAGCAGGCATGTTAACTCTCTGCTCTACTTTAGATGAGTCAAAATTGCCACTAGACAAAATTCCGATCCCTCTCCAGCTGGACCATTAATTACCAGAGTTATCTTGACATTGACTGTTGTCTGAAAACACATGATATTAAAGGAACTTCCACCGTATATTATTGATTTACATATAATATTTTTAAACCAGATTTATTAATTTTATGGGGTTAATCAAACAGTGACAGACTGTCCTACTTGAAATATCTCCTCGTTCACAATTTCAGAACACATCATCATTAGTCTGCCAATCTGATCAATCAACTATGCTCCCCTTGCCACCCTAGCATGCACCAGGTGTATGTAGTCTAGCAAGGAAACAGTTGCATCACTTAAGATCCTGCACGTAGTTCCCATTTGTATCATCACTTATCGAGGCTATCTCCATTTTACAACTGTCAAGTCCCTCCAGTGCTGGGCCATGCCCCTTGTATCTAAAACTAACGACGTTGCAGGTCGTGTATTGCTTGGGGGAACGTCTGTGTGTTCAAGCTCTTCTACCAGTCCCTCCCATGCTCTGGCCACTTTGAGGTATCCTGGCTTCATACAGTCTCTCTTAAAAGAGATGCTCCCTGACAGTCTGCCCACTTCTCCAATTCCATTGTCTATGTTATTAGCCTAGGGCCTGCAGAAGATTTCCAATTTCTAGTGATTTCTCTTTTGGCCAACATGAATGCCAAATCCTGAAACTTGTTAGTGACTTTAAATAGTCGTATGAAGGAAGTTGCTTAATAAGAAGTGGGCTGGATCACAGGATATGTCTCTGTCTAGTATGTCAGCTATTGTTTTGGTGATGTCTTCCCAATAGGTTTCTAAGAGCAGGCATGCCCAAATCATGTGGAAAAACTCAGCTCCCACTTCCCCACAATGTGGGCATTTTGCATCCTGCATGTGAAAAAATCAGTTTATCCTGTCTGGTGTTAGATACGCTCTGTGTAGGGTGTAGACATTAATCAATTTGAATCTAGTATTTTTAGATACTTTATGTACACTCTCTAATATGAGTGTCAAGTGTTTTTCCTCTAACTGGTGTCGTATGTCCTCCCCCTTCCCTCACACAGTGTGATTAATAGGACAAGTGTGTCCTCCCAAATGGCTCTGTACAAGCCGGTAACTGCCTTATATGTCCCTAAAGATGGGGCTATATAGATGCTGCACTTATGAGGTGGGGGTTCCACTATCCCAACAGTCGAGTGTTTGTGAATCATTGTTGTTAGGGCTCTATGTAGTAAGAAGTGTCTCAGGCACTGGTCGTACTCTATTTGGGACTTGTCAAATGGCAGTAGTGTACCCTCTCTATAAAGATTGCCTAGTGCTATCACTCCCGCTTCCTCCCAGTCTGCCAATCCCCTCCAATCTCCCTCATGTGAGAGGGGCCCTGGCATCCAAAGCGGGATTTCAGGGGAATATGGCACTTTCGTGTGTGTCATTAGTAGGTATGTCCTCCCTCCAGTCTCCATCAGGAGCCTGTTTCCCAGCAATTCATCTAGCAAGCATCTCAGTTGGGCAGCATTGTAATATGTTTCAAAGTCTGGGACTAATACTCCTCTCTCCTCTGTCGGTCACTGCATAGTGGATAGTGCCACTTGTCTGCGGCCATTTCCCCACAGAAAGGACACTGTCAGTGAATTGAGTTCTCGAAAGATCATCTGCGGGATTTTCACTGGTAACACTACAAAATAGCATAGTAGCCTAGGAACTTTTCAGTACTGCCACCTGTTAGAAATGGGGTCTTTAGTTGGCAGTCAGTTTACACCCTGTCCAAGTAGGGACCCTCACTCTAGTCAGGGTAGTAGAGATACATAGCTCAGATAACCCACGCTCACACCCTTGGCAGCTTGGCACAAGCAGTCAGGCTTATCTCAGAGGCAATGTGTAAAGTATGTGTACCAGCACACACAGTGACACAGTGAAAACACCACAAAAGGGCTCCACACCAGTTTAAAAAAATTGCCAATATTTATATAAATCAAACAAGACCAAAACAACAAAAAATCCAACATACACCAGCAAAGATATGCATTTTTAAAGGTCAAAGAGCCGTAATCCATAGAAATCAATGGATGTGTTGTTTTAGCACAAAATACCTGGTATGCGTTAAAAATAAAGCTGCACGGACAAGCATGTGCTGGAATACCAAGTGATGCATTGAATCCTTACTCGCAAGTAAAGCCATGCGTCAATTCCATCTCTGCCGAGTAACCGATGCGTCGGTTTCCAGACCAGCAGCCTCAGGTCCGTGCAGTGATATTGATGATTTTGATGCCCAGGGATGATGCGTGGAAAATCTGGATGCACAGCAGCAATGAATCCGCGCTGAGCTGGTGATGCCTTGATTTCACCGGAGCTGCATCAATTTTGCAGCCTCTGTGCAGGCGCAGGGCCAGTTTTTCTGCCAGTCGGCTCCGATGCGTGGATTTTCACTGGTTCTGCCAGCTTCTCCTTCCGGGGCCCAGGGACTGGATGTGGCACCACTTGGCAAGTCAGGGGGTCTCAGCAAGAGAGCTCAGGTGCTGGCAGATGAAGTCTTTGATGTCCCTGAGACTTCTTAACAGGAGGCAAGCTCAGTCCAAACCCTTGGCGAAACTTCACAAGCAGGATACACAGGGAAGTCCAGTCTTTGTCCTCTTTAAGGCAGAAGCAGCAACTGCAGCCCAACCCAGCAAAGCACACACAGCAAAGGGGCAGTACTTTTCCTCCAGCTCTTCAGCTCTTCTCCTTGGCGGAGGTTTCTCTTGATCCAGAAGTGTTCTAAAACTCTGGGGTTTTGGGTCCACTACTTATACTCATGTTCTTTGAAGTTTGCCTACTTCAAAGGAAAGTCTCTGTTGTTTACAAGATCCTGCGTTGACCAAGCCTGGCTTAAGACACACTTTAGGGGCTGGAGACTGCATTGTGTGTGAGGACAGGCACAGCCCTTGCAGGTGCAGGTGTCAGCTCCTCCCTCCCCACTCTAGCCCAGGAGAACTCATCAGGATATGCAGGACACACCTCATCTCCCTTTGTGCCCTGTCTAGAGGGAATTCACAAGCAGCCCAACTGTCAGTCTGACCCTGATGTGGGTTCCACAGGCAGGCAGCAGCACAAAATAGGTATGCAATAAAATGCCCACTTTCTAAAAGTGGCATTTTTAAACAGCCAACTCTACCAAAAGATGTTTTTTTAAATTGTGAGTTTAGAGACCCCAAACTCCAAATCTCTATCTGCTCCCAATGGGAAACTCAACTTAAAAGGAATTTAAAGGCATTCCCTATGTTAACCTATGGGAGAGTGGGGTCTTGCAACAGTGAAAACCAAATCTGGCAGTATTTCACTATTAGGACATGTAAAACACACCAGTATGTGTCCTACCTTTAAATACACTGCGTCCTGTCCATGGGGCTACCTAGGGCCTACCTTAGGGGTGACTTGGATGTAGTAAAAGGGAAGTTTTGGGCCTGGCAAGGTACACACGCCAGATCGAGTTTGCAGTGCAAGACTGCACACACACAGACACTGCAGTGGCAGGTCTGAAACATGTTTACATGCCTGCTCATGTCGGTTGCACAATCAGTGCTGCAGGCCCACTAGAAGCATTTGATTTACAGACCCTGGGCACCTCTAGTGCACTTTACTAGGGACTTACTAGTAAATTAAATATGCCAATCAGGGATAACCAATCATAATCACAATTTATACAGGGAGCACTTGCACTTTAGCATTGGTCAGCAGCGGTGAAGTACCCAGAGTATCAAAAACCAGCAAAAATGAAGTCCAGCACACAGCAAAAAATACAGGAAGCAGAGGCAAAAAGACAGGGAAAACCACACCAAGGATGCCAGGACTAACACCACCCTTCCCACCACTGAGGGAGTGAGCCTCAGAAGGTTATATTATGTTGTAAAGGCCTGATCGCCCATTTGACATTGCCTCCGAGCAGGTCATTAAAATCATGGTATATTCTAACACCTAAGTAATGAATACAGTGGGGTTCTCGTCTCAGGGCTCCCAGGTGTGGAGATGGTAACTTGTCACTCTTCGTAGAGAAGAGGCTTGACTTCTGTCAATTAACGTTCAGCCCCGACAATATATCACATTGGTCTAAAATTTGTCTGACCCCAGCGAGGTCACTGGTGCTAATCCTAAGGAACACCAAAAGCTCATAGGCACATAGAGCCATATGATGGTCTGTCCCACCCGATATTATTCCTTGGTATGAGCCTCCCTGTTTGGCATAACAGCGCAGGGGCTTCATTGCCCCTGCAAGCAAAAACAGTGACAATGGGAACCCTGTCTAGTGCCTCGTTTTCCCCTCGTAACTTTCGGAGATGAAACTCCCAGTCTTTACTCTAGTCTTGGGGGAGGTATAGAGCAGTTTAACCCATTCCAGGAATCTACTACCCAATTGGAATCGCTGCATAACCCTGTATAGGAAAGCCCATTCCATGCTATCAAGGGCCTTTTCGATGTTGATAGTAAATATTGCAGAAGTGGATTATGTTGCAGCTTCTGTCAACGTTATTCAACATTTGTTAAGTGTGTATTATGACCTAGAATGAAGCCTGCTTAATCTTGATGAATAAGTGTGGGCCTATGGACAAACAGTGTGGAGACAAGCGCCCGTATTTATACTTTTTTAGCGCCGCATTTGCGTAATTTTTTGACACAAAGGCGGCGCAAACTTACAAAATACAATTGTATTTTGTAAGTTTGCGCCGCTTTTGATTAAAAAAGTGGCGCAAAAGCGGCGCAAAGAAAGTATAAATATGGGTAAAAGATTCTAATGAGTATTTCATAATCTATGTTCAGTTTGGATACGGGGGTATGCTTTCTTGTCATATGCCGGCTTCCCTGGTTTTAGTAGTGGCACTATGAGAGCCTCTCTAGTGGATTCCAGCAAGGTTCCTGAGTCTTTTTCTGCCTTGTGCAGATCCAATAATTTAGGAGCTGATGTCTCCGCATAGGTTGCATAAAACTCGTCCAGGACTCCATCTGTTCCCAATGTCTTGCCCCTAGCCAAGTGTTTAATTGCAGCTCTCACATTTGTAATGCTCTAATAAGGTAATCCCTTCAGTAAAGCTCCCAGACAACTGATTTCAGTGATCTTCAGGTCTGTGATGAGGTCCTAGTAGCAGCAGGGATGTTCGAGGGTAGAGAGTGCAAAATCTCCATATGGGATGCAAATGTCATATACCCTTAATAGCAGCAGTCTTGTTATGCACTATTACCATTTGGGGGGGTTCAGGGGAGGATTAAGATGGGGTCCCTCGCCCTGTTGAAGGTACTTTAGATGCTCCTGCATTTTTTTATCATATATAACCATAAGTAACCAGTCCGCTCTTGGCGGTAGAGTTTATACTTGTCTCGCTTTTGGCACTCAGTTCTGCCAGTCCAACTGCTCATTTATCCTGTGTTGGTCCGCCAGGCCCATCACATCCCCAGAGAGACCCCTCTCCAACTGACTCCCTGGACAGCATTCAGGAAGCAAGAGTCTGATAATTGCCCCGGCAGGGTGCAGGCCTGCGTGGTGAGTGCTTGAGGTCACTCCAAGGGGTCCATTGCCTTAGCTGGATTCCCCTGCCATCAGTTGTTTTCTTGCCGCAGCAGGCTGCAGGGCCGTCCCGCATTGTCACCACCCTCGTTATTCACTGTGCGGCCTCCAGCCTATGGGCCAGTGCACCTTCTCCTCCCCACAAGGTCTTCTTTCTGCTGAGCACTTTTCTCCTTCCTCTGGGTCTGGCCCCCCGTGCCCTTCAGCGGTACTCCAAGCGGTATCCTCAGGATCAGCTCTTCTCACCAGGGCAGGCCTCAATGCCTCTAAATCAGGACTGGCCCCAGGTGCCCCCGGATGGGGGGGGGGACCTGGCCAACGGCAGACTGTCACCCAGGGCAGCAGGCTTGTGGCACATTGCTGTCACTCTCTCTCGACTCTCCCACTGCTGCAGGGTGGCTGGTATGTCCTCCGTGCCAGTTTGACCAGACACCACTGGAAAAGACGGCCGCTCAGCTCCACCACAAGGTCGGATCGCACTCCAATACGACAAACCATCTGACCAGTCCAGAATACGGGGTCTGGTCTTGCAGGGAGTAGGGGGCTCAAGAATTATTTTGGGACATCCTAATAGTTGGATGTGCAGGATATTGAGCAGGACTCAGGTGGGCCAGGTCAGAGCTCTCCATTACACATCAGCTTGTGCCGCCATCTTGGCCATGCCCCCTTATTAATTTACATGTCATGTGCTCTGTGCACATGAGCTGTGTCTAACCTGACTTCTGAAGGCATAGACATTGATATTATGTGGTTTTTAAACAACATAAAGGGGAATGATTGTCATAAGGACTGTAGTGTCTGATGGACATGTTGAACAAGTTGAAGCACTCATGTGGTGCTGCACAGTTTTGCGCTACGGCTAGAGGTTTTTATAGTGGTAACTAAATCAAAGAAAGGGTTTGCAGTGCTGCGCAGCATGCACACACCAGCACACAAGTGTATGCAACCCATGCTCTGCTACAACCAGTCTGCTGAGTGCCAAAATGTATGGAAACACATACAAAAATAAAAATGGAACCCATTCACCTGTGCACCAAGTTATTTTCAAATTACATTTAATATGATGTATTATGTTTGCATTGCAACTTGGCATCATGATAACATGAAGACGACAGACCCAACTGAGCAACATATCAAGCAATAAACAGGTATAGTATTTCAAAAATGTTATCTACACTTACCATCATTCTGCTTCCGGTGTTCTTCCAACTAGCAAATGAGGTTGAGATAGTTGCTGCTCTGGACTGTACTCTGGAGTTGGTTCAACAAGGGAATGCCTGCTGTGGGGATAGGTAGACCTTTCAAGGTTTTTCTGGGCCTTTAGATGAGTCCATCACTCAAGGTTCTCCCTGCACATGAGACACTCCCAGTCACTGTGCATAGTACCCGCACTGCAGTGGTATGCATGGCAATAGCCTCCAAGCTGGTATGTGGACCCACAGAAAGCTGAAGATATTTCTCAAAGACCTCCACCTCAATTACTTCAACTTCCTCAGGAATGATGTTGTGGGCCCTGTCGGCTCAACCCACAGTCATTTAGAGGGCATTGGAAGGTAGATAGGTATTTATGTACTTTTGCTATGTGCAGTCGGTGTAGAACTCCACCTATGCTATATGTATGTACAGATACTTAGAAAAATGTGGAAGGATTTATGAGACAATAGACCTAAGTAATAGGTGTCACGCTAATGGTGCCACACAATTGACCCAAAGATCTAAAGCATCAAAATCGAGAGGGTGGAGAAAGTAATGTGCAATAGTTTAGCTGAAGGTAAAGATGAAGATCAGTTGTCCAAGTGCAGTATATTTAGTGAGAGAAAGAGTGGTGAACACACTGGTCCTAACTAATCAGTCTAAGACACATGGCAATTGAGTATACAACAATCCGGGCTCATTTATGTGCTTGCTGTGCTACGCTGTTTCATTTTGAACATGCAGGGATGCATTGTATTTACAGAAATTCCTATACTTTCCTCTTCACTGGCACACAAACTGCTGCCTAGCGACAGCGCAGACAACCTTGCAACATGGTGCAAGTGTGCCTGCATTGCAGGGATGTTTCTTTATGTACAGGAAGGGACTCCTTCCTGCACATAAAAAAAAATTTATGCCATTTTCCTCTTTCCATGGGTGCTGCAGAATGCAGCATACAGAGAAAGAGGAAAAACCAAGGACAAATATTGTTATTTCTCCCCATTGTGCCACTTTAACACCACCACTGAGGTGGCATAGGAATCTGAAGCATTCCCAGCCTTGTAAATCTAGGAATGCATCAGATTCCATCAGGGTCCCTGGATGTTGTGTGGGAGCACCCACAGCAACACCCATGGAACACCCCTTTCACACAGAGTTATGTGCGAAAGGGGGTCATATTTACAAGGCCATAAAAAGCCACGCAAGGTGGTTTCGCCTGGCATTGTAAATATGGGCTGGCACACTTCTCCACTGGAGCATGAAAAAATGATGCTCCAGAGGCGCATTGTGCCACTAAGGCGTGGTAAATGAGGCCTACAGTGAGAGATACAATATCAGCTCATGTCAGCAATTTTCTTCTTCCTCCTGAGTCAACGCCTCGTGTGATGGTTCTTGTAGATACCTCCCAAATAAAAGATTCAAAACGTGAGAATCAGCACTAACTCAGGAACAAAAGTGCATAATATATATATATATATATATATATATATATATATATATATATATATATATATATATTTATATATATATGTATTTATTGGATTTGAGAAAACTACTAACTGAATATTTACTTCTGTGAGATTCTCACCTAAGAATGTGAAGGGGAACTGTGGGGTGATACATTTTAGGAAACCATACATATTGATATAACACTTTGATGTGCTTCAGTGATGATCACTAAATAAATCTATAAACCTTAGTTACTTTTATAGGCCACCTGTGGGGCAATGGGAGAGTATGGGCTCTATTAGAAATAAATTTCAGTTAATGGCCCAGATACCCAAAACATGAACCTTCTCAATTAGACTTTCCTCTGCTAAATTGTTAAATGTTGGTGACTTCATAGACTCTGAAAAAAGTTAAATTGCACCTTTTACTGTTTTACTGTTTTAAGAATACAGCTGAATCCAACATACATTTCTAGTCAGGTTCTGCAAAATGTATCTTCTGGAATATTATTGGTGTTCGCAAGTTTATTAAGCAACTTTACTCATTTATGTTGTCATCTAGATGTGTTTTTTCCTTTGCAACTCCTTGTATTCCGTCTAATTCGGAATGAGAAAAGGCCTTTTATTTTAGAGAGTTGTTTCACATTACTGTGTTATGAGAGCAGTCCCAAAAGGTTTCCCAAGGTTGTAGCTTTAGAGCTTAGGTTATTAGTAGTGATAATATGTTATAGGTAAATATACATAGCAACATTTTTGGCTCATCACCACGCCAGTAATTTCTACTCTCTATTAGGCTTTTTGGCACAGTTGTTTGTTAGAAGGACGACAGGGATGGTGTCCCCTGAATCATTTTAACACAGTATTCTAAGGCCAGATCTTTGTTTCCAAAAACATTATGGGAAGGAATTGATGTGTTTATAAAACATTTTCCTGCAACACGTAACCAAATAGATACTCACTGGACTATTCTGCCAGAATTGTTATTGGGTTGGAATTTGATGAGTACCAACACAAACCATTTAGGTAACAGCATCCCAGTTTGGGACTGTAGTGTTAATGAGGACATTTTCATCTCAGGAGATACATTAGAAAGAATAACTGACCATAGCATTATAGTAAAACCGTGTGATGACCACAACCCATTAAAAATGTCGTTTTATTATTTAGCCCCATTTCATAGTGTCTGTACTCTAGTGCCATGAAATTAATTTAATATTGTTGAAGGTTGATGATTACAGTGCAATAATGTGGATACCAACTGGGTAATCAAAATGGTTGTGGAGGGCTCTATTTAATATATCCACAGTAGTCCACAAGCTGATCCGGAGCACAAGCCTATTGAGAGGTTCTATACTTTCATTGTGAATTTAGGAGCTTAAGTATTTAGGTCCCTGGAATAAAAACGTTCTGTTTCGATGTAAAGCTGGCTTGATAATCATGTAACAAAGCAACCTGAAATGTCCATAATATCCTCCCTGAAACTAGGCTAATGTTGGACCTTGTAGGAGCACACGTTTCACGGTGGTCAGGGAAACCAACAAGGAATCGAGAGACTCAAGTGATTTAGACTCTGAATGACTGCAGCTTTTTGGAGAGCAGTAAACGAACCCGGTCTTCAAAAGGTACATCGCCCCAACGTGGCATTGGGTTACCCATGTAACCAACATTTATAATAAAATGGAGATGCCAGAAAAAGAAATCCTGAGATAAGAAAATATCAGGATCTAGTATTTGTTCAGAAAACTGTGAAGATATCGAAGGGAGCCGTTGGTAAAGGACACCAAGCTCTGATGGAACCACCATCAATGCCATCCAAGATGTTTCTGACGAAGGAAACGCAACCAGGGTCTACCTGAAAAAAATTCAGAGTTCATCCCAGGAGAAGAGTCTGCTGACTGAGAAACGATGTGAATCTGGAAACCTTGAGCAATGCCTGAACCGCCATGTACTGGTCAGTAAACACACTGTAGGTTCTGGTGGTTTGTCAATTCTTGCTTTCATGGACCTTGGCTTTTGACGGTGTTCAGAATCGCTCATAGGGCTGTATGCCTGCCATTATGTTTCTCATTCGCAATCCCTTGATTTCACCCAGGAAAACAAACACCTATTATATAAAAATTAATTGAAGTCACACAGGAGAGCTTACCCAAGTTTAATTCTCCTCATATCGAGTGGAGCTACAGCATAAGAGAAGAACTCCTGGGTCCTAAGAAATACGCTCTTGAATGTGTATGCATAACGAGATACCACATACATGGCCAACAATTGGTCAATGTGCTAGAGGCCCTCAAAGCCTTCATTATACACCTGAGGTGGTTCATAGACCCTAAGGATAATAGCAAGCATGTGCAATTCCAATAGTAGCGCCTTTTTTATTTAGAAGGTCCCATGGTAATGCTTAACCTTGCCAGCAAGCCGAACAGGAAACAAGAGGCCAGATTTATGAAAAGGTCATGTAATGCAGCAAGACACCTTGCTGCACGCGACAGGGAAAGAGCAGAAATGTGCTACATCTACTGAGATATGATGCATTCCTGCTATTTACCTACTCTGGTACACTGTGTGCTGTGTGTGTGTGTGTGTGTGTGCCGGTGCACTGTGTGCCTGCGTTACAGGCAGGATTGTTTTTGTGCAGGAAAGGATATCTTTCTGCATAAAAATAATCCTTTGAGGCATTGCCCCCTTTCCATGTGTGCTACAGAATGCAGCACACATAGAAAGAGGAGGAAATCATGCGGAGAAATAAAGGTCCATATTTATACTTGTTTAGCGCCGCATTTGCACCGCGTTTTGATGCAAAAACGGCACAAACTTACAAAATACAATTGTAGTTTGCAAGTTTGCACCCCTTTTGCGTCAAAAAATGGCGCAAATGCGGCGCTAAAAAAGTATATATATTGGCCAAAGATATTTCTCCTCGTTACACCTCTGGTAGGAAGGCATAACATTTTGATGCCTCCCCAGGTTTACAAGTCTTTGTAAATCTGGGATTGCACCAAGACCTATGGGTGGATGCTTGGAAGTGCCCATGCCCCACATATGGTGTGCCATCCTAACGCAAATTAATGCAAGGCAGTGATGTGCGCCACTTTAGGTTACTCTGGATTTACTAAGCCACACAGAGCCATGCACAGTGACTTTGCATGACTTAGTAAATCTCACTTAAACCCTTGTGTTGTCTCACGTCACCTTATGTGATGTAAGGGCAATGCAGATGCTTTGTAAATCTGGCCCAACACGTTTAGGCACACATATGCCAGCCTAGAGATTGGGCTCCATAAAGGAAATAATCTATAAAATTTTGATCAGCCCAGACCCCATGAAAATAAAGGAACAGAAAGGAACACTTTGAACATAGTCAGCCGAAGGTAGTTATACAGGCACTGACAGACCAACCAGAAGCCACTCTGCAACAGTACATTGGAAAAGTTATGTTTAGCCTGCCTCCTCACTCGGTGGCTTGTTTCATTATTTACTTCTTGTGCCCTGTAACATTGTACCTCGAAGGGTCTTTCCCCAAATTGTGCAAGCCTCAAGCAAGACTATATCGTGAGATCTGAATATCCTTCCTGTGCAATAGAGTTTTAGCATATTCCTCTATTTCTCAATTGCACCATACCCTTCCAGTAGGTGGACTTGTGTTCCAATACCAAGGCACGAAATTTCAAATGGCCAGTGACTGGCAGCCAGTGTCTCCTACACAACGTATGTAACATGCTCATGGAAGTTAAGAATGGCAACTACTTAAATGAATGATTTTGGATTTGTTAATCCACTCCTAAAATGTTTCGATGTTCTAAAAAGTACTAGTGCAAACTATTATGGCTCTCTCAATTGTGGTTACAGAGACATTATAGTTAGTTTCTGAATTTACTCACAAAAAAGCTTAGAAATTTAGCAGTTATAGTTATGGTTAGCTGATGTAACAATAACTTGAGCCCATTATCAATTATGTTTTCAAAGATGTCATGAGTGTTGTATTATGCGGGGTAATTAGCAGTGCTTGGCGAAGACACACGTGATAGTTACCTTAGCGCACAAGTTATAATGGCACTAATGTATAAGGGGTGGTGCTAAAAGGGCAGGACTTCTAGGCCATTTTTCATACATGTAGGGCCAGATTTATACTTTTTGATGCAAACCTGCATTACTGCAGGTTTGCGTCAAAAAGTATATCGCCGGCTAGTGCCATTCCAGGACACCAGCCTGGCGGCATATTTAAGGAATGGTGCAAGCTGGCGCTAAGGCCTGGTTAGCATCAAAATACATGATGCTAACCAGGTAGGGGAGGCGTAGGGAGAACTGGAGGTTGTGCGGGAAAGATTAGCGCTAGTCAGGTTAGAGTAAAAAGAATTACTTTAACCTAACCTCATTTTTTTTTACCCCGAACCCCCCTGTACATGACTCCTGTCTTAGTAAAGACGTGAGGCAACACCCCCCAGCCCAATGGCCATGCCCAGGGGACTTATGTCCCCTGGGCATGGCCATTGGACACAGTGCCATGTAGGGGGGCCCAAGTTAGGCCCCCCCATGGCACTTTGAAAAAACAATTTAAAATACCTACCTGGACTTACCTAGGAAGGTGTACTCCAGGTGTGGGTGCAGGTGGGTGAGGGTGTACTTGGGGGCAGGGAAAGGCACCTGTGGGCTGTTTCCATGGTCTCTGACCATGACAATTAGCCCACAGGTCCCCTAATGACTGCCCTGACCTAGGCATTAAATAATGGTGCTAAGCAGGCTTAGTGCCATTATTTAAGGCCCTCCTCCTCCTGTGCGTGATTTTTGCATGGGAGGATAAATAAGGCACTAGGGCCTTTGAGTCATTTTTTGCCCGGGGAAGCCTACCTTGCATCTTGTTGATGAAAGGTAGTTTTCCGCAGGCAAAAAATGACGTTAACTCCAATATTTTGGCGCTAGACATGTCTAGCACCACAATATAAATATGCAGATAGATTTGCGCCAGATTTGCGTAAAAAAATGACGCTAATCTGGCGCAAAACAAAGTATAAATATGGGCTGTAGTTTGTAAAAGGGAGCACACGATCTCTGGTCTCAGCAGGAGATGACAAGAAAGAATGACTCGTCACAATCACTATGTGAGATATTGAGAACGACAAACACCTCCATCAAGGTTTAGAGATTAGTTTTCAAGAATAAAATGCAAAGAAAAAGACACTTGCTTTGCCTTGACCATGCACAAGAAATTAGGATGATTAGTACTTTACAGAAGTGGAGCTTGAAATTGGGTCCTTGCTTTGTTTATATCTTTAAGTGCTTCCGACTGATGTTTGATTTCTCTGAAATGAGCATCATGCCAGGGCCTTAAATGGCTCCAGCAGGGGGATCTCATGGCTCACCTCCTTTCTTTAGCACAGGCTGGCCAGGGGGAGGTGGTGGTCCCTGGGGAGTATATATGGCCTGGGAGGGCCCTCCTTCTTTCAAAATTTGTAATTAGCCCTGGGGAGGTGGTGGTCTCCAGGGACAGTGGTCCGCGCGGGCCCCCTCTTTAATATACATTTTAACCCCAGGGAGTTGGTGGTCACCAGGGCCTGGGGGGGCTGTGCAGCATCCTGTATATTAGTTGTATGAAGCCCTGGGGAGGTGGTGGTCCCCAGAGCTTTTAAGAGCCATAAAGGCTCTCTTGAAACTCCCACAGCCTAAAGCGCCTCCTCCTTATTTACTAAAATTGGATTGACCTTGGGACCTGGCCCACCGAGGGCAAAAAAAGCGCAGGGAGACCACACATGTTTTTTTTTTTTAAATGTTGGCAAAATCTGCGGATCCATCATAGATTTTGCCAATAATAAAAAATATATATACTTTTTTGCCCTTGCGGGGTCCCAGGGGGACCCTAGGATCAAGGTTAGGTGTTTAGGATAGTTTTACCCTGCGGCACTCTTCTTTTTTTTTTTTTTGCGTTTGTTTTTTGGACTGAGTCCCAAAATGGCTGCCAACACTTTCTGGTTGAAATGTTGGCAGGCAATCAAATATGAGCACGGGCCTGTTGGATTCGCAGAGGATTTGTATCCATATTTTTATATATATATATATATATATATATATATACACATATATATGTATCTATCTATCTATCTATCTACACATATATATAGATATGTATATATATACATATATATATATACATATATATATATATATATATATATATGTATATATATATATATATATATATATATATATATATATATATATATATATATATATATATATATATATATATATCCCTAAAACTACTCAATGGATTTACACTAAACCTCAACAAACACGATCTGTGCACCAAGATCTAGCTTCCTGCCACGTTTGGTTTAAATCCATCCAGTGGTTAGGGCTGTAGGCACGTCTAAAGACCCCATTGAAAAATGCATGGGGAAAATGCGTTTTGGGGCCCCCTTCCCCCTTTTTCTTGGCAGCAACTGAACCGACTGTCATATTAGTTTTGAAAATGTCATAAAGATTTGTCCATCTGCACCAACTGTTATTGGCAAAAGAAAATCACTTTTCCAATGGAAAATAGGTCCACTTTCATTCACGCCATAACTCACATGCATACAACCACGCATACACCACAACACTCACAGATGCATACATACACGCACACACACATGTATACACACACGCAGACATCACACACACACACACAACACCCCTCACCCTCCTCCTCTGTTGGACGCCAGACTCACCTCGTCCGGCGAGGAGGTCGTGCAGCAGGGAACAGAAAAGGGCGCTGCTTCCACCAGCAGCACCCCGCCAGCAGGACACCGCCAGGCCGTCTGTAAGGTCAAAATGGGGCCTAGAATGCCTTGACTCTCTTTTCAGGTCACTGGATGGTTGGGTGAGGGGCAGTAAGGTAACAACCTTGAAGGGCTGTACAATTTGATTGCTTGGGAGCATTTTTATAGTCATTGTTTTCCAGAGCTGCGCCAGCACCTGATTGACAGCAAGCTGACTGACCCCATAAAGCTTGCACAGGAAGCAGACCGTTGGGAGAGCACCAGGGTCCAAAAGAGGTATGGGGGAGACCATGCCAAGGGCGAGCAGGGTCCCCATAAGAAGTGGGGGAGGTAAAGGTAAACAGGGGGAATTTTCTAAAGGGCCTCAACCTAGTTCCCAGGGTAAGGAGTCCCAGCCCCCAGTACAAAAGAAACCATGGGTCTCTACAGGGAAACCTACAGAGAAGCTTCCCCGCAAGTGCTTTGCATGTGATCAGGAGGGTCACATGAGGGGGGACGCCAAATGCCTCAAGTGGACACCGGCACCCACTGGTGCTCAGTCAAAGGGTTTGGCCTGTGTAGCACTTGGGGAGGAGTTGGTTCCGGGTGGGTGGGAGCCAGCTGAGATGACCCCTGTCTCACTAGGGGACAGTGAGATGGTCCAGAGAAACCTAGGGGCATATTTATACTCCGTTTGCGCCGAATTTGCGTCGTTTTTTTCGACGCAAATTCGGCGCAAAACTAACGCCATATTTATACTTTGGCGTTAGACGGGTCTAGCGCCAAAGTATGAGGAAAGAGTGTCATTTTTTTGCATGAACGCCTTCCTTGCGTTAATGAGATGCAAGGTAGGCGTTCCCGTCTAAAAAAATGACTGCGACGCAAATGCGTCGTATTTATACTCCCGGGCAAAAATCACGCCCGGGAGTGGGCGGGGCAAAAAACTCTGCATTTGCGCCGGATTTTAGCGCCTGGGTCAGGGCAGGCGTTAAGGGACCTGTGGGCTCAAAATGAGCCCACAGCTGCCCTCCCATGCCCCCAGGGACCCCCCCTGCCACCCTTGCCCACCCCAGGAGGACACCCTAGGATGGAGGGACCCATCCCAGGGACATTCAGGTAAGTTCAGGTAAGTATAATTTTTTATTTTTTTTATATTTTTTTTTGGCATAGGGGGGCCTGATTTGTGCCCCCCTACATGCCTCAATGCCCAATGACCATGCCCAGGGGACATAAGTCCCCTGAGCATGGCCATTGGGCAAGGGCGCATGACTCCTGTCTTTACTAAGACAGGAGTCATGTAAATGGCGTCTGGGCGTCGTTAAAAATGGCGCAAATTGGGTGGAGGCGATTTTTTGGCGTCAACCTGACTTGCACCATTTTAAGACGCCCTAACGCCATTTTCCCCAACGCCGGCGCTGCCTGGTGTACGTGGTTTTTTTCCACGCACACCAGGCAGCGCCGGTCTGCTAGCACCGGCTAACGCCATTCAATAAATACGGCGCCCGCATGGCGCTTCAGAATGGCGTTAGCCGGCGCAAAACTTTTTGACGCTAAACTGCGTTAGCGCAGTTTAGCGTCAAAAAGTATAAATACGGGCCCTAGTGTCTGAGAACACTAAGACGTCCAGGTGGGTGGTGGGTGACCATCAATGGACAGAGGGTAGAGGCTCTGAGAGACATAGGAGCCAGACTGACTACAATGAAGAGTTACCTGGGGCCAGATGTAGCAAGCAGTTTTGCCCATTCTGTGTCTATGGGAAAACGTGTTCGTACATATGGCCCCTGGTGTCTGAAGATCAGATAGATTCCTGTCTACTTCACCAAGTAGTTGCAGTAGACAACTCAGAGCACCTTTCCAGAGTGGCGCAGGTTCCCTTTGAATGGGGGGGTCTCAGGTTGCTTGAAAGTAGCTGTGGGTCACACCATGCCTGTGGATTGTTTGCTTGGGAATGACCTGGAGGATTTCCCTTGGAAGCAGGTGGAACGCCAGTCAACTTGAAGATGTTGGGTCTGCCTGGGTGTGTGTGTCTACCCAGTCAATGGCAGCCCGTCAGGGTGATCAGGAGACCCTGTAGCCTGAAAGAGTGGCCCAGGTATCTGCCAGAAGGTGGAAGGGCAAGGGGTACTGTAAACCAGCTCCAAAAGTTCCCACGGTCCTGGAGGCAGCTGAACTTGAGAGGGAGCCCTGGAGAACAGGGGAGCAGGTGGCTGAATTGGGGGGGTCCCTGAGCTGTCACAGTGGCAGCACAGTGGCAGCAGGAAGGGGGGCCCACCAAGCAGTCATTCTGTGAGGCACAGAAAGTATGCCCTTCTCTGCAGGGTTTGTGGCAGCAGGCTGCAGAACAGGCATCTGGCAAGGAGCCTGGATGACATTTGAATTACTGGGAGGAGGGCCTCCTATATAGTGAGCCTACGGTTCCTGAGCCTTAGTGCTTCAGAGCCTTCCTACTGGATCTGGCTCATGATGTGCCTTTAGCCTGTCATTTGAGCCAGGACAAGACTTTGAGTGGCTTGTCACCCACTTTTACTGGCCCCAAATGTGCAGGCACTCAGATGCTCACTGTAGTTCTTGCCAAACTTGTCAGGCAAGTGTTAAGAGTGGGGAGAAATGCAAGGTTCTACTCCAACCTTTTTCTGTGGTTAGTATCCTCTATCTTGAAAGGGTTGGTATTAATATCGTGGGGCCTCTGGATCTTAAGACAGCCATGGGCAACAGGTTTAATTTGGTCTTGGTGGACCATGCCACCTGGTACCCAGAAGCCATTCCTTTGAGATCAATCACTTCCCTATTGTGGGACGTGCATTGATTGGTGTTTTTACTTTTACCCACATGGGGTTTCCCAAGGAAGTGGTATCTGATAGAGGTACCAACTTAATATCAACATATATGAAGTCTCTGTGGAGGGAGTGTGGGGTAACGTATAAGATCACCACTCCCTACCACCTCCAAAGCAATGGTCTGGTTGAGAGGTTCAACTGCACCTTGAAGGGCATGATTATGGGCCTCTCAGATCCCTTGCAGCATAAGTAGGATGTCCTCTTGTCATGTCTTCTGTTCGCCTATGGGGAGGTGCCTCAAAAAGGGCTTGAATTTAGTCCTTTTGAGCTATTGTATGGCCACCCTGTCAGGGGATCCTTGAGTCTGGAAAAGGAAGCTTTGGAGAAAGAGTGAGCCTCTTCCTGACCTCCTGTTTGCTATGGAGGAGGATGGGCCTGTGGAGAGGGTGAACCTCTCCTCCTCCCTGACCCGAGAACCACATATGGACTGTCGCCAGGTGTTGGGTCAGTTTGTTCCCTGTTCTTCTTGATCCCAGGAGTCACAAACCTGTGTACACATGATGTGGACACTGGGGACAGTCCTCATGTTAAGCATAAAGTTTACAGAGTGATTGACAAGGTTAGGGCTAACATCAAAGATAAAGTTTCTAAGATGTTAGCGTTAGGGGTTATTGAGTTTTCCAGTAGCCCTTGGGCCAGCCCAGTGGTCTTGGACGCAAAAGCTGCTGCTCCTGGTGCCACTCCAGAACTCCAGTTCTGTGTGGACTACTGGGGTCTCAATGCAGTAACTTAACCTGACGCGCACCCCATCCCCCTGAGCTGATGAGCTCATTGATCAGTTGAGAGCTGCCTAAGTACAGTTGATCTTACCTCTGGGTATTGGCAGATTGCCCTAACTGAGGGGGGCTAAGGAGAGGTCTGCATTCTTCACACCAGATGGGCACTACCAGTTTAGGGTGATGCCCTTTGGGATGAAGAATGCCCCTGCCACCTTTCAGAGGTTGGCCAACCAGTTGTAGGCTGGGCTGGATGCCTACCTGGATGACATTCTTGTGTTCAGCTCCACTTGGGAGGAGCACTTACAGGACCTCTGTAAAGTGTTGGAGGCCCTGCAAAAGGCAGGCCTCACTATTAAGGCAAGTAAGTGCCAAATAGGACAGGGTTCTGGGGTGTCCTTGGGACACCAGGTGGGGAGTGGCCAGGTGGCACTGCTACAGCCAAAAATTGACACCATTCTGGCTTGGGAGCATCCCAAGACCCAGATTGAAGTGAGAGCCTTTTTCGGTCTTACTGGATACCTATAGGAGGTTTGTTACCAGAAATGTGATATGAACTGAGTCTTGCCAGACAGTGTTCGATGTCCTGAAGGCAGACATTTGCACAGTACCTGTGCTGAAGGCACCTGATTTCTCCAAGGAGTTTGTTGTGCACACTGATCACAGCTAAACGAAGAGGGCCTAGAGAGGGCCTACATCAACCTGTAGCCTTCATTAGCAGGAGGTTACTTCCCAAGGAACGTAGGTGGAGTGCAATTGAGCGTGAAGCTTTTGCTGTGGTCTGGGCACTGAAGAAGCTAAGACCCTACTTGTTTGCGACTCACTTCTGGGTTCAGACAGACCACAGGCCCCCTCAGATGTTTAATGCAGATGAGGGGTGAGAATCCCAAATTGTTGAGATCCTCCATCACCCTACAGGTAATGGACTTTACGGTGGAACACCACCCTGGCACAGAACACAGCAATGTTGATGGTCTGTCCAGATTCTTCCGCCTTAGTGATGCATACTCCCATAAGGTTAGGTAGTTGCTCCTCACTTTCAGCTCGGGGGGACACGTTTTAGACTTGGCATCCTTGGCATGGTCTCCCCTAACTTTTTACCTCTGCTTCCCCGGTTGTTTCTGTGTGCTAGACCCTGTTTTTGCTATTTTGTTTTCTATGGACAATTTACCACTGCTGACCAATGCTGAAATGTAAGTGTTCCCTGTATAAATGATATGTGTGTTAGAAATGGGGTTTCTGGCTGGCTAGGGTATGCACCTAAGCCAGGCACAATGCACCCACACTAGTCAGGGAAAGGGAGTTACACGTCCAAGATAACCCCTGCTCACCCCCTTCATAGCTTGGCACGAGCAGTCAGGCCTTTCCCAGAGGCAATGTGCAGAGTGTTTGCACAACACACACAACACATGTGACACACTATCCTCACCACAAAAGAAACACAACACCAAGTTATATAAAAAAAACTATATTGTACACAACGTAATAATTAGACCACACACCACATGAGTAATACCCTGCTACTCAAGCAGTTGTCAGAACGTTACACAATAGTTACTTTGCAGAACCAGCAGAAGTCACACATACCACAGGTTACTTATTATTCTATAACATAAGCAGTAGTCAGGAATCACATTACTAAATAAATGCACTTGTCATAGAGCTATCATGAATGCCTATATCAGGAACATTATAAAACATGTGGCAAGTCATGGAAACACATCAGCAGGGAATGCCCATAAAAGGAACATTAACACATATATGTTACATCATCAAAGAACTAGGAAAGCATAATAATCGACCATGTCCATACCAGGAACATTATAAATCATCTGTCCTTTAAAAAAGGACTTGTCTTTGTGAAGGTGAAAGAGGCACCTCTAGTGCCCTGCAGAGAACAAAGGGGGCCGCCCGCACTCAATTGTGCCAAAAGGGGGCTCTCGATAATTTTGGGGGGAGGAAGGTGGCATGCACCCCCTCCTGCTTTTATAATGGGCCCCTCCTGGGGCCCGTGATCTCTGGGAGCCCTCCCCAGGCCGCAACTGGCCCTCAGGAGGGGGGGGTCAAAGCCAGCCACAATGATTGGGGCTCAAATCGGGACAGGCCTCACCTGCCTCTGGCGGGGCCCGACTGGGGAGACTTTGCAGTGCAGGGGGCCTCCAGCGAGGCTTCCGCCCCGCCCCAGTCTCAAAAGATAATTTGGGGCTCCGTTGGGGCAGGGGGAGCCTCCGATGAGGCTTCCTCCCCCCCCTGCCCATCCACCATACAGCTAGGGGCTCCGGTTGGGCGGGGAGCCTCGGATGAGGCTTACTTCCCTGTCAGTCTTCCAACTACATGCTGCATCCTGACCGGACCATAGCAGACGGCAGGCACCAGAGTGGGTACCTACTTGTGCCCCTGAGGCGCTCCTCAGAGCGTGCTCCACCACAGGGGCACTGTTGGAGCGCGCTTGCTCCTTCCCTTGCTTTCAGTGGTGCTCCGGAGGTCCCAGGGGCAGCGCGACTCTGGCGTGCTAATAAAACAAGGCCAGGTTGCTGTGATGAATCCTGGCTGCAGAAAAAAATGCTTTCCAAAACACTAGGGGCAAATCAAAAAGATAAGCACTCCTCCAGGTGCTAACTTCATAAAGAGAAAGTGCTGCTCCAGGCACTATACAATTAAAAAGAAAGCGCACCTCATGCACTTGAAGTAGACAGTTGCAGGGGTCAGGGGCCACGGCACCCTGCCCCTGGGGGACAAAGTTCAAAGGAAGCACAGGGCGGCAGGGCCCAGCAGCAGGCCAGCACAATGGTGAATGCCGGCAGCTGGCAGTTTCTCCACATGACCGAGCAGGTCACAGGTCAGCACAGCCGCAGCAGTCCATGGCGGTTCTTGGTGAGTCCCTCCAGCAGCATTCTGTGTCCAGTTCCAAAATGTCACCAAATTGTGAGGAAAATTGCCCTGTACTTATACTCAGTTTTACAGTGTGTAAACAAAGAAAGGGAGAGGAGGTTCCAACCAGTTACAACTGGTTCTGGGAGTGCCCCCTCTCTCCTCCAGCACAGGCTCCAACATCAGTTGGGGGTAAACGACCCTTTTGTGTGAAGCCAGGGCACAGTCTTTACAAATGCGTGTGTGCCCCGCCTCTTTCTTCTCTCTGCCCAGAAAGACAATTCAAAATGCAGATGCACCTCTGTGACACCTCCACCCTCCCTGTGTTCAGGCTGTCTGAAAAGTATGATATCACCAGGAAAAAAGACTATCGAGGGTCCCTGGTGTGATGAGTAGCCCATCCAGGGAGAAATACTTGAGTACAAGAAAAAGCTAAATGAGCTACAACCAATATTGTGTGTAGGTATCTATTGAAATAATTGTCTGTTTTCCCATATTTATATATTTGTATAATTTGATATTTGCGTTTGTTTTTGTTGTACATACATATGTAATAAATAGTATTTTTGAAATTGTGGTTATTGTTCAGTTGTTTTGCATATTATGTTAGATAATAGTGAATATTGGTTGTAGCTCATTTAGCTTTTTCTTGTACTCATGTCTGAAAAGTATGCACAAAGCCCCCAGCTGTCACTGTGCCCAGACGTGGAGTCAAGCTGCAAAACACCAGAGTCATAAGCACAGAGAAATGCTCACTTTCAAGAAGTGGCATTTCTGTAATAGTAATAAAAAAATACTTACACCTGTAAGCAGCATTTATCACTACCATTACAACCATACCAAACATGCCTACACTACCCTTCATAAATCAGACAATATCCCCTAGGCATAAGGCGGGGCATTTCCAATACAATTCTATGAGAAGGCAACACTCACAGCAGTGAGAAACCAAATAGGCTCTTTGTCTCTACCAGGATAGGTCACGCTGCTAGGCATATGTCCTGCCTTCTACATACATCGCACTCTGCCCATAGGGCCAGCTAGGGCCTACCCTAGGGGTGACTTACATGTAGCAAAATGGGAGTTCTAGGTTTTGCAAGTAAATTTAGATGCGAGGTCTTTGTGGAAGAAAACTGTGCACGCAGGCCCTGCGCTAGCAAGCCTTAGAGAGGTTTGAAAGGCTACTTCAGTGGGTGGGGCAAGCAGCGCTGCAGGCCCACAAGTAGCATTTAATTTACAGGCCCTGGATATAGAGATACCACTGTACAAAGGACTTACAGGTAAATTAAATATGCCAATTAGGTATAAGCCAATCATACCAACTTTAGAAGGGAGATCACCTGCACTTTAGCACTGATCAGCAGTGATAAAATGCTCAGAGTCCAAGAGTCAACAGCGAGAGGTCAGAAAAAATAGGAGGAAGGAGGAAAAAGTCAGGGGATGAACCTGCCAAAAGGGCCAGGTCCAACACTGTGTAATTGGCTTTCCCTGATTGGCATATTTGATTTACTAGTAATTCCCTATTAAAGTGCACTAGAGGTGCCAAGGCCTGTAAATCAAATGCTACTAGTGGGCCTGCAGCGCTGGTTGTACCACCCACATGAGTAGCCCTGTAAACATGGCTCAAACATGCCACCTCAATGTCAGTGTGTGCAGTGTTTAAACTGCCAATTTGACCTGTCAAGTGTACCCACGTGTCAGGTCTAAACCTTCCCCTTTTTCTACATGTAAGGCACCCCTAAGGTAAGCCCTAGATTGCCCCATGGGCAGGGTGTAGTGTATGTTAACAGTGGGACTTTTACTTATGTGTGTTACATGTCCTAACAGTGAAATACTGTTAAATTCAGTCTTCACTGTTGCAAGGCCTATCTCTCTCTCTCATGCATTGACATGGGGGCTGCCTTTAAATATTATTAAAGTGCAGATTCCGTTTGGGAGAAGATAGAAATGTGGTGTTTAGGGTCTCTGAACTCACAATTTGAAAATACATCATTTAGTGAAGTTGTTTTTTAAATTGTTAGTTTGACAATGCCACTTTTAGAAAGTAGGCATTTTCTTGCATAAACCATTCTGTGACTCAGCCTGTTTGTGGCTCGCCTGTCTGGGTCAGTTTGACAATTGGGCTTTTTGTGAATGTCCTCTAGACAGTGACACAATGGGAGCTGGGCTGTAGCCTGCATATTCTGATGAGTCATCTGGGCTGGAGGGGATGGAGTAGTGGTCACTTACATCTGAATGGGCTGTGCTTGCCCTCTCACAATGCAGTCTCCAATCCCCTGGTGTGTGTCCGGGGCCTGGCCTGGGAAAGGCAGGATCTTGTGAACAACTGAGACTTCCCTTCGAAGTAGGCCTACTTCAAAGGCAGAAAGGGGTATAAGTGTTCGACACAAAACCCCTGAAAATGAGATTACTTCTGGAACCAAGAGGAACCTCTGACAAGGAGAAAAGCTGGAGAGCTAGAGAAGGAGTATTGCATCTTTGCCTGTTACTGTGCTTTGCTGAGTTGGCCTGCAGTAGCTGCTTCTGTCTGAAAGAGGACAAAGACTGAATTTTGTGTGACTTCCCACTGGTGAAGAATCTTCAAGGGCTTGAACTGAGCTTGCCTCCTGTTGTTGAAGTCTCAGGGGCATCAAATATTTCTCTCTGCCAGCACCTGGACTCTCTGCTGAGACTCCTGTTCTGCCAACTGGTGCCCTAACCTGTCTCTGGCCCCTTGAAAAGTGAAGCTGGTAGAAAAGGACAGAAATCCATGCACAGACAGCTGTGCGGGGAAAGTTTCGATGCACCATTCGCAACACACCTGATAAACAACAAGCCGCTGGCCTCACGGCTAAAATCAATGCTCCACCTGCATCGCGGCTGGGAGATCGATGCATCATGGCTGGGGAAACGACATGCAACATGCGCTAGCGGCTGCTGATAACGATGCAAGCCCCATGAAGCGCGGTTTCCTGACACCGTGAGACTGGATTTCGAGCACAACATTGCTGGGCGTGAAAAATCAATGCAAAGCCTGCCCGGACCTGAGGTGCCCGTCTGGCGATCGCCCAAACGCTCTCTTGCAGGAGAGAAGAAATGACACACGCCAACCCGACTGGAGAAGGAATGACGCACGGCCTTGCTTGCGAGTGAGAAATCAACACATCACTGGTCTTTTGGGATGCACGCTCGCCTGTGCTGCATTCTTTTTTACGCTAACCAGGCACTTTGTGTAACAACAACATTCTCACTGTTTTCTAAGGATTAAGACAGGCACTTTTATTTTTAAAATTCATATCTTGACTTCTGTATGTTGGATTTTTGTTGTTCTGGTCTTGTTTGATTTAGATCAATATTACCTATTTTTCTAAACTGATGTCCATTTTGTAGTGTTTTCACTCTATTACTGTGTGTGTTGGCACAAATACTTTACACATTACTTCTGAAGTTAAGCCTGCCTGCTCGTGCCAAGCTACCAAAGGTGTGGGGGGAGGGTTGACTGAGGGTGATTCTCCTTTACCCTGACTAGAGTGAGGGTCCTTGCTTGGACAGGGGGTAACCTGACTGCCAACGAAAGACCCCATTTCTAACAACGGGCCACCCTAGAGGAGAGCGGCAACCAGGAACTTTGGCTGAGAGGGAAACTGAAGAACAGTGACCTGCAGAACCCCACCAGAGAAGGAACAGTAGTAAAACAATGCCTCTATAGAATTCCAGTAGCCAGACGAAAAGCCATAAGGGAATAGATTGAAAAGATGTTGCAACTGGGAGTCATTGAACCCTCAACCAGTGAATGGTGCTCCCAATCATACTAGATCCTAAGCACAATGGATCTATACGCTTTTGTGTTGACTTTCGAGCAGAAAATAGCATATAACATTTTCATAAGTACCCATTAACCCTGCATAGATGAATTAATTGAACAGCTATGGGAAGCTAGATATATATCTACCACAGACCTCACGAAAGTTTATTGGCAGTTTCCATTGAGGCAAGAGGCCAAAGAAATGATTACTTTCTCCACTTCATTTGGCCTGTTCCAATTTACGTTTCTTCCATTTGGTGTACATGGTATTCCTGCCACCTCTTAATGATTAATTAACTACCTCTTAAAATCTCATAAACAATATGCCTTGTCTTGTGTAGATGATGTAGTCATCTATCGCAAAGACTGGGAAACACGTAAAACCCATTTAAAGGCAATAATCACAGAGCTGCAAAATGCAGGGCTCCATATTAATGAAAATCAATCAAAATGTGCCTATAACCAAGTGAAATATTTAGGATATTTATTAGGTGAAGGTTTAATTGAACCCCAAAATTAGAATGTGAAGGACATCATTGACACTCCTTTTCCTATAAATAAATGGGGTATAAGAGCCTTCATAGGCCTTGTAGGTCATTATTAAAGGTTTATTCCCCAATATTCCCACATATCTGCTCTTTTAAGAGACCTACCTAAATAGAATGTCCACAATAAAAAATTTAAGACTCCATCCTTTCAGGTTATAGAAGCTTTTAGGCATCTAGGGTTCCAAGTTCACCAACCACATATCAATTAAGAGAATAGGAATATATTTATCTAGATAGCTATTGTAAAAGGAAGAATAAGGGGATACAAGAATTATCCTTAATTAAGAGAACACTCACCTGTGGTTTTCCTTCATTTTTCTGTAAAGGGCTTCAGGATGGGCTGATTCCCTGAAGAAAGAAGAAAGAAGAATATGTATAAATTACAACCGGACTGAAAAAAAAGATAGAAGAACCAGAGAGAGACTTATCAAACTTTAATTTTTATTATTATTTGTTTGAAAATCAATGAAAGTCCCTATTCTAAACTTTCAAGGGAGGTGACGCCCTTACCTTGATGACTGAAGTCCAGCACTGAGTCAGTTTTATGAACACAGTAGCTCTCTGGGTATTATGGTTGGAAAGAGCCTCTCACCCCAGTGATCATCTAGCTCAGTGGTTCCCACAATTTTTAGAATGCAGAACCCACTTTAAAGGCAACCAACATTCACAACCCACCTACCTTAGGTGGGGTGATTTGTGAATGTAACTAAGGCATCGAGTGGTAGCGAATTGTCATTTACAGACAGAACATTTTTCACTAAATTGACCACTAAAGTTACTGATAAAACTATATATCAGCACAAATGATAATGTATGGAAATCAGGTTTCTGTGAATTGTTATCATTTGTGCTTTACCTCGTAAATGCATTAATCTGTTTTGATCCTAATAAAATCTATGTTTCCAGTACAATTCAGAATTACAAAACAGTACTTCATTTTTGCTTTTCTAACTGCTGGATGCATACAGTTCATTTACAGGTGTTTACATTTTGTTGTGTATTGCTAAAAACAACATCCTACATTGTCACATAATGCACTTTAAAAAAACTCGTCACACTTTGCAGTCAGAGAAAGAAAAGTAAACACAAATTCTCAAGTTAAAAAATAAAGCGTCTACAATTTGGCCTCTGTCTTTGAATCACTGGCAGTGTGATAAGTTAATCAGGGAATTTAAATGCATCTTTATTTATTACTCTGATGTTCGTGACCCACCAAAAGTCATCTAACTGTTTGAGTTTGTAATCAGGCAATCACAGCTTCACTGAGATCTTTCCTCAGGAATCAACTTGGCTTGAAATAGTAGACTTTCTTCAAAGAAGGCATGTTAAGGTTGCAGACTGTACCAACATTACACAGGGCCTGTGACAAGAAATCACTCATTAAAACGTACATCACAGTTTTGTGATTTAGAACATAGTTTATGATTTATATAACACCAAAATAATAAACAGTGAATCGGTCAGTTCAAGGATACAGAAATTCAAAGTAAAAGTTCCACTGTGCACTTCAAACTCAATTCAGCATGGGCAGTCAGTAGAAATCTGTGTACATCATCCATGACTGGCTAATGGAAGCTTCATCTCCCTCCTAGAGCACATCATAATTTCTTAGATGTCTGCTTCAGTCAGAAGGGTGGCCTTGATGAGAGTTGTTCACCTCATGCAGGCACACATAGGCCCATATTTATACTTTGTAAGTGCTGCGTTTGCGTCATTTTTTGACGCAAAAGCGGCGCAAACTTACAAAATACAATTGTATTTTGTAAGTTTGTGTCGCTTTTGCGTGAAAAAGCAGCACAAATGCGGCGCTAAAAAAGTATAAATACGGGCCATAGTTCGCAGCTTCTGAACAACACAAAGTTCCTTTATGTGGTTTCATAGCTTATGCACCCATACTAGGCAGAGTTTGTTCCCTGTGTGCACAACAAAATTAGTAGATGGAGCTCCCGCGTTTCCAGTTCACTTCTTTAGCCAAACTTCAGTTGCTGGCAATTACACCCCTAAGTCGCCAGTCTCCACAGTTGAGTTATTTTTCCATGTTTAAAGTGGAAGTTGGCTTTGTTAATCTCTTTCAAGTTAAAACAAATAATCTTCACAAAAACTACTGCCACTCCAGTTCTATCTAGTTTATGGTCTTTTCCACCAAAATAATTATTCCTTCTGCTTCTTCAGTCCCTGAGGCAAAGCAGGAGATCAGCTGTCAAGTGCTGGTCATGGATCTGTAGGAGACAAACAGCTCTCTCTCAGTGTGACTACATCAGGTGTTTTCACCTGGTCTGTTCCCTTCCTGTACAATGAATTATGTGACCTTACAATCTTCATGAGGTGTGCTAATACTTGCCGTATTCTGTCAGTTTGCAGACATTTTAACCCGTTGGATGCCCAGGACGAGGTGGTCTCATCCTCAATGCCTCGGACATAACCACCTCATCCTGGTATGGGCTCTTGGGGGAAGCGCTAGCACTTCCCCCTGGGGCCTTGCACCCCACTCCCATGGGCAGGGCTGGAAGGGGAATTGCTTCCCCTTCAACTCCGACCCCCCAAGTGACGTCTGATGACGTCAACACGCAATCGCGCGCTTGCCTCACCAGAGGCAGCCCCCACCGCGCTGGAAGCTGAGGAGAAACAGAAAAGTATTTTGGGGCAGGAGAGGCATCAAAGGAAAGGAAATGCCTTTCCTTCATTTGATGTCTCTCTGAGCATTTCTGCAGCCCGATCGTGAAGCGATCGGGCTGCAGAAATAGCCACTAGACATCAGGGATTTTTTTTGTGTGTTATTGACATGAAGGGAGTGACCCCTTGGGCAAGGGTTGCTCCCCAGGGGGGGCAAATTATTTTAAGTCCATTTCTGGACTATTATTCTTAGGCCAATCTTCCCCTGAAGGGGCAGAAACCACTAGACACCAGGGATTTTTATTTTTGTGTGACAATTTCATGCAAGGGGAGACACCCCTTAGGCAAGAATCGCTCCCCTGGGGGGCAAATTTATTTAAGGTCTTTTCTACACCCCTTGGGGGCTGATCGGTCTATTTTTATTAGGCTGATCTGCCCCCGGGGGGGGCAGAAACCACTTAGGCACCAGGGATTGGTGTATGTGTGTATATGTGTGTGTTTTGTTTGGGGGGCAGCCCCTGGGGCAAAGGTCAATCCCCATGGGGGCACATTAGTGTTGGACATTTTCTGCCCCCCTTTGGGGCAGATCAGCCT
Source organism: Pleurodeles waltl (assembly GCF_031143425.1). Classification (NCBI taxonomy): domain Eukaryota; kingdom Metazoa; phylum Chordata; class Amphibia; order Caudata; family Salamandridae; genus Pleurodeles; species Pleurodeles waltl. The sequence goes on along the minus strand of NC_090447.1, from coordinate 327,578,278 downwards.
ATTTTTGGAAGGCCCATCTGCCACCAGGGGGGCAGAAAGCCCACCAGAGAAAAGGTAAGGGAAACAAATGGGGACAATGTTGTTCTGCCCACCGGTGGGAAGATGGGGCTATTATTCTGATCCATTCTGATGAACAGAAAGCCTACTAAATGCCAGGGAATTAAAAAAAAAAAAAAAAAAAGATAGTGGGGTGATGGCTACCAACCAGTATGGGCATGATTATGCCCCCACCCCAATTGAAGGGGGTAACAGTCTTTCAGCTCTCCCCCCGCACACTAAAACACCTTATCCCACGGCAAGCAAGAGTTCTTTTGATAATTTTGGGTTTTGGTTTTACATTTGGGCCATGAGTGCTTGTGTAACTCTCAAAATTGGCCCACTTGGAATGGTGAGGGCTGCACTTTTTGGATTTTTGGAACGCTGCCATGTAGAAAAATCTACAAGACCTATGCACATTGTAAAACTAAACATCTAGGCGAGTCCAGGGTGGTGTGCTTCACATGTACCCGGCACCATTTTCTGACCCACATTGCCCGGCAAACCTCCTACTTTGCTGGAAATCACACTTTTTCCCACATTTTTGTGATGGAACCTTCCAGAATCTACAGGAATCCACAAAATTCCTACCACCCAGCATTGTCGCATTTTTACTGATAAAAATTCTGCCCCACTTGTTATCCTAAAAACTTTTTTTTTCAAACTGCCCTTTTGAACCCGGTTTGGTTCCCCCTGATTTTCGCCATGTTTTTGGCTCTTCTCTGTCACAGGCCCTTGGCCCACCTACACAAGTGAGGTATCATTTTTACCGGGAGACTGAAGGGAGTGTTGGGTGGTAGGAAATTTGTGCCGGTGTGGTGATCTTACATAGAAATGTGGGAAAATGTGTTTTTTAGCTAAATTTGAAGTTTGCTGAGGATTCTGGGTAAGAAAACACGGGGGATCCACACAAGACACACCTCCCTGGACTCCCTCGGGTGTCTAGTTTTCAGAAATGTTTGGGCTTGATAGGTTTCCCTATATGGCTGCTGAGCCCAGGACCAAAAACGCAGGTGCCCCCTCCTCAAAAACAGGTAGTTTTGTATTTGATCATTTTGATGTGTCCACATAGTGTTTTGGGGTATTTCCTTTCTCGGGCACTAGGCCTACCCACACAAGTGAGGTATCATTTTTATCAGGAGACTTGGGGGAACGCTGGGTGGAAGGAAATTTGTGGCTCCTCTCAGATTCCAGAACTCTCTATCACTGAAATGTGAGGAAAAAGTGGGTTTTTTGTCAAATTTTGAGGTTTGCAAAGGATTCTGGGTAACAGAACCTGGTGAGAGCCCCACAAGTCACCCCATCTTGGATTCCCCCACATCTCTAGTTTAACAAAATACACAGTTTTGGTAGGTTTTCTTAGGTGCCGGCTGAGCTAGAGGCCAAAATTCACAGCTAGGCACTTTGCAAAAAAAAGATCTGTTTTCTTTGGGAAAATGTGATGTGTCCACATTGTGTTTTGGGGCATTTGCTGTCACGGGCACTAGGCCTACCCACACAAGTGAAGTACCGTTTTGATCGAGAGACTTCGGGGAACACTGGTTGAAAGGAAATTTGTGGCTCCTCTCCGATTCCAGAACTTTCTGTCACCGAAATGTGTGGAAAAAGTGCTTTTTTGCCAAATTTTGAGGTTTGGAAAGGATTCTGAGTAACAGCCCCACAAGTCACCCCATCTTGAATCCCCCTTAGTGTCTAGTTTTAAGAAATGCATAAGTTTGGTAGGTTACTCTAGGTGCAAGCTGAGCTAGAGGCCAAAATCCACAGCTATGCACTTTGCAAAAAAACAAGTCTGTTTTCTTTGGGAAAATGTGATATGTCCAAGTTGTGTTTTTGGGCATTTCCTGTTGCGGGTAGAAGGCCTACCCCCTCAAGCAAGGTACCATTTTTATCAGGAGACTTGGGAGAAGGCTGGGTGGAAGGAACTTTCTGGCTCCTCTCAGATTCAAGAACTTTCTATCACCGATCTATGAAGAAAAAGTGTTTTTTTTTTTGCCACATTTTGAGGTTTGCAAAGGATTCTGGGTAACAGAAACTGGTGAGAGCCAAACAAGTCACATCCTAGATTCCCCTAGGCATCTAGTTTTAAAAAATGGACAGGGTTGGTAGGTTTCCCTAGGTGCCGGCTGAGCTAGAGGTCAAAATCCGCAGCTAGGCATTTTCCAATAAAACACGTCAGATTTCAATGTAAAAATGTGATGTGCCCATGTTGTGTTTCCTGTCGCGGGCATTAGGCCTAACCACACAAGTGAGGAACCATTTTTATCGGGAGGCTTGGGGGAACACAGAATAGCAGAACAAGTGTTATTGCCCCTTGTCCTTCTCTAAATGTTTTTCCTTCCCAATGTAAAACAGTGTGTAAGAAAGACATCTATTTGAGAAATGCCCTGTAATTCACATACTAGTATGGGCACTCCCGAATTCAGAGATGTGCAAATAACCATTGCATCTCAACAGCTTATCTTATGCCCGTTTTGGAAATACAAAGGTTTTCTTGATATCTATTTTTCATTCTCTATATTTCACCAAACAAATTGCTGTATACCCGGTATACAATGTAAGTCCATTGCAAAGTGCAGCTCCTTTGTTGGCTCTTGGTATCTAGGGTTCTTGATGAACCTACAAGCCCTATATATCCCCGCAACCAGGAGAGTCCACCAGATGTAATGGTATATTACTTTTGAATATCTGACATCGCAGGAAAAAGTAACAGAGTAAAAAGTGGAGGAAAATGGCTTGGCTTTTTTCTTACCTCAATTTCAATATCTTTTTAATTTAGCTGTTATTTTGTGTATGAAAATATTATAGGATCTACACAAATGACCCAATGCTGAATTCAGCATTTTGTCTACTTTTCAGAAATGTTTAACGTTCCGGGATCCAGCACTGGTTTCACACCCATTTCTGTCACTAACTGGAAGGAGTCTAAAAGCACAAAAAACAGTAAAAATGGGATATGTCCCAGTAAAATGCCAAAATTGTGTTGAAAAATGCGATTTTCTGATTCAAATCTGCCTGTTCCTGAAGGCTAGGGAGATGGTAATTTTAGCACCTCAAACCCTTTGTTGATGTCATTTTCAGGGAAAAAACGACAAGCCTTCTTCTGCAGCCCTGCTTTACAATTTAAAAAGACAAAATTGTTGCTGAATTTTGGATAATTTCTTGGTCTCCTCCAGGGGAACCCATAAACTCTGGGCACCTCTAGAATACCTAGGATGTTGGAAAAAAAAGGTCGTAAATTTGGTGTGGGTAGCTTATGTGGACCAAACGTTATGAGGGCCTAAGCGCAAACTGCCCCAAATAGTCAAAAAAAGACCTGGCAGCTTAGGGGGAAAGGCCTGGCAGCGAAGGGGTTAATAAAATTACAATGTCATGTCAGTGCTCCTGAAAATTGAAGCTCAGGCAGCTGGATAAATAAACAAAATGATCACAGGCTAAGTGGAGGGCAAGCACTTTTTTGTGGAAGCATACAACTTCTGCCCAATCAAAATACGTACTCGTGGCTCCCAACATGTCGGTAGAGCTAAAGCCCCTCACTAGTAATCTTCAAATAAATATCTGGTGGCAGCTGCAACATCAAGCCAGACCATAAAAAGGAATACTCTCAGCAAAGGATATTTTCAATTCGATACCACATCTAGAAAAATAGGGAAGAGTACAATTCTTGCCCAAAGTAGTTTTGTCAGGACCCCGGAACTCAGGACCCCAGGAAAACAAGCCACTCTATGGGGCATATTTAAGAAAAGTGGCACTGCACACAGCGCAGCTGCACTTTTCTTGTTCCCCTAAGCGCCCCCCTAATGCCACCATGTGTGTACCGTATTTAAAATACAGTGCACCATGGCGGTAGGGATTTTGATCCTAGTCTACTGCTTTGCAGGATTAGTGTCAATCCTGCAAAGCACCCAGAGGCCCATTGTAACCATTAGAAACCTCCTTTTAACACCTGCTCTTAAAACTGGCCTAACAAATGATGCAAAGAAATGTTTTAGATTTCTTTGCGTCATTTTTTGCCCCCCCCCAGATGGGGGAACGCCCCCCTTGCATACATTATGCCTGGTGGAGGCATAATGTAGTGCAAAGGATTACAAAGTGGGGCAATGCATGCATTGCACCACTTTGTAAATATGGAGATGCGTTTTTGGCCTTCTAATGCCACATTAGAAAAAGGACGCCAATGTGGCGGTAGAATGGCGCGAGAGGCTTCTAGATATGCCCCTATATTTCTTGCTTGAAGCTTCAAGCTCATGAGAACCATTCGAAGGTTTGCTTTTTGCCCAGCCAAATAGAGCCTTTAACATTCCTAAAGGTAACTCTTCTAGGGACCACTGGATACATTTTCCTCTCCAGCTCTATTCTACTGGCCCCTGTGAAGTAATTCAAAGGTAATGCTTGACTTTGCTGTTCAACTACTTCGTCCAAGCAAACCGACAGGTTGAACACTTGTGACTGAGAAACGAAATGTAAGCAGTCACTGGCAGCTCATACAAGCATACACATACAAGCGATCATGCACAAACAACAGTAAGTGGTGTTAACGCGTCCGTCTATGTTAATTTATACACATCAGGACTCGTTTTAGGCCGATGAATCTTTGGACCCAGTGGTGAGACACCGTAGGATGAGGTAACTGATCAATATGTCGATTAATATGTCAATAACATTATCAACAGTTAGCACCAAAATATATCCCACCTTAGACATTAATAAGCCTTCGGCGCAACCATGACCTTTTTAGTCATGAATAATCACACCTTAATGAAGTTTTTATGAGTTTTATTCCCTATTGATTACAATCTAATAGCAACTGCGTCAATCTCAAAACCAAGAAGCAAATAAGCATAATCACAAGATGACAATCATGATAGTCTTTCAATAATGCAAAGATCAGAAGCATAGACAATCAGTTGACTATAAGCAGATCGTAATACATAGAATCTTCTAGAGATACAAGTTCAGCATAGCACCACGTCAGTCATGTCAGTTTGTCAGTCGGAATGGATGTCTCATCTAACCTCTAATTAGCATGTTGGACTTCATGCAAAACAATTTAGAACATTAATTTGGAAAACATCTAACTAAGGTCTCTAATCAAAAACACACAGCAGTTGGTACCTAGAAAGAAAGGCAAGTAAGTAGATTTCGTTAGCAACATTTATAATTACCCTCCTCAAGATAGGTCAGCATACAGGATCAGTCTTTTCTTCAGGACATCAGTTAGATCACCGTTAGTCTATCTAAGTTAAAGGCAAGGGTCACTTTCCTCATAAGGAGAAAAGTGTAATGGGGCAGTCTATGGGCAAGGATGGTTTTATCTAGGTCTCAAATCACCAAATAGAGTGACAGAGTTTCGGGATGCAATCGATATCATTCCCTACCTAATGCCGTTTGTCTCCTGTGTCATGGGTTTTTATCCCTTTTTCGTGAAACATTCCCCCAAAATTCTATTGGTCAGTCAATACACCCCACCATTGGTAACCTATCAAATTATACATTAAGTAATGCATTTTGTCATTTCTCGATAATTTCCTAATTTCCAATTGGTCTTCATAATTGACGTATTTTCGTAGGTGGCTCATCCGGGGTTACTTCACCGATCTGGCACACGTCGGGTCAAAAGTTCTCTTCTTCTCGCTTTATCGTCCTTGGAAGTGTCTATTATTGTTTCGAAGTACATATCTTTTATGCTAGAAGCTACTAACATGCGGATGGGAGAATTGGATGTTGTTGCAAACTAGTGAAGAAAAGAACAATCGCTGGGTCATGGTCTTTTGCAAGTCAGCACACTGAAGAGACAGAAAAGTACGCTTTAATATGAGAGCTACACAGCTTTCCTCGACTCACGCTAACTTAAGATATATGGCTCTTAACGAATGCAGTCTTATGCGTTTTAATGTGCACAGCTTAGGCAAACTATGAACGATTATTTCTTACAGGTGACATTAGTTTACACACATGAAAATCCTTTACGTTAATGAATATGTTTCAATGAATATTTTATTTAATGCAGCATTGTTAATCATAAGCATTTCACGTCTATAATATGTAATATTAAACTACGCTCTCTCAGTGGCAACTCATGTGAAGATCGGTTCAATCTTACTTCATGTTTCATAGGAAACACATGTACTGCGAAACCAGGATGCAATACTTCAAAGTGCCACTGAGTCAAAATATCAGCACAACAGTCAAATTAACTAGGCTGAGAGCTATGCCAAAGGGCGTGTTTTCTTACAGTTGTGACTTGGGACCTGATTGCAAGTGCCCTGTGAAATTCTGATATGTGTGGTAATTTCTGTTTCTGCACATAGTGGAATCGTAAGTGCTATGGTCTTTACTACAACCCCAACATCCTCAGATACATTTCGATACACCAACCTGAATACATTTACTGGGGTGAAAATATCCCGTAAATTCTGATTGATACATGTAGAATTTGATGCAAAAAAATCGCTAATTTAGAAATACATTTCTCATATGTTTTGATGAACTTTGGAATTAGATGTATTCACCTGACGCCGTAAATACGACACCCTGTGTTGTCCAGATTTATCACACACTGTGAATACCTTAACCCTTTCTGTGACACCCTTAATCGGGGCCTACATGTAAGCACTAGCTCAGTGTCATCACTTATTTTTGGAAACCTACTGCCCTTGTCGCCATGTAATGTTTTCATGCGCACATTGAAAAGCAAAGGGGGACGTGGTAAAACTAAGTGGGGTAGTGGGAGCCCCTTTCCTTTTCACTTGTTCTAACCAATTGAAAAGAGTGTTGTGTGGTCAAACGGGGAGGTTTGAAGACTTAGGGTGGTTTCACTAGTAAAGAGTGATGGTGCGTGAGGTGCTTATTTCGTTAAAAGTACTCCTGGGGTGTAGAAATAATGCAAGTGAGGTGTTTGTTGTGGTTAAGGCGTACCTGAGCGTGGTGAGGTGGGAATATTTCATTTCTAGTGACATATTTCCATACAAAAATATACTTTCGATTACCACGCCACAATACAACAATAGCACTGAAAAGAAAAGTTTATTTGTATAGCAGTACGTGAAGACCTGTGTACAACATTATTAACAATGTCTGGCACTTAACGTTCCTGTATGTGTGTGAGAATTCTACGGATGAATGTAAACAGTATAAAATGGTTTACGCTGTACAAATGCCAAAATCGTGTAAATGGCAACCTCCATGAGACTGAGTGATGATTTTCCCTTCAAGACGGCTCGCGATGCATCTTTGCTGATTAGTCAGACTTTGAATGCATTTTATACAGATCCAGACCGTCCATGTGGTCGATTTAGACTGGGCTTGTTTGGGCATGTTTCTAATGGATATATATTTCCACATGTTGCTGAAGCCAACAGATGTTTTCTGTTCACGGTTTGGCCAGAAAACAAGTGCAAAATATAAACAACAGTATTTACACAATCTTTTTACTGTCCTTCTTAAAGATGTCGTCATTTTCATTTGAAATACCACATTTTTTGGGTTATTTTGTGTGCGATGCTAGATGATGGGCGATGACCATACAAGCAGATTCACCCTCCAACCAGCTCCAGTTAGACAGAAAAGATGGGCAGACCAGCCACGTGCCACAATAGAGCAAGAATGCAGTTAAATCAACCGATTTAAGTGATTACTGGAAGAAAGAAGCAACGTCAGGGGCAGATTCATACTTTTATACAGTTTTGCGTCAAAAAGTTTATCGCTGTCTAGCACCATTTCTTACTGCCACCCATGCGTCACATTTATACTTTGACGCTGGGTGGCACTAAGAGGTTAGAGTCATTTTTCCTGATGCTAACCATTGGGCCTGGTCGTAAGGCAAAATGACGTTAACTCAGGAAAAATTACTCTAATCGGTTTTACGATATGTTGCAAAACGGAGATTCCCCCGCAATAGCGTCAAAAAGCAACGTGAACGGAGCAAACAGTGCAAAGGAGAGTTAAGATGGATCCACAAAGCCAGGAGAGACCCCAGGGAGACCCTAGACAACCAGGAACCAGCCAGGAGGACACAGACAAGACCCACGGGAGGGACAAGAAGAAGAGGAAGTGTCGCTTCAGCGGAGAGGAGCATGAAATACTTGTGAAAGAGGTGACGGAGCACCAGCATCAACTCTTCATCACCTCTAAATTGCCAATTGGAAGGAGAGAGGCAATTTGGCAACAGATTGTTGACATGATTAACAGTGTGGCGGTGGTCAGGAGAACTGTCACTGAGTGCAAGAAATGTTGGCATGATGCAAGCGGAGGCCAAAGGAAAAATTGGAAAGGAACAGGAAGGCAGCACTGCAGATCGCAGGTGGGAGTCCAGCACCACAAGAGGACGAGATGGAGGAGATAGTTGCAGCCATCATCCCAGAGGAATTCATCACTGGTATAGCAGGACAGGACAGCGCAGGCTACCAGGAAACAACACATGTGCAGGGTAAGTTGCATGGGGGACCAAAATGCCAAAATGTCAAGAGCAAGAAGGGGGAGGCACATACCTACTACACAATACATGTCAGCCCTGCAAATCAGGCACTGGAAAGGGCAAAGAGGCAGGGCATGGAACTCCCTGTACTGCAAATGTCAGGTGCATGGGCTGTGCAGCGGCATCCAGGGGCACAGTACAACGCAACAGCAACAACCTTTGCATGGGGATACAACGCCATGCCAAGGCTGGTGGAAATGCTGAAGCAGACCAGGAGGGTAGGGTAGAACGTAAAACTGGTCTGGTGTCACAGGACAGCTGGTATTGTCAGAATGTAAACTAGAGGACAATGCCCAGTCTCAGGCCATTGGCTCAAGTAGCATTCCCCAGTGACAACATTTCCCACCACTACCTGTGCTGTGTGCGTTGGTCAAATAGGAAATGGCGGTTAGGTGCCCATGGAAAAAACAAATTTGAAATGAGGGTTCAGTATGACTACTTGATCAATCCCCATCAATCCCTATCCAAGTGCAACTCCTGTCAACTGGTCATGTCCATAGACTCAATAATAATCAGGCACTGTCACATACATAATGACGTACACAGCATTAATCTCATATTCATGCTGCCCATCCCTGGGTTTACCCCTGTGCCTGTGTCACAATAGCTGCAATGCCACCATGCAACATCTCAAGTATCATAGTGAAAAGACAACTACATTGAGGGGGAGGACATATGTGTGTATGAAGGCAAACACACCAACACAGTCACGAGAGGAAATAGAACTCTGCCAGATCCATCAGTGCAATTTCATGTAGCACACATACACAAACATCAACATGAGAAACTACCAATGGTAACACGTGCATTGTCTCATGGAAATGCCATGCATGGTGTGGTGCTAGGTCTCAGCACTGCATAGGTGCATGTGAAAAATGAAAGACTGGGACAGGGCCATTTTGTCGTGCGTGGTGCTGTGGCATCAGCACAACAACAATCATTGCAAGGCCTCACCATGCAAATGGAAGCAGAGGGAGGGTTGATGAGGACAAGAAGTTGGCAATCCCCAGTATGGACAGAACCCACACCTAGAAGATGTGACGCAGACAATTGTCCAAACTGCCCTTCACTACATGTGACATGCAGGTGGGGCATAGGACTGAGAGACTGCAAACATTATTGACAGGAACAATGCATGGGAACCAAGATTGCAATGTACCACCAACAGGAAGTCAGTGACGTCACATTACAACTGACACAACACAGACACACTAATTGTTCAATATCTCATTGCAGAGGACGATGGCTGTCCTGTGGATCTGCCTGTCCTGGACTAACCCAATGACCTGGATGACCAGCTGACAACCAAAAGCCAGAAAACCCTCAAAGCTGTCCTGGGAACCCTCCAGACACCACCTCCAGTCGCAAGGAGGAGCATACATGTAGCAGCCATCCCGGAGAACCCACCCACCACCCCAATAGTACGACCTGCCAGCTCAAACACAGCTGAGGACTCTGATGACACAGGGACCACCTTTGAGAGGACAGTTGTGGGAGTACAGCGGGAGCTGGCCAAGGAGGTGCGGTAGGGATGCAAACTATGGCAGCCAGCCTTGAGGGGATGCGCATGTGCATGATAACGTCTAATGAACAGACAGCAGCCAAACAAGTCACACAATCCCTACTGCATGGAGTCCAACAGTGTGTGAGGGAACTAACCACTGCCGTGAGGGAGTTGCCCCAACACCTGCCCTCTCAATCTTGCTGCTGCATGCATGACAAGAAGCAGGACTCCATGTACCGGGAACTAGCCTCCCTCAGGGCAGACTTGCCTGCCTACCACAGGGATGTTGCTGCCATACTCAATAATCAGCAGCTTCTCTTGCTGCAGTGATGCCATATGTATTTCCACAGATGGCAGCTTCTGGGAATTTGGTGTCCACTTCTCCAACCACTGAAGTGTGTGTGGCTCCCTCAAACCCACCACCACCTTCATCAAGGGCAGAGGAGATGACACACACATCAGAGGATGAAGATATGGAACAGATCATGTTCACCCCTAGGAGTACCCAGTAGCACCAGCCCATGCCTCATGGGTAGTGATTTCCCTTTGCCCTGTGCTTGACAACATGCCAGTGTTGCTATCGTTGGTGACATGCACTCTTCATCGACACACTGTTAATCTTTCCACTATGGACTGCAATTGTCTCTGACTACTCCATTGGCAATTCATGTTCCCCTGCACTGAACAACACTTCACTTCAGCATGTCCAATGACATGTCCCTCAACCTTGCACTTGTGTTGCGTCACAATAGAATGGTTTACACTAATGGGGTCACAGAGCTGGACTATGTACATATTGCACTACAGCACTTTGAAATAAACAGCACCTACACAGCCACTTTGTCTCCGTGTAATGTGACACATCCACTTTTCTAGAGATTTGTGATGCGTGTAACATGTCTATGGTCACAGAGTGTCAATACAAGAGTGCAGAAATAATGTGGGCATATATCTACCCACAAGATATCTACATGATGAGTGCTGTCAACATCCCCCAAAAGCAAGTCACTGTGTAGGTGACATTTGCTTTAAAACATACATGCCTCACCCACTCCATACAGCAGGAATGGCTCTGTCAGAGTGCTCGGCCAATAACGTCAGCTGGCAGTACAAGTAAAACACATAGGTGTGAAGTTTTTATACTCAGCCTTATCTGAAATGGCACTACTCAGTTTAGCAGTGTTGACATGGACTTCAGGCAGACTTCCTACAGTGCCCAACATCGTGACACAGGATCCAAACAATTACAGCTTAAAAAGCACACCTACTTGTCCAATACATGGGAACCATAGCCATGTTGAGTGGTGGGTACAAAGGATGGCAGATGCATTGAGATTTAGATTTGTTGTAGCTGCCAATGTGACAGCTCAGTTGGATGTGGGAATTAACATGTCAAGAGAGGGATGTGGATGCAGGATGGAATCAACAGACCAACAGACAATTGGATTAGCACTGTACACTCATGCAAATACTCTGAACCCCAAGCACATGGCACATGCAGTGAGAGAATACCTACATTTTTATTATCTATGTATGGAACTGTTCTTAAAACTATGTAACACACCTATACTAACCTAATCTATCCCAACTATACTTTACCCACAACTGGCCCTAACTACCCTATGCTAAGCTTACTTACCACATTTGACAACACACTCTAAACATTTGCCCCCGCCCTCTTATATGAAAAGACACATGCAGGACAACATATACTAACCTTAACATATTCTACCTAAAACTAAACAAATATATATATTTTGTAAAAAAAAAAAATCATATACACAAAAGCCCCAACATTAACCCCATCCACCCGCCCACAAACTAACATGTAAAAATATGAAAAACCACCCCCATACCTACTTATCCTATCTAAACAGCTACCCTACTTTAACCTATCACTAAACCCCTTAAACCCACTGCAAAACAGGATGAGAAATGAGGAGGGAGGGAACTGAACTAGGGGCGAAGGGAGGCAAGAGTTCAGAGGTTGGCCCTCATCAGTGTCTTTTTGATGGCCTTCAGTCTGTATGTGCTCCTGTCAACATTCTTTTGTGTGCTGTCTGGCTTTTTTAGGACCTTTTCCTTGTCCCTCTTGAGCTCCCCTATTGCCAACATGTCCATTGCAGCAGGCATGGTGGGATGTGGTGCTGAGATTGATGGTGCAGCAGGTGGGGCAGATGTGACAGTGGCAGCGGTGGTCCCCTGTGTAGGTGTGGTGCTAGCTACACTCTTCGTGGTCAATGCCGGTCCCCCTTGACTGAAAGCCCGCCATTCCCCTGTGGCTCGCTCTCTTTGATAGCGTTATGCCATCTTCCGGTACCCAGACTCCACATCCAATATGTGGCGATATCGCACTGCCCGCTTTTGGAATGCCCTGATTTCTGCAACATCCATGTTGGCAGCTGTAAAAATGAGACAGGCAACCATCAGTGTCATCAATAATCTAACACTCTGCCTCAATTTGAACATGCAGTCCTAATCAAAGTCCAGATAATACAATGTCCCTGATGAATGTAAGGGCAATGCTGCCTATCCATCATGTCATTTATAACACAGCAAAGCACAACAATAGTTGGACCAAATAAAGTGATCTGTGCATTGATTTAGTGCAATGTGTCACAATGCAAAGGCAGCAACTACTTTACATGGGCCAGGCCCACTAATCTTCATCATCTGAGTCATCTTCAAAGCACACAAGACCAGTGACTGGTAGATGTAATTGGCAGGATGGTATGCAGTTGCTAATCATAAGGGGTCAGTGTTGTTTGGGACACATGCATGCTTGAATGAGAGGACTGTCATCTACACTATGACCATCACATCTACCTACATATGTGTTGTTCCCCTACCCCTGTGCCTCAGGGGTGATGGGCACGCAATACATCATCACAACTGTTGAAGACAACCACAAAGGCATGTCCACTTATACATGGATTCAGTGAGGGGAACACATGTGAGGAGCTCTGCCACCTACGAATAAGGTATCCATAGGTCATTCACATCTACATTCATGTGTCCAGTTGTGGACAACCATCAACACCTGATCTGCCAACACAATTCCCAAATCACCCACATTGTTTCCAGCACACGTCTGGCCTTGACCTGCATGCACGCTTATTATATACCAGATAAGTGTCACGTAAATGGAGTACAACTTATGGGGCTAGATGCTGGGGGACAGTTACCCATACAGTCCTAAATGTATATTACAATACAGGGATGCACATTTTTGTGTGGAAAACTGATGCATCACTGTGTTGTGAGAATGAGGGTATGACCCAGTGCCCATATACTGACACTGGTGCACTTCCAAGTCACATGTGGGCCTACATGTGGCTAATAATAGCCTTGTTCACACGCTGCTGCCTATTGCGCAGCAAAAGACTCCCAAGATATGACTCTATGCTTGTGATTGGGTAACCCTTGCACAGAACACTATGGCCCTCATTATGAACATGGCGGTTCAGACCGCCATATTATTAACACAGGGAGACAGGCAGCCTGACAATGGCGGATTATATTATCCGACAAGGCAGCGCTGCCTGCCGGATAATGTACCCTGTTTCCCCCAGCAAAGGCTGGCGGAAGGGGTGTTCTGGGGCCCCGTGCAGAGCCCCATCACGCAGGTCACTGCCCGATTTACGGGCAGTGATCTGCAGGGCAGGTGCTGCTTCACTCGCCTCACAGCAGCATTGACGGCGACTCCATGTGGAGCTGTTGGCAATGTCCCAGCCCTGCATTCTGCTGGGCCGGCGACTCGCGGCCGGCCCAACAGAATGTTCTTTATGTGGCCGGTGGGGTCTCAGGGGGGCTGGCGGTCTATGGAAAGACCACCAGCATGAACACGGCGGTGTTTACCGCCATGTTCATAATGACCCCCTATGTCACCATCCAGCCTTGTAAGATATCAGGTCATGTGCCAGCTCATCATATCTTGCAAGGAGTGCAACACACAAGAGTTACTTACTGGATATGTCTGGGTCCTGAAATCTTGCCACTTCCCCGATGGTATAGGGGGCAGGTCTACCTGTAGAACATGGAAAGGAAATATATGCTCAATGTCAGATCACTGTACATACAGGTGGACAACATATCACAGTGTGTAATATTTTACATGAGTGAGCTGGTGATCCTGCATGTAGACAGTACAACAGACATACCACTGCAAACTTACATTAACACTGACATTCCAGTGAGTGATAGCCACACATCTGCACACATGCACTGAGCCTAACAATCATGTGGTGCTAAACCCTACTACAACCATATGTGGCTAGTCCATTTCAGATGGTACTCCACGACATGATTTATATTTGGGTGAAAATTTCTATGGCACTTCCCTGGTGCACTGCAATACAAGTGAGTCAGGTATTGTGGCTTGTGCATCAAGGGATTCTGAGTTACTGTGTGATGGATATGTGCCTCAGTTTTCTGTCTGCAGTTATCATGCGTTCAGTGGTCCATGACAGATGTGGCACAGATGTATGTCTGTAACAAATGCCCCATTGGCAGTGCCTCTAAGCTGGGTATGCCCCCCTTGCCTATAATGGAAGGGATCATGCGTGTGTAATGATGCAAAGTAGCGCTAAACATGGATTGCCCACTTTGCTTTCCAGATCCAGTGAAATGTGATATGCTGACAGTGTCTTACCTGATCATCATTGACTGAATGCATGGGCACAGGAGTTGCCATAGCACCTGAAATGTGTGACTAAGGCCCACATGTACGAAGATCAGGTTTTGTGAGTCGCACATTGCGAGACTTAGCAAATCGCTATTTGGGAGTAGGATATTCTGATATACAACACTGTCAGTGACACTGTTTGCAATTCACAAATGGGGTAGCAAATGACCTACCTCATGAATATTCATGAGGTAGGTCTTATTTTGCAAACCCCTTGGGAATGGTGGCACTCACAGGCATGGTGGCCTGCTGGGCTCAGCAGACCACCATGTCTGTGACTGCCTTCAATTTAAGCTGTATTTTCTTTTTTTAAATGCAGCCTTATTTCATTAAGGGTAAACAGAAAGCATGTCGAAAACAAATATTATACGTTTTTTTTTTTTTTTTTTTAATCAGTCTGTGGGACCACTGCCTGCTCTGAAACAATGTTTTTCCATACATTCACTAAGGGGAAGGGGTCCCATGGGGACCCCTTCCTTTTTGTGAATGGGTTAGCACCAGCTTGAAACTGGTGGTAACTACAATTGCTTTGTGATGGCATTCGCGGGCACAAAACAAGCATACATCAGACTGCGACTCGCAAATAGTAAAGGAAAGCCCCCTTCCTAAATGCCACTAGCAAACCCTGTTTTGTGACAAAATTGGGTATGTGCACTGGATTAAACATTTTTTATTGACATAAATGCACAAATTCAGAAAACTAGGCCATTTGTGACAGTAAAAAATAACTTCATACATGTGGTCCTAAGTGATAGTCGTACATGACTCAACAAACCTCAGGCCTGCATTGTTAACATGTATAGACATGTGGACTTCATCTCACTAGCGGGACTCTAACACTTTGTTCTTCTTGCTTTCAACCTGACCACAAATATTGCATGCAGCACGTCAACACATCTACTATTGTCACCCAGGAGCATTTTACTGTACACATTTGTCAATGTGATACTCACCAACAGGGCCACCGATCACCACACCCAGGTGGTCCAGCAGATCCTGCTCTCTGGCCACCAGGTCAGCCCAGCAAAGCTTTATCTGGTGCTCATTCCTGCTTGTATGGTACACCCTCTTGAGGTGGCAGAGCACCTTGTCCCACTGCAGCTGCCTCGCCTCTGTGTGATACCCCTGTATCACCCGCCCCCCCATCTCCAGCATCAAGGGTGGGAAGTGGCACACCAGCCACACAAAGCCCCCAAGCTCCTCCTCCCCCATGTGTGTCAGCCTCACCCTTCCTAACATGTCCCTGAACAACAAATCCAAACTGAAAATGTAGAACAAAAGAGAAAAAGAAATGAAAATAAAGGAAATTACAGCCCAAACCTAAGAACCCCAACTAACCCAACTAATCTAACTCCTAGACAGACGCCCAACAGTACAAATACAATATTAAAGACACTAAACTACACAAAATCACATACACAGGTACAAGAAACAAACAGATTTCACAAAAGACACAACAAGAGACACACCACAAGATACAATAAACACAATCGAGACACCAGCAACACCGAAATACAGCCACACAGTCAAGAAATAGCACAGACTGTAAAGTGAAAGTGAAAGTACACCCACTGTACCATGCCTGTAAACAGGATTTCCTATTACATCACTTCCTGTCCACTTGTGGCCCGTTTTCTGTCATGCGTGTATTTTTGCGTTAATATTTTCGACGCATCACCTACATGTGCGGCTAAATACCACGCATTGCTAGTATACTTCAATTTCAATGGATAGCCGCATGCGTGTGGTGCGCAGGTGGAAATTACACTAAGGGCCTACTTATGGTTGGTTTGCGTTTGGGGGAGTTTTCAACGCATTTGCGTCAAAACTGTTGACTCTCTCTGTGATTGCGTGATTTTCTAATGTTTAACATGGATGCACCCTGCATCAACATGAAAATAGGGTGGTATCACCTGCAGTGTGTAATATAGTGTTTGACCACATGTGGCAGAGCATGCAACTTTGTGTTTTAGGTGTGAATGATCTGTAACAACGGTGTATGTGTTTCTGAAGGAACGGCATGCAATACTTTGGACGTCATGCAAATATATGAATGTGTGCCAAATGTATATCTACATCTGATGGCAATCAGTGATCTACAACAGTCATGGTATGTGTTTGTAATATGTGTTGACTCATGTGATGTGTGTAGTTGTTTGACTTAGGAGAAATTACCTTTCACACGACAAACAAAACTCAGGTATCATTGAGGATGGCTGATGAGTGCTATGTAGTATATGTTACCCCTCATAAATCATTAATTTTTGCTTATGACTTCATGGTGACTTGTGTGTGAACTACACAAATGTCTGACATGTGTACATGTTTGGTACGTACTGTGTTTGAGATACTGTGCCTTAATTCCACCCATAAAATGTTTGGTACACTTCAGTTTGATGCATTATGATTATCTATGTTAGTTGTGCTGCTATTGTGGACCTGCTGCCCTGGCTGCATGTGTTCACATTTTTTCCATTCTGCATTCCAGAGAAGTGTCCAGTTCAAGTGTGTGGGCATGTGTACCCTGTATCAAGACTGGGCTCCATGGTGTAACGGTTTCGGGCGTGTCTAGTTAGGACTCTGTTAGAGCATCTGAGCTTCGTAAGTAAACTTACAAGGGGACGCGAATAGGTCAATGAACCTTTTGACTTGCAATTAAGACGTTCTCACCATAGCTCCACTACATAAACAATAATCAATACACAATATCAATAATCAACAACAATCAATAATAGTAATAATCAATGGAGTCAGTAATTGTCACGCACCATGACCTTTCAGTCATGAATGACCACACCTTTTAGTAAAAGTTAAGATATTTATTTCCCTATATTAACAACGCTAAGGTCATGTAGATTAATCTCGAAATCAATTGAAACACATATAGAAACAATACTGGCTGCCCAAAGTTGCTGAAGAAACATAATCTAATCAAAGCTTGAACTACAGCACATTCTAATGTTATGGTGCAAATTAATAACAAAGTCAACTGCATCAAAGTAATCACATACATTAAGTTCAGCAGATAAATTCATCAAGCATTAATCCCTGTTAGCATGATTTCATTAGTGAGAATCCTTAACTAACACCTAATTAGCATCAGCATATTGGACTTCATGCAAACAATTTAGTAACCTAAATTTGGAAAAACATCTAACTATGGCCCCTATCAAAACAATGTAGTTGGGAAAGAAAAAGCAAATGCATAACAATCAACAGCCTTAGTCATAATACCTATCCTCAGTGTGGATCAGCAAACAGAGTCACTCTTCATTCTCAGGACATCAGTCAATCGGCAAGGCATCAGGACTCAGTATCAAGGTTCAGAAAATGCAAAGTCTCTAATCATTAAAGTCAAACACGCCTCTTGTCAAGGTGCATAAGAAAACAATACTCTTTCAGTCAGTAACAAAAAAGGGCAATGGTCTGTAATGGCAACATGCAATATGCTTAAGGCAAAATGCAAGAGCAGAATGTCCCTTTTCTCAGTGTAGTCCCGTTAAGTCAAAACTGCTAAAACTATTTCCAAAATCTCTATTGGTAAGTTAATCACATCTTCGCACTTTGTCCAATTAAACTAAAACTCCAAATCTATGAATTGTACTATTACTCCGGTCACATGTTGTTGATTGGTTTGTCTTGCAATGTCCTCATCATCCGGCTTGTCAGGTAACAATATTGTTGCAGCTTCCACTCTAGTCAGTATCTTCATTGTTCTTCTCCTGAGAAAGTCAGTCTCACACATATTACACATAAAATGTTACATTAACAGGAACATCATCTTCTAGCAGTCGGGTCTCATGAGAAAGCTTCCATTATGAGCACATTTAAACAATGCAATAGAAATCACAGTTTAACTCTCTAGGACAGCCATTTTATTAAACGTTAAGAAATACAGCTTTTGCATGAGGCCTGGCAAATAGGCCAAGACATTTGCTAAGTTCAGGCCTACAATTAATAAAGCTAAAGCTTATTGCATAACCCTTAATATGACATATTACTACATTAATCTACCAAATGCTCAATATTTCATATTATTAAATCATTCATTAGTTCATTTTGTTAATATTGGTGGCCATTCTTCGTGATCACATTTTCAAATGCATGCATTGTTTTTCTATGTTATTATATTTTCTACACAAATTTATTATTCAATATACATGAACACTTATTAATAATTTTTATTAAAATACCTGCGCAACAGGGACACCCCTTGAGTTCACAGAGTATCTCGCAAGGAGGAAGTGTACCAAAGCAGAAGAGCAGCTAAAGGCATAGAAGGGGAAAGAATAGCTATGGTAAGGCAGGGAAAACAGGAAAGTGAAGGCAGAGCAACCTTAGTGTGAACAAATATGGAACGGATCAGTAATGGACAAACACACTGGGGTTATCACTAAGGTTGTACACAGGGTATGGCTTTGAACTTCCCACAGCAACAGTGAATGTCAATGCCTCTGTGCAGATTATTCTTACAGATAGTCACCATGCAAGCCCCATAGAAAGGAGGCAGCAGAAGTGATTCTGTCTCTGGACCCTTTGGGCACAAACAAGGATTGTACTTACATACAAGAGACTAGCCCTTATGGGTCCAGCTGGAGACACAGTGGCAATTCCTGGAAAACAGCCATAGCACACTGTCACTGTTAGGCACTAAAGACTACATGCAACACTAGACAAAGGATGGGGGCTGGATTTGCCTCCTGGAAACCAGGTGCCAACCCAAGTACAAAGGAAAACACCTCTACACAGGTGAGGACTGATAGCACACTTACCAGACATGATAACCCAAGAGGAAACAGAAACAGAAGGAACAAACTAGGAGGCCAAGCCAGAAACACGGAACATGCTCAGGCTGAATCAGGACTGTAACATAATCCAACAAGGGGTCCGGAACACAAAGGAATCGTACTCCAATGCACGACGAGGAGCTTCGGGAATGGCAGTTCATAAGCAGTTCTAGGCAGCCAGCAGCGAGGCCATGGCAGAGTCACATGGCTGAGCTGCACAAGAGAGGTCAGAGGTGTGTGCAGCTTTATTCTCTCACAAGTCCTGGAGGAGAGAATTCAGTATAAAGGGACAACCAGACTTTTCCGGACTTCACTGACTACCAGGCAGTGCATTATGGGACCTGAAGTCCATGGAAACTAATTTAGTTCTTCTATAGCATGCCATATGGAAAAGGGACTCAAACAGGAGTCAGAAAGTGACTCTGGGTGAGTGTTAATGATGATTCCCAGGGTAGATTTAGTCAGTTTACAGCACCCCCTAGAGATGGGAGTGCAGAGACATAACACATGGCAGTGGCAGGACTGATTTTCAGGGATGGACTGTGCAGGACATGTGTTGTGAACATTGCTTGTCATACCTGGGACACTCATACTATCCATTGTCACAAATGATGCCCCCTTG
This sequence comes from Pleurodeles waltl, assembly GCF_031143425.1. Lineage (NCBI taxonomy): Eukaryota > Metazoa > Chordata > Amphibia > Caudata > Salamandridae > Pleurodeles > Pleurodeles waltl. The sequence continues at coordinate 327,558,172 of NC_090447.1, read as the reverse complement.
TCACACAAGCTCCTTGCAGAGATTGCAAGTGTCACACTTACTAATGTCAGGGGTCTGTTCATACATTCCTGTTTCCACTGATATTTCACATCTACTTCCTCATGTATGGGGCGCTTATTTACCTTATGATTGGAGATGTCATAGTTGTGTGTCATGTGCTACAGTAGACCATGGGGGCAACGTGAATGTGAGTCATATGCTGTGGTCCATTGATTTTGTCCTTCATATGTGACATTCAAGTGATGAGTATTTTTTATATGTGTGTGATGATTGCTGTACAATCGCACGCATCACATGTTATGTTGCATCAGAAGCAGTCAGATTTGTCTTTGTAACATGCTCCCTGAGGTAATACTTACATTCCTAAGGAACATGTGATGGATAATAAAGAAACCAGAGCCGGATTGCGTGATCAAGTAAGGTGTTTATTTACATATCTTATCAGGGTGTGTAGAGTGACTATTAAGTGAAAACATTGTGTACAATTTGCTGTCTGCATCGCATTCATGCAGCTGTGTTCTGCTGTTCCCCCTCATTTTCCCTGCCACCATCCTCCTCCTCCTCCTCAGGCAGTTCTTGGTCTAGCTCATATAAGGGGATGTTCCACCTCACACAAATGTTGTGCAGGATAGCACAAGTCAGTATAATTTTACACACAATGTGTGGGGAATATAGGAGGCTGCCTCCTGTGATGTCCAGGCACCTGAATCTGGATTTCAGGATGCCAAAGGTCCTTTCCACAATGGTGCGTGTCCTCCGATGTGCCTCATTATAGGCACGCTCTGCTGCTGTGCTTGGGTTGGGGAATGGGGTCATGATCCATGGTGAATCCCGTAACCCTGATCCGCTGCAAAAGAAAATAGGAGAGAGTATTTTGTTAGTGCTTGCAACTGGAATGTCATGTAGTATGGCAGTTGATATCTTGTGTCGTTTGTGACTCATATGTGTTTATGGTATTGTGTGAGATCCTGTCCAATATGTTTTAGTGTGCTTTCACTGTAGGGGATATGATACATCCACACACACAATGGATTCAGATGTGGTGGTAACATGGTTGCACTACATGGCCTGGACATCCCATCCATTTAGACATATGTCATTGCAGATGAAACGCAACACTGAGGTCCTTTGAATTGGATAGGTAACAATGCACAACACATCTCCATAAGTTGGCAGCACTGAGCTGTTTAGTATTGACAATGCACATTTGCCCCATGTGTGACTTGTTTCTACGCAAACCTTTGTTGTTCCTTCTGAACCGTAGCTCATGTGCAACCGTGCACCTATACTACCTAACTTGCTCCAGAGAGCATGGCTAACTGCCCTGTGGAGATGGATGTATCTGTGCAGGAGGGTCCATCTCCCTGTACAAATGCTATTTTAATGGACAATTGGCTCTTTCAGCGGTGCAGCAGTGTGCAGTTTGCATTAGTGCCACATCAATATGTGTTCATAGCACAGTCCACTTCCTTATTGCTACCTGGAAACGGCACCCCAGGAGTGATGTATGATGTTGGGACTGCCTCAGTATTTCCGTGTCAACTACATCTGAGTCAACATCATCATGCTATGTGTCTCGTGGTGTTAGACCTGCTGCAACACACATTGCACACCACTTTCACGCTACATACTGTTTGGGACGGTGCCCGATTGACTGTGTGGCCTAATGTAATTGTAAATGGTTCATCTTCCAAGTTGTACTTCCAGTGCAGGCCATGTCATTGTCACTGTGGGCTTTGACATTGGTCCCTTGTTGCTCTAGAGTGGCAGCCAATGTTTGTGGCAGCCGTCATTTGTCCAGAGGTGTGTATCCCATTGTGTCAGGGTGTACAACATAACTACCAGTGTGACATCTCAGTGTCAGCCTGCCCACGTGTCAATATAGTGGTGTATGTTTTGTGTGTCCTACAGGGTTGTTGTGCTGTGTGTATATTGCTAGGTTTATTGAATTACCGACAAGAAGGCCATTGCCATATTGTCCGCCCTGGAAGTTCTGATTGATCCTGCTGTGGCTTAATATGAATGAATCACGGACACTCCCATGATACTTGGCCAAGATGTTTGTGAACAATCCCTGGTGGTCAAATATGGCCTGCACATTGATAGAATGCATGTGCTTTCCCTTTCTGTTCCTCAATAGGTGCTCTGTTGCTGCAGGTGGGACGATATGGACATGGGTGCATTCAATAGCAAAAATCACATGCAGGAAGCCATAGATTTGATAGAAACCCTGTTTTATCTCCTGATCCTTGTGCTGGGTGTTGGGGAAGCTGATGTGGCGGGGTGTGAGGGAGATTATGGCATCTAACACCTTGGGCAGGAAGGCCGAGAATGAGGGCTGTGATACCCCAGCTACCAGGGCACCTGTTGTCTGGAAGGAGCCACTTGCCAACATATGCAGGACAGCTGGCAGCTTGGTCACTGGTGGTATGTTGTGTGGTGTCTGTAGGTTAGCTGTTAGTTGTGGCTCAATATAGCGCAGCAGCTGCTGTATGGCTTGCCAGTTGAGTTGATACCTATGGATGATGTCCTGTTTCTCTGAGGCCATGGAGGGTTTCCTATATCTAAAAAGTCTCTCCTGCCTTCTGTGTTGCCTTTGTGGGCCGCGTTGGGGTGGTGGTGGCTGCTGCTGTTGGTCCTGTGCTCAGAGTTGTCTTGGAAGCTGCATCAGTAGCACCTCCTTGTTGTCCTGTTGGTCTGTAATGTTGCTTGTGTGTGTTTTCCTTAAGTAGTGGTGTGTTTGCCTCATTTTAACTCCTGCTCTGACCCAGGCATTACATTTTGACGCAAATCGGGTTTAGCTTCATTTTTCGGGTCCGCCTCCCACCTGACGCACGGGTGGATAAATATGGCGCTAGGGTGTTTGAGTCATTTTTGGACAGGAACACCTACCGTGCATCTCAAGGCGGTTTCACGCATCCTTAAAATGATGTTAACTCCATATTTTTGATGCTAGACGGGTCTAGCCTCAAAATATAAATATGGAGTTAAGTTTGCATTGGATTTTCGTAAAAAAAGAAATAACGCAAATCTGGGACAAACAGAGAATAAATATGGGCCTCAGTGCGTCTGTGTTTGCAGTGACTTTTTGCAATAACCCCCAAAGCAGTATCATATTATGGGGCAAATTTAACAATGGATGATGCAACTAATGAGTGAAATTTATCAAACAACTTGGGTGGCCGTGCATGGCTTGATAAATCTAGAGTAATGCAACGAAGTACAAATTACTGCGTTGAGTTACTCTCTCCAAGGGAGGGTTTTCACAGGTGGAGCATGGGGTTTTCCATACCTCCACCTTGGATGTGGGTACATTCCCACAGTTTCCATGAGTGGTAGACTTAGGAATGTGTTAAAATGCTGCCTATTCAGGTGAGGCATAACGAGGAGAAATATCTTTATTTCTCCTAATGTTTTCCTCATTCTATGTGTGCACACATAGAAAGAATAAAATGCCTCAGAGGATTATTGAGGAGAAGGCACCCCTTTCTGCATAAAAACGATCCTATCTGCAACGCAAGCACCCTTACACCATGGCTCCAGGGTGCGTGTGTTGGCGCAAGGCAGCACATTATGTGCCAGCGCAATTATAGGACAGGAATGCACCATATCATGTTAAATATGGTGCATTCCTGCCCTTTCACTTTCACGCAGAGCAGCAATGTGACTTGTTGCGCTATGCTGTGTGAAATATTGACAAATTAACCTGTGTCCTTAATAAGTGTCCTGCCCTTCTGCAGCAGGTACAGCAATAAGAAGAGATGAGGGCTAGACTGAAAAACAGAATCAACTCAGACAAAATACTCAACCAGCCGCAGCAGGAAGTCACACTAGAATTAGGCCTTGTGGGCATCTGTGGTTGAGTCACATAACTCCTTTCACCTCTGGGAGCAGCCTCCTAGCCTGCAACTCACTGGAAAAATGTCCCAGTGGCAGAATAGCCACTCCAGTCATGTATGGGGCTCAGATGGCAAGATATCTATTATGAAACACAGACACTGAGCAATTGTTGGAAAGATTGCCTCTGACATGGTGTGCTTGCACTTTATTATGGATCAAGGATGCACATATAGTGATGAATGCATGCATGCAGAGTAGTATGGATCTTGTCACCTACGAGGATTGGGTGATTCACAATCTTTCCTGGAATATTTTTTTCTTTTAATATACACATGCAGATTTACTACTTGGTGGATGTTTCTGAATATTTATTTATGAAATAAGTGTACCTAACTTTTTACATTCCACGCCAAGTTAGAAACATAGGCCCATATTTATACTTTTTGACGCACAACTGCGCCAACGCAGCTGTGCGTCAAAAATTTTACCGCCGGCTAACGCCATTCCAACGCACCATGCGGGCGCCTTATTAATGGAATGACGTTAGCCGGCGCTGCGGACTGGTGTGCGTAAAAATAAATTAGTCACACCAGGCAGCGCCGGCATATGGGAAAATGGGGGTTGTGCATCAAAAAATGGTGCAAGTCAAGTCTGAGGCAAAATTCAGGCCTCAAACCGGATTTGCGCCATTTTTTTTACGCCCAACCTCAAAGACAGGAGTCATGCCCCCTTGCCCAATGGCCAAGCCCAGGGGACTTATGTCCCCTGGGCATGGTCACTGGGCATAGTGGCATGTAGGGGGGCCCAAATCAGGCCCCCCTGTACCACAAAAAAAATCGGAAAAAAATACTTACCCAAACTTACCTTTACTTCCCTGGGATGGGTCCCTCCATCCTTGGGTGTCCTCCTGGGGTGGGCAAGGGTGGCAGGGGGTGTCCCTGGGGGCAGGGGAGGGCACCTCTGGGCTCCTTCCGAGTCCACAGGTCCCTTAACGCCTGCCCTGACCCAGGCGTTAAAAAACAGCGCACATCAGGCTGTGTGCCGTTTTTTAAGGCCCACCCCCTCCTGTGCATCAAAATGACGCCAGAGTATAAATAAGGGGCACAGGCCTTAAAGTCATTTTTTGGAAGGGAACGCCTACCTTGCATATAATTAACGCAAGGCTGGTTCCCCCTTCCATAAAATGACACACATGGTGGAATTTTGACACCCGCGGGGTCGGGCGTCAAAGTTTAAATATGGGGCAGGGTTTGCGCTGATTGTGCGTCAAAATCTTTTACGCACATTCGGCGCAAACATAGTATAAATATGCCCCATAGAGTTATGTGTAATAAATAAAACAAAACAACAACAATCCACTCAGTAGAACCGGAGATATGCAATTTTAAAGATTTTAGTGAAAATAGAGCCAAAAAGCACCAAGCGCCAACTGTGAATATCCGGTTGTGCTTAACAGGGGCAAAGTCACAGGTTCAGGCTGACCGCGATGTAGCACTGGCCAGCTACAGGAACCCAGTTAGGACCAATTAACAAAGTACCTTAAATCTTGGTTTGGGGAGTGTTGCAAGGATCGGTGTCGAAGATAGATCACACAGCCAAAGCAATGCATTGGTTCTGAAGTGCGGCGAGGCTGTGGTACCAAGTCCTGCGTCATAATTGAAGGCTTGCAATGTGAAGTCTGGTGCAAAAATGCATCTCGCAGTGGGGGTGATGTCTGTTGCAAGGAGCTGTGAGGCTGTGATGTGGAGTCTGTCATTGAGGCTGCCCTCAACGAGGGATGCAAAGGCCTGCTCTGATGATGCATCGTGCAGTGGTGGTTCGTATAAGCAGTGATGCAATTTGGGTCTTGAGAAGGGTCCCATTCAGCCAGCAGCAGCAATGCATCAGTTCTGCTTGGGGTTGCACTGCACAGCAGAGGAGAAGCGTCAGTTTCACTGGATCCACAAAGGTTGGCAAAGCACCTTAGGCCATCTTCCAAGGGTCTAGGGTGAGGGTGGCACTACTTGGCAGGTCAGACTCACAAACGGCAGAGCCAAGGTGATGGTTTCAAGGTTGTTTGAGCCTTCTCTTCCTGAGGCTCTAGTCAGGATGCCAGCCAACTAGCCCATGGAGTCATTTTGAGGTCCTGGGTTCAGCAGATGCAGGTCCAGTCCTTCTCAACCAACCAAGAGGGCAGCAGATCAGCACAGCAGGGCAGCTGTTTTTCAGAGGAGCAGTCCAAGAGAGTGGCAGTCATTGTAGCAACACAGCACTCCTTCTTCCTGGAAGAGTATTACAGTGAACTGAAGAGGCGGTGTCTGAGGTAAAATATTTATACATTGTGCCCTTCCTATGGAAGGGGAAAGAAGCTTCTAGAATTCCCTTTGAAGTTCCCAGTCATCCTGCCTTCCCTGTCCTGGCTCCAGACTAACTACAGAGGTATGCAGCCCTTTGAGTGGAGGCAGGACAGTCTATTCAAGTGTAAATAAGGCTGTGCTCAGCTCCACACCTCCTATTCTGGCAGTGATGGACCATCCAGGCAAACCTAAGCTCTTTACTGTGTGTGGCTGTCTAGGCCGAATTTGCAAAGTTCACCAATAAGCTACACCCAGTCATGTGACCGAGAGACAGGGTGCAGGCACTAAATGGCTAAGGTAGGAAAACACAAAAGAATGGATGCACAGTTCCACAGTGGAGGTGATTGATCTCTACCCAATCTAGGAGAAATCAATAGGTCCCTGAGAGTATCCAAACTCAGGAACAAGAGCCCTCACTCACCATTCAGTGACATGCTTTATCATCAGGCTTTGCTTCTTGTCAGGCCGGCACTGCAATGCCTGAGGGCCCCCCTAGAGGGGTCTCTTTACTGGAGATCTTTTAGAAATTTTTGCCAGTGGTGAATGCAGTAATGTGGGATTGGTGAAATAAACTGTTAAAATTGACTAGAGGGACCATATCATTAAATATTTATTGAGAATGTGGGCCTCTGTCAAGGTTAAGAACAAAGAAAATAAGGGGAAAGTAAGAATAATGTCTATTTTTCCCTACTCAAATACGATGTCTTGTGTCAAAAGACCCTATTGTCTAGGGGTTTTATATGTGGAGGGCAGAGTTGGAAATCCCTACACTGCCTGATATGGAAAGGTCAACATGTTTCTCGCTAAGTTAGTCTGAAACGATTTAGGTGCGATTCATCAGTACCTAAAAAGATCATACCTAATCCTTAATGTTACGGTAAACTAAGTTAAATGTGTGGAACAGGAACCTAAAAAGAGAAAAAAGGTTACGAAACACACAATAGTCTAATAAAACATGGTGCAAATCAATACATGCCAATGAAAATCAAAACACTAGTGGAATCACTTAGTGATGTTCTCGAAGAATGTGAAGACGTGGGGATGTACACTTCTAGTTATCAAAAACTGAAATAGAATCATTCTTACCCTCCTCAAGTTAAAGGATGGGATAGCAACGGGCATTTGTGGTCCATCAAATGTAATAATCTGCATGCATTGAGCCACAGAAAAGAAATATTGGCCCTCATTGTGATATTGGTGGTAAATCCCGCTTACTGCCACGGTAACGGCCACCAAAATACCGCCACTGAGGCGAACATTTGCTTGCCAAATTATGACACACACACCAATCCGACACAATACTGCCATATACACAAATCCGCCAGGCCAAAGATCAGTGCTAAAATGGAGGTACCAACACCCATACCGTGACACCAACAAAACAACGCCCACCACATTATCACCCACGAATCACCACGGTGGACATTCAACGGCGGTAAACCATTGGCAGTACACACCGGTGTGCTAAAAAAGGACACCCATATACTAAACTACACAAAATTGGCCAATACCAAAACAAACACCTGACACTCATACACACACCACACACACCCACCCACAGCACTATAAAACACACACCCATAAACCCTTTACGAATACAAATTATTGCCACCAGACTGACACCAAGACCACTGCCATAACTAGACGCAAACACCACATACACCGATACATCCCTCATGCACCCCACTTCACACACCCAACCACAGTACCCAAAACCCACATACTGACACATACCACACAACACCCATGTCCCCACAAAGGCACCCCTGTTTCACTGATGAGGAGTTGCGGGTCATGGTGGAGGAAATAGCCAGGGTAGAGCCACAGTTGTTTGGAGCACAGGTACAGCAAATATCCATTGCCAGGAAGATGGAGCTATGGCGGAGGATTGTGGGCAGGGTGAACGCCGTGGGACAGCATCCAAGAACAAGGGATGACATCAGGAAAAGGTGGAATGACCTGTGGGGGAAGGTACACTCCGTGGCATCAAGGCACCAGCTCGCCATCCAGAGGACTGGTGGTAGACCCCCAACTCCTCCCCCACAGCTCACAGTAGGGGCGGAGCAAGTCATGGCAATACTGCATCCTGAGGGACTCACTGGAGTTGCCGGAGGACTGGACACTAGTGACTTATCACCCCCCATACCTGCATGCAATCTCACCCCCTCACCCTCACTCCCATCACTCCACTCCATCCCACACACTGCATCTACACATATGACTAACCCCAATGCGAAGCCCTGCATGCTATACCAATGCATGGACAGTCCTCCCAGCCCTGCATTCACAACCATCACAAAAACATGCACAGCATGGAGAACTAACACGCACACAATACATCACCACACACAAACAAAAGTGGCAGGGCAAAAGCAACAATAGAGGGGAAGATAGGGATGTACAATGTGTCACAGACATGAAGCATAATACATCACTTACATCCCCACAGGTGCCCCAGCCAATCTCAGTGGAAAGGAGGTGCCACGACAAACCAGTCCCCCAACAGAAGATGCCCCCAGTGATGACAGTAACTCTGGACTTCTGGATCTGGATGAACTAGCTGGCCCATCAGGGACCACCGATCAGTCGGTCACCCCTGACCACAGAGACTCCCCCATCAGTATTCAACACCACACCACCCACCCAGCATCCCCGTACCTCTGTCCCCAGGACACGTCAATCAGCAGTGTGCCCACCTGTACAGGGACCCCAGTCCACACCTCGCCCCCAAGGCAATCATGGACCTGGGGTCAGTGGCAGTGGGCACACCGTTCTGGGGACACTGGCACAGGGGAACAGGGACACTGGGAGGACCTCTGTGCGCCAGAGGGAGGACAGGCCCAGGGAACCGACTGTCCAGGAGGCACTCACTAATGTCCTCGGGGCCTACCAACAATCCCAGGACACGATGGGACAGATCCTTACCAACATGCAGGAAAACAAGCGGCTGTATGAGGAACACCATCAGGAGATCAGGGAGGACGTGCAGGCTCTCAACACCACCATGATCTCCATAGCAGGGGTGCTGGCAGACATGGACAACATCATGAAGGAATTGACAGCACACCAGCGGGCCCCTTCCACTAGCCAGTCAACTGACCAGCCCTCTACTTCCGCTGCAGCTAGTAGGCAGGAGGCCCTGCCACAGGGCCCACAGGCCCCCAGCACCTGTCCCCCTGCAGAAGGTGAACCACCCCGCAAAAGTTCCCTGAGACCCAGACAGAAGTCAGAGAAACTTCCCAAGACCAAGACCATCGCCAGGAATTGAGACTCTCCTGATAGTCCCCCTTGTGTCCCACTCTGTCACCTTGTCCACTTTGAACTGCCATTGCTCCCCTTCCAATGGCCCCTTGGACACTGGACCTGTGCTACAAACAGGCAGGAGCAATACCCTGGACTTTCCTCTACCATCACCCTATTCCATTGCACCTTTCAGTCAATTATTTGCACACTTGAACACAATTTGAGTAGCAATGTTTTATGTGTTGAAAATGTGCATTTATGGGAACAGTCACATCTAGTGCAAATGATCTGAACACTGTGATAGCATACAAATAATGACCTGTTGCTTCCTGTAGTAAACACATCAGGGCACTGTTGTCATATCACCAACATCTGTAAAATGCCAAGCCATAGATGACAGTAAGTCGAGATGAAAAGGAAGTGAATGCCTTCATGAAACAGCCACACAGAAAACATCAATAGTCAGAGTAATGGTCAGTTCCACTGTCTCACCTGTGTGTCATTGGAAGTATTGTCGTATAACTGATGCTCTGTTGTCCTCATCTTCATCCTCTGCCTCCTCATCCTCACTGTCCTCGGTCCACTGCTGCCACAGGGTCATCTCCAGTCCAACCCTCCTGCAGAAAAGGCACATGTTGTCTGAGGGCGAGGTTGTGCAACATGCAGCATGCCACTACTATCTGGCAGACCTTCTCGGGTGAGTAGCACAGGGATCCACCTGTCAGATTCAGGCATCTGAACCTGGCCTTTAGGAGGCCAAAGGTCCTCTCGATTATTCTCCTGGTTCGTCCATGTGCATCATTATAATGATTCTCAGCCCCTGTCCCAGCATTCCTCAAAGGAATCAGGAGCCACAATAGGTTTGAATAGCGGGAGTCACCTGCAAGTATTAATGGTCAAAATTTAGCCTTACACAATGCTATGGGGATAGCACTTGAAGGCATACACTGACATAAAGTAAATGGTGACTCTGCCTCACCTATTAGCCACACCCTGTGCCTCTGTAGTTGGGCCATCACATTTGGGATGCTGCTATTCCTCAGAATGAAGGCACCATGCACCAACCCGGGATACTTGGCAGCAACGTGGGAGATGTACTGGTCCGCCAGGCACACCATTTGCACATTGAGTGAGTGGAAACTCTTCCGATTCCTGAACACCTGTTAAATCTGGCAATATAGTCCCAATAATTTTGAGAATATGTCCCATTGCTTAGAATCCCACTTTCACAGTGGCCAAATCGTCCACCTGGGGGAGCGAAATGTAGCTGCACATGTGTTTTACCAAGGCAAACAATACCCTTGCGAGCACAATTTAGAACATTGGCTGTGACATTCCTGCTGCCAAGCCCACCGTCACTGGGAGAGAACCAGTTGCCAGGAAATGGAGGACTGATAGAACCTGCACAAGAGGAGGGATCCGAGTGGGATGATGGATAGCTGATATCAGGTCAGGCTCCAATTGGGCACACAGCTATGTGAATGTGGCCACGTTCAATCTATAGGTGAGTATAATGTGCCTGTCTTCCTGTTTAGCCAAGTCCGCAAGGAGTCTGTACCCGGGGGTTTGTCTCCTCCTATTCATCCGCAGTGGTAAGTATGTAAGGAGTGAGTAGGCTGTCAAGTTGTACAATGGAACCACCACCTCAGTGTGCATACAGCATTAATGTGATGGGATAGTGGGAATGGCAATGTATGTGCAATTTCCATAAATGACGCAGTTATAGAAAATCTGTATGTAATCTACCACCATGAAATGGTGACCGCCTGTCCTGTATGTAGGGACAGGTGGAAGTGGGTTTTGTGGTGGAAGGCGGTCTTGCACCGCCGTGCAATTTCTCATTGGCTAATATGGGGCTCTATGGAGTACAGCTGGCAATGGGGATCAGGGTCGGCAGTGACAGTGTACACCTCCACGGATGTAACTGCCATTTTTCTGTCTATAACCTCACTTGATTCCTGACTTTCCACAGGACAACACCTACACTGCATGTGCTGCTGTGACCTGTGTCTGGAACCTACCATGGCCAGTGTGATGGAGTTGGAGCGCTTGGTGAATGGGGTCCTACCCCAGTATGAACAGCTGTATGGGCCTCCAGACCAACAGGTGAGTACACCTTGGCCACGATGCAGGTGGGAGGGTTGCATGGAGATGTGTTTGCAGGCATTGTGTCATATAGGGGGGGATATCTGGTTGTAATGTATATGGTGTGCACCAGGCGATGTGCATGCCAATGGATTTGCAAATGAGATTTGAGGGCCATATATGTGACAGGCTGGATTATATGTATCATGCTGTCTTCCTGTCTGTATTACCTCTGCAGGTCGTGCGTACCTTGGGGGTTTACAGCAGGTGGAGCACCCACTGCAGGAAACGGTGGGAGGACCTAAGATGCTGGGCATGGAAGGCTGCGGAGGCTCAGCTGGGATGGCCTCCTAACGAGGAAGGGGTTCCCGTCGGAACCTGACCCTCCTGATGGCTCGCATACTGGTGGTGGTCTACCCAAAGCTGGATGGGTGCTTGAGGGCATCAGATCAGCCACAAGGTGGAGAGTACAGTGGGACTTACTACAGAAATGGTTGATGGCATGGGATCCGGGTGGTGGTTGTGAGTTACTGGGTGCCCCTTAATGCCAGGGCAGACATTGCAGCATGATCCAGCTCAAGGGTAATGGGTGTATGGCAAATGCAGGTAATTTAGCTTGTTTGCATTCCATGTCAGTCAGGGCTTTGTGGGTCCCAGGAGGTGTGCATTTGGCGATGTTTGGCCCTCATCTTTCTGTGGCTTCTAGCCAATTCAATGCCAGTGCAATACACAGTGTTCAATCCTGATCCCTGTGTGTGACGGTGCTGTGTATGCCATCTGTGTTGTTGGTGCTGTAATTGACCCAGTGCTCCCTTTCCCTCCCTCAACCCCCTTTCTCTTTCTGTCATCCTGTCCCTGTGTGCATTAACATCATCTGGTGGAGGAGCAGTGGCACCGGCGACAGAGGGAGCTGCATCCCACAGGACCCAGGAGGCAGAGTCCACCGACGATGAGGGAACCAGTAGGATGGAGGGCGACCGGAGTACCACGGAGGAGACAGGAGGTGACAACACTGACTAAGATACCTCCTTGGATGGAAGCTCCCTGGTGGTGGCAGACACCTCTGTGACCACTCCAGCTGCAGGTACAGCCACAACCCCTGTACCAGCACCACCCTCCCTGGAGCCCCTCAGCGAGTTGCCCGTGCCCGCTCACCCAGGAGGGTGGGCATCTCCTTCGCCCAAGGCACCTCAGGCCCTGCCCCAGAGAGCCTTACTGCCCTGAGTGAGGAGGCTATTGACCTCCTGAGTTCCATCTCTGTAGGGCAGTCAACCATTGTGAATACCATCCAGGGGTTGGCATCCTAGATGCAGCAATGTAATGCATTCCTGGAGGGCATCCATAGTGGATTGGCGGCCCAATAGAGATCGATTCAGGCTCTGGCCTCCTCTCTGATGGCAGCCATTGTCTCTGTTCCTACCGTCCCCTCTCCAACTACCACTTCCCAGTCCCAGTCTCCTCAACCCCAACCCATCCCATGCACACATACAAACGAGCATGCACACAAGACATCACACAAGAGTGTCACAGTCACCACACTTCAGTCCACAAGCACTCACATAAACAACAGACAGTTGCACACACATCCACATCCACTGCCTCCACTGTCTCCCCCTCTTCCTCCTCCTCCACCTCCCTTACAGTCACGTCCACACTCACACCTGCATGCACTGCTTCAACAGCACCACCAGCTTCACCACACCAAGCAGCACATTCACCTCACTAGCAGACACCTCCACAACATCCATCCATGCATCCCCTTTGTCCTCTCCCACCCTGTCTATCCCCCCTTTCCTAAAGGACACACACGCAGGCACTCAGACCCCCAACAGCTGTCCACCTCACATCAGCACACTCCCTGTGCACCGGCACCCACGTCCAGATAACATACACCTCCAACAACCAGTCCTTCAACCTCCACTCCCATCCCTCCTCCCTCATCGCACCCCACAGTCCCTAAGAAGCTTTTCCTTGCCCAACTTGACCTCTTCCCTCCCCCATCCTGCCTATAAGAGCAGGGTCCTAATGACTCAGCCCAGCACCTCAGCCAAACTGTCCACGTGGACAGTGGAGGCACCTCCTGGTCGTGAAGGAAAGACAGTGAAGGTTCTCACTCCACCAGCCAGAAAAGGGAATGATCCCACTCCACCAGCCAGGAAAGGGAAGGATCCCAATCCAACAGCCAGGAAAGGGAAGGATCCTACTCCACCAGCCAAGAAAGGGAAGGATCCCAATCCAACAGCCAGGAAAGGGAAGGATCCCACTCCACCAGCCAGGAAAGGGAAGGATCCCTCTCAACCACCAATGTCAGAAAAGGTTTCCACTCAACCACCAATGACAGAAGAGGTTCCCACCCAACCACCAATGACAGAAAATGTTCCCACTCAACCACCAATGACAGAAGAGGTTCCCACTAAATCACCAATGACAGAAGAGGTTCCCACTCAACCCCTAATGATGGAAACGGTCCCCACTCAACCACCAATGTCAGAAAAGGTTACCACTCAACTACCAATGACAGAAGAGGTTCCCACTCAACCACCAATGACAGGCAAGAAGCCCTCACCTCCAGCTGGGACACAACAGCCCTCACCTCCAGCAGAGGCTGGCCAGGAGACATCTCCCCCAACAGAGACAAAGCAGGCCTCACCTCCAGCCGAGGCTGCCCAGGAGATACCTCCCCAGCAGAGACAATACAGCCCTCACTTTCAGCAGAGGGCATGTAGGCCACCCTCCATGGACTACTGTACATGGAGCCCCTCCAGAAGCAGTGGGCAAGTTCCCCACCTCAGAGACTGTGACCTTGCGCTCCCCAGCATTGGGAAATGGGCATGGAGCCCCCTCCAGAAGCAGTGGGCAAGTTCCCCACCTCAGAGACTGTGACCTTGCACTCCCCAGGATAGGGAAATGGGCATGGAGCTCCCTCCAGGAGCAGTGGGCAAGTTTCCGACTGCAGCTGAGGTGCCCCTCACCCCCTTCCCCTGAGGTGCCTGTCCACTTCTGAGATGTTGCCACCAGCACAGTGTTGTGTGGAGTTCATCAGGATCAAGTTGGGGCTTGGACTGTGCCCTGTGGCCATGTGGGCCTTATGTACTTTGGACTGGGCATTGGCCCTTTCTGGACAATTGTTCTATAATTGGTTCACATGGTGGGTGTTGCCTTACTATTACAACATCAGTGCTGCCGATCTGTAGTCCTTGTATTAGTATGCGTTGCATCGTGTGCCATTGGTTTACGTCTGCAGCTGGTTGTGTGTATGATGTGTGTGTGGATGGTGTGTGTCGTGCATGTGTGTGTCACTCTCCTTTTCCTCCCTCCCTCCCTTGTGTGCTTGGCGGCTGTACTCACCGTCGTCGTCTTAATTGGTGTTGGTGTTCCAGGTGGAGAATGGTGTAGAAGAGCATCCGGAAGACTTGCAGTTCCGGTTCCATGGCGGCATTGGTCTTCTCTGAGTCTTTGGTCTTCTGTGATGTGTTTCCACCAGGCTTTTGATGGCTTTCGTACCGCTCCGTAAATCTTGGCGGTTCGCAGTGTCATAATATGTGTGTCAGTTTGTTTTTGCCTGTCTGACTGGGATCCTGCTAGCCAGGAACCCAGTGCTCATAGTATTGGTCTGAATGTGTGTTCCCTGTGTGGTGCCTAACTGTGTAACTGAGGCTCTGCTAATCAGAACCTCAGTGCTTCTGCTCTCCCTGCCTTTACAATTGTCACTGCAGGCTAGTGACCATTTTTACCAATTCTAATTGGCACACTGAAACACCCTTATAATTCCCTAGTATATGGTACCTAGGTGCAGCATTTCTTTTGTCACCCATAGGGAGCTCAGACAATTCTTACACAGGACTGCCACTGCAGCCTGAGTGAAATAACGTCCACGTTATTTCACAGCCATTTTCACTGCACTTAAGTAACTTATAAGTCACCTATATGTCTAACCCTCACCTAGTGAAGGTTAAGTGCAAAGTTACTAAGTATGAGGGTATCCTGGCACTAGCCAAGGTGCCCCCACATAGTTCAGGGCAATTTCCCCAGATTTTTGTGAGTACGGGGACACCATTACATGCGTGCACTACATATAGGTCAATACCTCAATGTAGCTTCACAATGGAAACTCGGAATATGGCCATGTAACATGTCTAAGATCATGGAATTGTCCCCCCATGCCAAATCTGGTGTTGGAGTGCCAATCCCATGCATCCCCAAGGCTCCAGCATGGACCCCCGGTACTGCCAAACCAGCTCTCTGGGGTTTTCACTGCAGTTACCGCTGCTGCCAACCCACAGACAGGCTTCTGCCCTCCTGGGGTCTGGGCAGCCCAGTCCCAGGAAGGCAGAACAAAGAATTTCCTCTGAGAGAGGGTGTTACACCCTCTCCCTTTGGAAATAGGTGATAAGGGCTAGGGAGGAGTAGCCTCCCCCAGCCTCTGGAAATGCTTTGAAGGGCACAGATGGTGCCCTCCTTGCATAAGCCAGTCTACGCTAGTTCAGGGATCCCCCAGCCCCTGCTCTCGCGTGAAACTGGACAAAGGAAAGGAGAGTGACCACTCCCCTGTCCATCACCACCCCCAGGGTGGTGCCCAGAGCTCCTCCAGTGTGTCCCAGACCGCTGCCATCTTGAATGCAGAGGTGTGCAGGCACAAGGGAGGCCTCTGAGTGGCCAGTGCCAGCAGGTGACGTCAGAGACCCTTCCTGCTAGGTGCTTACCTGACTGGGTGGCCAAATCTCATCTGAGGGCTATTTAGGGTCTCTCCTGTGGGCTTCTCTTCAGATAACAAATGCAAGAGCTCACCTGAGTTCCTCTGCATCTCCCTCTTCAACTTCTGCCAAGGATCGACCGCTTACTGCTCCAGGACGCCTGCAAAACTGCAACAAAGTAGCAAGAAGACTACCAGCGACATTGTAGGGCCTAATCTTGCCCGCTTCCTTGACTGTTTCCTGGTGGTGCATTCTCTGGGGGCTGTCTGCCTTCACCCTGCACTGGAAGCCAAGAAGAAATCTCCTGTGGTTCGACGGAATCTTCCCCCTGCTAACGCAGGCACCAAACTTCTGCTTCACCGGTACTCCGGGTCCCCTTTCATCGTTACGAGCGTGGTCCCTGGAACACAGGAGCTGGATCCAATTGACCCCGACAGGCCAGTGGCCCATCTGTCCAAATTTGGTGGAGGTAAGTCCTTGCCTCCCCACGCCAGACAGTAATCCTGTGTACTGCGTGACCTGCAGCTGCTAGGGCTTCTGTGCACTTTTGCAAGGAATCCTTCATGCACAGCACAGCCCAGGTCCCCAGCACCGGCTTTGTGGGACCCTCTTTTGTAGTGTTGAGACGACTGCCATGCTCAGTTTTCTTGAACCCATGTTCAAGTACTTCTGCAGGTGATGGCTGCTTCTGCATGGGCTCTCTGTGTTGCTGACCGCCCCCTCTGTCTCCTCATCCAAGTGGCGACCTCCTGGTCCTTCCTGGGCCCCGGCAGCACCCTTTTTCTTCAACTGCAACATTTGCAGCTAGCAAGGCTTGTTTACAGTATTTCTGCGTAGAAATAACTCTGCATACTCCAGCAAGCTGTGAGACATCTTGTGTGAAAAGGAGAAGTTCCTGCCATCTTCGGTTGTTGCAGAATCTTCAGCTTCTTCCATCCGGAAGCAGCCATTTTGCACCTTCATCTGGGGTTTAGTGGGCGCCTTCCCTCCCTGGACACTTTTGTGACTCTTGGACTTGGTCCCCTTCCTCTACAGGTCCTCAGGTCCAGGAATCCATCTTCAGTGCTTTGCAGTTAGTTGTGGTCTTTGCAGAATCACCTATCACGACTTTAGTGTGTTTCTGGGGAAGTAGGGTAACTTTACTCCTACTATTCAGGGTCTTGGGGTGGGGTATCTTGGACACCCTTAGTGTTTTCTTACACTCCCAGTGACCCACTACACACTACTCTAGGCCTGGGGTCCCTAAGTGGTTCACATTCCACTTTCTTAGTATATGGTTTTGTGTTGCCCCTAGGCCTGTTGCATCCTATTGTATTCTACAGTGTTTGCACTACTTTTCTAAATGTTTACTTACCTAATTTTGGTTTGTGTGTATATTTTGTGTATTTTATCAAATCAAATCATTAACATTTATAAAGCGCGCTACTCACCCGTGCGGGTCTCAAGGCGCTAGGGGGGAAAGGGGGGGTTATCGCTGCTCGAACAGCCAAGTCTTTAGGAGTCTCCGGAAAGCGGAGTGGTCCTGGGTGGTCCTGAGGCTGGTGGGGAGGGAGTTCCAGGTCTTGGCCGCCAGGAAGGAGAAAGATCTCCCACCCGCCGTGGAGCGGCGGGTGCGAGGGACGGCAGCAAGTGCGAGGCCAGCGGAGCGGAGGGGGCGGGTGGGGACGTGGAAGCTGAGGCGTCTGTTGAGGTATTCCGGTCCCTTGTTGTGGAGGGCTTTGTGTGCGTGGGTGAGAAGACGGAAGGTGATCCTTTTGCTGACTGGGAGCCAATGCAGGTGTCTTAGGTGTGCGGAGATGTGGCTGTTGCGGGGTACGTCGAGGATGAGGCGGGCCGAGGCGTTTTGGATGCGTTGCAGGCGGTTTTGGAGTTTGGCGGTGGTCCCGGCGTAGAGGGTGTTGCCGTAGTCCAGGCGACTCGTGACAAGGGCGTGGGTCACGGTTTTTCTGGTGTCGGCGGGGATCCAGCGGAAGATCTTGAGGAGCATGCGGAGGGTGAGGAAGCAGGCGGAGGACACGGCGTTGACTTGCTTGGTCATGGTGAGAAGAGGGTCCAAGATGAAGCCGAGGTTGCGGGCGTGGTCTGCGGGGGTCGGTGCGGTGCCGAGGGCCGTGGGCCACCAGGAGTCGTCCCAGGCGGACGGGGTGTTGCCGAGGATGAGGACTTCCGTTTTTTCAGAGTTCAGCTTTAGGCGGCTGAGCCTCATCCAATCTGCGACGTCCTTCATACCCTCTTGTAGGTTGGTCTTGGCGCTGGTGGGGTCCTTGGTGAGGGAGAGTACAAGTTGGGTGTCGTCGGCGTAGGAGGTGATGATGATGTCGTGCTTGCGTACGATGTCGGCGAGGGGGCTCATGTAGACATTGAAGAGTGTCGGGCTGAGCGATGAGCCTTGAGGTACGCCGCAGATGATCTTGGTGGGTTCTGAGCGAAACGGAGGGAGGTAAACTCTTTGGGAGCGGTTAGCGAGGAAGGAGGCGATCCAGTCCAGGGCCTGGCCTTGGATCCCGGTGGAGCGTAGGCGGGTGATTAGGGTGCGGTGACAGACGGTGTCAAAGGCAGCCGAGAGGTCGAGGAGAATGAGGGCGACTGTTTCACCGTTGTCCATCAGGGTTCTGATGTCGTCTGTGACTGAGATGAGGGCGGTTTCCGTGCTGTGGTTGGTTCGGAATCCGGTTTGTGAAGGGTCGAGCAGGTTGTTGTCTTCCAGGAAGGTGGTCAGCTGTTTGTTGACGGTCTTTTCTATTACCTTGGCTGGGAAAGGTAGAAGAGAGATGGGGCGGAAGTTTTTCAGGTCGCTTGGGTCAGCCGTAGGTTTCTTTAGTAGGGCGTTGACTTCAGCGTGCTTCCAGCATTCGGGGAAGGTAGCAGAAGAAAAAGAAGAGTTGATGACGGTCTGGAGGTGCGGGGCGATGATGTCGTCGGCTTTGTTAAAGATGAAGTGCGGGCAGGGGTCCGAAGGGGCGCCGGAGTGGATAGAGTTCATGATGGATTTGGTTTCTTCCGTGTTGATGTGGGTCCAGTTGTTGAGGGTGATGTCCGGGGAAGCGGGTTCAGTGGTGTATGGTTGGGTCTGGTGTCCGAAGCTGTCGTGGAGGTCGCTGATCTTGCGATGGAAGAAAGTGGCGAGGGATTCGCACAAATCCTGTGAGGGCGTGACGGCGTTGGCGCTGGCGCTGGGGTTGGAGAACTCTTTGACGATGCTGAAGAGTTCTCTGCTGTTGTGGCTGTTTTTGTCTAGTCTGTCGGTGAAAAAGTTCCTTTTGGCAGTGCGGATCAGGTGGTGGTGTTCGCGTGTAGTGTTCTTGAGGGCGGTCATGTTGTCAGCGGTGTGGTCCTTGCGCCAGGCCTTCTCAAGGGCACGACAAGTTTTCTTTGATTCTTTGAGGGTGTCAGAGAACCAGAGAGGTTTTTTGGTGTTGGTCTGTCGATGCGTGCGTTTGAGGGGAGCAAGGTTGTCAGCGCAGTTGGAGATCCAGTTTGTGAGGTTGAGAGCTGCGTCGTTGGGGTCGGTGGTGAGGGTGGGTTGGTTGGCGGCGAGAGCGGAGAAGAGTTGCTCTTCAGGGATCTTGTTCCACTGTCGACGAGGGATGGGTTGAGTGCGGAGGTGGGAGGTCTCGCGTCGGAATGTGAAGTGGACGCAGCTGTGGTCGGTCCAGTGTAGGGCAGAGGTGTGGCTGAAGAAGACGTGTTTGCTGGCGGAGAAGATAGGGTCGAGCGTGTGTCCGGCGATGTGGGTGGCGGTGTTCACCAGTTGTTTGAGGCCGAGGTTGGCGAGGTTGTCGAGCAGGGTGGTGGTGTTGGGGTCGTTGTTTTGTTCCAGATGGAAGTTGAGGTCGCCTAGGAGGATGTAGTCCGGTGAGGCGAGGGCGTGCGGGGAGATGAAGTCGGCGATGGCGTCGCTGAAAGAGGCGCGAGGTCCGGGAGGACGGTAGACGAGGGATCCTCTGAGGGTGGTCCTTGGGTCGGTGCGAATCTGAAAATGCAGGTGTTCAGCGGCGAGGGGGGGTCTTCGGTGGAGGTGGTGACGCTGATGGAGTCTTTGAAGATGATGGCGACACCTCCTCCTACTTGGTTGGTGCGGTCTTTTCTGGAGATCTTGTAGCCTTCGGGGATGGCGGTAGCGATGTCTGGAGCAGAGGAGGCGTTCATCCATGTCTCCGTGATGAAGGCGACGTCCGGGGCTGTGGAGTCCAGGAGGTCCCAAAGTTCAACGGCGTGCTTGTGGACGGAACGAGCGTTGACCAGGATGCACTTGAGGTGGTTGATGGCGCGTGGGCTTGTGGTCGTGGTAGTTGCGTGGTGGAAGATGCGTTTGCAGGAGTTGCAGGCGAAGGGTCCATGGGTGCGTTTGGGGTGAGCTAGGAAGCAGGTTTTGGAGCGCCCTGGGTTGAGGGCGTGGAGGGTGGTGGGGTCGTAGCGGATCAGCGGGGCTTGGGGGAGCTGGGGACCAGGGGTCGTGGCGCTGGGCGCGGGCCAGGCGCGGACGGGCGCAGACGGGCTTGCCTCTGGCGCGCCTCCGGCGCGCCAGCGGCCGCCATAAGAGGTAGGAGGGGGGGGGAGGGGTCAGATGGGGGCGAATGGGAGCTGGGGGCGTGCAGGAGGTCGCGGCGGGAAAGCGCGAGGGAGGGGGGGGACAGGTAGAGTGAGAGGAGCTGGGGGAGGGGGTTTAGGGTGGAGGAGGGTGAGTGTTAGGAGGTTTGGAGATTAGGGAGAGAGATAGGAGTAGGGTTGTGAAGATAGGGGAGGGGGGGTTGTAGAGGTGGGTGAGGGAGAGAGGTAGAGTGAGAGGATAGGGAGATAGGTAGTAGAGGGGGTGGCGGGAGGGGGGGAGAGATAGAGAAGTAGATAGAGAAAATAGATAGAGAAGTCGATAGGGAAATAGATAGATAGACAGATAGGTAGGTAGGAGGAGGTGGAGAGTGGGGGAGTTAGATAGTGAGATAGGGAGCTAGAGAGATAGGAAGATAGGAGGAGTGAGGGAGGTAGATAGCGAACGGGTTAGCTAGGGGTGAGAGAGGGGGAGGCGAGTGAGGGAGGGGGATGAGGAAGGAGCAGGAGGGCAGGCTCGGGGGAAGAAGACGGAGGAGGTAGAAGAGCCGAAGACAGGAGAACAGAAGACAGAAGAACAGAAGACAGAAGAACAGAAGACCGGAAGAGCAGAAGACAGAAGAACAGAAGACAGAAGCACAGAAGATCGGAAGAGCAGAAGAACAGAGAAGAACAGAGAAGAACAGAGAAGAACACAGAAGAACACAGAAGAACCGAGAAGAAGAACACAGAAGCACAGAGAAGAACAGAGAAGAAGAACACAGAAGACCGGAAGAACACAGAAGAACAGAAGGGAAGAACAGAAGAACAGAAGAGAAGAACAGAAGAACACAGAAGAAGATTGCAGAGGGGGAGCGAGGAGGAAGAGACAGAGAGGAGGAAAAGAAGCAGGAGAGAAGGTGAGTGGCGCGGGGCAGGGCGAGGGGCTGGGAGGAGGGGGGTACTTACAGTTAGGTGGGTCTCAGGAACACAGGAAATCGGGAACTTGGAGGAGCTGCAGCGGCAGGGGGAGCGACCTACCCTTGGGTCAAGGGTCGCTACCACTGTCGCGCAGCGGCCGCCATAAGAGGTAGGAGGGGGGGGGAGGGGTCAGATGGGGGCGAATGGGAGCTGGGGGGCGGGGGCGTGCAGGAGGTCGCGGCGGGAAAGCGCGAGGGAGGGGGGGGACAGGTAGAGTGAGAGGAGCTGGGGGAGGGGGTTTAGGGTGGAGGAGGGTGAGTGTTAGGAGGTTTGGAGATTAGGGAGAGAGATAGGAGTAGGGTTGTGAAGATAGGGGATGGGGGGTTGTAGAGGTGGGTGAGGGAGAGAGGTAGAGTGAGAGGATAGGGAGATAGGTAGTAGAGGGGGTGGCGGGAGGGGGGGAGAGATAGAGAAGTAGATAGAGAAAATAGATAGAGAAGTCGATAGATAGGGAAATAGATAGATAGACAGATAGGTAGGTAGGAGGAGGTGGAGAGTGGGGGAGTTAGATAGTGAGATAGGGAGCTAGAGAGATAGGAAGATAGGAGGAGTGAGGGAGGTAGATAGCGAACGGGTTAGCTAGGGGTGAGAGAGGGGGAGGCGAGTGAGGGAGGGGGATGAGGAAGGAGCAGGAGGGCAGGCTCGGGGGAAGAAGACGGAGGAGGTAGAAGAGCCGAAGACAGGAGAACAGAAGACAGAAGAACAGAAGACAGAAGAACAGAAGACCGGAAGAGCAGAAGACAGAAGAACAGAAGACAGAAGCACAGAAGATCGGAAGAGCAGAAGAACAGAGAAGAACAGAGAAGAACAGAGAAGAACACAGAAGAACACAGAAGAACCGAGAAGAAGAACACAGAAGCACAGAGAAGAACAGAGAAGAAGAACACAGAAGACCGGAAGAACACAGAAGAACAGAAGGGAAGAACAGAAGAACAGAAGAGAAGAACAGAAGAACACAGAAGAAGATTGCAGAGGGGGAGCGAGGAGGAAGAGACAGAGAGGAGGAAAAGAAGCAGGAGCAGGAGAGAAGGTGAGTGGCGCGGGGCAGGGCGAGGGGCTGGGAGGAGGGGGGTACTTACAGTTAGGTGGGTCTCAGGAACACAGGAACTCGGGAACTTGGAGGAGCTGCAGCGGCAGGGGGAGCGACCTACCCTTGGGTCAAGGGTCGCTACCACTGTCGCGCAGCGGCCGCCATAAGAGGTAGGAGGGGGGGGGAGGGGTCAGATGGGGGCGAATGGGAGCTGGGGGGCGGGGGCGTGCAGGAGGTCGCGGCGGGAAAGCGCGAGGGAGGGGGGGGCAGGTAGAGTGAGAGGAGCTGGGGGAGGGGGTTTAGGGTGGAGGAGGGTGAGTGTTAGGAGGTTTGGAGATTAGGGAGAGAGATAGGAGTAGGGTTGTGAAGATAGGGGAGGGGGGGTTGTAGAGGTGGGTGAGGGAGAGAGGTAGAGTGAGAGGATAGGGAGATAGGTAGTAGAGGGGGTGGCGGGGGGGGGGAGAGATAGAGAAGTAGATAGAGAAAATAGATAGAGAAGTCGATAGATAGGGAAATAGATAGATAGACAGATAGGTAGGTAGGAGGAGGTGGAGAGTGGGGGAGTTAGATAGTGAGATAGGGAGCTAGAGAGATAGGAAGATAGGAGGAGTGAGGGAGGTAGATAGCGAACGGGTTAGCTAGGGGTGAGAGAGGGGGAGGCGAGTGAGGGAGGGGGATGAGGAAGGAGCAGGAGGGCAGGCTCGGGGGAAGAAGACGGAGGAGGTAGAAAAGCCGAAGACAGGAGAACAGAAGACAGAAGAACAGAAGACAGAAGAACAGAAGACCGGAAGAGCAGAAGACAGAAGAACAGAAGACAGAAGCACAGAAGATCGGAAGAGCAGAAGAACAGAGAAGAACACAGAAGAACACAGAAGAACACAGAAGAACACAGAAGAACACAGAAGAACCGAGAAGAAGAACACAGAAGCACAGAGAAGAGCAGAGAAGAAGAACACAGAAGACCGGAAGAACACAGAAGAACAGAAGGGAAGAACAGAAGAACAGAAGAGAAGAACAGAAGAACACAGAAGAAGATTGCAGAGGGGGAGCGAGGAGGAAGAGACAGAGAGGAGGAAAAGAAGCAGGAGCAGGAGAGAAGGTGAGTGGCGCGGGGCAGGGCGAGGGGCTGGGAGGAGGGGGGTACTTACAGTTAGGTGGGTCTCAGGAACACAGGAACTCGGGAACTTGGAGGAGCTGCAGCGGCAGGGGGAGCGACCTACCCTTGGGTCAAGGGTCGCTACCACTGTCGCGCAGCGGCCGCCATAAGAGGTAGGAGGGGGGGGGAGGGGTCAGATGGGGGCGAATGGGAGCTGGGGGGCGGGGGCGTGCAGGAGGTCGCGGCGGGAAAGCGCGAGGGAGGGGGGGGGACAGGTAGAGTGAGAGGAGCTGGGGGAGGTGGTTTAGGGTGGAGGAGGGTGAGTGTTAGGAGGTTTGGAGATTAGGGAGAGAGATAGGAGTAGGGTTGTGAAGATAGGGGAGGGGGGGTTGTAGAGGTGGGTGAGGGAGAGAGGTAGAGTGAGAGGATAGGGAGATAGGTAGTAGAGGGGGTGGCGGGAGGGGGGGAGAGATAGAGAAGTAGATAGAGAAAATAGATAGAGAAGTCGATAGATAGGGAAATAGATAGATAGACAGATAGGTAGGTAGGAGGAGGTGGAGAGTGGGGGAGTTAGATAGTGAGATAGGGAGCTAGAGAGATAGGAAGATAGGAGGAGTGAGGGAGGTAGATAGCGAACGGGTTAGCTAGGGGTGAGAGAGGGGGAGGCGAGTGAGGGAGGGGGATGAGGAAGGAGCAGGAGGGCAGGCTCGGGGGAAGAAGACGGAGGAGGTAGAAGAGCCGAAGACAGGAGAACAGAAGACAGAAGAACAGAAGACAGAAGAACAGAAGACCGGAAGAGCAGAAGACAGAAGAACAGAAGACAGAAGCACAGAAGATCGGAAGAGCAGAAGAACAGAGAAGAACAGAGAAGAACACAGAAGAACACAGAAGAACACAGAAGAACCGAGAAGAAGAACACAGAAGCACAGAGAAGAACAGAGAAGAAGAACACAGAAGACCGGAAGAACACAGAAGAACAGAAGGGAAGAACAGAAGAACAGAAGAGAAGAACAGAAGAACACAGAAGAAGATTGCAGAGGGGGAGCGAGGAGGAAGAGACAGAGAGGAGGAAAAGAAGCAGGAGCAGGAGAGAAGGTGAGTGGCGCGGGGCAGGGCGAGGGGCTGGGAGGAGGGGGGTACTTACAGTTAGGTGGGTCTCAGGAACACAGGAACTCGGGAACTTGGAGGAGCTGCAGCGGCAGGGGGAGCGACCTACCCTTGGGTCAAGGGTCGCTACCACTGTCGCGCAGCGGCCGCCATAAGAGGTAGGAGGGGGGGGGAGGGGTCAGATGGGGGCGAATGGGAGCTGGGGGGCGGGGGCGTGCAGGAGGTCGCGGCGGGAAAGCGCGAGGGAGGGGGGGGACAGGTAGAGTGAGAGGAGCTGGGGGAGGGGGTTTAGGGTGGAGGAGGGTGAGTGTTAGGAGGTTTGGAGATTAGGGAGAGAGATAGGAGTAGGGTTGTGAAGATAGGGGAGGGGGGGTTGTAGAGGTGGGTGAGGGAGAGAGGTAGAGTGAGAGGATAGGGAGATAGGTAGTAGAGGGGGTGGCGGGAGGGGGGGAGAGATAGAGAAGTAGATAGAGAAAATAGATAGAGAAGTCGATAGATAGGGAAATAGATAGATAGACAGATAGGTAGGTAGGAGGAGGTGGAGAGTGGTGGAGTTAGATAGTGAGATAGGGAGCTAGAGAGATAGGAAGATAGGAGGAGTGAGGGAGGTAGATAGCGAACGGGTTAGCTAGGGGTGAGAGAGGGGGAGGCGAGTGAGGGAGGGGGATGAGGAAGGAGCAGGAGGGCAGGCTCGGGGGAAGAAGACGGAGGAGGTAGAAGAGCCGAAGACAGGAGAACAGAAGACAGAAGAACAGAAGACAGAAGAACAGAAGACCGGAAGAGCAGAAGACAGAAGAACAGAAGACAGAAGCACAGAAGATCGGAAGAGCAGAAGAACAGAGAAGAACAGAGAAGAACACAGAAGAACACAGAAGAACACAGAAGAACCGAGAAGAAGAACACAGAAGCACAGAGAAGAACAGAGAAGAAGAACACAGAAGACCGGAAGAACACAGAAGAACAGAAGGGAAGAACAGAAGAACAGAAGAGAAGAACAGAAGAACACAGAAGAAGATTGCAGAGGGGGAGCGAGGAGGAAGAGACAGAGAGGAGGAAAAGAAGCAGGAGCAGGAGAGAAGGTGAGTGGCGCGGGGCAGGGCGAGGGGCTGGGAGGAGGGGGGTACTTACAGTTAGGTGGGTCTCAGGAACACAGGAACTCGGGAACTTGGAGGAGCTGCAGCGGCAGGGGGAGCGACCTACCCTATTTTACTTGCCTCCTAAGGGAGCATATCCTCTGAGATATTTTTGGCACACTGTCACTAAAATAAAGGACCTTTATTTTTAGTAACTCTGAGTATTGTGATTCTTATGATATAGTGCTATATGATATAAGTGGTATAGTAGGAGCTTTGCATGTCTCCTAGTTCAGCCTAAGCTGCTCTGTTATAGCTACCTCTATCAGCCTAAGCTGCTAGAACGCTACTAATCTACTAATAAGGGATAACTGGACCTGGCAGAAGATGTAAGTACCATCAGGTAACCACTATAAGCCAGGCCAGCCTCTTACAATGTCTGATTAAATACCTCATAGGATTGTGAGCACATAGGGCCTGATTACAACTTTGGAGGAGGTGTTAATCCGTCCCAAAAGTGACGGATATACCACCAGCCATATTATGAGTTCCATAGGATATAATGGACTCGTAATGCGGCTGGTGGTATATCCTTCACTTTTGGGACGGATTAACACCTTCCTCCAAAGTTGTAATCAGGACCATAATGTTATTAAATACTGCCCCTAAAATGTGCTAAATCCCATCTGGTAATTCACTGAGACCGGATGTGTAAACTAACTTTGGTAGTATAATGGATCCGGGTAAGGTTTGTCCAGATTCGTCAATGTAGTTGGTACCCATGTAGATGAATGTCCAACTGACAGCTCCCTCCATGCGGTATATAGACATAGGCCCTCATTACAACCCTGGCGGTCGGTGTTAAAGCGGCGGTAATACCGCCAATATGCCGGCAGTAAAAGAAAATGGGATTTGGAGCCTGGAGGTTACCGCCATCCAAAACCGCCACTTTAACACACCGACCGCCAGGGTGATAACTACCGCTGGGCTGGAGACTTCGGTCTCCAGCCCGGCGGCTGTCACTAGACCACAAGCAGTATCAGGACCCCGCATACCGCCATGGATTTCGTGGGGTTTTCCACCGCCACGAAATCCATGGCGGTATGTACCATCAGTGCCAGGGAATTCGTTCCCTGGCACTGATTGGGGTTTCCCCCTCCCTCTCCACCCTCCCCCTCCCCTGAGTCCCCCCCAACACCCACAACCCCCCTACCGCCCCTGAAAGGTGGTAGGACCCCCTCCCCACCCCCATGGAATCCCAGACACATACCCTCCACACCACCCTACACGAACGCTCACACCACTCACACACATACACATGCACATACATGCACACATACATACACGTTCCATCTCCCATACACACATTACACCACCCACATGCATACACGCACTCATACAATCCCTCTACACACTCACATGCACACCCCCATGCACTCACACAACACACAACACGCCCCCACCCCCCTCCCCTAACGGATGATCACCTTACCTATTCCGGTGATCCTCCGGGAGGGAACGCGATCCATTGGGGCTGCTCCGCCACCAGCACCCCATCACCAGAACACAGCCACGTCGACTACTGGGTCGTATTATGGTGGGCAGTGTACTGATGACGTGGCGGTGGAGGTGGAGCAGCCTCCACTTCACCGCCAACCGCCAGTATGGCTGCTGGCGGCTCTCCGTCCAAAAAAGGGCGGAGGGTTGCCAGCAGTCATAATATGGTTGGCGGAAGACCACCTACACTGGCGGTCTTTGGCCCGGCGGAACCTCTGCGGTCCTGTGAAAAGACCACTGAGGTTGTAATGAGGGCCATAATATCTGTGGGGATATTGATACTTGCATTAACACAGAGAGCATAGATAAGAATAGTCAAATTAATGCCTACAGTCAACCTTCAAGTGAGTTAATGAATAAATGACAGCTCCCGCCAAGTAATGGTTGGCAATAGTACCACTCGAAATGTCGAGATATTTCTTATGCCTCAATGTTTCACAGACTGACAGCTCCCACCAAGGGACGCACAGATTATACACACATATAGATATTGTTAGGCACCTTATTGGGTAGTCATTATTCCGCCAACCGTGATTACAATCAAGTAATAGTGGAGGTAATCCGTAAACCGAGCGAGAGCCTCCCCAAGCCCTCAAGGGGTTTTACAAAGCATGCCAGGTGTAATATGGGCGAGTCCCGGTCCATAAGTACCGGCCTAGGACTGAAAGGCAAAGCACTTACTTGCTCATGAATCCTCACGTCTTTCGGCTCTACCTCAGCTCCGCACTACCAGTAGTAAATGCAGGTCAGGAAGCAGATCTTTTTGTAGAAGGTCTACAAGC
This sequence comes from Pleurodeles waltl, assembly GCF_031143425.1. Classification (NCBI taxonomy): domain Eukaryota; kingdom Metazoa; phylum Chordata; class Amphibia; order Caudata; family Salamandridae; genus Pleurodeles; species Pleurodeles waltl. The sequence goes on along the minus strand of NC_090447.1, from coordinate 327,529,821 downwards.
AATGAGGGTAGAGATAGGACTGTTGTAAGACTCCAGAATCGCGGCGGCCATCTTAGAGTGTGGTATTTGAGTCATGTCAAAGGATGTTCTCAAATGCAGTGGCAGTTATCATCCCATGTGCAATAAAAATCGCTATTATATTTGAATGTTAATTTCTAGAGCCCCGTAAGGGAACGTAAAAGATATATATATGAAAACCCCTAGAGGGGATACTATACACATAGGTATATAGAGGGCAAGAGGTTTCTTAAACAATATATGTGAAAATGTCAGCCCACTTGGTGTGTGATCTTATTATAGTCTAAGTCCTGAAGCAGATGTTGTAATTTCGGAATAGTATGTATTTGGAAGAAAAGAAGAAAAAAACTTTGGAATCAATGACTGACATATCAATTCCGACCAAGGCACATCATCGTTGAGGCCCCTGATATGGGTCCTAAGTCTGTGTACCTATTGTTGTTCTTTCTCGAAGAGTCTGATAGCACGTTCTCTATTTAACATCACACTCTCCAGTATGACCCTTTTCATATCATCAGGTGTATGATTCTGTTCAATGTAGTGCATAGTTAATTTAGTTGAAGCTCGTTGACATCTTATAGTACTACGGTGTTCATTAATCCGTACCTTAACCATCTTAGTGGTCATTCCTATATAGCGAAGGTCACAGGGGCATAGAACCATGTAGATGCAGTTCTTAGTGTGACAGTTTGTGTGTTTGGTTAACTGCCACCTTTTGCCCCCCCCCAAATCTAATTCAGTGGTGTTCTAAAAGTGGCATTATCAAAATTGTTATTCAAATCCACCTTCACCATAAGTTAGGGTTTTTGTTACACTTCCAAACACTCCAAACATGAACTGGTTCTCTGCTCCTATTTGGAAATTACAGCTTATTAACTGCAATAAGGTAACTCCAATGTTATCCTATGGCAGTGGTAGACCTTTCAGAGGTGAAATATGAATTTAAGAGTTTTTCGCTACCAGGACATGTAAAACTTAAAGGCACATGTCCTACATTTTAAACACATTGCACCCTGCCCTCTGGGCTGTCCAGGGCCTACCCTTGGGTGACTTAGATGTATTGAAAAGGAAGGTTTGAGCCTGCAAAAGGTTTACTTTGCCATGTTGACATGGCAGTTTAAAACTCCACACACAGGCTACAATGGCAGATGTGAGACATGATTGAAGTGGTACTTAAGTAGGTAGCACAGCCAGTGCACAGTGAACTGCACATGCTTTTTGCTGCTTTTTATCAGTTTTTCATCAATCACACCAATCATTGTTATTTGAAATTAATAATGTAGTTTTCTTTGTTGTCCTGATATCACCTCCAAATGGTTTGTCGCACTGTAATATAACATAGCATCCCACAAATACTATGAGAGTCATTGCACACATCTGAAGTCCACTTCAGGAGGATATAATCATTGGAAAGGACTGGTTTTTCTCTTCATCTATTTGTGTTCTCCTCTCAACTGACCACCCAAAATCTGTCTTCTCACACATTTCAAACTTTTCTGCCTAAAATATGTGTGTCCTTAATTGATTGAAGTCAATTGGATATCAGAGGGGCTTATTCCATACCCAAACTTTTCATATTTCTTTTCTATCAAGAAGTACAAGGTAAAATATGTTTTCTCCCAGGAATGTCACACCGTTGTCAGGCAAATAAATCTTCTTATTTGTGGTCAAACAGTTCTATGCTAGTTTGAGTGAACAGGACTGGTCAGCTGATAATCTCCTCACCACTGACCCATAATATTCTATATAGAAGTTATATATTATTAAGTCAATGTACCCTTCTTCTCAACCAATCAGATAAGAGCATAACACATCTCCACTTCAGGCAATATTAAAAATTAATAACAACAATGAAATATATTACAAATAATTGTATTCAACATTGTAATCACCGAAGACAATTTAAATCACAAAAGATAAAATGTACAACTCATTACCACCTTGCTGTAGAACAATTAAAACAATCAAACAGAATCTTTCAACCTTCCTTGTCTTTTCTTTATTTTCCTGGATCCAAACTTTCTCTGCAACTCTAAACACCTATCATCAGTCACTGATAGGTCCAGAGAGCCATTAACAATATTACACTCATTCTTGTTGACTCTAACATTTGTACCCATTTTTATGTATTCTTGTACTTTTCCTGCTCTCACCAGATGTGACATTCTTCACACTTCGCTTGACTCCAGCACCACTATATTTCTCCTTATAAACCATATAACCCACATTCCATTTTATTTCTTTAACTGCATGCAAGGAGTCATAATGTCGCTTGACACCTTCTTGATGGTCTTTCAAATTATTGTTCATACTTTTCTCTGCCCTATTACGTTTGCCAAAAAATAACCATACACACTACCATTTCTCTCACACTCTCAGGTGGAACCTTCTTCTCACACCTACATAAATCATCCTCTATTAAACATAAAAACCCAGAATTGCTTTTCATCACCACTGAGAGTCCTCTCATCCGGCTACCCACTGACAACATATTCCATTATTTTGCTGTAAAGCACAACCTCTTCTCTGGCTTTATTCCAATATTCCTTTACCCAAGTGTTGAAAACAGGCCTTTCTGCAGGGTCAACCCCAAACATTTTGCCTTTCACCCTCCCCTTTCTGCCTTATCTTTTTGTTGGCCTCAGGACTCTGAGCTCTTTACCACTGCTAACCAGTGCTAAAGTGCATGTGCTTCTCCCCTAAACATGGTGTTTCAGGACAAGAGACATAAGTCCACACCAAACTATTGCGTTTTAGGGGTTTATTATTGTCCGAGCAACAAAATAGAGAAAGTCTAGTAGTTCACTCTGCTTGTACATAAATGCTTCCAAGATGGTTTACATTCTCAGGCCAGTCACTGGCAGTCTTCTGTGGCAGTTATGGGTTACCCTCGGGGAAACAGAAGGAGGAGGCAATGGAGATCTGTACTACTAGACTTAACAAACCTGTCACCAACTATACACCTTTGTGCCTGTTCTACTTATTGATAGTGAAAAGGAGTGTGAGGTTCCAAAATAAAAACAAAAATGGAAGAGAATAAGGAAAACTCTCTTGCACTCTGAAGAGAGAATGTGAATTCTTCACCTACTCTTTTATCTCCACTTTCAAATGTCCCTCACCATGCACAAAATGTATATCAAGGTGCCAGTACGAACACTCGTTAGAGGATTCTCAAGTTGTGCTCTAACAGTGGTAAACAGTGAACAATAAGTGACAATGAGACCGCTGTAGCCCCACCATATAAGCATGTGTGTTTAACCACAAATAGATATTGCTTGTGCCCTTTTGGGCCACTTGCCTGAAGCTGTGACTCCTTGGGAGAGTCACTGCTGCCTCATCTGTCCTGCCTTTTCCCTGGTGTTTGCTTTCAGTGTCGAGGTCCTGCGACTCTCCCTTTCAACCTTCCTGGTCTCCGAGCGATTCAGCACATCCTGTGCTACCCTTTGTCTGCCAGCTGACTCTTTCTCTCCATTCTGGCCTCCTTACATACTACTAGTGGGTCTGCAGCACTGATTGTGCCACCCACTTCAGTAGCCCTTACACATGTCTCAGACCTGCAATGGCAGAGCCTGTGTGTGCATTTCACTGCCACTTTGACTTGCCATTTAAAACCCCATGCCAAGCCTTAAACTCCCCTTTTGTTACATATAAGTGACATCTAAGGTAGGCTCTAGGTAGCCCATAGGGCAGGGTGCTAAGTAAGTAAAAGGTAGGACATGTACTTTTAAGTTTTACATGTCCTGATAGTGAAAAACTCCAAAGTTGTTTTTCACTATTGTGAAGCCTACTTGTCTCATAGGGCAGGAATGGGAATTGCTTTATATACTTTTAAGCTGTAATTCCCAATCATAAATGAGTAGCTCTGTCATGTTTCGTATCATTGGAAAGGTAATGATAAATCCTCTTTAACAGTAAAGTTAGGTTTAACATTACTATTTTAGAAATGCCACTTTTAGAAAGCAGGCATGTCTCTGCTGTTACTGCCCTGTGTGCCTTGCAGCCTGTCTCCAATACACGTCTGTGGTAGGTGACAGCTACACTTTGTGTATTCCCTCTAGGCAGCCACAAACACAGGAAGTTTAGGTGTGTCTGAGCACTCGTCTGCATTCATCTGCCCTGACCTCACCAAATCAATACATTACTGGACCTGGGATGAACCCTGCTGGATTAAAGACTGCTGTGCTGTCAGGATTGCCACTTTGTCTTGACTGCCTGTTCCAAAGGACTGCTTCTCTGACTTTCTGAGCTGCCCTACTGCCTGCTGATCTCTTCTCTGCTGAAGAGAAGGACTTGACTTAACCCCTCTGAACCTAAAGTGACTTCAAGGGCTTGTTGGCTTGCCCGCTGTTTTGTCTCAGGACCATAAAAAACTGCAACCTGCTACTGTATGAGCCTCTGCAACTCTGAGTCTGGCAGGAGAAACTGTCAAGAACCAGCTCTTCCTCTGCTTTCAAGATTGGGTGCTTTTGATTTACTCAAAATCAGTGTGTCATGTTTGAGATAAGCACTCCAGAAGCTGAAATTGATGAGCATCAGCCCTTTCTGTGCCTAAAAGATCAGGCACTTAATTATTTACTCAAAAACAGTGTGTGTTGCAGGAGACAAGCACTCCAATCTAGGAAGAGCCAGAGTGTTGCATTCCGTGTGAGAGCTGACACACCCCAGCTTGATGCATTGTCCAGGCAATGTTGACTGCATCTATGATGTTATGGTTGCTGGTCAGACTGATCAGTGCAACTCGCTGCTGCAGCAGCTGGACATCAGTCCTGGTGTCTCACCTCCCAAAGGTATTGTTACTGACTGGATCCCTGCGGGCCCTGGAACTGGACTGTGCTCTCTTTTAGGCAGTTGGACCAAACGCCGTGCACGGTCTCAAGGTGGGTTACGGGGTCTCTGCTATGTGGTAATCGGAACCTCACCCCTAGACCTAGAGTGGTGGTCCCTACCTGGACAGGGCAAATACCTCTGCCAACTAGAAACCCCATTTCTAACACAAAGCATTTTGCTTCATCCGTAACAGCTACAAGTCCTCCGACTTAACATCAACATCTCCTGTCTCTGCAGGCAACCTTGGCAGACAATCTGCTACCTTGTTCCTCGAGCCTTTCACATTACAGACTTCAAAATTAAATCCATTGACACTTTCCAACCATGTATTGATCCTGGCTGCAGCTCACTGCCTTTAATAGAAAATAAATTCACCAAGGGTTTATGATAACTTTATTACAACAAAAGCATTCCCCAGAGAAACAAAACGTTGTGTTTCATTGCCCATGTGCAAGCAAAAGCCTCATGTTCAATTATTGAGCAGTGTATCTCTGCTTCCTTAATGTTCCTTGAAGCAAAAACTATACCCTCACTTCTCCATCAATTATCTGGGTCAACACAGCACCCAATCCTTACAAACTAACCTTAATTTTTTTTTACATAAATGTGGCCAAGAGTTAGCATTTCACTCAACTGTTTCTTCACCATATCAAATACAGAAGAACATTCTGCAGGCCAAATATAACTCATCTCTCTTCAAAACACACTGTTTGTGAGTAAATAATTGTGTAAGCTATGGAGAATGAGAGTAAAGCATCAGTCAGAATTCATAAAGAGCTCTAGATTTGAGAGGGTGAAAGCATGACTCTTTTAGCATAAAATCTCAAATTATGAAGCAGAAATTCTCACAAAGAGAGGTTCAAGAAGCTCAGTAGAGTCTCAAAGCAGAATAAATTCAGGCAGGGGAAACTAAAAGGGTCTCTCAGAATGAATCTGAGAAGCATCAGGAAAGGGCACTGCAGAGACTCTGGAATCACCAAAGAGCGAGTTTATAATCTAGGCAGAATCTAGGAACACACATATTTATAAAGTCTTCATATCTGTAGTTGAAATAAACAGTTGCAGTCCATATTCGGCTCATCCAATCAATGCAAGGTATCATCATGGGAACAGGAACGCTTCCGTCGTTGTAGCAGTCAAAAGACAATAGCTCACAGATATTAAGCTTTAGAATGAAACATTTGGTAAGTCACAGATGTGTTCTCACCATTCACTCACTATAAGACAACTACAGCTCATGGTTAGGCCTCTGCATTACACTGTGATCTAATGAGGGTCCCATCCCTTCTAAGTTAAATGTACTATTGTTCATATGTAAAATCCTACAGAAATAAAACTAAACATTTTAATATAATATTATATTCTATGAAAACTTTGCCTATGAGAAGGCTGAAATGTAACAATGTCTGTTAAGTCATACATTTCTCAGTACATTTGTGTCATTGAAAACTTAACATCTCACATTCTTGACCTAGGTCATGTTAAAGGAAAAATTAAAATGCATTCTACAACTACTCTAACTAAATACGTGTAACTGTGAAAGCCTAGTGCTGTCATTTGCTTTTAAAATTTGGCTTTTTTCCGAGTCCTACACATTATCTGTACATGTTAATTACATTTTTTTTTAAAAAATGCTTTTGAACTGTCAATCCACTGTTCCTTAAATGTGATATTGCATTCAATAAAGTCTTATCATGACCAGCTCTGTTGTTACCATAAATCAAATTGTCATCAGGTAAAAACAACATTTTCCTTACACCTTCCAGTACTTTCCTTGTCACTCATTAAAAAAACCAGCGCTGAAGCTAATCCAAGAGGCATGGAAACAAATTGTAAAGCGTCTGAAGGTGCTACAAACGAAGTGAGATGTCTCGACTCTTCATTCAGGAGTATCTTGTGATAAGCAAAGAATAAATCCAACACACTGAACATTGGAGCTGCGTCAACCAAAAACAATTTCTATAAAACACTAAGGGGGTTATTCTAACTTTGGAGGAGGTGTTAATCCGTCCCAAAAGTGACGGAAAAGTGACGGATTTACCACCAGCCGTATTACGAGTCCATTATATCCTATGGAACTCGTAATACGGCTGGTGGTATATCCGTCAATTTACCGTCACTTTTGGGACGGATTAACACTCCTCCAAAGTTAGAATAACCCCCTAAGTAATGCTGCCTAGTGTCTACACAGCTCTTTTTGTTTAAATCCTGAAGATTCACACACATACAAAGATTTTTAACACCATCCTTAGGTACCAAATCCACAGGATCCAGACACTTTGAAGGTTGAATTTCTTCAAACACTCCTGACCTTTTAAGTCTCTCTAACTCTAGTCTTAAATGTTCCATCATCAGGTACAACACTTTCCTTACCATGTGTACAACTGGCTTTTATGCATAATTCTGTGCTCAAATACACCAAGCAAACACAAGGTTTTCACAAAAACCTCCAAGAAATGTTCCATTGCATCATAGCATTCATTGACTTGAGCAGTCATTATCACTTACTGAGGTAAATTGCATTCAAAGTGATGTTAAGATCACGTTGGTGCCAAACTAATAAATTGTCTCCTCTCTTAGCAACATCACCTTTTCCCATCATTTCACAGCAGTTGATAAAACATTAATGGGAACAAACCCTACCACATCCACAGAAACTCCACCATATCCAACAGGATGCCAGAATCAGCTAACACAGCCACAACTTTCCCTCTTATAGTTACTTCACATGCTGGCACCCTTATGACTCACATCACGGGCCAGATGTAGCAAACGTTTGCAACTCGCAAACGGGCCGATTCGCAATTTGCGACAGTGCAAAATCGGAAATGGGATGCAAAAAGCCCATTTCCGACTCGCAAAAAGCTATGGGACCCGTTTGCGAGTCGCATCCGTTGCGACCCCATTTTGCGACCCGCATTTTGCGACTCGCAACCAATATGCAATTGCAAGTCGCAAACTGCGACTAGTCGCAAAAAGCCCAGTTTGCATGTCGCATTTACCACTAACTCAGAGCAGGTGGTAACCATTACCAAAGTATAAAAGGAGACCCAGAAGGCATCTGGGTTACTCAAGATGGCGGACATATACCTGATAGCAGTGAGGAGGAGAGTCTACTCAGCCCAGCAGAGGAGGAGGAGGGGCCACAGACAGGAGAAGATATATAGAACCAGGCAGACCCTTTTCCAGCAAACTGAAGAGGAGATCTATGATAAATACCGCCTTAGCAGCGCAGCCATTCTAGAATTAATAGATTTACTAAAGCCACAGCTAGAACACAAGACTCTGCGTGGCTGCGCCATCCCTACGCATGTGCAAGTACTATGCGCACTGCACCTATTGGCCTCAGGGAGCTATCAGGGGGTCATTGCCGTGGCAGGTGGGGTATCCCAAAGTGCAGTGTCAAGGTTCCTCAGGGCCTTCCTAGATGCCTTAGTCACGCACAGGTCTCACTTCATATACTTACCAAGGAATGAGGCAGAAATTAACAGCACCAAGCTGGACTTTTACCGCATTGGCCACTTCCCCCATGTCATTGGATGTGTAGATGGGACACACATTCAAATATGCCCCCCTGCTAATCTGGAACATATTTTCCACAACAGAAAGTGTACCCACTCACTCAACATACAGGTTGTTTGTGATGCCCATTACGTCATCACGGACATCGTTGCTAAGTTTCCAGGCAGTACCCATGACTCATACATTTTTAGGCATAGTGGGATACATCAACGCCTGGAACGTGGGGAATTTGGAGACGGATACCTCCTAGGTAGAGCCACAGACACTTGCAGACATACACACAGGTCACTGTGCACGACTATCTGGACTTACTAACAGTGTACTTTTGTGCCCAACAGGTGACAGTTCATATGCTCTCAGGCCTTGGATCATGACTCCGTTTTTAACACCAAGTAATGAATCTGAGAGGCAATACAACAGTGCGCATAAGAGGACCAGGAACCTGATAGAGCCGACCTTCGGACTCCTGAAGGCAAGATTCAGATGCCTCCACCGCAGTGGAGGCGCCCTCCAATACACCCCCATTACCGCATTCAAAATTGTGGTCGCATGCGCCATCCTCCACAACATAGCCACCCGACGTGGGCTACCTCTCACCCCTGCAGAGCCAGATCCTGATGAGGAAGAGCAAGAACAACCACATCGCCATCATGGGGATAGGAGTCTAACTAATCAAGGCAGACTGAGACGGCAACACATTGCAACGCAATATTTTGGACGGTACGTGTCAACTCCCACCATACTCACCCATTAACCAAACACTCCATTAGTTAAGTGGAAGAAAAATAACTGTTTTAATAATGTAATGAATGAACTATACACAAGATGAATTTGTCCATGGGCAGGGAAATGCCAACCAGTCATGTGGCACATTAACGCCATGTGCCACATTTATTTCTCTGGGCTGTTCTCTAGCTTCTCCTGCCCCTCCTGCCAGCCTGGCTGGTCCCTGCTGTGTCCATGGTGCTCTGCCTCCCACTCCTTAGCACCCTACTATCAGTAGCAGATACACTGCTCACTGTGGAACCCTCCTCACTATCTTGGGGTGTTTCCCCGGTGGCCCTCGACATCTCCCGTGTCTCCATTAGTTCTATTATATGTGTGAGACGTCCCAGGCCCCTGGCAACATCGCCAGCAAAATGGCCCATCTCTATTTGCAGGCCAACTGTCCTCCTCGACAGGCCTGTTGTGTTGATGGCTAGCCTGCCGATCGATGTGGCCATCCTGTCCAGTCTTAGCATAATCTGGCGATCTCTGCGCCGCCCAGCCTCTGCCTGGCCCAGCAGTCCGGCCGCCAGTTCCCTGATGGCAGAGGCAATGTCCCCAGTGTTCTGGCACATCAGGTCCATGCGTCTGTTGAGGTGCTGCATGCTTGCATGGTTGTGTCTTACAAAGCGGTGCAGCACCCCACTAATCCTGCCCAATATTGTGTTCTGCAGGCGCTGACCCCGCAGCAGATGTGCCTCACTGCTGGTTGGAGGAAGTATCCGGGATCCAGACGCTCTTGCCCTGCGACGCCTGCGCTGTGGTGGCTGCCCTGTGCTCCCACCTGTATCCTCCCTGGCTGTTGCTGGTGCAGCTCCTGGCGTTGTTGTTGCAGCAGGCGTTACCACTGCAGGAATGCTGCTGACTGTGCATGTGGGGTGCTGGCGGGTCCTGGGGTGTCCTCCTGGGCCTGGGTGCTTGGGGTGCAGGGGGTGTCTTGCTGGAGACCTGTGGGACATGGGGAACACACTGTCAGTGTCTAGTATCTATTGCACAATTCCTAATAAACATTTGCCTATGAACTGCCTATTGGACTACATTTCCCATAATGCATCATTCTGGCTTTTCTACCCTGAAATGGAGCTATTTTGGTTGTGCATGCACCTGTGTACATGGTGGGTGGGGTATGACATTGATAGGGGTACAGGCATGTCACATGGTACTCACCGGTTGATGTGCTGGGCTCTGAGGTGTCCAGGTCCCCAAATCCACACACTGCCTCCGGCTCAAAGGTTTCCTCATGACTTCAAGGGGTGTGGGTGGTGGCACAGATGATGGTCCCCCTCCAGTGCCTCTCATCTCCCGGAGCCTTTCTGCCACCCTCTCCTTGGTCCGGGAGCGGAGGTCATACCACCTCTTCCTTATGTCCTCAATTGTCCTGTGGCTCACACCCAGGGAATTAGTTTTCTCTTGCATTTCCTGCCAGATTTTATTTTTGGTGGCCTCAGGAACAGTGTGGGCTGCTCTCCCAAAGAGCTCATCATGGTGCTGACAACATTCTTCGGTCAGCACCTCAAGCTCCCTCTCAGAGAATTTCATTTTCCTTTTTCGGGGGGTTCCCTCCATGGCTGCTGCTGCTTGTTCAGTGTGAAGACTGGCAGTTATAAAAGGGTGTGGTCCTGCCTCCTCCCAGGTGTATTTGTTAACTTCCTGGCTGTGATGTCATCATCATGTGCCAGGAAGTGTTTCCAGAGTGTTCTGGTGTGCTTTCTGGAGTGTTCTGCTGCACCTGCAAGCAATTTTGAGGGTACTCGCAATTTGCGACACCCACTCGCTAATTGCGAGTTCGTTTTTTGCACACTCGCAAACAGCGACCTCGCAATCTGCGGACTCGCACACAGCGTTGCGAGTCCGGCTGCGAGTCGCTAAATCGGACCGGTTATTTTCCTGGCATACCAAATTGCGAGTCGCATTTTGCGAGTCGCATTGACTCGCAAAATGCGACTCGCAATTTTTATTTTTCCTACATCTGGCCCCACATTCTTTCCCATACACAGGTATCTGCCACTCTTGAAATTATCTCATTCAGACCATGTGAGGAAGTAGCCTCTTTCTATCATGGTTACCCCCATTTTTGGCCTGTTTATCAGTGTTTGTCAGTGTGTTTGTCTCACTGGGATCATGCTAGTCAGGACCCCAGTGCTCATAGTTTGTTGTCTACATGTTAGTATGTTTTACTGTTTTGTCGGTATGCTTGAGAGTGTCACTGGAGTCCTGCTAATCAGTACTGCAGTGCTTATGCTCTCTTTGTTTCCAAATTTGTACTTACATACTAGTAACCCAGTACTCCACTCCAATTTGGCATACTGGACCCCTCCTTATAAGTCCCTACTGTATGGTACCTAGGTACCCAGGGCATTGGGGTTCCAGTAGATCCTGATGGGCTGTAGCATTTCTTTTGCCACGCATAAGGAGCTCATACAAACACTTCTTCAGGACTGCCATTGCAGCCTGAGTGAAATAGTGTAAGCACTATTTCACATCAATGTTTCACTGCACCAGGTCACTTATAAGTCACCCATATGTCTAACCGTCAGACCCTGAAGGCTAGGTGCATAGTACCTGTGTGTGAGGGCACCCCTGCACTAGCAGAGGTACCCCCATGTCATCCAGGCCCATTTTCCAAGACTTCGTGAGTGTGAGGACGCCATTATAAGTGTGCATTACATGTAGGTCATTACATATATGTAGCTTCAGAATGGTAACCCTGAATATGGCCATGTAAGGTGTCTAGGAACTGAAAATGTTACCCACAATCTGATTCTCACATTGGGGGGCCAATTCCATGCACCTTGGGGGCTCCACCATGGACCCCCAGTATTGCCAAACCAGATCTCTGAGATTTCCACTGCAGCCCCAGCTGCTGCCACCTCACAGACAGGCTTCTGCCTTCCTGGGGCTTGGGCATCCCAATCCCAGGAAGGCAGAACAAAACATTTCCTTTGTTACAGGGGTGTTATACCCTCTCCCTTTGAAAATAGGTGTTACAGGCATGGGAGGGGTATCCTCCCAGAGCCTCTGGAAATGCTTTGAAGGGCACCGATGGTACCCTCCTTGCATAATCCAGTCCACACCAGTTCAGGGACCCCCAGTCCCCACTATGGCATGAAACTGGACAAAGGAAAGGGGAGTGACCACTCCCCTGTCCAACACCACCCCAGGGGTGGTGCCCAGGGCTCCTTCAGAGTGTGCCTGGGTTCTGCCATCTTGTTTTCAGGAATGGTCAGGGAGCTCTGGGAGCATCTGAGTGGCCAGTACCAGCAGGTGATGTCAGAGACCCCTCATGATAGGTGCTTCCATGCTTTGGTGACCAATCCCCCTCCTAGGGCTATTTAGGGTCTCTACTCTGGGTGTTTCCTCAGAATCGGTTTTGCAAGATCCCGGCAGGAATCATCTGCAACCTCTGCTTCACCTTCTACCATCGGATCAACCACAGAACTTCTCCAGGAACTCTACAACTGCAACAATGTACCCAAGAATTTTACTACAACTCTGTAAGATCAGCTCCTGCCATCAACTGCAACAGTTTATAGGTTGTGCACTCTCCAAGTACTGCCTGTCTTCATCCTGCACCAGAAGGACCAAAGGAATCTCCTGTGGAGTGACGGAGTCACTTCCCTGCTTCAGCAGGCACCTCTCTGCGACGACCGGTACTGTGGGTCCCCTCTCCTGATGACGAGCGTGGACCCTGGAACACTAGTGGTGGACTAAAGTGACCCAGACTGTCCAAAGGTCCAACCGTCCAAATTAGGTGGAGGTAAGAGCTTGTTTCCCCGAGCCAGACAGTACCCCTGTGTACTGTGTGTTTTGCAGCTCCTAGGGCTTCTGTGTCCTTCTCCAAAAACAATCCTTCATGCACAGGGTAGCCCAGGTCCCCAGCACACTATCCTGTAATGCTCAGCTTTCTGAATTGTTCTCCAGCAGCGTGGGATCCCTCTGAGTAGTGCTGCGATGACCACAATTTGCAACTCCTTTGACCCCATGTCTTGGGACTCCTGTGGCTGCTGCCTGGTCTTCTGAGGGCTTTCTGAAGTGCTGAGAGCCCCTCTGTCTCCTCAGTCTGAGTTGGGACCTCCAGGTCACTCCTGGGCCCAGGTAGTGCCTTTTCCCACGAAACCCGTCTTTTCATGTGAGCCAATCCTTGTTGGCGGAATCCAACAAAGAAAACCAGCCTACATTCTTCTACTCGACATGGGACATTTCGTGCACCAAGCAGGAACCCACAGCTGCCTTCTTTGGTGCATCTCTAACTTTTTCTTCCAACCGGAGATTTCGCTTTTGTACCTTCTTCCGGGTTAGCAGTGGCTCCTGTCCTTCCTGGACTCTTCAGCTGTTCTAGGACTTGGTCCCCTCTCTCTGCAGGTCTTCAGGTCCAGGAATCAATTGTTGGTGTCTTCTAGTCTTGCTTGGTTTTTGCATAATTCCTTATCACAACTTCTAGTGTGTTCTGAGGAAACTTGCTGTACTTTACTCCTGCTTTCCTGGGCTCTGGGGTGGGGTACTTTGCTTACCTTTGGTGTTTTCTTACATTGCCAGCGCCCCTCTACATACTACTCTTTCCTAGTGGGAAACCAACATTCGCATTCCACTATTTTAGTATATGGTTTGTGTTCTCCCTAGGCCCATTGTAACCTATGGTGATTTTCTCTATTTGCACTATTTTCTGACTGTTTACTTATCTGATTTTGGTTACTAGTGTATATTTCATGCATGATACTTACCAACTAAGGGAATATAGGCTATAAGATATTTTGGCCTTGTGACCCTAAAATAAAGTACCTTTATTTTTGCTAACACTGAGTATTGTCTTTATAAAAATGGTTCCTCACTTGTGTGGGTAGGCCTAGTGCACACAACAGGGAATACCAAAACACAACTTGGACACATCACATTTTCCCAAAGAAAATTGACCTGTTTTTTGCAAAGTGCCTAGCTATGGATTTTGGCCTCTGGCTCATCCGGCACCTAGGAAAACCTAGCAAACCTGGACATTTCTGAAAACTAGACACCTGGGGGAACCCAGGATGGGTAACTTGTGGTGCTCCCACCAGGTTCGATGGGTAACTTGTGGTGCTCCTACCAGATTCTGTTACCCAGAATCCTTAGCAAACCTCAAAATTTGACACAAAAACCCCTTTTTCCTCACATTTTGGTGCGGCAAAGTTCTGGAACCTGAGAGGAGCCACAAGCTTCCTTCTACCCAGCGTTCCTGCAGCTCCCCCGATAAAAAAGGTACCTCACTTGTGTGGGTAGGCCAAGTGCCCGCAACAGGAAATGCCCCAAAACACTATGTGGACACATCAAAATTATCAAATACAAAACTACCTGTTTTTGCTGGGGGCACCTGCATTTTTGGTCCTGGGCTCAGCAGCCATCTAGGGAAACCTACCAAACCCAAACATTTCTAAAAGCTAGAAACCTGAGGGAGTCCAGAGAGATGTGACTTGTGTGCATCCCCAGTGTTTTCTTACCCAGAATCCTCAGCAAACCTCAAATTTAGCCCACAAAATCTCATTTTCCCCACATTTCTGTGTGGAATCACTGCACCAGCACAAATATCCTACCACCCAACGCTCCCCTCAGTCACCTAGTAAAAACGATACCTCACTTGTGTAGGTAGGCCAAGTGCTTGTGACTGGGAAGTGCCAAAAATATGTTGAAAATGAGGGGGAACCAAAGTGGGTCCAAAAGGGCAGTTTGAAAAAAAATGTTTTTAGGCTGACAAGTGGGGCAGAATTGTTATCGGAATAGATGTGACAATGCTGGGTGGTAGGAATTTTGTAGATTCCTGCAGATTCCAGAAGGTTCCTTCACAAAAATGTGGGAAAAATGGGTGATTTCAAGCAAAGTTGGAGGTTTGCAGGGCATTTTGGGTAACAAAATGGTGTGGGGTGCATGTGAAGCACACCACCCTGGACTCACACAGATGTTTACTTTTCAGATGTGTCTAGGTCTCGCAGATTTTTCTACATGGCAGCGTCCCAAAGTCCAAAAAGTGCAACCCTCACCATTCCAAGTGGGACTATTTTGAGAGTTACACAATCTCTCATGTCCCAAATGTGAAACCAAAACCTAAAATAATCAAATGTCCTCTTGCTTGCCATTGGGATAAGATCTTTTAGTGTGCGAGGAGAGCTGAAGGACTCTTACCCCCTTCTGTTCATAACTATGCCCATACTAGTTGGTAGCCACCACCCGACTATTTTTAATTTTTTTGTTTTCCCTGGCATCCAGTAGGCTTTCTGCCCCCCCCCGGGAGCAGATTGGGAGTAATTGCCCCATGTGCCCACCGGTGGGCAGAACAACTTTGTCCCCATTTATTTGGCGTGGGGGTATGGCCATACCCCCACTCTTTTTTGGGAAAAAATCTTCCCTGGTCTCTGGTGGGCTTCTTATCCCCGTTAGGGGCAGGTGGGCCTTACAAAAATAGGCCGATCGGACCTAAGGGGGGGGGGGGCAGAAATGGGCAGCAATAATGTGCCCCCAGTGGGAGCAACACTTTCCCAAGGGGAACAGGGACAGGATGGTGATAAGGTGCCCATGTGCCAGTCTGCACACCCTCCATGAATGCACAGGCAGCTCCAGGACAGACTAGGGCCAAGAAGAGATGGGCACATACACCCGGAGGTTATGTTCAGGACAGTCTGCCATGTCCCTTGGTCCACCCCAGATGACCATTATTAGCCAGTGGGTAGCAGCAGCAGGTCATGATATGATGGCGTTGTGAGACTACAATTAGATTGCGCACTGGTCTGTACAGGGTTTGTTTGACGCACTGACAGTGCTTTCTTTGTTCCATATTTACAAAGTGACCCATCTAGGCAGATGCATCACTTTTTGTTGGGGTGCTTCATTTTTTTGCTTCATTGGAATCGGGTGCGTCGCATTAGAATCAATATATGCAAGGTAGGCGTTCCTTCATGAAATCCCCAGAAAAACTGGCGCTGGGGTATTTATGACTTTTTCCAACATTCACAAATCTTTGGGAAGTGAACCACTACATTTCAGATGCGTCAAAATTCGTAAGCCTCTAAAACCCAAATTTAGAAATGGCACATTGGTTGTTGCAGAGGAATTTGACCAGCTGAAGTGACTTGAAACAGTATAATCTTCAATCAGTTCACATCCCCTCAACAGGTAAGTGCACACATAAGGTAGGTTACACAGTAAATCACACATTACACATAATCAATGACTCATGTCATACAAACGAAGGCATAGTGGTACACATAAGTACACCATGGCTACTTGCATGACATCCAGGACCAATGTAATAGAGTGCAAGTTTAGTTTTTCACCCTACAGGTGGCCCAGGCCCAGGGAAGCGGTCCCATCAGTTGCTATTTACAGCACTTCATTAATAGCAGAGCCAACCACCATCACTGCTGCTAGCTCGAGTGCTTCAGATGCACCATGCACCACATCTGTGGGAAGCTCCCAGCCACATAATAGTCTGCTCATCTTCCATCTCTGTGATAACCTCCCAGTCAGGTATCCTCCTGCCTATCAGTGGACCTGTCACAACAGCACCAACACTCCCAGCTGATATGGTCACCAAATCACAGTTCAGACCCTTGATTTGACTCTACAAACCTCCTCTGCTGCTACAGGGGCCCTCACTTGACTGACTCTGAGTATCACCATGACTTCTAGTACTGCCACCATGTATCAAGTTGTGGCTGCTGTGAGCATGCTGGAAGGGGAAAGGAGGAAGATTAGGATGACAGCAAACAATATACTCATGGCAGAGGCAGGGGCAGACACTGAAGCCTGAGCAGCCGATAAAGTTTCACAGCCATGAACAGGTGAGGGATACGTAGCTCAAGGTAGCAGTTCCAGCACCCTGGAGCTGATATCCATACTCATAAAATTGCCAATGCAGGAACATGGCACCACCACAATAAAAAAAACTCAGGGTATCCACAGCAGCCGTTGCTGTTGTTGGAGGAATCTAAGCACAGTCAGTGGCAACATAGCAAACCCACTCCATCTTCCACAACACATTTCTGAGTCAGCTGCAAGGCACTGGCTGCGGATGCTCAGAGACCTGAGGTTGGCACAATGCCAACACATGGTGGACATAGTGGAAGCACAAGCTAATCCAAGGGGATTACACATCATGACAACTGCAATCCTTACGTTTACCAGCCAGATTGCACAGTAACAGTTTAACACGTTGGCAACACTGGAGGGCCCTGCACACACACTACAACAGGGCAATATGAGGAAATTGCTATCTTCACATATGTCTGCTTATCCAGCAGTTGCAGCAGGTGTTCCCCCCTCCAGTTTATCCCCATATTTCAGGCAGGACTCACTTATCAGGTCTTGGAAGTGTTCTGCCTGTTTGTCCGCCTCGCTTAGGCAGATCAGACCTATGTCAAGAAAAGTGGTCTGTTGGGAAACAGCGATGCATGTGTATATATCTGTATATAGTTTGGGTTAGGTTGATAAGAGTATCAGAGGTTAAAAGAAAATCTATTTCGACAGAAAATTAATTCCAAGGTGGCTGTCAGGCATTACAATGCATGCACACAAGTGTGATGATTAATTCATTATGACAAGTTCGTAGAAGTGTGTTATAGTTCCTGCCCATGCATGTGTGAGGACACCATATGTTCATGCACCATGAAGTGGCTGCCATTTTGTTTTTATTTTAATATATCCAGAGTCTTCGAAAATGTATCAGTTAACCACTCTCCATTCTGTTTGGAGTGCAGAGACAGGCAGCAGTGTAACCCATAGTATAGTTGCCTCCGGATCTGGTGTGGAACAGCATGGTCACGTTTGGACTAGGCTAGTGGGCCAATCAGTGGTGTTTTATAGTAATACAGACAACACACACATCATTTTCGTACTTTCTTCTATTGTAAGGCTAGCATTAAGGATACAGATGGTGGCCAAAATAATATTAAATAACTACAAATGCAATTATTATAATTTAAATGAAATAAAGGATTAGATTTCGAGAAAAAAGAAAATAGTGAAAGAATACAATAATTATTCACTTCAAAAAGGAGTAGAAATTAAATTAAAACATGTGTCAGGTATAAATCGATGTGAATAGCATGTGGGAGGAGGTGGCGCTAACTAAATATGTACAATACAGCAATCCTTTGCTCCATCGTGAAATGGCGGTCAAGGACAAAGCACGGAGGAGATGGCAGGAGCAGGAAAGGCAGGCAAGGTATTTGTCCTTAAAGAACGCAACATCACCAGTCAGAACAACCAACGCAGAATGAGTGTATTATACAATTAGGTCCCCAAAACGAGGATGAGCAACAGTATGCTTTATTCATGGAAAATATGCCAGCTCTCCATCCTCTAATTTTTAACCGGGTTTGTGCATTTTTGAGTTCCTGTTTGATGCACATCTTTACAGAGTGAAACTGGCAATGCACCTGGTGGTGATGGGAAGTAGGCCCTGCTTGCACATATTGCTTTACGTCTGCCATCGTGTTAATATTAGATGGTGGCCTGCTTCACTTCTTTCGCCATGGAATGTGAAATTCTTTCACCTACATGATTGGGTCATTACAGGTTTGTAACATTTATTGGTATGCCTATGAAATGTGCTGAAATACATCTAGTGAGGCTGTGTATACAGTGGACATGCACAATTCTATTGGAGTTGCCTTTTAGCAGGTGGGTATATTGGCAATGAAGGAATTTGTGATGACTTGGAATTTTGGGATTAACTAATGAGCATAGTGCCAGAAGGTTCATGATACTCTGCCAAAGCAGCACAAAGAAAGAATTATCTTTTATGCAATACATTTCTTTTCCATGTGACATATAAAAATAAGTAAACACTTGGATTCGAAGCATGATAAAAGGTCTCCAATTCAATTAAACATTAAACACAAATAAATAAGCCTATTTGGCCGTAGAATTTAACAACACATCACTGTAGCTTTTAAACATTTTTGTTTATGTTCGTTGCACTGTCTTCATTATTTAGAGTGTGCTATAACTGCAGCAACATCTTACACTCAGTTGCATCAGGGAGCTTTGGGATGAAAACATCAGTAACCTAAGATGGCCTGGGTGACTAACGCGCCCAGCTGCAGAGCATCAGGTAGTGAGAATAATACTTCTACAGATAGCTAAACATGCCGCTGTAAAAAAAAAAAAAAGGCGGTACATAACTATTTGCTCACGTGCAATGAATTCTAGACCTCCATTTGCGGATGTCCTAAAGGGGCTTGTGGAGGGAGAGGTGGGCAGACAGACTCTGCATCAAGACGCTGTGACAGCTCCAAGAATCTTGACCCTGCTTCACACTTGCCCTGAGTGAAATTAACTATTCAGTAGCAAACTGATCCGAATTTGTGCCTTTCTCATCCCTTAAAGTCATGTTGAAAAATAAAAAAAAAATAGAATGAAATTTATCAGCCACACAATTTAGGCAAATCGTGGGAATTTATGATCGGTTTCCAAAGTCTGTAAAAGTCGGCGGCTGAGTAACCTAGGAGCCTCTAAGACAGTATGGTTTAGCAGCATTCATGGTCCACTTTAACCTGGAACGTCTGTACTGAGGTTCCTTTATTAGGAACAAAGGGTAGTCCTACTTTTTTCTGATACCGATTTAGTTTTGGCAGAAGCCACGCCTCTGCTTAAGCAGATAAAACGCTACTGCTCCGACCATACAGTACTTCTTAAATGTCTTAGGAGTGGCTGCTTCCCACAAAGAGGGTTCACCACACCTGTTCTTCGCCCTCACTGCTGCCCGTGCTATAGTTCATGTGCAGCAGAGCTGAGGCAATCACATTGGGACGGGATGCGGCAATCGCTAGACTGATACTCTCAATTGTGCGGGCAGCTGCAGTGTTGCTGGTCAAACCATAGTCACTGTAGAGGACTTAACAGTCACAAATGTCAGGGTGAAAAGAAACAACATGATCTCTGGATATTTTAGGGGAAACGAGTAGAGTTAAAGGCCTTCTCCAAGATGGTGGCCCAAACCTCCACCTCCATTATCCACTTACTTCAAATTTGATGGGGCTCATTTTAACCCATTGTTGCTAAGCCTCCACCTCCCCCCTGACCACCTCCCCGTGCTAAGCCTTTTTTGGGGTATTTGGGGTAGTTCATGCATAGGCCCACTTAAATTTCTGACCACATAAGCTATCCACACCAAATTTGCATCCTTTTTTTCAACATTGTAGGAATTCTAAAGGTACCCAGGGTTTGTGAATTTCCCTGGTAAGGACCGAGAAATTAGGCAAAATACAGCTAAAATTTGTTTTTGGGTGGGGTGGGGGAATGTGAAAAAGTGCTGCAGAAGAAAGCATCTGCTTTTCCCCTCAAATGGCATCAATGAAGAGTTTGCGGTGCTAAAATCACAATCTTCCCAGTTTTCAGGAGAAGGCATACTAGAATCAGGAAAACAAATTGTTCAACACAGTTTTGGCATTTTACTGGAACATACCCCATTTTCCTATTTTTTGTGCTTTCGACCTCCTTCCAGTTAGTGACTGAAATAGGTGTGAACCAAAGCTGTACTTTTCTGAAAAGTAGACAAAATTCTTAATTCAGCAAGGGGTCATTTTTTTAGCTCCTTCACATTTTTCCCATAGTAAGTAACAGTTGAAATAAAAACATATGGGAATTGAGTTGAAAAAACCAGCCATTTCTGTCTACGTTTTCAACTGTAACTTTTTCCACCTATGGCATATTTACAAATGCAATATAGTGTTACATCTGCTGGACTCTTCTGGTTGTGGGTATATTTAGAGCTTGTAGGTTCATCGCAATCGCAAGATAATCACAGCCCATAGTTGAGCTGCTCCTTCAAATGGGTTTTCTTTGTGTACGGGTATCCAGCAATTAATTTGGCAAAATATATAGAGTGAAAAATAGGTAACAAGGAAACCTATGTATTTCCAAAATGGGCACAAGGTATGGAGTTTAGAAGCAGTGGTTATTTGCACATCTGAACTTGGGGGTATCCATACTAGCACGTGAATTAAGGGCATTTCTCAAAATTACTTCTTTCTTACACACTGTCTTACATTTGGAAGGTGCAAATGCAGAGAAAGGCAATTGTTAATACTACTTGTTCTGATATTCTGTGTTCCCCCAGATAAAAATGGTGCTAAAAATAATTTGCCCCCCTGGGGAGCGGCCCTTGCCCAAGGGGCCACTCCCCTCATGACAATAACAATAAAAAAAACTCCCTGGTGTCTAGCGGGCATTTCTGCTGCCCGATCGCGTGGCGATCGGGCAGCAGAAATGCTCAGAAAGACATCAAAAGAAAGGAAAGGCCTTTCCTTTCCATTGATGCCTATCTCGCCCCTCCACACGATAGGAGGAGAAATGCGATCGCGCGCTGATGACATCAGATGTCACGGGCAGGTCAGGGGGCCGAGTGTGGAAGGGGAAGCGATTCCCCTTCCATCCCTGCACTGGGGGTGCCGAGGGGAGGCTCATGGGAGGAGTGCTAGTGATCCCCCCATGAGCCCGTCTAAGGCCATAACGGTTACATCCTTGTTGCCTCAGCGCCACAGGCAAGGACGTAACCTTGGCTGCGAAGGGGTTAAAAAAATGTGCTTATGCACACGCTTTGGAGCCCCCTCATTCTCTACACGTTTTTGGTCCTCCCCTGACACAGCCACTTACCCACACAATGGAGGTATCATTTTTATTGGGAGTCTGAGGAGAATGCTTGGTGGTGAGAACTTGTGCGGGCGTAGTGATCCCACACAGAAATGTGTGGAAAATGTGATTTCGTAGCTAAATTTGAGGTTTGCAGAGGAACATGGGTAAGAAAACCTTGGAGGATCTATGCAAGCCACACCTCCCTGAACTCCCCTGGGTGTCTAGTATTCAGAAATGTCTGAGTTTGGTAGGTTTCCCTAGATGGCCGCCGAGTCCGGGACCAAAAACGCAGGTTACCCCTTGCAAACCAAGGTTGTTTTGTGATAGATAATTTTGATGTCTCTCCAATACTGTATGTGTTGGGCCATTTCCTGTCGTGGGAACTAAGTCTACCCACACAAGTGAGGTACAATTTTTCTCGAGAGACTTGGGGAAATGCTGGGTGGAAGGATATTTGAGGCTCCTTTTCAGATTCCAGAACTTTCTGTCACAGAAATGTGAGGAAAAAGTGTTTCTTTGGCTCAATTTTGAGGTTTGCAAAGGATTCTGGGCAACAGAACCTGGTGAGAGCCCCACAAGTCACCCCATGTTGGATTCCCCTAGGTGTCTAGTTTTCAAAAAGGCACAGGTTTGGTAGGTTTCCTTAAGTGCCGGCTGAGCTAGAGGCCAAAATCCACAGTTAGGCACTTTCCCAAAAATAGTTCTGTTTTCTTCGGGAGAATGTGATGTGTCTATGTTGTGTTTTGGGGCATTTCCTGTGGCAGGTTACCCCTTGCAAACCAAGGTTGTTTTGTGATAGATAATTTTGATGTCTCTACAATATGTGTTGGGCCATTTCCTGTCGTGGGAACTAGGTCTACCCACACAAGTGAGGTACCATTTTTTTTTAGAGACTTGGGGAAACACTGGATGGAATGAAATTTGTGGCTCCTCTCAGATTCCAGAACTTTCTGTCACAAAATTTGAGGAAAAAGTGTTTTTTTTCGCCATATTTTGAGGTTAGCAAAGGATTCTGGGTAACAGAACCTGGTGAGAGCCCCACAAGTCACCCCATCTTGGATTACCCTAGGTGTCTAGTTTTCAAAACTGCACAGGTTTGATGGGTTTCCCTAGGTACCGGCTGAGCAAGAGGCCAAAATCTACAGCTAGGGACTTTGCAAAAAACACGTCACATTTCAATGTAAAAATGTGATGTGTCCATGTTGCGTTTCCTGTCGCGAACATTAGGCCTACCCACGCAAGTGAGGTACCATTTTTATCGGGAGACTTGGGGGAACACAGAATAGCAAAACAAGTGTTATTGCCCCTTGTCTTTCTCTATAATTTCTCCTTCCGAATGTAAGACAGTGTGTAAAAAAGACGTCTATTTGAAATATGCCCTGTAATTCACATGCTAGTATGAGCAACCCGGAATTCAGAGATGTGCAAAGAACCACTGCTTCTCAACACCTTATCTTGTGCCCATTTTGGAAATACAAAGGTTTTCTTGATACCTATTTTTCACTCTTTATTTTTCAGCAAATGAATTGCTGTATACCCGGTATAGAATGAAAACCCATTGCAAGGTGCAGCTCATTTATTGGCTCTGGGTACCTAGGGTGAAACTACAAGCCCTATATATCCCCTCGATCAGAAGAGTCTAGCAGACATAACGGTATATTGTTTTTCAAAATCTGACATCGCAGGAAAAAGTTACAGAGTAAAACGTGGAGAAAAATGGCTGTTTTTTTTCACCTCAATTTCAATATTTTTTTATTTCAGCTGTTATTTTCTGTAGGAAAACCTTGTAGGATCTACACAAATTACCCTTTGCTAAATTCAGAATTTTGTCTACTTTTGGGAAATATTTAGCTTTTTGGGTTCCAGCATTGGTTTCACACCTATTTCTGTCATTAACTGAAAGGAGGCTGAAAGCACAAAAAATAGTAAAAAATGGGGTATGTCCCAGTAAAATGGCAAAACTGTGTTGAAAAATGGGGTTTTCTGATTTAAGTCTGCCTGTTCCTGAAATTTGGGAAGATGGTGATTTTAGCACCCCAAACCCTTTGTTGATGCCATTTTCAGGGAAAAAAATCACAAGCCTACTTCTGCATCCCTTTTTCCCATAAAAAAAAACAAATCACTGTATTTTGGATAATTTCTTGGTCTCCTTCAGGGGAGCCCACAAAGTATGGGTACCTCTAGAATCCCTAGGATGTCGGAAAAAAAGGACCCAAATTTGGCGTGTGTAGCTTATGTGGACAAAAAGTTATGAGGGCCTAAGCACCAACTGCCCAAAACAGCCAAAAAAAGGCTTGGCACCTGAGGGGGAAAAGAACTGGCAGAGAAGGGGTTAATACGTTTTTAGGCTGATTCTGCTTTAGGCACCCCACAAATGGGGTATCATTTTTATCAGGAGGTCAAGGGGAACGCTGGGTGGTATGACATTTGTGCCAACCTGGTGACCCTATAACTTCTGCAGCAATCCCCAAGCAGGAATTCACCAGGGAGGTGTACCATTGGAAAGGGAATATTCTCCCCTTTCCAATGATATCTCTCCCGTCAGTCACGGTTCTCGGGGAGCTGAGATAGCCCCCTGAGCATTGAGGCAGTGAAGATGGAATGAGCTGAATTCACTTTCAATTTCAGTGAAATGACGTCAGTGTGCCGTGCGCGCTGATCATCATTTTACTGAAACAAAAGTAACAGCCTCGGGAAATAAGGAAGCTCTCCCCCATCTCCGGAGGCTGGTTCTCTTTAGAAGAAGTCCCTCTGGTGCCCGCACTAGAGGGATTTCAAGTGCCATGTGACTGGACAGTGAAGAGCTGACAACGCACATGACCACTGTAGCGCTGGAAAGCTCCTGGCTGCCCGACACACAGAATAGGTTAACATACAGTACAAATAGCAATTCCACCACTAATTTGATAGCATCACTACCTCCTCCCTGCATCTATATTAGTGACCTAAGAGTTGTGGTGGGAGTTTGGTACAGAAAGGCCAGATCTTCAGTCCTTCTGCGAAAAGGCAGTAGCAATGTACAATTTCTCAGTGACTCAGGAAAAGAATTCCACAGCTTAGGGCCCAGATAGGCAAAATAACGCCCTTTCATACAGGCCAAATGAAACCCTGGCACAGTAAACAAGGCACGGTTCATTGATCTCACTGAGTGAGTCGGCTGATAAGGCTTCACCAGCTGCTGAATATAGATTGGTCGTAGTTCAGCTCTAGCCCTGAACATATAGCATATGGCTTTGAACTTAATGCAGTTGGAAATCTTGACCCAGTGCAATTCACAGAGAAAATGCGAGTCTGAGGCAAATTTTGGAAGCTGATACAAAAGCCTGGCAGTTGCATTCTGAGCTATCTGTAGCTGATGGACCATTGTAATATCCGAGCCCAGATACAGCACATGGCCATAGTCTAGTCGCAATAGAATTAGGGCCTGGATCACTATCCTCTCAGCTGAGGAGGGAATCAGCCAAATTATCTTTTTAAGCCATTTGAGTACTGTGAAACAAGTGGCAGTCACCTTATCCACCTATGGCTTAATGGATAGACTCTCATCTGGGAGAAAGTACAGAAAGCCACAATTCTGGCAAGTGTCATGGACTCCAGATGGAAGAGTTCCTGCCCAGAGCCATGACCTCTGTTTTATCACAAGCAAGTTTTTCTTAATCTAGCACGAGATTCTGCCAGGGCCCAGGTTAAGATTGGATGGTCCATCTTTTGTTGCTGATGACAGAGTAAAGATGATCTGTGTGTCATCGGCATAGGAAAACAGAGTCAGGCCACAATCCACACTATATCCATTAAAGGGTGGACATAGATATTAAACAATAATGGGCTCAGAACTGAGCCTTGAGGGACTCCTGAGTTTAAAGCTCATGGCTCAGACCTGGTGCTTGATGAAAAGACTTGGAAAAACTGATCTTTTGAAAAAGAGGTAAGCCAATTCAAAGCTGAGCGTTCAAGACCTACCAACACGTCTTTCCACCGGGATCGAGTGGGATACAGCATAGATGGCCATGCTAAGACCTAACCAAATAGGTGGCTTCCATACTGAGTCCTGCCCTAAAACCTGAATGTGAGTGATTAAGAAAGTTTTGAGTATTCATATACAATTAGTACAAATAGAAAGGAGAGTGCACTATGTACACTTTTACAAATGTAGAGATAGATATTTTGAGAATGATTCACAAAGGAAAGTAAGAGTATGTAAAAGAGTACTCCTATAACACTACTTCTTGTACTCATAAATGCTTTTGTTAATTAGGCCCTATAAATGTAGGATTACTACAGTATTTCCAGGAGGCTATGTTTAAGCAAATATTCATGTAAATGTCCTAGAGGGCATCATTCCTAAGTTTCACCTGCAAAATCTCTAATAAATAATGAAAAAAAACTTTAAAAGGGATTAGTGCCCGCCCGTTACTTATCATGGTTTAGCTGCAACATCACTCTCATTCCCTTGCTTCTCATTGGGCAGCACCTCCTGCTTTCCTGCTTTTACTTTCTCTTCCTTTCTTTCAGTCTTCCATAGAGCTTGGGCCAAGTACAGTTTTCTGTCAGCAGCAAGTGTCCTTCCACTGGCTGCCCACTTACAGAGGTACCTTTTTGTTACTTTTAAACTAGCACTCCATAAGAGTGTAGGGGCCATATTTATACTCCATTAGTGCAAAATTTGTGTCTTTTTTTATGCAAATTTGGCACAAACTTAACTCCATATTTATATTTTGATGCTAGACATGTCTAACGTCAAAATATTGGAGTTAGAGCCATTTTTTTGATGTGTGAACCCACCTTGCGTCAATGAGATGCAAGATAGATGTTCCCATCCAAAAACATGGTGTAATCCCCATAAGGCCATATTTATCCGCCTGTGCTAAACTGACGCACGGGTGGGAGGTGGATCTAAATAATGGTGTTAATCAAGCTTAGCACCATTATTTAACAACTCAGTCAGACCAGGCATTAGGGGGCATGTGTACCCATTACCATGGTTAATGGCCATGGAATGGGTCCACATGTTTCCACTCCAAGCCCTAGGAACACTCCACCCACACCAGAGGGACACCAGAGGATGGGGGACCCTGCCCAGGAAACAAGGGTAAGTATAGGTGAGTATTTAAAAAAATTAATTTACCAATAAAGTGCCATTGGGGACCCTGACGTGGGGCCCCCTGCATGGCACTGGGTGCAATGGCCATGCTCAGGGGGCACTGGTGCCCTGTGCTGGCCATTGGGGTGGTGGGCATGACTCCTCTCTTTTCTAAGACAGGAGTCATGTGTTATGGATGGTTGTGCGTCATGAAATTACGCTAGGCTGGTTAGAGGCATTTTTTTGCCTCAACCAGCCTAACATAATTTCTTGACGCACCACCTCCTATTCCCATACAGCCACCCCCACCCGGCTAGCGTCATTTTTGTTGACGCAAGCCTATGCTTGTGCCATTCCATAAATATTGGGCCCGCTGCTGCTCAGGAATGGTGCAAGCCGGCACTAAACTTTCTGGTGCAAAACTGTGTTAGTGCAGTTTTGCACCAAAAAGTTTAAATATGGCCCTAAGTGTTTTCCAACGCAGTCTATTCATCCCAATCCCCTACTCCCTCCCATCCTTGCTGCTTGCCCCACCCCCTCACCTCTTCCCACTTTGCCAGTGCTTCCTAGTCTCTCTCACACCCTCACACTTGGTAGTTGCTTGCCCCACCCCTCCCCCAGTAACCTTCTTTCTTGCCTCTACCCCTTTTTATCCTTTGCTTGCCCATGTCCAGTCTCATCCCTCCCGCATCCAGCTTCTTTTTCCCCAAATCAGAAAAAACAAGAGGTAAGACACCGATTTATTTGTTGCTTGCCCAGTCCCTCCCACCCACTCTTGCGTCGTTCCCACCCCTTTCCATGTTCTTCTTCTCCCTCATTTGGTAATTAAAAAATAGTGCTTGGCAACTTCTAGGGGAGGCAGACAAGGTAGACTTTAAAAATAAGCACTGGCAAATTCATTAGATTTTGGCTAAGTGAGATCCATTGGCTTTGTCAATATCTTTTAGACATGTCGCACAGCAACGCAGGATGCTGTGCAGCATGGCTTACAGTAATAAAAGAGTGCTATGATGTGGCCAGCACTGGCCACATCATTGTGCTATTATTTTCTTTACGTTCACCTGGTGTATAACATGTCTAAAAACACAGACAAAACTAATAGATGCTGCATAGGAGAAACCTGTTGGCTTTGCCAATGCTTGTTGTACTTTGCTTTGCAAACTGGGAATTCTGTTTTTAATTTTGTTTCCAAGTTAAAACATTTTAGTATTATTATCCACTTTTGTACCTGTGTCACAAGACTTAAAGGAATCTGGTATCTGTACATTTGAAGAAATCATAATCTAAATGTACACATTCTCTGCATCTCTACGATGATTTCATAAGCTTTCAAAATGAGAAGTTGGCTCAACAAATCCTTTTTCCATTTTCACATGTTGTTAGAGCTTAGGACCAGCGAAGGCCGCCACAAATCTCTAAGGGAGGAGGGGAGTGGTGGGCAGGGGAAGGGACCATGGGGGGAAATAAAATAATAATTTTTTTAAAAAGTATGGTTCTGACAACGACGACACTGCCTCTGCTTATCGCCTCGCTCCTTTGCCCTCCTGGGACACCAGCAGAGGCTCCCCATGCAATCCTAGTACTGCTCTCATGCTATGCCTAGCATGAGAGCAGCATCAGGATTGGTCTGCAGCTCAGAGAGTGCACTGTGGCTGTGCAGGTTCTCCAACCTGGCTGTGCAACTCAGTCAGGTTGGAGGAATCTAAGTACACATGTCATTTTGGCTGGCCTAAGACTAAAGGCCAAACTGACAAGAACACTTAGTGCACTCCACTCCTCCTCTCCCTTCCCCCTCACAGCCCCGCCACTCCCTGCACATGCTGTCTGAGCCAGCAGCTGAAAAATAAAACAATAGTAAAATATTGTTTTATTTTTCAGCTGCTGGCTAAGCCACTGGGGCAACGCTGCTTCGCCATTGAGACGGAGCGGCCCCTGCATATGACTCCCAATGTTGTGAATTTAATTTAAAACAGGATCCACAGCATCCAGAAGAACATTCCAAAAGTGAGAATTGTTGAGTGTATGGACACATTTGGTCTGCCTAATTCCTTTTATGGACCTACAGTCTGCATGACTATAGTGGACAAATTTCCACACTGCTCAATACATAAATCATTCACTGTGTATGATCAACAGATGGGTGTCAGGGGAGGTGTGATTTCAATTATAGCTTTCATATCATCCTTTGCAACCTTAAACAACCTCTTATGAGGGGTTATGTAAGACCTTGGTTCCTCTCGCTCGGTCATCCAAATATCAGTATAAAAATATATAAATTAGACAATATCAATCAAACAAATATTTTAATATTGTTTCTAATAATGAAAAACATTTTAAAATATTTTAAATGAGAAAGTCCTTTTATTTAAATGTAATAAATAAATAAATAAAAAATAAACAGTACAAAAACATTAATAATACGTTGAATCAAGAAACAAAATAATTCACATATAAAACCAAATCTGTTCACTATACAAGTATTATTAAAAAACATATTAAAAACAATACCAACCACTACAAGAAAATAAATATTACAACACATATAAAAAATACAATAAATGAAATGTTATAAATGTATTAATAGAACAACATTGCAGCAAATACACACATTCAAAAGTAAAAGAGATACACTGAAGACCACTAAAAAAGTGATAACTGAAAACAACTTCAAACGGGACACAAAGGCCCTGATTATTAGTTTGGTGAATGGGAACACCCGTCTGCCAAACTCCCAACAGGGAGGCAGCCACTGTAGCAGCGACCTCCCCACCGTGCCCATTATGACTTTGTCGCAGGGCTGAAGGGCAGAAAAAAAGATTTCTGCTCGGCAGCCCAGCGGGAAAGTGGCAGCAGCATCATCATCAGCTTTTAATCAAGCTGGCAGCAATGCTGCCGCCCACATGGGGCACCAGCACCCTCGTCATTTGGAGGAGCCATGAGAATTAGACGGCATTGATTTGGTGGTTCATTTAGAGCGATGATGCCGAGGTTGCGTGATTGGTTGCGGGTGTGGGAGGCTTCCGAATGCTGAGGGCGACCATGAGTTGTCCCAGGAAGAGGGGATGGAACCTAGGATGAGGACCTTGGTTTTGTCAGAGTTGAGTTTCAGGCAACTGTCCTTCCTCCAGGCGGCGACTGCCTTCATTCTGTTGTGGAAGTTGCTTTTGGCGGTTGTGGGCTCTTCATTGAGGGAGATGGTCTGCTGGGTGTCCTCCGCGCAGCAAATACTGTTGAGTCCATGGTTTCATATGATGTTTGGAAGTGGGGTGAAATGATGTGAGTAACACTTTTCTTATGTTCAAATTTACTTGAGTTTATTCAAGATAAAGATGTCATGAAACACCCCAGCCAACAGACGTCTTCTCTCTCCTTCAACTGTCAGATTTCCCCTAGTTACAGTCACCGGGTTCCTCCTATGACATACATTCTACACAAAGATTCTACATACAGAATGCAGGATGCCACATGGGGCTATGTAGATGTGGAAGAGGGTGGGACTGAGAGAAGAACCATGAGGAACTCTGCAGCTCATCTTTGCAGGTTTTGAGGAGAATAGTGGGAGCCTAACATCTGGGTTCAGCCAGTGAAGAAAGAGCGGATCCGCTCTAAGGCTTTGTCGTGGATGACGGTATTGTGGAGTCTATTGCAGAGGGTGTGGTGGGAGACGATGTCCAAGCGCAGGAGAGGTCTAGGAGCATGAGTGCTGTGGTTTCGCCTCAGTCGAAGAGAGTGCAGATGTTATCTGTTGCTGCGAGGAGTGCTGTCTTGGTGCCGTGGTTGCTTCTGAAGCCACATTGGGAGGGGTCCAGGGTGTGGTTGGTTTCGATGAACTTGGTGAGTTGGCTGTTAATGGCCTTCTCAATGACTTTGGATGGGAAGGAGAGCAGTGAGATGGGTCTGTAGTTTTTGAGGTCCGTCGGGTCAGCAGAGGGTTTTTTCAGCAGGGGGATGATTTCTGTGTTTTTCTAGTCTTTTGGGAAGGTGGCGGACTCGATGGAGCAGTTGATAGTGCAGCATAGTTTAGGGGCGATGGTGGCACCCTTTGGGTGTGGTGTTTGTGGGTGGAGTGGGCAGGTCTTGGGTTGCAATGCTGTCATGGATGTCTAAGATCTTGCAGAGGTGTGGGTGACAGAGATGTGGTTGCTGGCAGAGAAGAGGGGATGGAGTGTGTGTCCTGCAGAGTGAGTTGGGGAAGTGACCAGTTGTTTGAGTCCTAGGGTGGCAAGGTTCTCCAGTAGGGATGATGTGTTGTGGTCATTGAGGTTTTCCAGGTAGAAATTGAGGTCACCAAAGAGGAACTAGTCCATTGAGGTGAGGGCATGGTGTGCGATTAAATCAGCCATTAACTGAACTGTCGCAGAAGGTGGTGTTCAGGTTAGTCTGGATCTGGAAGTGGAGGTGCTCCATGTCAGGAGAAAGGTCATCAAAGCTGGTAGTGAGGCAGAGTGTATTTCTGTGAATGATGGCGATGCCTCCTCCCAGTCGGTTGATGCAGTACTTATGGATGATTTTGTAGCCATCAGGAATGGGGATGGCTATGTCCGGGACTGAGGTGGGGCCATCCAGGTTTCGGTGAAGAAGTCGACGTCTAGAGGGATGGTGTCAAGCCAGTCCCAGATCTCCACTGCGTTTTTGATGAGGGAGCAGGTGTTGAGTAGGATGCAGCTGAAATGGCCAGGGCTAGGTTAGCCAGTGGTCGGAGGGTCGGGTGAGCGGAGTGAGGAGAAGATGCAGTTGTGGCAGGTGAATACGCCTTGTGTGTCCTTTGGCGATGCAAGGTGGCAGATGGTGGATTGTCCAGTGTTGAGGGTGTGGAGGGTGCTGGCATCGTAGCAGTGGAAGGTGCGAGGACTAGGGTACATGGCGCTGGGCGTGGTCCAGGTGCAGACAGGTGAAGATGGGATTGCCTTTCGTGCGGCAGTGGTGCAGTGCGCAGTGTCCGCCATTAAGAAGATTTTCAAATGGATCCCCATTGATTCCAGGAAACAGTCACCCAGGCATTCGTCAGCAGCAAGTTAGACTACCGCAACACACTCTATGTAGGCACCACCCAAAAACTCCAAAGGAACCACAGAAAATCCAGAACGCCTCAGCCAGACTTATCCTGGACATCCCTTGCCGCAGCTCCATCACCGCTCACCTGAGAGACTTTCACTGGCCCTCAGTTAATACAAGAATCACCTTCAAGCTCCTCACGCATGCCTACAAGGCCTTCCACAACATTGGACCTCAACCACTGCCTGTCCTTCTACATGCCCACCAGACACCTTTGCCCCCCCCAAATACTCCCTCCACAACCCCAAGGATCTTCAAGAACTCAGATGGAGGAAGATCCTTCTCTTACCTCGCTGCTCAGATCTGGAAAGCTCTTCCGTTACACTTCAGGCAATCACCCTCACTGCCTTAAATCATGATGGACCTCAAGACCTGGCTGTTTGAATGAACTGCCCTTCCATTAGCACCTTAAGGCCCTTACAGGTTATTGATTAGCTGTTCTCTAGAAGAACCTGATTGATTGGTTTGATTGAGTGATTGTTCCCAAAGATGAGGACTTCCACCTTATCTGTGTTGACCTTCAGACAGTTATCGTTCATTGAGTCAGCAATGTTCATTATACAGCTGTGGAAGTTGGCTCTAGTGTTGGAGGGGTCAACTGGCAGCAAGATGATGAGCTTAGTGTCATCTGCTTAGGAGATGCATTGAGCCTGTGAGATCCGACAATGATGGCCGGAGGGTCATGTATGTGTTGAAGAGGGTGGGGTTGAGGGGGATACTTGGGGGACTCGCAGATTATCTTCATGTGTTGACGTGAACTGTGGGATACTGATATGAAGTAATCTCCAACAAAGCTAACACCATAAGTCACACTTACTACACCTACCCACACTCTCTACCCCTAAAACGCTAAAGAAAAGCTTAAAAAAGGTCCTACCTTGTCCATTGAATAGCAACAGGGAACCGTGATCGAAGCAAACAAAATCAACCATTTTGAGCAAGGGGTTGGGCATTAAAAAGTTTACATTGAATAGTCTCCCTCTAATCTAAATTTATTTTGGGGAAGGTGTTGGACACAAAAGTATTCAAATTAACTCTTCTTGCTCCAATGTAAATCATTTTGAGGAAGGTGGTAAGCACTAAAGGGGCTAAATTTACTTCTTGTACTCAAATATAAACCATTTTGGGAACTGTGTTGGATAACAAAGGGGTTAAATTTACTTTTCCAACCAAGATATAATCCATTTTGATGAAGGTGTTGGACACTAAAGGGGGTAACATTTAGGGCCTCTTTCTAAGTTTGGCGGTCCCTGGACCGCCATGGCGGAGGTGGCAGTTCGAGTGCCGTTGGGATGGCAGTCGGACTGCCATATTATGAGTCATGCCGGCAAAAAACCACTGCAGTCCCGCCGGCAGAGCCAGGCAGCACAGTGACTGATGGGCCAACTACCAGATCTCAGATGCCGGAAACCAACAGTATAGAGTGAGACACTGACCTGCAGGCAGCCTTACACGTCCAATGCTGCCATGAAGCCCATCACACACATCCCACTGCTCAAAGAAAGACCACCAAATCAACACTACGGTGGACGCTACTGACCGTAAGTACACACACCTACCTAAATCATTAACCTTAATAACAGATATTAGTGCCATTGTCCACATCATATGGGGGCACGCCACAGGCATCAAGTAAACGTTACATCCTGTACACAGTCCAAAACACACATTATGACGGGCACATCCACAGTCGCAATACACCCCATTTCGGCAGCCCACTCACACTGCACTGCAACACTACACAAAAACACAGGCCACACATCTCAGACACAGGGACAGTGAAGGCTACACAACATTGTCTCATATATTACCAAAAGCACACAAACATCACATATACAGCTACATCTCACACACTCACATTTTACTCTGGCCAGGGACTGTCATCACGGACAACACACATATGTATCGATGTGGCATGGAACACAAACAACACTAATATTTAACAGCCCTGAAATGGACACACACATCACATATCACAGCACATTGGAAGGACAATGGCATGCACAATACAGAGAGAGACAAATAGACAAAGATCACTATGCTAACAATACCTGAACAACAGGGTTTAGGGCATCAGAAAAACTCAAAGAAGGAGGCTGCATTGGGACACATCACATTGCACAGACCACTCAAACAACATGTGCAAAGGAACTGGCCCTATATTTGTCACAGGGACAAACAGTACTAGACCCAAATGTCATGCCTATCTATTCAAAGTAGAAGTGCAAGTCAACAAAGCATATACAACTCCAAATGCATGGGACATACCTTTACAGGAACCAGCTGCAAGGGACACAGACCTAAATGAACGCATGCACAGTCAATTGCAAAAAGAGGTAGCACAATTGAACACACTGCATATCAACACAAAAAAAAAACTCAAGCTGACACACATCAGATGAATACATAAGCCATATCGGGGACAAGTCTAACACCATACATGCTCACATTGGACAACACAAGATGAAATACTTACCACACCAAACAGTACACAATGCTGTGTCACCACCATTGTATTTACACCCACATATCCATTCATACAACACATACTCTTGCCTTAGGGGACACCAGCACTGCCCACAAAGTCACATACTGCAAACAACAGCACATATATCAGCAAGCAGTCTGAAGCACACACAACTGTAGTCACAAAACACAAGTCACGCAGGAACAACATAAAGGTAGAAAAGGAATTGCAGGATAAATGTATACCAAAGGGTTTATTTTTTAAGAAAATGTAAAATGTCCAAGGCCTTTGGCCAGTCCATGATCAAATGTTCCTGCACATCACTACACTCACACTTGACTCCTTAACTACCAGGGAACCTCCACAGGAAGGGGCATCAAGAGGGTAGGCAGGCACCTCAGGGATTATCTGGAGAGGGCTGGATTTGGGGGGGGGTTGGGCTTTGAGGGGTGGTCTTCTTTTTTGGAGGGGTGGACTTCTACTTGGGGAAAGATGTATGGGTGCTGGCAGGTGGGGGTGCAAAGGAGGCCTTGGAGGTCGAAGGGACGGTCTGGGAGCTGGGTGGGGTCCTCTTGTGTTTGGAACAGGGGTTGGAGGCAACAGGGCAAAGATCCAGGTCAAACAAAAATACTTTCTTAGAGACACAGGGATGGACATCAGAAAGGGGTCAGGATTTGCAGGTTGAGGAAGTGGTTGTAGGATGTGTGGTATGGATGACGTGGGTGCGTGCTTCTGGGTGGTAGGCTTGTGTGTGGTGGGTGTCTTTTGGGTGGGTGAGTGAGTGCGTTTGTGTTTCTTGGGGGTACGGGAGGTGTAGGTGCCAGGGGATGGAGTGGTGAATGTGTGTTTGTCTACTGGGGGCGGTGACTGCGGTTATGCTGGATGTGGTGGATGTCTGTGTGTTTGTTGTTATGGTTTTTGTGGGTGTGGTACTTGTGGTAGATGTCTTTGGGTATGATGGGTGTGGTAGGTGTGTCTCCGACTATTGGTGTGGTGCCTGTGGGTATGCTGGATGTCATGTGTGTTACAGCGGGGGTCGTGGGGGTGTCCGGGGAAGTTGTGACTGTTGTTGTATCTGTGGGTGGCTGTTGTTTGTGCGTGTGCTGGTGTGTTTTGTGATGCTTGTTTTTGTGTGTGCTCCTCTTGGCTGTTGATGTGGATGCCTGTGAATCTGTCTGTGTACTTTAGGTAGGGGAAGGGAGGACTTGAATTGGGAAGCGGAAGTTGGAGGGGGGGTGGAAGGTGGGGGGTGACAGGCTACCATCAGAGAGGAGGAGAGAGCCTGAAAAGATCTCTTTAGGCCAGCCATTGCACCATGAGTGCCTTCCATTAGTGCATTCGTTTGTTGTAGTTGAGTGGCCAATCAGGATAGCAGTCACAATTGCTAACTGATCCACAGAGATAGTTTTCAGGAGTCAATAGAATCCTAACTGTGGGCAGCAGTGGTAACAGGGGCTCGGGCGGAGGTGCCTGCGGCAAAGGAGATGCCGGGCACTGCCAACTTGGTGGGGAGCAGGAGGGAAGGCAGTGATAGAACAGGGGGTGGTGGACAAGGATGGTACAGGGGTTGACCTGATGGGTCCACCACCACTAGGAAGTGGCTAGTGGAGGAGGAATCCTATGATGTTGAAGATGTAGGTCCAATCTACCCCAATCCACTCCTCTCAGCCTTTGGGCCACTGGGTCCCTCTGTGTCAGTGGTGTCTTGAAACGAGGTTCTGTGGCCAGATTATTCCCCACTTGGCTCTGCACTGTCTCCTCCACTTGCTGGTGCTGATGCTGCCAAGACAAAGGGGAATACGGTCATCACAAGTCCATGATCAAACTTGAACAACAGTTCTGATTAGCAAACATTACCATGATGTCAAGTAGGCCCCAGCAATAAACTCCACCTAAGTTGCCCATACATGCGCCACACCATATGCATGCATGCATTCTGAATTATCAACATTTGCCCACAAGAAATTGTGGTTCTCAGACAACTACAATTGCATGGCTGAATCTGTGTATTCACAATAACCATTCAACAACTAGAAGACCTCATCACCCTCAAAGCTCTGCCCCATGGAGTAGACCTCAGTCACCTGGTGGCTTACAATAGTAGGCCAATACAAAGTCCATTTCCACAGATCCCACACAAAGTCATGCACATATCTATTTGTCACATACATAATGACTTAACAATAAGAAATGATGCTCCAAAATTCAGCCATGTAGATGAGAAAAGTAGCCTGGAGAAGTCGACATGGACATACCCATGTCACACTGGAAACATATAAGCAATGTACACTTAACCAAGTGATATTTATCCGAATAGATTCAAGATGGTAGTATTAATGTTGCTCTGGTAGGTCACACATGTGGCATGGAAATGTCCAATATGTCAGGGAGAGATGTCCCCAAAATACACAACACAGTGAATCCGAAACCCCTAGGATAATCATCACTAATGTTTGGCACCCCTCACAATGACATTCTCCTAGTGTTTCAGTAGAATCCATTAGTCCTTTACATGTTGGTGAGACACAGACGTTGCAAGGACTTTTAGAAGGCCCTCAACAGGATGCCCAGTAGGAAGCTACATCACTGTCCCTATCTTGGTCATGCAAACCCAGATGTCTGTCTGTGGATGAATGCCTGTACCCAAACACGTGTCCAAAACATTACTGAAAGTCACTCCATGATGCATGCCAACTGTCAGGGCACATACCTTACCCATTACACATGTGCAGTGTATTTTTCCACCAAATTCCACATCAAGGTCATAGCTATTCATATTGTGGCTCTAAACTCTAGGCCTACCTGTGATGTCCCTCATTACTCATACAGTTGTACTTGCCACATTACATGCTATGATGCATAAGGCAATGTGTCAGACAATGCTCAATGGTGATACACACCTGTATGTGACACAACCTTAAACGTAACCCCATTGAAAATGCACTATTCCATAAACAGTTTACCATGCACATATATGTGAGGAAATACAGACATCATTCCATCTACATAGGTAGACCATGCATGAAACTGCAGCTTACAAATGTTTTCTAAAGAGAAATGGACACATGCTGACATGTAGGCACAAGGTATGTTAGCAACAATTATGGGGCATAATTCA
This sequence comes from Pleurodeles waltl, assembly GCF_031143425.1. Taxonomy (NCBI): domain Eukaryota; kingdom Metazoa; phylum Chordata; class Amphibia; order Caudata; family Salamandridae; genus Pleurodeles; species Pleurodeles waltl. Next base: position 327,492,369 of record NC_090447.1, on the reverse strand, counting down.
TGCCAATGGACATTCCCCACGTGGGTCCCTTGCTCACTGTGCCACTGGATTCAAGCTAGCCTAGCTGATGAAGGGTAATACTCTGAAGCTGGTCCTAGGATGCTTTTTTCCGGTCCAGGGAGGACCTGGCCTGGCAGTTTGGGCTGGAATGTTCCCATGGGGAACAGGGTCAAGACTGATTTGCATATGGCTGGGTCCAAACTGGGGTGGCATGGTGAGCAAAAGAACAATGGATTAAACCCATATCTGTGACTGGGGGTGAGTGTTTGAAAAGTTTCAACACTCCGTCCATCATCCTTTTGTGTTGCTAATGATCATATTCTCCTGGGCAGCTTACAACGAGACACCACGGACCCACACCCTGCCAGCAAACCACAATCCTTGCATGTACTACAAGATATTTGTGACACACGCGTGCTGCGAGACCCTTGGCGCATCCACCACGCATCTCCACTGATATATATATTTTACTCTGCTCCCCACAATACATGGTCACGCATAGATTTCCGGCTACTATTGACTACAGCGATGCATTGGCTTGAGTCTATTACACATCTTCCGTGCACCCTTTCCGATCATTCCCCGGTTAAACTGACATTTCACATCCCTATCATAGGGAAGATTCCAGCGCCCATGGTGCTTTCCTGCCTTGGTACTGCACAACGAGGTAATCCGTACTGAGCTGGGTACTGTGATCACGGAGTACTAAGGACTGAACAAGGACTCAGTTACCTCATGTCATCCTTTGGAAGGCCTTCAAGGCATTTATCAGGGATGTTTACATTGCAAAACATTTCAGGGTGCTTAAGGATATACACAGGAGCATTGCTTGGGACAAAGCTGCATTAACTGAACTGAACAGGGAAGACACACAGCACCTACTCCGACCTCAACTTCATAAATGTGACTCTCTATTGGAGGTACTTTGTGACCTGGTGAAATGTAAGGTGAATTACCCTGGCAAGTATGCTGGGGCGCTTTGCCATTGTGGTTCTAAAAATTCTGGACCCATGTAATTTACTTTGCCACAGCAGTACGATTTTAGTATCAAAAGACCGATAATGACTAGTACACTAAGCATGAGCATTTTCGCTCAATTCCAGCAGCGTTTTCACCTCGAAATCGCCATTTTCGTCCTGCACTCGTGGCTCTCATTTTATACACGGCAGCCATTTTTAAAAGTTGCCCTCACATAGGCTTATAATACAGTCAGATTTGATTCCAAGGACACGTACACCTTGATTGACTTTTCTCTGACCTGAGCAAGCTGGAACCATTGCCTCAGGCCAAACCTGTTTGGTCAGTCCCTCTCCCAGTGGCCGAATCAGATAGCATCAAGGCACACCATGCCATAAAACCCTTATTATCGCTCACACACCCTGCCTAATCTTGCTCACACCTGCACCTGCTCTTTTCTTCTTCTTACTTTACGAGGGGGAGGTGCCCGTTTTTATTGGGGGTCCACACTTATCTGATGTAAAATACTAGGCCTTGCCGGGTAATTTATTATGGGTTGGATGACATGAAATATGAGGTTTCATCATGACACTGTTTTTTCCTTTGTAGTGAAAACATGTGAGTGACCAACCAAAATGTGAAGAATGTTTGCCTGAAGCTTAAAAAACGGTATATAAGGAAACCTGACTTTGCATTGAAACACAGTCTCCTGAGAACATACAAACCGTGCTGTTGTACTTCTAGGACGCTTGTTACTTGGTTGCAGCCAATAAATTCGATCTTTGACTTCACCTAGAAGACTCTGAGTTTCTGTGGTCTGAATCAGGAAAGTACCCAAGGTCTTTGGGTGTACCCTGGCACCACTGGGTTACCGGATCAGTACCGGTTCTGAATAACCCAGTACCTCAGTTGGCGCCCAACGTGGGGCGATACCAGCGGTACCGGTCCAAGCCTGAGGTCCGTAGGGAGCTTCGTGTGAAAATTCTGGAGGAAGGCCGCCACTTCATCGACCCCTGCATGTCGACGTGGTCCGAAAGTCTTTGCTGCGAGGTTCCCCGCTTCCCGACGGCTACGAAGGACTGCTGCCCTGGCTATCGCCCTGATTTGGACCCTTGATGTTTGGTAGAGCGAAACGATAAGACGAGTCTTCTGGTGACGTCATCGATATTTTCAGTTAAGTATAAGTGGAGCGTCTCCCAGTCCTTAGTTGGACACTTGGTTTGGTCCTTAGTTGGACATTTGGTTTGGTATCCCTTCGGGATCACTTTGATTTGGAACTTGCAAGTACCAAAGCCGAAGGACTCGTGTATTCAAAAGACTATCGTAAACGATAATCCTTTGAAGTTTGAAGCTAGACTAGTGAGCGAAGATGCCTGGTCTTAGCAGACTTGGAAATTTGTTTTGTCTTGGTTGTAAAAGGGACTCCTGGTTGGAGGACTCATGTCCGGTTCCTCCGATTGGAACTCCAACCTATGAACTATATGTGAAGCACGGAGTGGGCCCCATCACGTTTAATAAAGTATGGGTCCGCTATTCTTGGAAATAAATGTCTGTGAGGCTGTTTTTGCAGTTTTTTGGAACACTATTGAGAAAAGTTTTCTTTTCTCTTGTAAATATGACTTACAACTAGGATCTGCAAACGGTTCTGTAAGTAAATTGCGACGGCGCTATTTATGAAAAATGGCTAAAGCGCGCTGTATTGTGTGTCCTGAGTGTTTTCTGTTTATATCTGAAATGAGCTCAATGTGTG